>NC_135884.1:117726867-118926867 GCF_964194155.1 Cetorhinus maximus
GTCCGGAGAGGAGAAGGAGTCCAGGGGGAGGAAGGAATCCAGGAGGAGGAAGGAGTTCCAAGGGGGGAAAGAGTCTGGAGAGGGGAAGGAGTCCGGAGGGGGGATGAAGTCCAGAGGGGGGAAGGAGTCCAGAGGGGGGAAGGAGTCCAGGGGGGGAAAGGAGTCCGGGGGGGGAAGGAGTCCAGAGGGGGGAAGGAGTCCAGATGGGGGAAGGAGTCTGGATGGGGGAGGGAGGTCCAAAAGGGGAAGGAGCCGGAGCGGGCGGGTGTCCAGGTGAACATGCAAGGAAGGGCTCTATTGAGACGATGACTGCCTCCTTGGGGGCAAACTGAGGGTGGGTGTTGTAGGAGGGAATGGTGAGAATGACCGAGGGCAGAGTGAGGCAGTATGGTGAGAGGGTGAGGGTGTAACGGTATCGGTGGAAGGGACGGCGAGGGTGGTTGTTGGGGACTTGGAGGCAGACACAGACCCTGGGGGTGGGAAGGAGGAGTTTGGGGAGGTTAATGTGGATGGGGGTGGGATTTATGGGAAGAAAGGGAATGTGCACGTTCACCTGGACATCCCCAAATGAAAAGGGTTGTGGCTGTTAGGTCACAGATGGGGGGAGGAAGGTGATGCTGGGGGTGTTGCCAGTGAAGGGGGAAAGGAAATGGGTGACTGGAGGGGAAAGGATGGGGGACTTGAAGAAAAATGTTAGGTGCATCATGTTTGCTAAATTGAAAATGAAATGAGAGACGTGGTGGGCAAGAACAGCATGGGAGTGTGATCAGTGGGTGGGCGGAGATGCAGGTTAGCTCAGATAAACAACTGAAAACAAACCCCAGCCAGCAGCATTGAAAATGCTGAGGACAGTGAGGTGAGTGTGATGCGGGAAGGATCCACATGCGTGGGAGAGTGCTTGCACGAGGCTCCAAAAGGCCCTGCCACACACACACACACTTCTCCCTCCAGAATCGCTTGTGGGTCGGCTATGTGCAGCTGAACTGCTAGTGGTGATGGGGAGCGATGCAATGGGAGCACTCGTGAAGCCTGTAAATGAACCTGCAAGACAACATTACACATTATTCAGTGAAAGTGAATACATTTTCAGATTGTAAAGTGACAAAATGTGTTCACCCATGCAACCAACTACGATTAGAATTTCTTAACTTTTGAACACCTTAGACTTCTAGGTGCTGCCCTGACATCCGCAGCAGGGGTGGAGACAGCCTGTGCAATGGTTGGCCCTGTTGACTCTGATGACTTCGGCGTGTATCCTCTGGAGAACCGAGGTCTTGAGGACCCCAGCTTGCTTTGGCTGTCCTCCCGTGGGTCACAGGCAAAGGGGACTTGGAGGGAGAGGACAGACCATAAGACCATAAGATGTAGGAACAGAAGTAGGCCATTTGGCCCATCGAGTCTCTCTGCCATTCAATGAGATCATGACTGATCTGATAATCCTCTTTTCGCTGCCTTTTCCCCATAACCCTTGATCCCCTTACTGATTAAAAACCTGTCTATCTCCGCCTTAAATATACTTAACGACTCAGCTTCTACAACCCTTTGCAGTAGAGAAGAAATTCCTCCTCACTTCTGCTCTAAATGAGCAACCCCTTACTCTGAGGTATGCCCTCTGCTCCTAGAATCTCCCACAAGGGGAAGCAACCTCTCAGCATCTACCCTGTCAAGCCCCTTAAGAATCTTATGTGTTTCAATAAGGTCACCTCTTATTCTTCTAAACTCCAACAAGTACAGGCCCAACCTATTCAACCTCTTCTCATAAGAAAATCCCTCCATACCTGGAATTAACCTAGTGAACATTCTCTGGACTGCCTCCAATGCCAGTACATCTTTCCTTAGGTTGGGGGACCAAAATTGTTCACAGTATTCTAGCCGTGGTCTAACTAGTGTCTTGTATAGTTTTAGCAAGACTTCCTTATTTTTATACACCATTCCTTTTGAAATAAAGGCCAACATTCCATTTGCCTTCCCTATTATCTGTTGAACTTGTATGTTAGCCTTTTGGGATTCATGCACAAGGACTCCCAAATCCATCTATGCTGCAGCCTTCAGCAGTCTTTCTCCAATTTAACAATGTTCAGCTCCTCTATTTTTCCTGCCAAAGTGCATAACCTCAAATTTTCCCACATTTTACTCCATCTGCCGCTTTTTTGCCCCCTCACTTAACCTGTCTATATCCCTCTGTAGACTTTTTGTGTCATCCTCACCACTTACCTTACCATCTATTTTTGTATCATCCACAAATTTGGCGATAGTACAATCCACTTCCCTCATCTAAGTCATTAATATATACTGTAAATAATCGAGGACCCAGCACTGATCCCTGTGGCACTCCACTTGTTACAGATTTCCATCCCAAAAATGCCACCCTTATCCCAACTCTCTGTCTCCTAATAGTTAGCCAATCCTCTATCCATGCTAATGTATTACCCCCAACGCCATTGGCTCTTATCTTATTACATAGCCTTGTGTGCAGTACCTTATCAAATGCCTTTTGGAAATCCAAATATATTACATCTACTGGTTCTCCTTTATCTATTCTGCTTGTTACCTCCTCAAAGAATTCTAATAAATTTGTTAGGCATGATTCCCCCTTCATGAAGCCATGCTGACTCTGCTTGATTATATTATGCATTTCTAAATGCCCTGCTATTACATCTTTTATAATAGATGCAAACATTTTCCCAATGACAGATGTTAAGCTAACTGGCCTATAGTTACCTGTTTTTGACCCTTAATTTTTGAATAAGGGTGTTACATCGGCAGTTTTCCAATCCTGTGGGACTTTTCTAGAATCTGAGAATTCTTGGAAGAGTACTATCAGTGCATCCATTATATCTGTAACTACTTCCCTTAATTCCTAGGATGCAGCCCATCAGGTCTGGAAGACTTATCAGCCTTTAGCCCTATTAGTTTCCCTAGCACTTTCTTTTAGTGATAGCTATTATATTTATTTCCTCCCCCTCTTCTGTCCCTTGATTATATAGTTTTGGAATGCTATTAGTGTCTTCTATCGTGAAGACTGAAGCAAAGTATTTATTTAACTCCTCTGCCATTTCCTGGTTTCCCATTATTATTTCCCCAGCCTCATTCTCTCAGGGGCCTATATTGACTTTGGCCTCCCTCTTCCTTTTTGTTTTTTAAATAAGCTCTTACTGTCCATTTTTTATATTACTTGTTAGTTTACCCTCAAAGTTTATTTTCTCCCTCTATTTTTTTTGGTCATCTTCTGTTGGTTTTTAAAACTTTCCCAACCCTCTGGCTTACCATTAATCTTTGCCACATTGTATGTTTTTTCTTTCAATTTTATACTGCCCTTAACTTACTTGGTTAACCATGGTTGGTTTATCCCCTTCCTTGAATCCTTCTTCCTCACTGGAATATATCTTTGTCGTGCGTCATGAACTATTTTCTTAAAAGTCTGCCATTGTTCATCAACTGATTTTTTCTGCTAAAATCCTATCCCAGTCCACTCCAGTCAACTCTGCCCTCATTCCTTTGTAATTACCCTTACGTAAGTTTAGCACAGTTGTTTCCAACCCAAATGTCTCACTCCCAAACTGAATGCTAAATTCTACCATATTATGGTCACTGTTTCTTAGGGTACCTTTTACACTGAGATCGTTGATTAAACATGCCTCGTTACATATTACCAGATCCAAAATAGCTTGATCCCCAGTTCAATTCACAACAGATTGTTCTAGGAAACTGTCCTGAATATACTCTATGAATTCTTGCTCATACCTATCTCTGCCAGTTTGATTTTTCCAATCTACATGAAGATTAAAGTCACCCATGATTAATGTACTGCCTTTTTTAACATGCCCTCATTGTCTCCTGACTTATTCTCTGTCCTACAGTATAGCTACTGTTTGGGGGCCTATAGACTACTCACACCAGTGCCTTTTTCCCCTTGTTATTTCTAACCTCCACCCATATGGATTCTATATGTTCCGATCCAAGATCCTTTGTTGCTATCGTATTTATTCAGACAGCCTCTGAGATTCCTGAATGGATGACCTAGGGGTGTCCAACTGTCTCTCCTTCTCCCTTCGGTTGCCAGAGGACCCAGCTTGACTCCTTGAGGGGAAGGAGCACCTGGGAGGATGTCGAGGTGCCCCGTTTTCCCCTCACGTTGCCACTGCAGGAACTCACTCATGGCTACCGCGATGGAATGCAGGTCTATGTGCATCTCCACATTCTGCTGGACCCAGTCTCCATGGCATCTACCATTCTTCTCATGGAGACCTCCATACGCCCAAATGTGGGCAGCACTTAATCAGATGCACTCCTCCAACTCACGTGCCACTCTGTTGAGGGCTTCCAACAGCGCTATGTGATGTTCCCCTGCCTTCTGCTGACTCTCCAGGATGAGTTGGAAGGCTGAATCCAGAGGCTCATCATCTGTCACAGACCTTGCAGATGCTGCTTCCCCAGCAGTCCTCTGAGTGCCAGGGATCTCAGCCAAACCTGCCTCCTCCTGCTGCAGACACGTGTTTGTGTGGTGACCACCAGATTGTGAACCCGAGCCTGATCTAGATCTAGGTCTCACCGAGATGCGTGTCTCTGCGCTGGTGGAGGGTGTGGGTAAGCGCTGTGATGGGTCTTCCAGGTTGCTTATTTCCAGCTCTTCAATGGAGGAGGAGTCCTGTTGGCTGGAGGTGAGGACCTGGATGGAGCTGAAGGGCTGGCTAGCGGAGGGTGTTGGTCATTTGGCAGAACTCCTTGTGAACCAAAGTAGAGATAATTAATGCATGACAGCAGAGTCAAAAACAAGAAGGAGAGCACTTACCGTTGCGTTGAGGGAGGGATGATTTGGTGTAGGATCTTCACGAGGGTGTTCGCTGCTGACCTCACTGTCACTGCAGGCACGGTCCTTGTCCTCACCACTCAGTGCAATGGCACACTCTTCAAAGTGAGTGAGGGGCCTAATGTGGGCCGCTCCAGCCCGGTCTGGGACCTGTCCCTCCTGTTGTGAGCAGGCTTCCCCTGCATTAAAATAGATGGAGGGAGTGTGAGCAGGACACATGGCACTGCGTGGAATGTTTGTGTGGTGAGCTGAACCATGGGTGGGATGAGGATGCAAACGTGTGTATATGTGTGTGCGTGTGTGTGTGTGTGTCCCTTGAGGTGTGAGATCCCTGTGGATGTGTGATGGGTTTGTGAATGTGTGAGTTGAGAGTGATGAGAAGAGTGATTTACCCTGTTGGAATGGATGAGACCATTTATCTTCTTGAGGTATTGGGTGACTATCCTATTTTGTAGGGTGTTTGCGTTGACCATCATTGCCACCACCTCCCATGCTGGATTGGTGGCCTTGCTTGCTGGTCTTTGCCCAGAGCAGGGTTAGAGGACATCACGATGGGCCTACACCATGTCCAAAAAGGCGCTCGATGGACTTGTCAATAAACCAGGTGTATGGGGGGTTGCTACAGTCTACTTGCCTTTTGGGGCCAAATAAAGTCCTATGGACTTGAAACGTCAACTCTGTTTCTTTCTCCACAGATGCTGTCAGACCTGCTGAGTTTTTCCGGCATTTTCTGTTTTTGTTTCAAATTTCCAACATCCCCAGTATTTTGCTTTTATTTGAGATGATTCTGCCCAGAGAGTGAGTGGTGATGTCCCTTGAGCTGGCAGTGAGCGAGATGCCACTGAATGTGTGGCGGGCCTGTGAGTGTGTGAGTTAAGAGAGATGAAATGGCTGACTTAGCCTGGTGACACGGATGAGATCATTCATCCTCTTTCTGCACTGGATACCGACCTCTTTCATGCAGCGTTGGCACTGACCGTCTCTGCCACTGCCTCTCAAAGCTGGAGTGGTGAGACTGATGGGCCTCCTGTGGCCAGAGCTGGGGTAGAGGCGGGCCTCTACAGTATCCAGAAAGCATCCCAGGGATGCATCACTGAATCAGGGTACTGCACTTTTCTTGGCTTTGAGGGCTATGTCTTCACTGGAGCAGTCCTGGGCTGCAAGCATTGCAAGCGTATGGCTGCAGTTTAAATGTGTCGCCCAGCATGAGGGAGTGGCAAGGTAATGGAGTGTTGAGCAAATTAGACGCCGGCCACCAGCAATCTGGCGTGTTTCCCGTGACTGCATATCTTATGAGGCGGGAAGGGGACAAAACGGCGCGAAAACCCGCCATTGCGGCCGGCGAGTAAAACTTCTTCCTCACGTCCACTACTGAGCTTAGTGCAAATCTGGTACAATTCCACCCTTAGTCTCATTGGATACACAACTCTCTAATCCTTCATCCAAGTCATTAATATATAGAGAAAAACTGACAGCTGGAAATGCTCACATCTCACAAGTAAGAGAACAATCCCATTATCCCTGCTCTCTGTATCGTACAATTACCAGCTGTGGCTCAGTTCATAGCACCCTCGCCTTTGAATCAGAGGGTTGTGGGTTCATGTCCCACTCCCGGAAACCAAGAACTGTGAATGTACTCGAAAGAGTTACATGCGTTCTGTTGATAACTCGAAAGAGTTACCAACCTATCCTGAAATTCCATGAATTTTTATTTTTGCTTATCTTAGATTGAACCTTATCAAATGCCTTCTGGAAATTCAAAGAGAATGCATTCAGAGACTCTTCCCTATCCAACATGCTAGTAACATCCTCAAAAAATTCAGCGAGATTTGACTGACCCATTAGATGACTTACTCATGCTGACATTTTTTGTTCAGCACATGCTTGTTCAAGTGGTCAATCATTCTACACCTGGTGATAGATTCCAGGAACCTCACCACAACTGAGGCTAAACAGATGGGTCTGTCATTACCTGTGCAGTCCCACTTTGCCTTGCTTTTTAACGAACTGATTAAATTAACAATTTTCCTTTATTGTTTATTAGTTATTATAGTCTTACCTAGATCTGTCTTTAGTTAGTCCACATTACCATTTGCTGCTAAATTTCTCTTATATTATGTATAAAAGCTGCAGCTATTAGCTTCCAAACCCATTTTTTCATGTTCCCTTAGTGCACTTCTTATTATTATCTTTGTATCCCTTTGTTGCTTTTTATAGTTTTACCAGTCTGCTGGATTTTCACTATTCCTTGCATTTGTGTGGGCCTTTTTCTTTTCATTTGGTATTGTCTCTTAGTTCATGACTATGGTTGCTTGACCACACAAGTGAAGCCTTTGCATTTTAAGGGTGTAGACTAGTTTGTATTGTAATAAATGAAACTCTTTTTCTCGTTCCTTCAAAGTTTGATGATGATGATGATGATCAGCTTGGCAATGCCATGTAAATTCTAATGTGAAGTGATTGAGGGATGGGGCCCCCAAATGCGAAAGTGAAGCCTGATCGCCACTGCCTGGAGATGCTGGGATGTAGCTACCATTAACTAGGTACAAAGCACCTCTCAGACATTGTGACTTGCCTGTCATCCCTCCAAGGTTTTCCTCGTCTTCATGCCACCTCACAGTGGGAGGGTCTAAATAGGAACCCCACTGATAGGGGCCAGAATTTTCCCGTTGGCATGCGGGGCCGGGCCCCACACGCCCGCACATAAAATGATGCACGGTAACGTTGGGCGAGCGTCCCGAAGTCACCGCACGCCATCGCGATATTTCATTGGGTGGGCGCGCGATGAACTCCGATGCGCGCCCGCCATTAATTAGCGGGCCACTTAAGGCCCTTGAGGCGTCAATTGATGGCGATTTTTCAGCGCCAGTGCGATCTTCAGGTGGGCGCATGGGCGCAACGGGCAGGCGGGTAGGACACATTCGTGTAAACCTCATTGCAGGCGAACACAAAAGCACCTGTGATAAACCTCTGGTGTGCGTTTTCGGGTGCTACATCTTGCTGCTGCCCCATCGCTGGGAGTGGCATCTGAGACAGCCTGCTCACTCTGCTGTTCTGTTGGCCTTGATGACCTCGGTGGTCGTCCTCTTTCCTGTGGAGCCTGTGCTGGCCCCGTCTGGGAGGGAGCTGCCAGTTCCACAGCTGACATCTCTCCAGTCAATGCAGCCTCACATGGATGCAATGGTCACTTGCAGGGGGGCGGAGGAGCTGCCTCCCTCATCCGGAGTGCCCTGAGAGGAGCCCGCAGAGATGACAGGCAGCTGCAGCACCAATGTGAGGTCGCTTCAGACCTCCCTGCTCACCAAGGATGGATGGGCACCGAGCTGGGAAATTTGGTGCCCAGACAATCTCCCACACTGGCACTAGCCAGATGAGGTCAATGCCAATGTGAGGGCTTGCTGGTCAGAGCGAATCCCCAGGAAGCCCTGATTGGTCTCCTGGAGGACCCTCTCCACAAGAGTCACCAGTCTCTCCATGGAGGACACATGGCACTCGGACATGTGGCTCATTGCTTCGGCAATCATCCGCGTAGACTCCTCCACCACAGAGACCAAGCCAAGCATAGCCTCATGTATCTCTCCCAGATGCTCCCGCACACCCGGCCGCATTTTCTGCATTTGCTGTGTCGCGGACAACTCCAGAGGCACATCATCAGGCACCGTCTGAGCATGTGCCTGGTCCCCTGCAGTCCTCCGACTGCTGGCGCCATGGGCACTCTCTGTCTCTGCCAGCTCCTCCAGCGACTATGAAGCGCCCTCATCGCTGTGCCCCGGGACACTAGTCGATGTTCTAATTCCCACCGAGGTGCTAGTAGCTGCGCTGGTGCCTGCCTGGCAGAGATGGTGTGACGCTGGTGAGTTCGTGATTTCAGGACCCTCAGCTGTGAGAATGGGCCCCTGCTTCTCCTCCTCCCGGCCCTGCTCCGCTGGTGCAGAAAGGAAGAACAAAGACATTGGATCAGTTAACATGGAGACAATGTCAATGTGCATCCCTGTCCCCCGGATCATAATGCGCTCATCCATCCATAAGTAATGGTCAAGCCATGTTGCAAACTTGAATCACTGAACATTCAGCAGTGCCATGGCTGCTGGGAGAACAATGTTGACCTCATTGCTGGGCATACATACCTGCCCATGGCATCCCAGCCTCACCGACACCCTTGACCTGGGTGCATGGCGCCTCTCCAAATCTCGGACCTCTTGCTCAAGGCAGCTGAGAATTGCCAACTGAGCCAGCCCTCCCACAGTGCTCACCCGCTCGGCGGCATTATGTGCATGCTCCTCCTTAAAAGGAGAAAAGAGCATTGATCAGAGCTACCTGTACCTGGACTCTCTTGGCAGACGGCCCACCCCAAACAGACTGGAACATTTCAGGGCTCCAGTGCCTCCTCACCCCGCTGCTGCTCAACACTCTTGATGTTAGGTCTGTCCTCACCCCACCCCCTTGGCCAAATGCTGCCTACATCACATTAGGCACCACACGGTCTAACCTTCCATAGCAAGGAGGCGCAAGCACATGGAGCGCAGAGGGCAGCAGAACGATCGGTGCCACACCACCTTGAAGCCCCCCTCCCAGCATGTCATTGCCCTGACTTTGACATGTCCTGGAGTTCCAGCGCTGTGCCTAGGTGCAGCTCCTTCAGGTTGCTCCCAAAACAGTCATGTGGGTCTCAGTGTACCACATGCTGCGGGCGCAGAACCCATCTCTTCACCATCCCCTCAGGGTGACCTCGGCATAGGTAATATCTGCAGGCCCACCCTGCGTAGGACACATGCTGTCAATGATTCAATGCAATCACTACACTCAAACGCCAGGGAGGAAGGCCTAGCTGCTGGGTTAAGTGACAAATGCCAACATGGTACTTACCCTTCCTGAGCGCAACAGCTCATTGATGCGATTGTGACACTGGATCCAAACACTTCACACCACTTCGTGAGAGCTCCCAATCTCCACCACCTCCTCCCAGGTACATTTGTCATGTGGGGGGGCCTTCTCCTCCCGTCCTGGGGTACCAGGACCTCCCACCGTGGAGGAGGGCAGCAAGGCAATCATCGGAGAAATGAGGGACAAAGTGCCCCCCCCTCCCCCCTCCCTACCCTCCCGCCCTACCCTCCTGCCTGGCCTGCTTTACAGCAGCGCTCTGGGAAGCACTTCCACTGGCCATGATTCACAGCCTTGGAAAGGCTGCAGCAGCTTTTTAAAACAGGCTGCTGGGTCGCCATTGGACCCGGCAGTCATTGCAGTCCCACCGCCACCTGCCTACTCCCACTGTCCTCAGGAGCCGCGTTTCACACTGGGTGGGCCTTAATTGGCCCGCCCGCGTAAAATAGTGGCGCGAATCCAATCGTGGGCAGTAATGGGGTCCGTGCCCACTCCCACACCACCTGCCCAACGGGCAGAAAATTCTGCCTGTGAAGCTGCAGAGAAAAGCAAAATAAAATGCGTACAAAGACTCACAAGAACCTACATAACATGAAAAAAAATGGACAGAAATCACCTGAAAGCAGGAATAAACTGCATCTTTGTAGCCCTTTAGATTTACTTCTCTGCAATGCCTTGAAGCTGGCAACTCTGGGTGCCCAGCTACAGTGGGCATTATTTACAATGACCCTGGAGCTCCATGAGATCAGTTGCCCTGAAGACATGGTCAGTTGGAGCTTTCAGTACTGACCATGCCTTAATTGGTGAACTATTGAGCTGACAGGGAGTTTCTTTCAGTGCAATCTAAATCATTAACAGCAGGATAGGGGAGCAGCAGGAAATTAGTCAACCTTGTGTAAGACTGACATTAATGTCAGTTAGCAGTTTTAGATGTTGCATCTGAGATTTTATGATATGCCTAAAGAATATCTTCTATTGGAGCAGCCGGCAAAGTAACCCTAAGAATGGAGAACCTTGAGAATTTGAACAAGATGAATAAAAGCCCAAAAGTTCAATGACCTTCAGATGTTACTAAGTGACTTGGAGCAGAGGAAAGAAGGACAGCTAGGAACAAACATCAGAAAAATGTGTGCAGAGTGGTATGGAGGGAGCTGACAATTGTGGCACCATAAATCTCACTTCCAAAACTACAAACCAATGCTGGGAAGCATTCACTGACATACTAAAAGCAGATAAGATTGCAGACAGGCCCCTAACACCTGACTTTCTTGGACACAATTATCACCACCACCTTGCTAACCTTCTAATACGACTTCTTACACAACCTGTCTTCACTGCTTTGTGGATTCACTAATTCTGTATCTTGCAATATGTGTTGACAATTACCATTACAAGAAATAATTGCAAAGCAGAGGTTTAAAAACCCCACTTCTGCTTGAACAGGGTACGAGCAGATCTCATACATCATGGTGAATATCTAACATTAGAGAGCTGACTACTCCACCCTGCCTCCCCCAACCCCCTATCCCCTCCCCTCCCCTCACCCTATAAGGAGCAGCTCATGAAGTTGTTGGGCATTCTGCTCTCGGCACTGGAGCTGGTAGGAACAGTGGAACAGCTTAAGGTAGGCTAAGCAGCAAACAATTGTCTGGCTGCAGTCTCCAAGTAAGGCATTATTGTCAGTATCAGCTTATGTTGACAGCAGGTAGTCCACTTATAATGCTGCAAATTACCTTTGATCCAATAGGGTGCTAATTATGGGATTTGTGCACTCCTACTCTATTCCAGTCACATTTTGACATTATGGCCTGGATTTTATGGTCGCTGCTAAACTCGAAGAAAGCTGCTGACAAATATCTAGTGATCTCTATGGTGTGGATTTCATCCTTCCCCGTGTTAGTTTGAACCCTGCACCGAGTCAAGGGGATAGCCAGCCTTCCAGCGAAAGTAACACCATCGGGCAGGATAAGCAGCGAAGCACATTCCAACCTTCTCACGGATAGCAAACTAGCAAGTAAAATACATTGATTATCCTTCACTTTTAATTGAATCTTCCAGACCGCAAAACAAATCATTTTAACATACATGCAATAAAATGGTAGAAACTGAAATATCATAAGCAAACTCAAAAAACTTTTTAACAATGCATGGAATTGTTTTATCATAGTAGAGCAATTTGACGTTCTACAAATATGAAAATAGTCTTCCAGAGCTAGAAAGGTTTTTCAGTAGTAATTATAAAGTAGTACAACATTAAAAATCCATGTAAACTTCATTTAATAAGGCGTAACTTTATAAGGCATTTAACAGCGAGACTAATAGTGTGAAAAGGTCAAGTTCTCATCAGTTCAGTGATTTCTATTTGACTGCAGACTTCAGGGACATCAACAGCACACCCTGTGGAGAAGCACAGAATCACTGACAGCAGCTTCGGGATTTCCATGTTTAACTGCACATGTGTGGACTCCAGCAGTTGCTGTCAGTTTCAGTGGGAAACTGACAGCATTATTACTACCACAAAATCCAGGGTTATAATAAACTTTTACGTGGATGTGTGGTCTAGGCAGGATCGCCTCCAATATGCAAACCATAGTGAGCACACACATGATTCCTACATTAAAGAATTGCTAAAAAAAATGTCCAGCAAACTTATGGCCAAAGTATTTAGAAATGGCACAAGATATTCAAAAAGATGCAGTGGATTCAAAACATTGCTCATGTCACTTGTATGCTTATTGGAACTCCAGTCTGCTTTGAGTGGAGGATGACAGTATATGCACCGTCTTCCATCAACATTACCTGACCCCGGACACTCTTGTATTAGGTGGGGGGGGGGGAGGCACCTAGTGGCAAGAGCTAGTGGGACTGGAAGGAGACACATACCTATTTTGAAGCTGCCCTCTCATCAGTTCAGCTGCCCAGTTTCCTGAGGCCTGGGCCTGGGAAACATGGCCGCTCAATGTAAGTAAATCAGGAGCTACCAGCCTCATTAAAATATTTAAATTACCAATCAGCTTCCTGGGATCAGGTTGGCTGCCTGCTTTTCGTCCACCACTGTTAAAACCCAAAATAGGCAGGTTGGAGGTGGTTCAGATTTTAAAAATTTTAATATCTTAACCAAACCAAAAACCCCCCTCAATGATCAATCAAGCAGCTTTTAAAAACATAGAAAAATTATTAGCAATATATGATGTATCAGTTTTATCAATAAGGTAATATATTCACCATGTGAATTTATCTTCCAAAAGAACAAACAGTCAGCTATTGACAGCTGAAGACCATAGCTGCTATATTTGCATATGAATAAAAACTAATTTTTACAATGCACATAATATATTCCCTAGATCAACTGGTAACCCTTCTTGCTAAGCTGGTGAAGTATCATGACTGCACAACAGCCATCTATCCTATTTGCATTTACTTATTCATATTGATTTGATAGAAGTGATAGGAATAAAATTGCCACATCTTGGAATAATATTCTATCTGTGCCTATCAGCAGTTCAACCCACTTTAGCTGGTTGACATCTTGTGTTGCACCCTCCCTGTACAGAGACAAGGACTGTTTCTTAACAACTCGATCACGTCGCTATGTAAAGAAATGGTAATGCAAGTGATCTTTGTTCCTCTAGATTATCAGTTTCTCTAGAATAATGGGCTGTCATTACAGCATAAAACAGCAACCTCTGGCAACAGATCTATTCTTATGTAGGGTCCAAAGACCCATCAAATGCTCACCCATTGCTATTTACAAGCTGTGGTATTTTAAGATTTCACAAAGTCAAATATAAGTGTTCCTTCACTCTCCCCCATTTATTTTCTTGTTTATCTATTTCCTGGCCTATTCTAACTGAATACGGACGCCAAAATTATGCCTTTTTTCCCATTGTGGAAGGGAGAAATGTTTCTTTTGTTTACAAAATGAGCGCTGAAATGTCTCAAGATTTTTCTTGAACCATTTTCCACAGAAGAGATTTGGAAAAAAAAAAGAGATACATACAATGGCTGTGCTTTAATGCAGATTTAAAGAAAGATATCAGGATGAAAGAAGTATCATGAGAGCTGGCGAGGGGCAGAAATGCCACAAGGATGAATTCAAACAGTTAGTTTGCGGCTGAGATCTAAATTTTTTCCTTTAGCAAATTTACCCAGCTAGGAGCTGACTTGAAGCCATTGAATGAATAAAGAGGGAAAAATAGGAAACAATGATCTATTCACAAGTGAGCTTCCAAGACTTAGCAGCCCTAAAAGTGGCAGAATTATTTAAGACATGAAAAGAAATCAGAGAAAGGTGACTGAGCAAATGGCATTAGATTTGCTTAAATGTTATCAAAGTACAACAGGAGACTTATAAAAAGACTTAATGGGAATAGATCACATGGAAGAGCTATAAAGGAAAAAGGTCTCTTATGGGAAGAGAAAAAAATTAGGCTTTGTATTCACTAAAAAGGAGAGTGTCAGTTCCATCTCATTAATAACAGGTATTATGGACAGATGATAGTAATCTAAATGTTTTTAGTGAAGTGGAACAGCTTATACATGCACAAAGTAAAAAGATGTGTTATTGAAATCTTTGACCGTTTGTTAAAACAGAGGAGAGAATCATGATTTAGACATGGAGGACATTCTCAGGCGCAGTTAAATGCATTTATTAAGGAATTCATTGGAAGGGGAAGCAGATACAGGGAGGAACCTTGTGGTGAGTTTGCTAAGTGGGAGGAGGGGGGGTGCGGGGTGGGGGGCAGGTGAGGGTGGGGGGTGTGTGCATTTGATCAAGTGGAAGGATGGTGTGTGGGGACCCATCTACCTTCCTGCCTCAATCCAACTGAATCAGTGGACAGCCTTCCTGCCCCACTGCCAATTGAGGCTCTTAAGTGGGCAAATAGTGCCATTAAAGGCCTCACCCCATGGCCACTGGTATTTAACCCAGCAGTAGGTGGGGTTCACTATTCAGGAAGTGTGACAAGCAAACCCCAGTTTGTTTGCTTACTGGCTCCTTGGGGATAGTGGATCTCAAATTCAAAGGCACTCAGTGCCTGATCGAGGGACCAAGTAATAGGAAGGGAGTGGGGTGGGTGGGGGGAGCTCACTGAATGCCATCCCCTTTCCCTTGCTCCCAACAAACCCCCCCACCTCATCCCCTCCCTTGCAACCCCCACCCCATGACTATGATTGGAGTCTCCAGGAATTGAAGATCAATCTCCAGGACACTGCTGCGTGCAGCCCTAGGGAAAAATCATCACGATATTAAAAAGGATCGAATTTTTTTGTTATTTTCTTTGAACCTTTCTCTTTACCAGATATAAAAACATTGAAAGTGAGAATAAAGGCTGTTTGACTGATAGTCATGCATCATCCAATTGGGTAATGAGTCTTTTTGCTTTCCAATTGATGTAGGGATGCAGCACGTCACAAGGATGCATTTGTTGGCCAACTAATGGCTGGACTGTCAGGGAAAGTCATGTGATGAAACCTCCAGGAATACATTTAGTCACAGTTGGCAACTGTTATGACCCAGCAGTTGGTAAAGCTGAGTTATTTAAAAATCCCAGAGAGAAACTTTAAACAACTGTCATAACATACCACTTAAAAAATATATGTTGAGATGCAACTCTAAATTCAGGAATCAGAGCGCCAACTTGAGAGGTTTTATATTAAGCTACATGAAACATTTTATTAATTTACATGTTAAATATATACACATGGCTACAAATTACTACTATCATAACAACAAATTTCCAAACTAATCTCCATTAAGGCAACTGCAACCCATAGCCTTAACCAAACACCAGGCAAAGCATTTTCACCTTACAAATTCAAAATGAGGTTCCTCTCACTTTGGTTCCTGTGGAGACAAATGTAGGCTTACAGCTGCTTTAATCTTACATTGCCTCTGCCCTGCACACACGAAAAACTGCTATCGGTTATACCCAGCCCTCTCAGTGAATGTAAATTCTCATTGTATCACCAGCCTCTTTGAACCCCACCTCTTCTAACAATAAATAATCCATAGATTAAATGGTTGTAATAACAGACTCCATCTGAGAAGGCTTGCATTTTTGTCTTGAAATCTGTCCAAAAATTTCAAAGGATTATGGCCTGTATAAATAATTGTTTCTGATTAATTGTTTGCAACATAAATTTCAAAACGCTGCAATGCTGGCATCAAACTCAAAATCTTTTTCAATCGTTGAATATCTCCCCTGTTGTACATTCAGCTTCCATGAAAAATACCCCATTAGTTTTTCAAATCCAGTGTCATGTTCTTGTAAGGGTACAGATGCAATGCCTATATCGCTTGCATCAATGGCCAACTTGAATTTGAATTGCTTGGCATAATTGTGTACTGCCAAAACTGGTGTTGTAGTTAATACAGTTTTCAAATTATTGAATGACTTCTGACATTCCAGTGTCCATTGAAACTTCTTGTTTTTTAATAGTTCAGTCAGTGGAGCAACCACCTGGCTAAAATTTGGTACAAATTTCTGGTAAAGCCCACTCATGCCCAGAAACCTCAAAACTTCTCATTTTGTTGTAGGCACTGGGAAATCCATGAAAGCCTTGACTTTCACATTTCTCGGAGCCACCTTACCATGTCCAACGGTATGTCCTAGATACGTAATTTGTGCTTTTGCAAATTCACTTTTAGCCAAGTTCATCGCCAAATTAGCTTCTTGTAGTCGAGTAAATAATTCTTCCAGATGTTGTAAGCTCCTCCCATGCCTGACTGAAAACGATTAGATCATCAATATAAATAGCACAATTACTTAGACCTGCAATTACTTTCTGTTTGTCAGTCTTTGAAATGTAGCAGGTCCATTATTTATACCAAATGGCATGGCTTTAAACTGATATAGTTCACTTGGTGTTACAAAAACTGATATCTCCTTTGCTCTCTCTGACAATGGTACCTGCCAATATCCTTTTAGCAAGTCAATCTTTGTGATAGATTTCGATTGTTTTCTCAATGCAATCTTCCAACCATGGTATGGGATCTGAATCCACTTTTGTCACCACATTCACCTTTCGATAGTCTACACACAGTGTGTTCCATCCAGTTTCGTTACCCGTACAATAGTTGAACTCCAGTTACTGCACCTAGACCCAATGGTATCATTTTGAAGCATGAAATCACTATCTTTTTGTACTTGTGATAAATTTGCCAGATTTAATGTATAAAGTTGTTACCTTATTGAAGATGATGTTTCCATGCATACATCATGCATAGCTAAACTTGTCTTTCCCAGCTTATTTCCACAAATAGGTTTGTATATCTGCAATAGCTTTTCCAAATCACTTTGACACTTGCTTCGAAGATAACTCAATATTTCATTTAAATTTAAGCATGCCCTCGTTATTCAAGTTGATTAGAGGAAAATCAATTTCAGAGTGCTGCACTTCTACTTCTTTCTCATCATCCACCATCACTAATACCTCTTTTTGTTCCTCCTCCCCGTTGAAGTATATTTTAAGCATATTTACATAACACACCCTCTACTTCTTTCTTCTATCTGGAGTATTTATTAAATAATTTACTTCACTCAACTTCTTTTCAATCCTGTAAGGCCCACTAAGTCTTGCATTTAATGAATCACCTAATACTGGTAACAAAATTATAGTTTCCCTACAGAAACAAAACTGTGAGCTTTAGCTTTCTTATCTGCCTTCACTTTCACCATTTGCTGTGATGTCTTTAAATGTTCCCTGGCCAACTCACATGCTCTGTTCAATTTTTCCCTGAAATTTGATTTGTAATCCAGGAGAGTAGTTTTTGAATTTTGACCCACCAATTTCTCATGAATCAATTTCAGTGGTCCCCTTACCTCATGATCATAAATTAGTTCAAAAGGGCTAAAACCAGCTGATGCTTTAGGCGTGTCTCTAATAGCAAATAACAAAATAGAATTCCTGTATCCCAATCCTATGCATAATCCTGACAGTATACTCTTATTATAGTTTTTAAAGTTTGATGCCATCTTTCCAAAGCTCCTTGTGACTCCAGATGATAAGCTGTTGACTTAAACTGTTTTATCCCCAAACTGTTCATTACTTCCTTAAACAGCTCTGACATGAAATTTGACCCCTGATCTGATTGTATGTCCTTAGGCAAACCATATCTTCTAAAAAGAATTAATTAGCTCCTCCACAATTTTCTTAGTTGTAATATTTCGTAAAGGTATCACTTCAGGAAACCCAATAGACACATTCATTATTTTCAATAAATAATGATTTCCACTTTTAGTCTTAGGAAGGGGTCCTACACAATCAATCATGACCCTGGTAAAAGGTTCTTCAAATGTTGGGACTAAAGGTGCCAACTTAATCACTGCTTGTGGTTTTCCTGTTATTTGACATGTATAACAGGTTCTACAGAATTTGACTACATCCCTATGCAATCCTGGCCAAAATAACATCTCTGTATCTTTTTCTGTGTTTTCCTAATTCCTAAATGTCCCCCCATTGGAATTTCATGAGCAATCCTTAGGATCGCATTTCTATACCCTAATGGGAGCACAATCTGACGCACTTCCTTCCAGCTTTCATTTGCTGAGACATGATCCGACTGCCATTTTCTCATCAAAATACCTTCCCAAAGATAACATACTGGAATACGTTTTGCTTCTGTTTCTGAATAAGCTTTCTGATATAACTGTTTTAATTGAAAATCATTTTTCTGTAATTCCACTAACCTCTGAGTTAAACAATTCAACTGAACTGTCCTGCATTCCTTCCTCCTGAACAGTGTTATCAAATACAGTGCCAGCTACTTGGATTTCAACACCTCCTTCTTGCCTTTGAACTGCCTGCTTATCTCATTTGTCTTGTTCTTCCCCATGTGCCTTTGATCTCGTTACAACACAATCAGGAAACAATCCAGGATGTTCCTTCTGTAACACCTCTGCTGAAAACATTTCTACATGCTGTTCGACTACCATAGGCATCACCCACATTTGCGATCCAGCTATTTCATTACCCAGAATAAACTGAACCCCAGCAATTAGCAATTTTTCCACCACTCCAACTATAACTTCACCCGACTTCCATTTGCTCTTTAAAATTTACCTTCTACAACAAAATAGATTTAGCATCCCCATGAACCTCACTTATTATTACCTTCTCCTGCAATATTCCCTTTGAACAACAAACATCACTATCCCACAACATTAAGGGTTGACTAGCCCCTGTGCCCCTTAAAATTTTAACATCTTTACCTACTCCACCCTGTACACGTGGAGCAGGATTTTTTGGCTGGCAGAGGGGGTGGAGTGGGAGTGGGCACAGGCCCAATCGCCACCAGCAATCGGGTCCACTCCGTCATTTTACGCGGGTGGGCCAATTAAGGCCCGCCCAGCATGAATCGCAGATCCTGAGGACAGCGGGAGGGGGTGGGTGGCAGCGGGACTGCAATGACCACCAGATCCAATGGTGATCCGGGCGGCCTGTTTTAAAAAGTTGCTGCAACCTTTCAAAGGCTGCGAATCATGGCCAGTGGAAGGGCTCCCCAGAGCACTGCTGGTGAGCAGGCCAGGCAGAAGGGTAGGGCAAGGGTGCACTGTGCCCCTCGTTTCTCCAATGATTGCCTTACTGCCCTCCTCGAGGAGGTGGCAGCACGGCGGGAGGTCCTGGTACCTCAGGACGGGAGGAGGAGGCCCCGCCACACGACCAAACGTGCCTGGGAGGAGGTGGCGGAGGTGGTGAGCTCCCACAACATGGTGGGGAGGAGGTGGTGGAGGTGGTGAGCTCCTGCGACATGGTGCAGCGCAGCTGGATCCAGTGTCACAAGCGCTTTAACAACCTGTTGTGCTCAGGAAGGGTGAGGACAATGTTGGCATTGGTCACTTAACCCAGCAGGTAGGCTTTCCCCCCTGGTGCCCCCACTGCCCCCCCAAGTCTGAGCATAGTGCCTGCATTGAATCATTGACAGCATATGTCCTTCACTGGGTGGGCCAGCAGATATTGCCCATGCAGAGGTCATCCTGAGAGGGTGGTGAAGAGATGGTTCTGCCCCCACAGCATGTGGTACACTGAGACCCACATGACTGTTCTGGGGGCAACCTGGAGGAGCTGCACCTAGGCGCAGTGCTGGAACTCCAGGACATGTCATCACCCTGACCTCAATAGGCTGGGAGAGGAGCTTTAAGGCGCCGTGGCACCGATTGATCTGCTGTCTCTGCGCTCCACGTGCTTGCTCCTCCTTGGTATGGAAAGTTAGACCGTGTGGTGCCTAATGTGATTTAGGCAGCATTTGTCCAAGGAGGTGGGGGGACAGGCATAGCATCTTTGTGAGAGTGTTTGACAGCAGCAGGATGAGGAGACACTGGAGCCCTGATACGTCCCACTCTGGTTGGGGTGGGCTGTCTGTGAAGAGAGTCCAGGTACAAGTAACACGAATCAATGCTCTTCTCTCCTTTTCAGGAGAAGAATGCACATAATGCCGCCGAGCGGATGAGGACTGGCGGAGGACCGGCACAGTTAGCGATTCCAGGTGCTTCGAGCGGGAGGCCCTAGATTTGGAGAGGCGCTATGCGCCCAGGTCCACCAGTGTCAGTGAGGCTGGGGTGCCAAGGGTGGTATGTTTGTCCAGCGGTGAGGTCAGCATTGTTCTCCTAGCATCCATGGCAGTGCTGAATGTTCAGTGATTGAAGCTTGCAACATGGCTTGACCATTGCTTATGGAAATGAAAGATGAGTGCATAATGATCCAGGGGACAGGGATGCACATTGACATTGTCTCCACGTTAACTAATCCAATGTCCTTGGGAGGAGGAGCAGCAGAAGTCCCCTCTCACACCTGAGGGTCCTGAAGTCTCACCAGCGTCACACCATCGCTGCCAGGCAGGCAGCAGGGCAGATACGAGCACCTCAGTGGGAATTAGAACATCGGATACTGTCCCAGGGCACAGTGGTGAGGGCACTTCACAGTCGCTGGAGGAGCTGGCAGAGACAGAGCCTGCCCATGGCACCAGCAGTCGGAGGACTGCAGGGGACATGCTCAGTCGGTGCCTGATGATGTGCCTCTGGAGTCATCCGCAACGGAGCAGGGGCATGAAATGCGGCCGGGCATGCAGGAGCATCGGTGGGAGATACATGAGGCTGTGCTTGGCTTGGAGTCCATGGTGGAGGAGTCTATGCGGACTATTACCGAAGCAATGAGTGCCATACGTCCTCCATGGAGAGAGTGGCGACTCTCGTGGAGAGGCCCCTCCAGGAGACCCATCAGGGCTTCCTGGGGATGCGCTCGGACCAGTAAGACCTCACATCAGCATTGACCTCAGCTGGTCAGTGCCAGTGTGGGAGATGGTCTGGACACCAAGTTTCCCAGCTCAGTGCCCATCCATCCATGTTGAGCAGGGAGGTCCGAAGCAACCTCACGTCGGCGCAGCAGCTGCCTGTCATCTCTCTGGGCTCCTCTCAGGGCACTCCAGTTGAGGGCGGCAGTTTCTCTGCCCCTCTGCCAGTGGCTGTTGCTTCCAGTAAGGCTGCGATGACTGGAATATGCTAGGTGTGGAACTGGTAGCCCCCTCCCAGGCGGGGCCAGCACAGGCTCCACTGGCCAGAGGACGACCGCCAAGGTCATTGAGGCCAACAGGACAGCAGAGTCAGCAGGCTGGCTCAGATGCCACTCCGAGTGATGGGGCAGCACCAAGATGTAGCACCCGAAAACAAAAACATAAGGCACCTTAGGCACACCACAGGTTAAGCACTGTTATGTGTTGGCCTGCGTTGAGGACTTAATGAGTTTGTATGATTTTTAACATTTTTTTCATTTTGTTTCATTAAGTTTTTTTGGTTGCAATATTAAATTCAGACATGTCACCATGGCTGAGGTTGCCTCTTTTCTTCTGCAGGTGGATGGTTTCCAATAATGTTATGTGTGCTTTGTGGGACATTCAGCTTTACTAACAAGGACCTTAGATAATGTTCCTAACCAGGCAGATTTTGCACTTAGGTCTCAAGTATGGAGCCTATAGCCCAGGCTGGTCCTGGAGGTCCATATGTGGTGCGTTAGCTGAAGGTTCATTGGATTAAAGCCTCCCAGTTGTCCCTGCCTCCCTGGAGTATGCCCGGGTCAGCGTCCACCCCCTCAGCATTTCCCTGTGCATGCTCATCCTCAGACTCACCGCTGGACTCATCGTGTGCAGCTGCAGCCACTGCGTCGATGTCTTCATCATCCACTGCATCCCCCTTTCCAGCATAAGATTGTGGAGAGTGCAGCATGCAACCACTATCACCAACACACGATCTGGTGGGTCCTGGATTGCGCCCCCTGAGCCATCCAGGCATCAGAAATGCATCTTGAGAAGACCGAAGGCTCTCTCCACCACAGCCCTTGTGGAGGCATGGCTCCTATTGTACCGCTGCTCAGCTTCTGTTCTTGGATGACGGAGAGGCATCATGAGACACCTTCTGAGGGGATAGCCCTTGTCACCCAGCAGCCAACCATCCAGCCGGGCTGGAGCACTGAAGAGCCCCGGCACCTGGGAGTGATGTAAGCGTCATGGGTGCTGCCTGGGTACCTTGCACAGACTTATAGAATCAGCATCCTGTGATCACACACTATCTGTTGGCCTTGATGACCTTGGCAGGTGTCCTCTGGCCCGTGGAGCCTTTGCTGGTCCCGCCTGGGAAGGAGTGGCCAGTGGCACAGCTGGCATCTCCCCAGTCGCCACAGCCTCATCAGATGTCATGGACACTGGCAGAGGGGCGGAGGAGCTGTTGCCGTCATCCGGAGCGCCCTGAGAGGAGCCCACAGAAACACAAGCAGCTCTTGCACCAACATCAGGTCGCTTTGGACCTCCCTGCTCACCATTGATGGACGGTCACCTAGCTAAGATGCTGGGTGTCCAATCCATCTCCTACCCAGACAGTGACCACCTGAGGTCATTGCTGGTGTGAGGGATTGCAGTCCGAGAGCATCCCCAGGAAGCCCTGATTCTGTTCCTGGAGCAGCCTCTCCATGAGAGTCGACACTCTCTTCATGGAGCAGTCAGTGGGCTCGGCCATGAGGGTCATTGCATTGCTCATGCTCCACATAGACTCCTCCACAATGCATTCCATCATGCATCTCTGCCAGACCCTCCCGCGCACCCTGCTGCACTTCCAGCATCTGCTGTCTCAGGGATGACTCCAGAGGCCTATCATCAGCCACCGACTGAGCATGTTCCTGATACCCAGCAGTCCACCAACTCTGCATTCTGGGTACTTTCTGCCTCCACCTGCACCTCAAGCGAGTGTGAAGTGGCCTCACTGCTGTGCACCGAGATACTAGCCGATGATCTAATGCCCACCGAGGTGCTGGTATCTGCGCTGGTGCCTGCCTGGCTGAGAGGATGTGACACTGGTGTGTTTGTATCCTCTGTGTCCTCTGGGGTGAGCAGCGATCCTTCAGGCTCCTAACCCCAAGGGTCTTCTGGTGAGCCTGAAAGGAAGGACAAGGACATGTGATTAGCTGAAGTCATTACACTGTTACTGTGCATGTCTGGCACCCAGATTAGGGTGCCCTTGTCTTTCCATTATACATGTTGGAGGCTCACATCAATGTAGAGAGAACAGTGGAACAGTAGCTATCACAGACATTCTGACCTCAGTGCACTGCACTCTTACCTCCCTGTGGCACCTCAACCTCACCGCGGCCAGATGGTTAGGCGCATGGGGCCTCTCCAGCTCCAGTGCCCCCTGCTCGTATCTGGTTAGCATCAGAAGGTTGGGTGGTCCTCCGCCAGTCCGCTGCCTCTCAGCCTAATTGTGGGCTGTCTCCTCCTTAAAGGAGGGAGGAGCATTGATTAGTCCACCCTGTGCCTGCATTGCCATTGCAGCCTGGCCAACCCCACCTGAGGAAAACCTTGCAGTGCTCAGCCGATTCATGACCCTGGAGCCTCAATACACTCACCCCAAGCAGCCAGGGCTCACCCTCTTGCCCAGATGCTGCCTCATTGACATTTGCCACTCACGTTCTAAGAACTCTGAGGTCCTGGCCGGGGCCAGGGCGGGTGGGGATGATGGGCCAAGGGTGACACTCCTAACTGCTGTGCAAAGTGACCCAAACCAACACGGTACTCGCCCTTCCCGATCGCAGGGGGTCATTAAAGCGCTTGCGGCACTGCACCCATGGGCGCCTCACCACATCATGGGAGCTGACCCGTGATGCCACCTCCTCCCAGGCATTTTTGGTGAGGTCGGGGGGAGGCAGGGGCCTCCTCCTCCCATCCCTTGGGTCAAGGATATCCCAGCATGCTGCCACCTCCTCCAGGAGGGCAACAAGACACTCATCAGAAAACCTCGGGGCTGACTGCCCCGACGACCTGCCCATCGCCTGCCCTGTTCTGCAACGACCTTCTGCATTACTACAGTACTGCAAAGTCAATGGCAGCCTTTGCATGGCTGACTGTGCCGTTTTTAAATAGGATGCCCGCTGGGTCGCCATTGGAGCTGGCGGACATTGAGCTCCCGCCCCTGCCCCCACCTGTCCCTTCACACTGATGCCAGAGATGCGCAGGCCTTAACTGGCCCACCCATGTAAAATGGCGGTGTGCACTTGATCGTGGGCGGCAGTTGGGTTCCCGACCACCACCTCCCACTCCCACTGAGCCCACCTGACGCGGGAAAAATTCAGGCCATAGCCTTAACCAGACACCAGGCAAAGCATTTTTACCTTATGAATTCAAAATGAGGTTCCTCTCACTCTAGTTCCTGTGGAGACAGTTGTAGGCTTACAACTGCTTTGATCTTACATTGCCTCTGCCCTGCACACACAAAAACTGCTATCGGTTATACCCAGCACATCTCATTGAATGTAAATTCTCATTGTATCACCAGCCTCTTTGAACTCTGCCTCTTCTAACAATGAAACCCCTTTCATGGTACTAATTTTATTAGTAATATGAGCATATTGCTTGGTCTCTGCCAGCTAGGTGCCAGATTTCACCCCACTTCTTGAATGCTCTATTCAACAAATGCAAATGCACTCTACATCTTTTACATCTCAAAACTAGGACATATCAAAACACCCAGACTAGCTGGCTTTAATCTAATTAAGACACGCCAACAGACTAAACTTCTATTTTGAAAGAAAAATATTTTCCAATAATATTATATACTTTAATAGCCTCATGACAGCAACTCTACCCGTAATCCCTCTATTGCCGTCATTCACCTGTGCTTGGGTCCTTCCTCAATCCGAGGTTTTGTGGGGTTGTAATACCAGCAGCTGCCACCAGTTCCTCACTGGAACTGCTGAGTGGCCGGCAACTCTCAGCCAGCAAAACTTCCACCCCCGGTGCCCTTGATCCCAATGGAAGGCCCACTGCTGGCCTGTTAAGTGCCTGAATGGAACAAGATGCAGGGACCTGTCTGAAAAGAGGTGACACACGGGTCTCATCGGCTCACCAGTTGGCGATTGAGATCCCTTTGCCTCCACATGATTCCGCCCACAGATTCAAAAGCATAGCAAACAATGTTGCTTAATATGACCAAAAAAAATTGTTATTGTTAATTGTATATCAATTGTGTTTAATTATATGCAGGTAGAGGGCATTATTTGGGGTTTTACTCAATCATGTGTAAAGAGACAATTACAGAAACTGTGTGTGGTTGAGTTAGGGGGTCTATGCTTGTGATGTTTCAATATAAGTAAATATAAGGCTAAGTAAAGATTCACTCCAGTATCATCCTTCACCAACAGGCTTTCTGGAATATAAAGTTATCTCTCTCTCTTTAATAGATGAAGACTTGCAATACAGCAAGTCACTGATTAAGTGTAGTTCAAGACACCCACCTGCATGTAGATTGCAAGAGATCATCTGCAGAGTAATGGAATATCTGTTCACTACACCAGGGCCTCAATTTTTATGGGAATGGGGGTGCAAGAATGATGTGGAGTCATTTATTGGATAATGAACCTGGCAAAGCTTGGGATGTGGGAGCCTTCCAATGTTAATGGTTATTGGTGGGTAATTGCTGGTTGATAGCTCTGTCAATGATACCCTTCATCACTTTGTTGATGATTGAAAGTCAGGTGGTAATTGGCCAGATTGGATTCATCCTCTTTTTTGGACACCCATACTTGGTCAGTTTTCCATTTTGTCAGGTAAATTCCAGTGTTGTACTGGAACAGCTTAGCTAGTGTCAAGTATGGTTCTGGAGCATGAGTCAACAGCACTATAGGTGGGACATGTGGGGCCCAAATTTTTGGTGTATCCATTTGATGCACCTAGTGAATCAAATTGACTGCAGACTGGCATTTGTGATGCTAGGGACCCCAGAAAGAGACTGAGATAGATCATACACTTGACAAATTACATGGCTGAAGGCGATTGTGAAAGCTTCAGTTTTGCACTCTGTTGCACCCTGCCATGGTTGAGGATGGAAATATTCATGAAGCCTCCTCCTCCTGTTAGATGTTTAATTGTCCACCACCATTCATGACTGGATGTGGCAGAACTACAGATATTTGAGCTGATCCAGATTTAATTTGGCCACTGTGATTCAAAATTCCCCCTCTAATTAAGTGTAATTGATAAGATGGGTGGGAACAAACAGCTTTGAAATGTACAAAACCTACAATATTCTTAGCAAATCATTAATTTAAGAAAATAAAGTCATTTCATTAAAAGAGAAATTTCAACCATAGATATTTCTGTTGTTTGGCATTCAAGGTCTTATAAAGCAATGCAGTATAATATTGAATTCTTACTATCTGTCTCTGTTACCTCTTATAGGTCCCATCTGAGTAATCATTGATATTAAATTGCTCCATTTCAGAAGTTTTAGACTTGCAAGAAAAAATTAATTGGAGTTGATTGTAAGTGTTTGACTGTACCCAAGGGGTGTCTCCTTGATGTTTCAATGAGCAAATTCTCTAATGAAGCCATCTTTATATTGTAGATAATAGATATAAATAAGGTGGAATAAGCCAGATGAAATCTAATTAAACTATCATTCTATTGAACACCAATCTCATTTGCATGTCCCAGTGTAATGCTTTCTATAGAGATAATGTACATTGAAAAGTAGACATCACCGCATTTAAAACTTCTCAAGAAATCTGCATTTAGAAGTTTTTTAATTGTGCTGAAAAAGTATAGAATGGGATACAACTATTTGGTTCATTAAGCCCGTTCTTTACAACAGACTATACACAATTTGTACTGTTATAAACTCTAACTCAATTTATTCCAAGATATGGTAACTGTGATCTTTCTCCCTGACCCACAGGTAATCTACTGCAACTCATCAATATAATGTCAGTCCAACAACTACAAAATAACTTATTCAACCATGACCAATAGTAACTCTACTGCAATAGCATATAAAACATTGTATTCCTCAGAGTATTGGATCATTGATGTCTGTACTTTGCTTTCTAACTTCTGTTCCCATTTTAGCAATTTATTTATCTACTTTTCAAAGATATTAATTGAAATAGCGTTAACTGTTTTAAATGGAAGTCTATTCCACATGTCCACTACATTGTAGTCTTTGGGTTTAACTTGAGACTAATCACTGTCATCTTATAGCTCTTCAATCAGAGTTCAGGAAAGAAGAAACAGCTTATTTTTAAATTATTTAAGGGCCTGGGTCACATGTCCTCTCAATTTGTTTTCTCCAGTGCAAATAAATTCAATTGTGGGACGATCTCTTCATAAATTATTGATAAATTCCTGAGCTACCTTTGTCACATTTGCCTGACCCGTTCCAATATTTTCAGCCAAAGTGCAGGGTCCATGGCCAAGCTGTAAGGGAGATTTGTAACAAAAAGAGTTACAAGGAGGGAGTGGGCCAGTAATTATTATTCCTACAAGTGATTTGTTTCTCTTGAGTTCTGCTCAAACTTATTTGCATGAAGTGAGAGTTCATGGAATAAAATGGACAGCAGCAACATTGGGCAGGATTTTCACCTGTCGGGGGCGAAGTTGAATTGCGGGCGTGCACAGGCGTGGTTCCAATCGGCACCCCAGTTGGGGGTGCGGCGCCATTTGGCCCGCCCAGCGTGACGTCTGCCAGGAAGCGCTATGCACTCCCTGTGTGGGTGGGGGGGGGGGGTTGCCTAAACCTGAGAGTGCGCTCTTTCACACATGCGCATGAAAGAGTGCACTCATCTCCCTGAGGCTAAGTGCTGCCTCAGGGAGATCGGCTCTACTGTCAAAAATATTAAAAATATAAGAAAAAAAAATTGCTGACATGCATGTCTCCTCATGTGACACTGTCATATGAGTTGGGATATGTCCATAGTTTAAAAAAAAACTTTAATAATTTTTTTTAAAACCTAATGAAACCTCATCCCGCCCATGGATGAGGCATTGGACTGTTACCTAAAAAGGAATAAAGTGTAGGGTTACGGGGAGAAGGCAGGGGAATGGCCCTAGTTGAATTGCTCATTCATAGAGCTGATGCAGACAAGATGGGCTGAATGGCCTCCTTCTGCGCTGTAACAATTCTGTGATATCACTGAATTCAAAATCTTCCATAAACCAGCACAGTTGGACAGCATTCTAAAATGTAGCTTAGGAAAAAATTTTGCTTTAAAAAATATTCCTTGGTATATTTAACAGTGACGATTTGACGCAATTTGATTAATATTGCTGTAAAAGGGTGAATCACAAAAACATAAGCATACTTAATCAGTGACAATCCACCACCTGTGAGCAGCCTGATTTTAAATGACTGAAAATGACTTTAAAAAATATACAAAACCATTTGCTAATTACATAGAGGTACAGTAATCAGTTTCTTAGGAAATAAAAAAATTACATTCAAAAGGTTTTTAAGCGAACCCATTAATGGACTTAGAACCAAATGTTCCAGTTTATTTTTAGAGCCTGTAAATGAACGTGATTAGTGGAGTCTCTCATTGGTGATCAATTCATCCTATTCTGGCCTGCTTTATGGGTGGGTCTGGCTTCAAACTTGACACTTTTCACACGAGTGCAAAAGACTGGAAATTCAGGCCTAAATTTTCGCTCTCACATCAGGTGCACAGAGACAGGAGAATTCCAGACTCTGTGAACTTGACCTTTATAAATGGCAGCCCGGAAGTCAGATTTTCAATCTGGGAGGTGAGCTATGTAGAGGTAGTGAGGAGGCTGCTGGGTGCGGAGGCAGGCTGGGCAGTGGGCCTTCCTTTGGGCTCCGGCACCGTACCCAAAAATGAAAAAAAGAATTTCTAAAAAATCCCTCTAGCCCTCACCCCCCACACACTCCCCATGCTCCATCCATGCCAATCCTGCCACCTGTACCCATGCCCCTGGCACATTATAGCCACCTATGCCAACTTAGTGCCAACTCATGCCAAACCATGTCTCCCGCCACCCACCACTGTTTTCCCTTACACCTACAATGCCAACTCACCCAGTATCCTCCATGGGAAGACATCAAGACCCATGCAGAGATGAGATGAAGTAGAGCTCGATAAAATAAAATTCCATGGCCTGAATTCTCCAGTTGGCTGGGAGGGGGGGTGTGCGGAGTTGGAGCGGGCGGGGGGCAGGCGTGGACCCGATCGCTGCCCGCGCCACCATTTTACACGGGTGGGCCAATTAAGGCCCGCCCAGCGTATTTCTTGACTCCCGAGGGTAGCGGGAATGGGCGGGTGGCGACGGGCATGCACAGACCGCTGGGTCCAATGGCGACTCTGCAACCTGTTTAAATGAAGGCCTGGCAGCCTATTCTAGGCTGCTCACAATAGCAAGTGCAAGGCCACAGCAGAGGGCTTCTGGTGAGCAGGCCAGTCCAGAGGGTAGGCCAGCGGAGCAGGCCAGTCCGGAGGGTAGACCAGCAGAGCAGGCCAGACCGGAGGGTAGACCAGCGGAGCAGGCCAGACCGGAGGGTAGACCATCGGGGCTGGCCAGACCGGAGGGTAGACCAGCAGAGCAGGCCAGGATGGAGGGTAGACCAGCGGAGCAGGCCAGGATGGAGGGTAGACCAGCGGATCAGGTCAGGATGGAGGGTAGACCAGCGGATCAGGTCAGGATGGAGGGTAGACCAGCAGATCAGGCCAGGATGGAGGGTAGACCAGCGGCCAGGTTGGAGGGTAGGGTGGGGGGGCCACTGTGCCCCTCATTTCTCGGATGATTGCCTTGCTGCCCTCCTCGAGGAAGCAGCAGCAGGGCAGGAGGTGCTCGTTCCCCAGGATGAGAGGAGGAGGACCCCCCCACATGATGAAACGTGCCTGAGAGGAGGTGGCGGAGGTGGTGAGCTCCTGCAACGTGGCGCAATACAGCTGGATCCAGTGTCGCAAGCGCTTCAACGACTTGTTGCGCTCTGGCAAGGTGAGGACAATGTTGGCATTGGGTATTTAACCTAGGTGGGCCTACCGCACCACCCCCCCCCCACCCCTGCCAAATCTGAGTGTAGTGACTGCATTGAATCATTGACGGCATTTGTCCTTTGCTGGGTGGGCCAGCAGATATAACCCATGCTGATGTCAGTCTGAGAGAGTGATGCGGAGATCTGTTTTGCCCCAGCAGCATGTGGTACACTGAGTCCCACATGACTGGTGTGGGGACAACCTGGAGGAGGTGCACCTAGGCGCTGTGTTTGAACTCCAGGACATGTCCAAGTCAGAGTGATGAAGGTCAATGTACACCTGAACAGAGCGTCTGTAACCTGCTTGACACAAGTGTGGACAGCTGATTGGGAGACACCGCAAAGATCACCCACCGAGCCCTGGAAGGAGCCAGAGGCATAGAAGTTGAGGGCAGCTGTGACCTATAGAGACACTGGCATGGGGTGTCCACCCACACGGTTAGGGGAGATCTTAAGCCCAATCATCTGACAGATAGAGTTGACTGTCTCCCTTGAGAGACGGAGCCTCCTTCAGCTCTGCACCTCAGACATATTGAGGCAGCTGCTTCGCCGCTTGTAAACCTTGGCAGCAGGATAGTGGTGTCTTCTGCGGCCCCTTCCGCCTTGGACCTTCTGTTGGCCCTGCGCCCCTTGTGCCTGCGCCTGTCCTCCCAAAGGTGGCTCCCCTGGAGGCTGAATATGCACATTCATGCCTAAGTTAACACTTCCAAAGGGCACCCTACCTCCCTCAAAAGGCACTTGACCTCCTTCAAAGGATACTTGACCTCTCCTAAAGATGTCCTGGGACCATATCCAAAGGGGTAACTTACCTCTCCAAAGGGGTACCCCGGCTATCCAAATGAATCCACAAAGTTCAGACATGTTCTTTCCAGGAATATTCTGCACACATCAGGTTTCACACTTCTGGGCTACCAAAACCCCACTTCAGTGGAGGGACTAATGATTTAAATGGCCAGCTGCCTCTGTATAACGTGCATGTTTGAAACACGAACCACACCCATTCCTGCTCCCACGAAAATGGAAAATGTGGTGTGCAGGGACTTTCCATTGTGATAAAAATCTGGGCCTCAATTTGTGTTGAACGTAATTTATACTAACATTTCCACAGTCTTTTACATGGGTTATGCTGAGTTCAGGTGAAGTACACAGATAATAGCAATACAACCTAGCTGAATCTCCACAACTAGATGTTTGATACAAAAACTGTGAGGGCTGTTAAAAGGCATTGCCTGGAGTTGGTTAAATGAACACATACGCTGGCAGGTGAGCAGTTACTGTTGAAGCTCCACACCTCCAACTGACGAAACACCATTGCATGGAGTAAGATATTTAGCCATACTGTTTTCCAATAGTGCTGTTCATCCCGGTCCTCCTGACAGGGACCAACGAGTCAGGATAATGACACATCCACATAAAAAGGGGATTCTTCATGGAAGAACCTAAAGCATGATCTGCTGGGATGTAAAGCATTGCAAGAAATAGATTGTCCCATGTTTCATTAGGTGCAGAAGAGGGATCGGGAGAAGTTCTGCTCACCATGCCACTTGGAAGGAGTTCTTAAGACCTGCTGTTCATGCAGCAAGGATTCAGACCTGTGCTCGTCACTGGTCGAATGACCAATAACTATTCCCTTGGGGAAGAGATAACCCTGGAGAATTAAGTTAGCTCTAAGATTATGTACTGTGGACAATTCAGGGCACCACACTTCAGGAAAGATGTAAAGATTTTGAAAAGGTTCAGAGGAGTTCTTACCAGGATATTAGCAGGTATGAAGAACTTTAGTTATGAGGGGAGGTTGGAAAAGTTAGCACCATTCTCCTTAGAACAAAGAAGGTTAACAGATAATCTAATGGAGTTTTTCAAAATGATGAAAAGTCTTGATAGGGTTAATAGAGAAAAAAACTATTCTCTCCATGCAGTTGAGTCAATAGCTAGCAGTCATAGTTTCAAATCTTTAAAGATACAGAGAGGAGGTGAGGAGAAGTTTTCCCACTCAGAGTTGTTGGTATCTGGAATTCTCTACCTTAAAATTACTTAGGGGCTCCATTTTTAAAGGGATTTGGACAGGTAGTTGAGGATAAAGAGCTTACAGGGTTGTAGACAGAAAGTGGGAGTTAGCATGACTGCTCTTTCTAAGAGCTTGCACACGCACCATGGGCAGAATAATCTCGTTATATGTTGTAATTTCCTATGATTCTTAGATGACATTTTTAAGAATGGGAGATTAATATTCACTCAATTCTCTGCATCAAACTTGATGATCTAATACCTGGACATAACAGGCTCACTGTACTTCAGAACACTGTACTCTTACCTACACTTGGTAGTCTCCTAGTGTGGCTCTTCCAAATCAATGGTTTATGTCTATATGGGGCGAAAGTATGCATGCCAGATCAAGCAGACAGAAACTCAATTTATGTGGATTTCTCATTTGTTCAAGTTTTTAAACTTTAAAGCATGATAATAAATTTCCATACTTGTCAGAAACATAGCTAACCAAACTAAATCTATTTTTAGCCATGCACTATACAGGACTAACAAATCTGTTCCATGTATACACAAATGCCCTTGAAATATATTCCAGCAATGATAATATTTGTTGACAAAAGCATTATATGTACTCGATACTTCCAAAGAATTATCAATAATCACACTCAACACCTCTTTAGTCATTGTGAACTGACAATTTTCTATTGTGATGTCAACCATGGCTCCTGGGCACCACAACAATATACTTTGTAAGATTTACCCCAACATTACTTTTTTAAGCTAATTATAGTTATGCTTAAATTTCTTTCTGAATATTAATTTTGCTTGTCAACCCCTCCATCAATTATTAGTGTTGTTTGCCCTGAGGAAAATAACAACAGCAAGGGAAAGTACCTTCCAAACCCATGACCACTACCATCTAGAAGGACAAGGGCAACAGACACATAGGAACACCACCACCTGGAAGTTCCCCTCCAAGCCACTCACAACCTGATTTGGAAATATATCGCAGTTCCTTCAAAATCCTGGAACTCCCTCCCTATAAGTACCTACACCACATGGACTGCAGTAGATCAAGAAGGCAGTTCACCACCAACTTCTCAAGGGCAATTAGGGATGAGCAATAAATGCTGGCCTAGCCTGTGATGCCCATATCCTGTGAAAGAATAATAAAAAAAATTCCAGTGGGATTAGATTTTCCCCAAGTTAGCAATTTACCAGCCCATTTCAAAACAAGACCTATCCATTCTGAACATATGCCTCACATTTCATATATCAGTGCTCGTTACCTGTGTTCGTCCAGATCAAAACTTAACTGCAATTCCTCAGCACATCCATTTAATTTATACAGACCTCATCAACTGACTTAAATCAGCAAATCTGGTTAGATTAAGAAAAATAATGTAAACCATAGAGGGATCAGGATGCCTGCAGTGCAGAAATCTATCAGCCCCTTCCCTTTGCTCTTCCAAATCTAGTTTAATTGATCCCCAGTTATTTTCTGCTTTGTGCAGCAACTTAAGTCCATGTTTGAATGTGTGTAAAAAGTCCCCCTTGTATAAGCTGATGTGGCCCAAACAAGACTCCAATTGGCTGCAAATGTATTCCCCAAGTACACACCATATTATTATCCATTTATCAAAGTAAATCACATTGTTCTCCTCAGATACCCAAATAGCATTAGAAGCAACTGTGCCACCACCAATTTATTTTAAAATTGAATAATATGGCTTTGAATCTATTCATGGCTCAGGGTAAAATGGACCATGCGTGGGCTAATGAAAGGAGTGGTCACTTCTTGCATCCAGCCCATTTCAAGGTGATGTTAAAAAAGTAAAAATTGTTCACAGGGCGGTGTCACCCACAAGAATTGTTACCAGACTGACCTCTGAGGCCTCCAACATGCAGAAGCAGGCTCAGCAAAGTAGGAAAGGTTGGCTTCTGGTCACCTAGTATGCCTCAGCTACACCAATATTGGGATAGGGACCCAACTTCTACACTTAAATTGCTTGCCTCCAGGGTTTTAAAAAAAATTCTTCTCTGGGACGTGGCTGGCCAGGCCAGCAATTTTAATGCCCATCCCTAATGTCCTTGAGAAGGTGGTGATGAGCCGCCTTCTTGAACTGCTGAAGTCGTTGTGGTGTAGGTACATCCATGGTGCTGTTAGGAAGGGAGTTCCAGGCATTTGACCATGCGTTTGTAACCCAATACAAGAATTCTAGAAGTAGATCATATGAGTTTAATATGTAAAGAGTGAATTCAAAATGCTCACAATATTCATATTACTTTGCATTTAAAGTTTCAGTTGTTACATTGTATTGACAAATTATCTAAATCGCTGATGCTAAAATCAATTGAAATTAAATTAATCAAAGTTGTTAGCAAAAACATTTAATTGATTTACCATGCAGTTTAAATATAGGGACAAGATGCTATGAATAAGACTATCAGCTATCCAAATACGCCTAACTAAGTTTAAGAAACAGGATGGTTCAAAACCAAACTTTTATCGACAAGGCCATTAATTAACATAGATTTATCAGTATCTTCAGGCTTGATTCAGATCATTTATTTCCCTACTGACTGGTATATGATGTCTCACAGTGAATGCAGACATCAATGTTTCCATTGACTCTACTCATAGAGCACAGCATTAATGATTCATTCTGAAATTAGATATTTATATTAAGCCATACAAAATGAAAAATGCAGCTTGCTATGAGGGCAAAATGAGCAAATATGCTGAATTTATATTTATTTTAAACTGGGGTGGTCTCAATAACTATTTATTTCCTAGTCTGACTTGTTGGCGAGATTACCATTGTCCGCAATCAATCCAAACCAATAATATTTCAAAACCTTTATATATTGGGTACATTTATATTATAGTTATACAGTAAGCACAGGCATGCTAATATTGAATCTTTATACACACTACAGGCAGAATGTTCGGGGTCCCCTGAAGTTGAGAAAGGAGGTGGGGGATGGGGGGGGATGTCCAAAAAATATCGGTGCCTGGCAGTGTGTCAATTTCAAGGCACTGATTCTGCCACCGGCAATAATCACCAAGGTGGGAGGAGGGCGGGATATGAATCCTACTGTCTGCCCCATTGAGGGCGATTAAGACAATTAAAAAGCTTGCATAGAGCTTGTTGGAGGGGGAGGGTGGAATATTTGAAGGGGTGAATAGAGATTAGAAGTGGTTAGTTTCTGAATAGTTGAGGGGGGCTGGGCACACAGTGGACAGCCAGTCATCACTGCTCCAAGGAACTATCACAGCCCTATCAGAGGGTGGGTGGAGAAACGGGGGCCTGGGAAGTTGCTAAAAAGGGTGCACAGATATCAAGAAGAGCGGGCACTCAGTGCCTGAGCTGTAAACAAGATCAGCACACACCCCCACCCACCTCTCACCCCCCGGTATCACAGGGGTAGAAGAGTGGGGATCAAGGCTGCTACAGGCAACTGGGCGGCCACCTGATCAGAGAGAAGGATCCAGCTGGCAACAGGAGCTCAACTGTCAGGTTTTGGGCCCAGTGGCAATGAGAAACAACACCCTAGCTTTGCAGGAAGGGTAGAATCCAGGCATCAGGAGCTCATGGGAGAAGGAAAAAGGGCATGAAGGCAATGGAGTCCAAAACCTCAACACAGGATCGGCTGCCAAAGATGGAACTAGCTGGAGATGACTGAGAACCAGTTCTGCAGAAGACAGATGGTAACAGAGACTGATAGATTGAATGACCTCCTTCTGTGCTGTTACAGCCTATGATCTGTGCCCCTGCCATTGATGATCTTGCATCTCACAGCACTGGTCATCATGCTCTACTAGTGGCCATCAAAGTCACTGTGGCCTCAAACTTCTTAGCTTCTGGATCCCTCCAAGGATCAGCTGCGGACCTTAGTGCTATTTCAAAAATGGCTGCACACCACTGCATCTAGCTGGTCACTCATGCCTTCTTTGCCAGGCAACACATTCATTTAATGACAGACACAGATTCACAAGGACAAAGGGCAACTGGATTTAACCTCCATCTCTAGATTCCCCCATTGCAGGGAATCATCAGTTGCACCCATGTGACCATAAAGACACAGTGTGATCGACTAGTGAGATCCAGCAACAGGAAGGGCTTCCACTCCCTCAACATCCGACTGGCCTGTGACCTCAACAAGAGGCTCCTCCATACATGTGCCTGCTTTCCTGGCAGTTGCCATAACCCTTGAAGAGATGGCTACTGAAAACTTTACGAGAACCCAGACAGAGTCACAGAAAAGATACAACCAGTACCATCTGCTCCACAGGACAACCATTGAGCAGGCCATTGGGCTCCTGAAGATGCAATTCCAGTGCCTGGACCAGTTGAGCAGCACACTCCAATACCCTCCTGCAAGGGTTTCAGTCATTGTGGTGGTCTGCTCTGTTCTCCATAACATTGCCTTCCAGAGAGGTATTAACCTTGAGAATGGTGAGGGCCTAGAAGAAGACAGCTCTGAGGCAGGAGCAGGAGGTAATTGAGGAGGGAGGTAATGCTGAACAGAGAGGTGGCTATGCTGCACATCAAGGTGGCCTCCTCAAGCCACCACCCAGGAACAGGACCTCCCTCCTTTCTCTCACAGCCTCTAGCATTAGATGCAGGTCGACATCGATGAAGCAAGTGCCAGGCCTCCAGCTCTCCTGTGCCATCTCACTTCTCTTTAGTGTAGTGAAGGCTTTTGCACAACTGGCAGATCTCTCTCTCAGAACAACCTGCAGCCTAAGTGATGGCTGTCCCAAGGTGTCTAAATAAGTCCCACATGCTGTCTGATCCATCTCTGTCCCCACCCCCACTGGCTCTAAGCGGACAGGAAACCCATCTCCATATCATTTAAATGCTTCCCCATGTGAAAGTCTGAACTTTAATCAGTTTCCCACAAGAGGTGGGTTTTTGACCCAAAAACAAACCGGGTTCCTGCTTCCTGACTCCATGGCAAAAATATAGCTCTATGTGTGCTAAGAACTAATATTAAATATTTTAATGTATAAAGAAAAGCTGTGAATGCTGGATCTTTGAAATATTGAAAAGGGGAAATGCACAGAGTCTGGAAAAGATTGATTAATGCTTTGGGTAAGACACTTGCATCAGAACCAGCTCTACTTTTCATCTTCTTTAGGTGCTGTGTATTTCCAACATTTTCTGCAATTTCCACATCATGATCTAGGAGAGGTGTTTGTTAAATTTATTATTAAAATGCATCATACATTTCAGGCTCGTCATCTAAAGATACCTTACACAAATAGTACTTATTATGGAGAATTTTGCAAGAAATGCAAATTATAGAGATTGCCAGAGTTATTAGCATTATTTAGACCATTGGCATTTTTAGGGTCATGATTTGAACCGATGCAAAAATATTTCTAACAAAATGACATTAATATCTTACTCACCATTTGCAGTCTAGCTGCTGTTCTATAGAGAAATCTCTGGCTTGGAAACAAAAATAGCTTGACTGTTATGAGCCTTTTTGCGGGTGATACCACATTGCTTCTGTGTAACTAAACAGAAACAAAACATATTAGCACATGCACCCTTTTAACACCACAAATACAATAATCAAAAATTAATATAACAACAACATTATTGTGAGCACCCAGGGAGCAGCATTACAGTGCCAACCAGTCACATGAGACCTTAAGCTCCCTTTCCAGAGTACCTGGACATGGACAATACTGCAAAGATAGGCAGGCAGTCAGAATGTTTGATCCCTATGGGAAGGTTTTCTCACCAAGGCCAACTTTATAAATGCTTGTAGGGCTAGTTGATTAAGATTGAATCAATTGAACAACGGAGATAATTAAAAACAAAAAACTACTGCGGATGCTGGAAATCCAAACCAAAAACAGAATTACCTGGAAAAACTCAGCAGCTCTGGCAGCATCGACGGAGAAGAAAAGAGTCGAAACGTCAACTCTTTTCTTCTCCGCCGATGCTGCCAGACCTGCTGAGTTTTTCCAGGTAATGGAGATAATTAGTTTATCTGGTATACTCAAAAGAGTATAAAACCCAGTGAGCATGCATGGTTGGAGTTTGCTGGTTCTAGTGCTGAACTGGGATTTATTCAGGCATGATGTTGACGGGTGGGGAAGCAGTATTTAGTAAGCTTTCAACATGCATTTCAAAGAAACCTGTGTTTTTTTTTTCTAGGATATCAACATCCCTTGTTTTCAAATCTAGCATTGATGGAGGGGTTGAAAGTCTCATCCTATTGCCTTTGCTTTTATGACCTTTAGAAAAATGTGCTTGACTGCTCTCAGTAGACACAGATACACCGGAGAAAACTGCTATAATCTAGCACAGACTGAAACAATGTTGACTATCACTCTGAATGTTTGGTGAGGAGAATGACAAATTCATGGTGCAGTGGGGGTGGGGCTGTGAGTTTGGTGGAGTAAAGTAGGGTGAAGTTGAGTTTGTGCCAGAAAGCTTGCTGAGGTGGCATAGGCCAATGGCCAAAGTAAGTCACACTGTTGTTTCAGCACACTTTAGTAGCCTGTGGTCTATGTGCTGAACTCAAATATCATACCCTGGTTTGCTGAAGGAACTGTAATGGAGGAGAACAGGGCTTTCCAGAGAGCTGAAATATTGCTAGCCATTTAATCTGTGGTTGTGAAAGTCACATTGGCCTTGAGCCTTTTAATCACCTAATCACTTTAAACTTTCTGAAGTGCTAGTTCAGGTGTTAGCCGGAGCATGGGTAGAAGAAGAGCCATTCATTGCGTCTGGACCAGCATATGATTTATATTTCACAGAAACCTTTATATCAGATTCAATGTTTTGTGTTAGTGGCATGTAAATATTTTGTACAATGGGACTCCCTATGGAACAGTCTGTCACTTTGAGTTCACTTCCAGAATTTTTGATTGTATACATGTTGCATAATGTACCTTTGAGATACTGTATAGAATGCATATATCAATGGAGTCCAATGATTAAAAATCACCAGCAGTCCTCTCATTCTCAATTTGTCTGGATGCTGTAGCATAAGGATCTGACATAAAAAGGGTTAGAGTGGGATTGAGTACAGTATCGCCCATACTGTGATGTAAAGGAACACATGACCCAAGTCTAGAGGACAGTCTTGTACTGAACAGAGACGTGTGTAGAGGCAAGCATGGAGATAGTTCCTAGCTTAGACCTTATACTGTATATGTGTATATAGTTACTAGTATTTAATAAACAGTTACTGTTAAACTGTAAAAGACTCAGCACCTCTTCATGAGACTTATCGAACCACACACATCTTACAATAGATGCTAGCAATAAATGCATAAATGCATGAAATATGTTAATATTTTTGACGTCTATTACAAAATCTGTTACTGACAGGGAATTTAACTATGCTGTAATCAAATGGCCTCATTGTTCTGATGAAATGGTGAACACTGCTTCCCCAATACCATCAATAAAATCCCCAAATCCCTTGCTTAAAAAAAAGTCCTATTTACAAAATCTTACCAGCCAGTATATGTGACAATATCAGAGCTAGCTGATAATCCTTGCACATGTATTGATGGAATATATCTTCTGTGCCATGATAATAAAAAATTGAAATAGAGGACCATTTTGCTTTTAAAAATAGCTATATACCTGAAGATATAGACTAAGATGATATGCATTGACAGATATACGCTTGAGCGGAGTAGATTGTAACAGAGGATGATTGTGTGCAGAAAGTATGACATTTGATCGTAATGTTCTGTTTATCATTCAAGCAGCCAAATCTGATTAGAAAATCAATTCTTTGCATGCACGCTGCTAATATGAACTCCAGGGATTTATTTCTACAGAACTATGTTCCTTCATTTAAATCATTATTAAACAATTAACATGTCATCCACTGGGAAGCTATTTTAGGAACATTAACGTGACATATGTTATTTTTCTGAGTAACTTAAAAAGGATGCTCAACCATATCTACTATGTATCAAATTATTACATTTATATGCTACTAAAGTCCCTTAAAAAAAAAACCCTTAAATGAAATTTGCACCTATATCTGGAGAATAGAATACATTTGATTAACAGAATATATTTTAATTAGTGATGAGGCGTGATGTGAACTGGAAGTGATCTGAATTAGATCCTGTCAATTTAATTCATTAATACTCTAGTTTGACCTTAATTGGGCTATTCAGATTTGTTTGTCACTTCAATGATGTTGAAAAACAGAGAGAAATAAAATATAGCTTTGAGTGTTGTGTCATTTGTATTGTTGCCATAGATGTTGGGCCAAATTTCACATTCTGCTTTAATTGTTTGGTACTTCCTAGTTTCAAATCATTTTGAATAGAGTCAATTGATTAGTGAGTGCAGTACTATCATAAATCGATCTACCTACCTGAACCAATCTGGGACAAATGTTCAAGCGAAAAGGGTAAACTAGAAAGTAGGGGGGGAGGGAAGGGTAAAACTCCAAGAAGTATGACTAATGGGAAACAAAGCAGCAAGTTAGCGTGTCGGGGGGTGGATTCAACTTCATGGAAAATTATGAAAAAACTGAAAAGAAAGGAGAGCCCTGGAGAGGCTTTTAAAATCTCCAGAACACGAAATAGGACAGAGTGTTTGGAAAGGGCTAGGAATCTAACTTCAAGCACATCAGATAAAGGGACGACAATGAGAAAGGGGACGGGAAAAACAGGACTGAAGGTGTTGTATCTGAATGCACGCAGTATATGAAATAAGGTAAATGAGCTTGTGGCACAGATTGAAATTGGCAGGTATGATGTGGTGGGCATCATGGAGACATGGCTGCAAGGGGATCAGGACTGGGAGCTAAATATCCTAGGATATACATCCTATCGAAAAGATAGGCAGGTTGGCAGAAGGGGTGGGGTTGCTTTGTTAGTAAGAAATTAAATTAAATCGATAGCAAGAAATGACGTAGGGTCAGATGATGTAGAACCTGTGTGGGTAGAGTTGAGGAACCGCAAAGGTAAAAAAACCATAATGGGAGTTATGTACAGGACTCCGAACAGTAGTCAGGATGTGGGGCACAAGATACACCAGGAGATAGAAAAGGCATGTAAGAAAGGCAAGGTTACAGTGATCATGGGGGATTTCAATATGCAGGTAGACTGGGAAAATCAGGTTGGTAGAGGATCCCAAGAAAAGGAATTTGTGGAATGTCTACGAGATGGCTTTTTGGAGCAGCTTGTGGTGGAGCCCACTAGGGAACAGGCAATTCTAGATTTAGTGATGTGTAATGAGGCAGATTTGATAATGGAGCTTAAGGTGAAGGAACCCTTAGGAGGAAGTGACCATAATATGATAGAATTTACCCTACAATTAGAGCGGAAAAAGCTGGAATTAGATGTAACAGTATTACAGTTGAATAAAGGCAACTACAGAGGCATGAGGGAGGAGCTGGCCAGAATTAACTGGGAGATGAGCCTAGCAGGAAAGATAGTGGAACAGCAATGGCAGGAGTTTCTGGGAGTAATTTGGGAGACACAGCAAAAATTCATCCCTAGGAAGAATAAGCAAACTAATGGGAGGACGAGGCAACCATGGCTGACAAGGGAAGTCAGGGACAGCATAAAAGCTAAAGAGAAAGCATACAATGCGGTGAAGAGCAGTGGGAAACCAGGGGATTGGGAAGCCTACAACGACCAACAGAGGACAACTAAAAGAGAAATAAGGAGGGAGAAGATTAAATATGAGGGTAAACTAGCCAGTAATATAACAGAAGATTGCAAGAGTTTTTTAGATATATAAAGTGTAAGAGAGAGGCAAAAGTGGACATTGGGCTGCTGGAAAATGATGCTGGAGAAGTAGTAGTGGGGAACAAAGAAATGGTGGAGGAACTGAATAGGTACTTTGCGTCAGTCTTCACAGTGGAAGACACGAGTGACATCCCCAAAATTCAAGAGAGTCGGGGGGCAGAGGTTAGTATGGTGGCCATTACCAAGGAGAAGGTGCTAGGAAAACTAAAAGGTCTGCAGGTGGATAAATCACCTGGACCAGATGGATTACACCCCAGAGTTCTGAAGGAGATAGCTGAAAAGATAGCGGAGGCGTTAGTGGTGATCTTTCAGGAATCACTGGAATCAGGGAGGGTCCCAGAGGACTGGAAAATCACTAATGAACCTCCCCTGTTTAAGAAGGGAGTGAGGCAAAAGTTGGGAAATTACAGGCCGATGAGCCTGACCTCGGTCGTTGGTAAGATTTTAGAGTCCATTATTAAGGATAAGATTTCAGAATACTTGGAAGTGCATGGTAAAATCAGGCAAAGTCAGCATGGTTTCATCAAGGGGAGGTCATGCCTGACAAATCTGTTAGAATTCTTTGAGGAGGTAACGAGTAGGTTAGAAAAAGGAGAGCCAATGGATGTTCTCTAGTTGGACTTCCAGAAGGCCTTTGATAAGGTGCCGCACAGGAGGCTGCTCAGTAAGATAAGAGCCCATGGTGTTAGAGGCAAGGTACTAGCAAGGATAGAAGATTGGCTGTCTGGCAGGATGCAGAGAGTGGGGCTAAGGGGGTCCTTCTCAGGATGGCGGCTGGTGACTAGTGGAGTTCCGCAGGGGTCAGTGTTGGGACCATAACTTTTCACTTTATACATTAATGATCTAGATGAAGGAACTGAGGGCATCCTGGCTAAGTTTGCAGATGATACAAAGATAGGTGGAGGGACAGGTAGTATTGAGGAGGCAGGGAGGCTGCAGAAGGATTTGGACTGGTTAGGAGAATGGGCAAAGAATTGGCAGGTGGAATACAACGTGGGGAAGTGTGAGGTCATGCACTTTGGTAGGAAGAATAGAGGCATAGACTATTTTCTAAATGGGGAGAGAATTCAGAAATCTGGAGTGCAAAGGGACTTGGGAGTCCTAGCCCAGGTTTCTCTTAAGGTTAACTTGCAGGTTGACGTGGCAGTTAGGAAGGCCTAGAATATAAAAGCAGGGATGTGCTGCTGAGGCTTTATAAGGCTCTGGTCAGACCACATTTAGAATATTGTGAGCAATTTTGGGCCCCATATCTCAGGAAGGATGTGCTGGCCCTGGAGAGAGTCTAGAGGAGGTTCACGAGAACGATCCCAGGAATGAAAAGCTTAACATATGAGGAACGTTTGAGGACTCTGGGTCTATACTTGATGGAGTTTAGAAGGATGAGGGGGGATCTGATTGAAACTTACAGAATACTGAAAGGCCTGGATAGAGTGGACGTGAGGAAGATGTTTCCAATAGTAGGAGAGACTAGAACCCGAGGGCACAGCCTCAGAGTAAAGGGAAGACCTTTTAGAACAGAGATGAGGAGAAACTTCTTTAGCCAGAGAGTGGTGAATCTATGGAATTCATTGCCACAGAGGGCTGTGGAGGCCAGGTCATTGAATGTATTTTAGACCGAGATAGATAGGTTCTTGATTGGTAAGTGGATCAATGGTTATGGGGAGTAGGCGGGAGAATGTGGTTGAGAAACTTATCAGCCATGATTGAATGGCAGAGCAGACTCGATGGGCCGAATGGCCTAATTTCTGCTCCTTTGTCTTATGGTCTTATGGTCTTATGGATGGTGACTGACAGATAACTGTCAAGCATTGTTTTAAATTTAAACCGGGCAGCTTGGTTTAAATTTCAAACAATTGGTTAAGATCCTGATTGGTCAGGGCATTGCCCTGAGGAATGAGTCAGCGAATGGCTGTCACTTATCTTGTTTTGCTGAAACAGGCACAGCCCATGTACATATTCTTTCTGTCAATGAACAGGGCCCTGTGTATTTTTATATGTAGCGTCCAGTACACGCAAATACACCACATTGTGAGCCCGACTGACAATCTTAAATTGGTTTTCAGCATGATTCTTAGTACACTGAGGATTACTTAGCAAATGTTGTCCAAACATGGAATCACATCTAATGTTGGACACTGTGTTTTGAGTTTTGCAAGCATGAGCTGGTTGGGTATGATCTGTACCCTGCCCATTGCGAACAGCAGCTGGGACATGCTCTTCGATGTGATCCGCTAGTCTTTGGGACATATGGCCTACATAGCTAGCATCACACTGGCACTGAAATTCATATACCACATTACTCATTTGTGTGATAGGCAGAACGTCTTTTTGGCTTGACAGTAGCATCCTGTTAGTGGCGAACACCACTCGTGTTGCTACTGCATAGTATCAGCATGAAACAGCTAGCTTCACCTGTTGCTCAAATTTTTGAGATACCTTTCCCTTCCAGGGTAATCTGAGGTCGATTGGCCACATTTCAGGGCTGAAAGTGATGGCCTTAGGCTTGTTCATAAGTTTTTGTGATATACAGCATGAAACGATCTGTTCAGGGTATACATTATCCTGAAGGATGCCTTTGACGTGCTCTATTTTAACATTAAGCTTGCATGATGAGCAATTGGCTCGGTCCCTATTTACAAAGTTGTCAATAAGACCAATCTTATAGTGTGTGGAACTGTAAGAATCCCAGCACAAACATCTTTGTTGGGTTCCATGAGAAATGTGTCTTTGATGGACTGACACCTAATGTCCTACCTCTCACATATATCCGATATGTGTATGATATGTTTGCTATATCTAAATCCGCAGCTGCATGAAATAATTTCCTTACATGTCTTAATGGGCTCCATCCTGCATTCAAAATAATCAATGAAATAGAGCAGTCAAATGAACTCCCTTTTCTTGATGTACTAGTTGAGAAATCTGCCAGGGGATTCTCTACCACAGTCTACTGCAAGCCTAGCTTCACTGGTCAATATAGGTGTTGGGATTCTTACAGTTCCACACACTATAAGATTGGCCTTATCAGCAACCTTGTAAGCGGAGCCCAAGCCATTTTCTCACCGTGCAAGCTTAATGCTGAAATAGGTCGCATCAAAGGCATCCTACAGGCTAATGGCTACCCTGATTAGATCACTTAGGACTGTACGTTAAGCAAACTCATGAGTGGGCCTAAGGCTGTCACTTTTGGCCCTGAAAAGTGCCCAGTCTACCTCCGATTACCCTGGAAGGGCAAGGTATCTCAAAAATCTGAGCAGCAGGTGAAGTTAGCTGTTTCACACTGCTACTCTGCAGTAGCAACATGAGTGGTATTTGTCACTAACAGGATGCTGCCGTCAAGCCAAAAAGACGTTCTGCCTATCACACCAATGAGTAATGTGGTATATAAATTTCAGTGCCTGTGTGATGCTAGGTATGTAGGCCATATGTCCCAAAGACCGGCGGAACTTATCAAACAGCATGTCCCAGCCCCTGTTTGCAATGGGCAGTGTACACAGCAGACCCAACCAGCCTGTATTTGCAAAACTCAAAACATAGTGTCCAACATTAAATGTGATCCTGTGATTGGACAACATTTGCTAAATAATCCTCAATGTGCTAAGAGTTACACTGACAACCAATTTAAGATTGTTATTCGGTCTTGCAATGTGCCACATTTGCATGTACTGGAAGCTACATATATTAATACACAGGGCCCTGTTCTTTGACAGATAGAAAGAACATGTACATGGGCTGTGCCTGTTTCAGCGAAACAAGATAAGTGACATCCATTTGCTGACTCATTCCTCAGGGCAATGCCTTGACCAATCAGGGTCAAGCTGCCTGGTTTAAGTTTCAAACCGTGCTTGGCAGTTAACTGTCAGTCACCCTCAGTGCTGCATTATCCATGGCAACACCACTTGCCAACCAAGCAGCACTCTTCACATACAGTATAAATTGTTGTTTTCCCCCTTATTTTGGTATTCTTGCGAGCGTCCTGATGAGTGCAAGATGAAAAGCTTAGGCATGTCTTTTTTTTTCAGCAATACTCGAGTTCTGCACTACCAAATGACTAACAGAAATGTGTTATGGGCACAGGAATAAATCTGAAACAACATTTGTTGTGGTTTGTTTGTTCACTCCTGCAGCATCTGTGGTTCTTTTGTTTGTGATTTCTAGTTTTCCTGACACATTTTGTATTACTATACACCCCCTGAGTCCTCTGGTAATGCCTGGATAGTAGACCAGACTGTTAGCTTTCTTCTTGTATAGGCCATAAGATATCCTGCAAGTATTGTCTGTAGGTTTCTCGTCTGTAGGACTTTGGGCATGCCCAATACAGGCATGAAGATATTACAAACTTTAAAGCTATATTTTTAAAAGTGGACACCAACAGCTGTTTAAGTTAGCTGTAGCATATCATGTGACTTTGTATAATTCAGCTCCACTCAGTCCTGAAACTCAAGCGAATGCTTAATTACATAAGATCAAACACAGCCATTTGTGAAATTCATACATCCCTTTGTAAAGGATGGACCATCCATAGAAAGGAATATAACACATCAGCTGGTTTGACTTTCAGCTCCACCATGGACAATAGACACATCAAAACTCAATGGGTATTAGACAAATATGAAATGGATCTCATCTTTCATTGTACTGTGATGGCACCTCATCCCAAACACATAGACCCTGGCTGTCTGAAACTTCCAGGGTGTGAAAAATCACAACACATGATGTTTACTGACTGAACACACCACTGTATTTGGAAAAGGGCTTTGGACTTGTAACAGGTCACATAGGGAAGGCAGCCATGCTTGTAACCTGCTTGTAAAAATATGGACAGAAGTTGTTCTGGGTTGGATACCATCAGAAACACCATCTAAGCCATTGAACCAGCTGCAAGACAACTATGTAAAGGTAATATATAGTTACACCTTGAAAGTGAGAGAGGGACTGCTCCACCCCAACCTGTTCCAACTTCAAGTATACCTGAGAGCCAACCTCGTGGTAATTAAACAACAAGAAACCTCACAACTTACTGAAAATCCTTTGCTTTTACAAGACTTCACTCCAGCTAAAGCATCAGATCATCTAAGAAACTACAGGCCTGCAATGCAAGAGACTGGTATAATTCCATAATGTAATTGTATTGTTTTTTTCCTTCATCTGTATCTAATCTTTGTAAGTGTGGTAGTATATGTGAAACATCACGTTTAAACCTCCAGGGCAAGTGTGTGATAATAAATTATCTTCTTTATTTTTAAATTCATAAAAGCTTGCTGATAGAAATATTTAAATTGGGACAAACCACCCGAAGAGTAAAAAAACACACTAATCTTGCACATAGAAATACTTTGATCACAAATTCTGTCTGTGACACTTTCATATTACAAAGACTCAGATATTGTGATCATAATGACAGTGAAACTGTTAGTGTTCACTATCATTACTCATCTGAAGTTGACAGCAATGTCTGAAGCTTCACATGCTTAGTTAAATGCAGAAACCCAGAACTTGTTGTCAGAGATTCTACGCTTCTCCATAGAGTGTGATGCCATGTGGTAAACCATCCTGCTTTGTCAACTTCAGGCCTCAATGGGTTGAGCAGTAAGTAGGACTCAACCTGATGGAGTGGAGGAGGCCATTGACCCAATAGTAACACTGAAGCCATGAGCATTACTGGATCTCAAGGCTGATCTCCCCTGCTGTCTCCATCTGGGCTTCTTTGGTCAGACAGAAGGGTCTCTTCTTGCTGTTGCTTGGGAGGAGTACCTTCTGCCTTTCCTGTGCAGCCTGGAGAAGAACCAGCAGGGAAAGTGAGTTGTGAAGAGGACATAAGATAGCTACAAGGGGACATAGATAGATTAAGTAAGTGAGCAAAGATCTGGCAAATGGAGTATAATGTGGGAATATGTGAAATTGTCCATTTTAGTAGGAAAAATAAAAAAGAAGCATATTATCTAAATGGTGAGAGATTGCAGAGCTCTGAGACATGGAGGGATCTGGGTGTCTTAATTCTTGAATCACAAAAGGCTAATATGCAGGTACAGCAAGTAATTAGGAAAGCTAATAGAATGCTAATTCATATTGCAAGGTGCATTGAATATAAAAGTAGGGACATCCTGCTTCATTTGTACAGGACACTGGTGAGACCAATCTGGAATACTATGTACAGTATTGGACTCCTTATTTAAGAAAGGATGTAAATGTATTTGAAGCAGTTCAGAGAAGGTTTACTAAACTAATACCAGGAAAGGGCGGAAAGGTTGAAAGGTTGAGGAAAGATTGGACAAGTTAGGCTTGTATCCACTGCAGACTCGGAGGGAGGAGCACCGGAGAGGTGACCTCGGGGCACAGAGTAACTGAAGCCAAAATTGAAAAAGTGACATCACAGGAAAGCTGTGACCTGATTGGTTGGTAGGAAATCTGCACCAAATTTGAAAAAAAAACTGCAAAGTTAATTAATAAATTAATTATCTAAGACGAGATGGCTGGGCAGGTGATGTGCTGTAGCTGTATGATGTAGGAGCTGGCAGATCCCATTGCGAGCCGCAGTGACCACATCTGCAGCAAGTGTTGGTTGCTGGAGGAACTCCGGCTCAGAATTGATGAGCTGGAGTCCGAGATCCAGACGTTGCGGCACATCCAGGAGTGGGACAGTTACCTGGATGCTTGGTTTCAGGAGGCGGTCACACCCAGTAGATTAAGTACCTCAAGTCTGGTCAGTGGTCAGGGTCAGCAGGGTGTGACTGCAAGTGAGGCAGGTAGAGGGATCCTGTGTTCAGGAACAGAGGAGCCTCAGCTCTTGACCTTGTTCAACAGGTATGAGGTACTTGCTCCCTGTGTGGATGAGGATCAGGGCTGTAGGGAGGATGAGCCAGCTGACCATGGCACCGTGGCACAGGGGGCCATTCAGGAGGGGGGAGCAAAAAGACAAATGGTAGTTGTAGGGGATTCTATAATTAGGGGAATTGATAGCATCCTTTGTAAGCAGGATCGAGAGTCCCGCATGGTATGTTGCCTGCCCGGTGCCAGGGTGAGGGACATCTCTGACCGGCTTGAAAGGATATTGGAGAGGGACGGGGAGGATCCAGTTGTTGTGGTCCACGTCGGGACAAATAACATAGGTAAGACTAGGAAAGAGGACCTATTTGGGGATTATCAGGAACGAGGAAATAAATTAAAGAACAAGTCCTCAAGGGTTATAATCTCTGGATTACTACCCGAACCATGTGCAAATTGGCATAGGGATGCGAGAATAAGGGAAGTAAACATGTGGCTAAAGGAGTGGTGCGGGAAAGAGGGATTCCATTTCATGGGGCACTGGCATCAGTATTGGAACAGGAGGGATCTGTACCGTTGGGACGGTCTCCACCTGAACCGATCTGGGACCAATGTTCAAGTGAAAAGGGTAAACTAGAAAGTAGGGGGGGAGGGAAGGGTAAAACTCCAAGAAGTATGACTAATGGGAAACAAAGCAGCAAGTTAGCATGTGGGGGGGGTGGACTCAACTTCATGGAAAATTATGAACAAACTGAAAAGAAAGGAGAGCCCTGGAGAGGCTTTTAAAATCTCCAGAACACGAAATAGGACAGAGTGTTTGGAAAGGGCTAGGAATCTAACTTCAAGCACATCAGATAAAGGGACGACAATGAGAAAGGGGACGGGAAAAACAGGACTGAAGGTGTTGTATCTGAATGCACGCAGTATACGAAATAAGGTAAATGAGCTTGTGGCACAGATTGAAATTGGCAGGTATGATGTGGTGGGCATCATGGAGACATGGCTGCAAGGGGATCAGGACTGGGAGCTAAATATCCAAGGATATACATCCTATCGAAAAGATAGGCAGGTTGGCAGAAGGGGTGGGGTTGCTTTGTTAGTAAGAAATTAAATTAAATCGATAGCAAGAAATGACGTAGGGTCAGATGATGTAGAACCTGTGTGGGTAGAGTTGAGGAACCGCAAAGGTAAAAAAACCATAATGGGAGTTATGTACAGGACTCCGAACAGTAGTCAGGATGTGGGGCACAAGATACACCAGGAGATAGAAAAGGCGTGTAAGAAAAGCAAGGTTACAGTGATCATGGGGGATTTCAATATGCAGGTAGACTGGGAAAATCAGGTTGGTAGAGGATCCCAAGAAAAGGAATTTGTGGAATGTCTACGAGATGGCTTTTTGGAGCAGCTTGTGGTGGAGCCCACTAGGGAACAGGCAATTCTAGATTTAGTGATGTGTAATGAGGCAGATTTGATAATGGAGCTTAAGGTGAAGGAACCCTTAGGAGGAAGTGACCATAATATGATAGAATTTACCCTACAATTAGAGCGGAAAAAGCTGGAATTAGATGTAACGGTATTACAGTTGAATAAAGGCAACTACAGAGGCATGAGGGAGGAGCTGGCCAGAATTAACTGGGAGATGAGCCTAGCAGGAAAGATAGTGGAACAGCAATGGCAGGAGTTTCTGGGAGTAATTTGGGAGACACAGCAAAAATTCATCCCTAGGAAGAATAAGCAAACTAAAGGGAGGACGAGGCAACCATGGCTGACAAGGGAAGTCAGGGACAGCATAAAAGCTAAAGAGAAAGCATACAATGCGGTGAAGAGCAGTGGGAAACCAGGGGATTGGGAAGCCTATAAAGACCAACAGTGGACAACTAAAAAAGAAATAAGGAGGGAGAAGATTAAATATGAGGGTAAACTAGCCAGTAATATAACAGAAGATTGCAAGAGTTTTTTTAGATATATAAAGTGTAAGAGAGGCAAAAGTGGACATTGGGCCACTGGAAAATGACACTGGAGAAGTAGTAGTGGGGAACAAAGAAATGGCGGAGGAACTGAATAGGTACTTTGCGTCAGTCTTCATGGTGGAAGACACGAGTAACATCCCCAAAGTTCAAGAGAGTCGGGGGGCAGAGGTGAGTATGGAGGCCATTACCAAGGAGAAGGTGCTAGGAAAACTAAAAGGTCTGAAGTTGGATAAATCACCTGGACCAGATGGATTACACCCCAGAGTTCTGAAGGAGATAGCTGAAGAGATAGTGGAGGCGTTAGTGGTGATCTTTCAGGAATCACTGGAGTCAGGGAGGGTCCCAGAGGACTGGAAAATGGCTAACGTAACCCCCCTGTTTAAGAAGAGAATGAGGCAAAAGTTGGGAAATTACAGGCCGATGAGCCTGACCTCGGTCGTTGGTAAGATTTTAGAGTCCATTATTAAGGATCAGATTTCAGAATACTTGCAAGTGCATGGTAAAATAGGGCAAAGTCAGCATGGTTTCATCAAGGGGAGGTAATGCCTGACAAATCTGTTAGAATTCTTTGAGGAGGTAACTAGTAGGTTAGACAAAGGAGAGCCAATGGATGTTATCTACTTGGACTTCTAGAAGGCCTTTGATAAGGTGCTGCACAGGAGGCTGCTCAGTAAGATAAGAGCCCATGGTGTTAGAGGAAAGGTACTAGCATGGATAGAAGATTGGCTGTCTGGCAGGAGGCAGAGAGTGGGGATAAGGGGGTCCTTCTCAGGATGGCGGCTGGTGACTAGTGGAGTTCCACAGGGGTCAGTGTTGGGACCACAACTTTTCACTTTATACATTAATGATCTAGATGAAGGAACTGAGGGCATCCTGGCTAAGTTTGCAGATGATACAAAGATAGGTGGAGGGACAGGTAGTATTGAGGAGGCTGGGAGGCTGCAGAAGGATTTGGACAAGTTCAGAGAATGGGCAAAGAAGTGGCAGGTGGAATATACGTGGGGAAGTATGAGGTCATGCATTTTGGTAGGAAGAATAGAGACATAGACTATTTTCTAAATGGGGAGAGAATTCAGAAATCTGGAGTGCAAAGGGACTTGGGAGTCCTAGTCCAGGATTCTCTTAAGGTTAACTTGCAGGTTGACGCGGTAGTTAGGAAGGCAAATGCAATGTTGGCATTTATTTCGAGAGGACTAGAATATAAAAGCAGGGATGTGCTGCTGAGGCTTTATAAGGCTCTGGTCAGACCACATTTAGAATATTGTGAGCAATTTTGGGCCCCGTATCTCAGAAAGGATGTTTTGTCCCTGGAGAGGGTCCAGAGGAGGTTTAACGAGAACGATCCCAGGAATGAAAAGCTTAACATATGAGGAATGTTTGAGGACTCTGGGTCTATACTTGATGGAGTTTAGAAGGATGAGGGGGGATCTGATTGAAACTTACAGAATACTGAAAGGCCTGGATAGAATGGATGTGGGGAAGATGTTTCCATTAGTAAGAGAGACTAGGACCCGAGGGCACAGCCTCAGGGGAAAGGGAAGACCATTTAGAACAGAGATGAGGAGAAACTTCTTAAGCCAGAGAGTGGTGAACCTGTGGAATTCATTGCCACAGAAGGCTGTGGAGGCCAGGTCATTGGGTGTATTTTAGACCGAGATAGATAGGTTCTTGATTGGTAAGGGGATCAAAGGTTACGGGGAGAAGGCGGGAGAATGGGGTTGAGAAACTTATCAGCCATGATTGAATGGTGGAGTCTACTCGATAGGCCGAATGGCCTAATTTCTGCTCCTATGTCTTATGGTCTTAAACTGGAGTTTAGAAGAGTAAAATGCAGCTTGATTGAAACATATAAGATCCTGAGGGGTCTTGACAGGGTGAATCTGGAGATGATCTTTCCTCTTGTGGGACAAGCTAGAACTAGGGCCTTGGTTTAAAAATAAGGGGTTGCCCACTTAATACAGAGATTAGAATTTTTTTTCTCTCAGGGGTAGTGAGTCTTTGGAACGCCCTTCCTCAAAAGGCAGTGGAAGCAGAGTCTTTGAATATTTCCAAGGCAGGGGAAGTTAGATTCTTGATAAACAATAGGGTGAAGGGTTATTGGGGGTAAGTGGGAGGTTACATATCAGGTCAGCCATTATCTTATTAAACAGCAGAGCCAGCTCAAAGGGCCTAGTGGCCTACTCCTGCTCCTAAATTGTATGCTCGTATGTAACCATGGGGCCACCTGGCGTCTTCCATCAGGCATGTTGACAGCAGCCCCCTCGTCTGCTCCTTGGGTTCTCAGTTTAGCCAAAATCTGGTGAGAGGTCTTCCAGTTTAGCCAAAGGGGAATGCGGAGTTTTTCAGTTGAACCAAAGCGGGATGAGGAGGTTTCCAATTGAGCCAAAGGATACCTCAGTTAAGCCTGAAGATAGAGGGAGCACTGTTTGCGAGTCTGACAGCCCTTTAAAGATCGTGTAGAATCTGCTTTTCTGTCAGGTGGTGCTGAGATCGGCACCTTTTGCCCACCCTCACCACATGATTGGACAGGGCATGTGCCTCCATCTTAGTAATTGACTGGCTGCCATGTGATTGGTTTGACCAACTGCATTGCTTCCAATCAGTGATGGCACTCACTTCTGGGTCCAGAGATTTGTGCTGCAGGAATTAAATTCAGTCCTAAGTGTGCAGCTTGCAGCAATGCTGATTTATAAGGGTGAATGTGAGGTATGAGTGGTGGTTGTTAGAAAAAGTTGGTAAGTGACAAAGAGGTGTGGTGAATGGAGCACTGCATAAAACTAGTGGTTCATTTGTAATGAAATGCATCTGAAGGTACATTCACTCAACTTGACCACTCGTGATATAAATGAACTTCTTTGGCACTGCATTCCTGGTTCTCATGGCTAGGCTGGTGACATTGACTGCAACAACTACTGCTCCAATTGCCTTCTTTGGGCAGGGTTTTGCCGTTGGTGGGGGTGCTCGGCAGGGGCAGGCGGGTGCCAGCCGGGAAGCTGACTGCCACCTGCGATCGGCACTGCACCGCAATCCTACGCGGATGGGCCAATTAAGGCCCGCCCAGAGTGGAATGTGAGCGGAAGCGCTCAGCGCTGCCTGTGCAGATGGGGGGAGGATGGAGAACAGGCCTAGCGTGAGCTTTGCGCATGCACGCGAAAGAGCGCTTCAATCTTCTTGAGGCACAGAGCTGCCTCAGGGAGATGAAGCGCTGTTTAAAAAAACTAATGGTCAAAATAAAAATATCATAAATCATGTCCTGTCATATGACTCTGTCACATGAGCAGGGACATGTTTTTAATTCAAACGTAAAATTTTAATTTTATTTTTATTTGCTTTAGGAAACCTCATCCCACTCGTGGATTAGGTTTCCTAAAAGTTCAAAGGCTGCTTGGTGTTTTTGCCAGCCCGCCAACCGTAAGGTTGTGCAAATTTGAATTTAATTACCTTTCTAATGGCCTTAACAGGCCTTTTAGTTGTTGGTGGGCGTGCTACTGACTCTGGTGCACATCTGCCAAATAAAATATCACAGGACTACGCGATGATGTCAGGACGCTCGCCATTTTACTCTCAGCTGGGTCGAGCGCATGTCTGCTTGCTGAGCTCGGTATTCTGCCCTTTATATTTGCCTGGAAGGCCTCCTTGTCTCCTGTGGATAGAGGACATCTCTCCTTTTGTACACCTCCTGCACCAAGGCCTCCAGAGCTGCATCGGAGAATCTTGCAGCATGCTTTCTGGCCTGTTGCACCAATCTTTAATGCTTTTTCTGCTCAGATACTGCTCTCTCACTACTTCCAGCACCTGCTGCAACCAGAATACACCTCATATTTAGGGAAGTGCAATTGGCTTCAAATAGCACAGGCTAGCTTTAAGTGCTGGTAGCCTCTAACCTCCCCTGTTGAATCATATAGTCACTCCACATTCAATCCCGGACCGCACTCCAGAATCATTATAATTAGAAGGCAGCGCAAACTTTGGCTGCTGCCTGCATTGCTCTGAATGGATGTGGATTAATTGTACATCACAATCCCCACACTCCCTTTTGGTGGCTATCCAAATTTTCCCCTTTGCGTAACTAACCTAGCAGCTTTCTCTTGGAAGAGCTCTTTTATGCGTAGTTCAAACCTACTGCACAATTGACTTCCAAATGCTGAAATCTAAATGCTGAAAGTGGAATTGATTTCTCCACCAATAATAATGTCATATTACATTTACTTGAAGAACAGGTCAAACAGGGAGTGGACCTCATGGTATCTTCTTCTTCAGCTTTGTGCAACCATTATAGGATGTGGACTGCCTCATGCCTTTTTTGTGAGGAATATCTGCTGTAACTCTTTCAAGTTATCAACAGTCACAGATTGTAACTCTTTCGAGTACATTCACAGCTCTTGGTTTTCCGGGAGTGGGACATGAAACCACAACCTTCTGATTCAAAGGCGAGGGTGCTATGAATTGAGCCACAGCTGACACCTCATGTCTGCTGTATACTGACACTGCACATTGTCAGAAATGGCTGACTATGAATCTGTCCTGCTCTTAACTCCTCCCATCAGTGTATTGGAGGGATTAGCAGATTGATTAACAACCTGCTTGACCGCATCATGACCACATTATGTTGCCAACCAGTCTTGGAGTGGAACTTGGATCTGGAGTTTCTAGTTCAGAGCAGGGGTGCTACCTACTGAGCCACAAGACCTCCACCTCATGGTATACCCGTCTAAATTCTTCACGAAAGTCTAGGTTGAATTCAAAAATTCGATAAAGTTCATGCAAAATCTTATTTTGGCTCCCAGTTCCCTTGTAGAGCTGTTTGAATGTCCTTCCACTGTTTGCAGTCTTTTGTGGTCAATTTGGCTCCAAATTGACATATTATAATGGAAAATTGGAATCAAATTGGCTCTCTGTGGTATTGTGAGTAATCTGATGCCAGAAGCAGACAGGATCAAAGTACTTGAGGCCACTGTTACTGATTGAACAAGCACCTGGGCTCATTGACTGTAACCAGGGGCACATACCAATCAACTCCAGCTAACCCCAAAGCCAATGACATAATGAGAAGAATGTTCCTAACTGGACAAGCAACATTAAAGTCTGTAATTGAGCCAGTATTATTTGTGCTTATACCTCCTTACAATAGCACAGCATAGTAGTTGTTAGAAAGAAATAGGAATTTATATTCCATTTATTATCTTTTGGGAGCTGTTAAGTTGTATAAAGATGTAAGAATTCTTTTTAAAGTTTGCTTCAAAGGATATTTCTACAAATGCTTAAAAACCCAGCTTATCAATTTGTACTAGAATCCTAAACTGCTGAAAGAGTTTGAACATACTTGAGGGGAAAATAAAAACTAAAATGTGAAAGCAAAGGGAAATAAATCTTTATAACCTGTTAAATTGTAGGTTTAAGAGTCCAGCAGTGAGTTAATAATGCCTCACATTGAGTTATTATGAAGTAGCAACAACTATCTATCTACCACATAGTACAATCAATGCACCATTTATTTTACAGCATTGTTGACAATGGCAGTACTCATTTTGACAGCAGTGCTGCTATATAGATGAGATGGCTCCACTGACATTAGAGGAGCCAAGAAGTACCTCAGGAAATGGTTTTCCATGGTCTCTCTATAGGTAGCACTGAAACTGGCAGAAAGCATTAATGGTTGGCATGGTAGAATTTGACATTAATAGCTGCCATTTCTAATCCTATGATTAAAACTTATAGAATTGTAATTATGGACACACACAGCTGTTCTCAGTTGCCACTGATCTCTGAATTGTGCCCTAGAAGGTAAGTGACATGAATTCAGAGCATTTTCTTTAAGTAAGCCAGGTATTCAGATCATAAAACGACCCATCACCATGCTTGAGTTTCAAATTCAAGCAGTTGAGAAGCTTATCTAAGTACAGAGAACTTAGGCAGAAGTTGGCAAAATGCAATATTTAGGGATGCTCAAGCATCTACAAGAATAGTACTGGAATATGATCAACCCCTATTATGGAACCTCCCAGTAGAGTGCTGGTAAGCTTCTCACTGCTTTCCCAGTCAGGACTGCTTGTTAAGGTACTGACTTGCAGTGTTATCTGCAGCCAAATGTGATGAGTCCCAGTGGCTGCCCACGTTGTTCTGGCGAGCACATTAACAATACTTTGAAGTACTGCAGGCATTCCAGGCTCTGGTATTGAATTATTAAATCAGCCGCACAGAGTTGATTTTGTCTAATCGTCCATCATCAAGAGTCACCCCACCTGCAAGAGATACGGTTAATGAAAGAACTTTGAGAAAGGGATTATTTGAAAATATAAATGGGGTGGGAAAAAACATGCAAGGAATATACGTGAAGTGAACTTCAGGCCCATTGCCTATCCAGCTGAAGGTCCAACGCTTGTTTCAGACCATTCTGTTCATTCACATTGATGATTGTTGATTAAAGTATAGATGGATGCAAAAGACATAATGAAAATCTCTTGATTAAGTGCATTTTCTATGCAAAGAAATGGTGACAAGGCTGGTATATGTCTGCAAAACCAGTGACAGGTTACATTAAAAGAATGGCAAGGATTGTCGTTGGAGTGACAGCCATGCATAAATCATATCTGAGAAGGATAGATGAGCTGTGAAACTCATGCATCATGTCTGTAAGCAATCATGTTAGCCAAAATCATATTACGATTTAAAAAAGGGAAATTTGTTCAGCCATTCAATACTGTAAAAGCCTTTTATTATGGAAATAGTAGCACTTCTCCTGATGCTCAGAAAAGTTCTTCTGTGACAGTTATAGATTCAATAGAAGGCATAAAAAGTTAGGAAAGAAGACCCAATAAAAGTTGGTGGAGAAGTTAGCTGATTTGTCTTTAGCCTTAAGAATTGCTTGTTGTTTTGGATGTAATTAGTCATATCAGGCTTTTCTTTCTTATGATACATCCAATAGACTGGGAACATGATTGGACATTGATTTGCCTGCTTGTTGGCCACTGAGTTAGTGATGTGTGTTGCTTATTATCCGCAATCAAAACACACATGGGGCAGAATTTTTGGGCCCTCCCGAAGGCAGTAATGGAGGCTTGTCAGTTGCAGGATGCCATTCCTGGCACCGGCCAATACGGAGGAGATGTATTCAAACCTGGCAAGGCCACCCACCGTCATGTGGAGGGAAGGTAATTATGTGCACAAAGAGTCTCGTTAAAGGTAGGTTTCGGAGACCGACTGGGATTCTCCTGTTGGTCTCAAGTTTACTGACATGATGGGAAGACAGATCAACTTCCTGAAGTGCCTGCCGCTGGGGGGCCAGCCTTCCAGACAGGCCTACAGGCCTTCCCTGTCTTCCTGGGTGGGGACACAACCAAAGACTCCATCCTGTGCAGGGATTCTCCCCCCCTACAAAGGGCCTGGGTTTACTTTTTTTGTTTTTAAAAATCTTCAGAAATGGCTAAGAGAGCACTTCCTTGTGGAGGCACTTACCTTATACTACAGTTCCTTGCTTCTCTGCATCTGGAAAGCCTCTGATTGACCCTCCAGCTTCAAGGGCCTGCCTGCCACTGCTGATTGGACAGGAATCCTGTCTCTCTGTTAAATAAAGGCTCATCAGGTGAAAAACTTTAATCAACCCCATGTGGGTTTCTGGCCTGAAAACAAGCACCATTCCTGTTTACCCCCTCCATGGTGAAAAGCCAGCCCAAGGAATATGTTGGTTTCTGTATTGGTTAGGGCACCAATTTGCTACCTTGCATGCCTACCTGAAATGAGCATTACAATTCTTCAATGGTAGAGACATTTTGAACTGGAAATTGGTTCGCAGCCTGAGTGGCTTTGGGTAATCCTCCTCCTGGCTTCTGATTCAGATAAGCTACTGAATGTTTTACTGCCATCCCCCAGAGGCTCATTTGAAGACTGCTACTTTGGCTACATTTTCCCTAAGAAAACTGACCACAGCCCTGGGCGACAACAGGGCATCCTTGCCAAAATAGCATGTGCGGGTGAAGTGAGTGCCTGCACACTGCATTGAAACCTTCAGCACTTATTGCTCACCTGTAAAATGGGTGATGCTTTATCCAATGTTTAACCCACCAGCAGAAACAGTGGAACATAAACAAAAAACTTCTATAATAAAAATAAAAATACCTGGAAAAACTCAGCAGGTCTGACAGCATCTGCGGAGAGGAACACAGTTAATGTTTCGAGTCCATATGACTGTTCAGTCATATGGACTTGAAACGTTAACTGTGTTCCTCTCCACAGATGCTGTCAGACCTGCTGAGTTTTTCCAGGTATTTTTATTTTTGTTTTGGATTTCCAGCATCCGCAGTTTTTTGCTTTTAACAAAAAACTTCTTCTTGATATGAAGTGTGTCCACTTTCCTTACCTCAGACAGTTTCCAGGCAAATACCCATAGCCAAAAGCAGTAAAACTTCCCCTGGCTGCGTTGATACTGCCCCAATCCTGAAGCCTGGCATCTTTTCCTGTGCTCATTTTTGTTCAACTTGAGATTTTACATTTTTCATGTCTCTATGTGATAAGTGAAATTATGCACTTGAAATGTTGCCATTGTTTGATGTGTATGGCCTCAATTTTTGTTCCCGAGTCAGGAGCGCAGAGTCATGAAAATTCCAGGCTCCTCAAGCTAAATCGAGAGAAAGTGTCCTGAACAGCCGGATTTTCACTCTGGAGGGTACATGTTGGGGTGGGGCCACCCACCCCCGGGAAGAATTTGGGGACAGCCACAGGGCTGTGGGGAAGGATGGCCTTGATAATCCTGGACTTGATCTCGATCATTCAAAAGACATCCCTCCAGCCCTCACCCCTCACACTTCCTCAACCCCCACATACTCCCCAGGCCCATCCATTCCAGTCCATGCCACCCCATGCCCCTCACCCACTCCAATTGCCCCTCATAGTCTTCAAGCCAACCTATGTCCCTTTACCCACCCCCATGGCCTGTTATATCTCCAATGCCAACCAATGCCTCTCTACCCACCCCCATGACCCTTTATAGCCCCAATACCAACCTATGCCCTTCTATCCACCCCATGGCCTTTATAGCCCCTATGCCAACTTGGTGTTAACTCATGCCAACCCATGCCCACCCCCATCCACCACCCTTTACCCTTACACCCTCCATGCCAACTCACCCCGTATCCACCATTGGCAGATCTTAGGACCCATGCTAAGATTAAATAAAATAAAGCTCCAAGTGTTTATTGCAGACTTCACATTGTTTTAAAAAATACACTCTCATTCATAAAAATCCAATCACTACATCTATTTTCCTTCAACTGGAACTCCATTCCTAACACCACATGGACTGCAGCAGTTCAAGAAGGTAGCTTACCACCACCTTCTCAAGGGCTTGTAGGGATGGGCAATGAATGCTGGCCCAGCCAGTGAAGCCCACATCCAGTGAATGAATAAAAAAACCATAATCCCTTATAAAAGCAAACATTTCATTCAAGTGCTTAATCTCTTAAAGAAAAACATTTCATTCAAGTGCCTAAACCGTTATAAAAGCAAGCATTTGTAGTCATAGCCCCGCATCAAAGATTTTATAACCACTTGGTGTTGTCAATCAAACTGCGAACTGACAGGCAGCCCACTGTGATAATGATAGGTTGTGAAATCAGTCATCCAGCACAAATCTTAAAATGACAACCCTCAGGTTTATGTCAACAGACAGAGTGAACTAGCAAGCACTGTGTTTTTTTAAACTGCAGAATTTTTTTTAAATTAAAGGGCAGGGGATTTAAATTCCATGGCAGCTTGACAATTCTCTTGACAGCTTGGCAGTTCCAATGAGTTTATCCACTTTTTATGCACATGCATTCTAATTTTAACAATCCCAAAGGGCACTTCACATCTCTAAAAAGGCACCTGATCTCTCCCAAAGGGCACCTGATCTCTCCCAAAGGGCACCTGACCTCTCCCAAAAGGGTACCCTACCTCTCCAAACAACTGGCAGCTTCAGTCTTTCTCCTATAAGGTTTAAAGCCTACCAGTTGTGTTTTGCGCATCCCAGTGATGAAAATTGGATCTGTTTGTAGGCAGTTGCACTTTACAGGTGCAGCAGCCTCCGTCAACCACAGTTGTGCTAAGCCAGAGACCATTTCCATCTTTACGAAAATTCAGGCCTATATGTTTCGTTATGGAGTAGAAATTATTAAAGCAGCAGCAATTCTTTTTATATGTTTGCATGAAAGGGAAGCAGCTGAGAAAGAGTAGCATATTCTGGAAAATCTGTACCCATAACCAAGCAGCGGAGGAATTTCTGAATTGAAACTTTTGGAATTAGTTATTTAAGGTGAGAAGGAAAGAATGCAATAGCACTATTTGAAGAAGAACAGGGGAATTCTACCCAGTGTGTTGGCCAATGTTCATTGCTAAAATTACTAAAAATTAATTAAAAAAATTAAAGCGCATGGGATTGGGGGTAGTGTATTGAGGTGGATAGAAAACTGGTTGGCAGACAGGAAACAAAAAGTAGGAATAAACGAGTCTTTTTTCGAATGGCAGGCAGTGACTAGTGGGGTACTGCAAGGATCAGTGCTGGGACCCCAGCTATATACATACATACATAATATACATTAATGATTTAGATGAGGGAACTAAATGTAACATCTCCAAATTTGCAGATAACACAAAGCTGGGTGGGAGGGTGAGCTGTCAGGAGGATGCAGAGATGCTTCAGTGTGATTTGGACAAGCTGAGCGAGTGGGCAAATGCATGGCAGATGCAATATAATGTGGATACATGTGAGGTTATCCACTTTGGTAGCAAAAACAGGAAGGCAGATTATTATCTGAATGGCTATAGATTGAGGGAGAGGAATGTGCAACGGGACCTGGGTGTCCTCATACACCAGTCGCTGAATGTAAGCATGCAGGTGCAGCAGGCGGTAAAGAAGGCAAATCGTATGTTGGCCTTCATAGCGAGAGGATTTGAGTTCAGGAGCAGGGATGTCTTGCTGCAATTATACAGGACCTTGGTGAGACCACACCTGGAATATTGTGTGCAGTTTTGGTCTCCTTATCTGAGGAAGGATGTTCTTGCTAAAGAGGGAATGCAGCGAAAGTTTACCAGACTGATTCCTGGGATGGCGGGACTGACATATGAGGAGAGATTGAGTCGGTTAGGATTATTTTTGCTGGAGTTCAGAAGAATGAGAAGGGATCTCATAGAAACCTAGAAAATTCTAACAGAACTAGACAGGGTAGATGCAGGAAGGATGTTCCTGATGGTGGGTGCATCCAGAACCAGGGGTCACAGTCTGAGGATACGGGGTAGACCATTTGGGACTAAGATGAGGAGAACTTTCTTCACCCAGAGAGTGGTGAGCCTGTGGAATTCGCTACCACAGAAAGTAGTTGAGGCCAAAACGTATGTTTTCAAGAAGGAGTTAGAGTTTCAAGAAGGGTGAAAGGGATCAAAGGATATGGGGAGAAAGCAGGAGCAGGCTACTGAGTTGGATGATCAGCCATGATCATGATGAATGGCGAAGCAGGCTCGAAGGGCTGAATGGCCTACTCCTGTTCCTATTTTCTATGTTTCTATGACACGCGATGACATCGGGCGTGCGTCCCGACGTCATCGCAAAATCGTACGATTTTTCATTCAGCGGGCGCATGCCAGAGTCACCGATAATCGTGCCCACCGATAATTGACAGGCCTATTAAGGCCATTAACCAGGTAATTAATCTGAATTTGACGCTGCCCGACTAACCTTAAGATTGGCGGGCAGGCGAAAAGGCCAAGCAGCCTTCAAGTAGCTCTGTGCCTCAGGGAGATTGAAGCGCTCTCCCGCACACATGCGCGAAAGAGCGCTGGACCCAGCTCTCCCTTCACCCCACCAACCCCCACCCCCCACCCCCGCCTGCACAGGTAGAGCTCTCAGCGCTACCGCTCACGATCCATGCAGGGTGGGCCTTAATTGGCCTACCCGCATGAAATCCCAGTGCGGAGCCAATTGCGGGTGGCGGTCGGCTCCGTGACCTCCCCTGCCCACTCCCACTGAACCCGCCCGACGATTGGAAAATCCTGGCCTATAACAGCGATCAGTATTTGATTGGCTGTGAAGTTGTTCAGAACACCCTGCGAGCATAAAAGGTGCTAGATAATTATAAGTTTTTTTCTATCTTTGAAAGTACATGCACCTATCTAACCAAATAGTTCCTGTAATGTTCAGAAAAGAAATATGCCAATTAATTACAAATTAATTCTTTGAATTTTTAGCTCTTCAAATAAACTTAAACCCTAAATTAACAGTTTTCCCATCTGAAATTCTCATTAAGGGGCTGTTTTAATTCATCCCTTGGAAATATTTTGAAGGACTCTAACTTGTGCATTTCTGCTCAAGACATTGCATTACATACCTCCAGATCTGAAGGAGGTTTAGAATTAACTATATGGTAAAGCACTAATGTTAAAGTGGGTTTTGAAAATGTTTAGTAAAACAGAGATCTCTAGTTCTAGTGCTTTAGGAACTAAGAATTTTTTATTTGAAATCTGTTTCAACTTCTACCATCCTGGGTCACATGGTACAATTACAATTCCTGATGATAGCAATCAATCTGTATTAATTAGTTTACAACAGACCATGGGAAAAAGTTGGATAAGGCCTGAAAATGGGTGCGGGGGTCAGAATGCACAATTAACCTGCATGTTTGTTCATACTCAGGCAGTGCACAAACTTTGTGTTGCCTGCTAATTTACACGATAGCTGCATGCAGCCCAGCACTAAATGCAACACTGAATGGCTGCACACCTCAGCAAAGGGTGCAAGTTCATGTGAGTCCAGCATCGCTTAAAGCTTAGCCTGTATGACTTAAAGTTAACCTATACCTTTCAAAGGGGAGTTGAATTCTGGCTGCAGAAGGTGAGAGAAGAGGCTAGTGAAAAGGGTCTGACCTGCAAGCAGCCTGACTGCTGGTTCAATGTTGTAAAGAGCAGGCTCCAAGGTTCACTGACATAGTACTAAAGGCCTTGATGTAGGATATGGACAGGAGGAGAGATGTCTTCTATCCACAGAGGATCAGGAGGCCCTCCAGATAAGTTCTCAGGAGAGAATGGGAGCGAATATATGTCACGGTGATGTAAGCAGTATAGCTCTGAGGACCTACATTCAGTGTGGCAAGAAATTCAATGATCTCACATGAGTGGTCAAGGTCAATGAATTCATCTTCAAATACCATACCCTTACATCTTAATCATTAGCCTCACAAACTGCTCAATTCATGGACCCTACCCATCATTTACCTATCAACAATCTCTACCATGCACAACTACTCATACCTCACATACATAGCTTCATCTCACCCTCACACAGCACTGCAGCAACATCACACCCACATCTTACAATTTGCACATACTGGAAGCTATTCAACTACCCAAACATGTTTCACCACACTCACTGTCACACATCTCTCCTGCAGGGCAAAGTAGCACAGAACTGTAGGCAACCAGTGAGCGACAAGTACAGATGCATGTTGTAGTGACTGAAGGTATACTGCCTTTAAGGGTCTCGTGATTGTACTGACGAATTAGCCCTAAGCACGGGTAATCTTAGGGGCAGAGCTTTCTAGTCATGAACCTGGTTCAAGCATGTAGCTTCTACAAGTGCTCTGTAATAACGTTATCTGTTTCAAGTATAAGAAAACTGTTCGGTACACCAAGTTTATCGCACATGCCTTTACCCACCAGAGGAGATGGTGCTTACCATAATTGGAGTGGACACAACTGAGACAGCGGGGCTGAAATCTTTGAAGAGGACATTATGTTCATAGCTAAATTCTAAATTCTCCTTCCCACATCCCACACTCTCTTCTAATATATACAAGGGTTCACCTCTTACTTTCTCCTGCTTCCCTGATGACAAATTTACCTTTGTGCCTTTCTCCTTTCAGGTACCAAAGTGCTACAACCTGGCCAGGAAGTGATGCAGCAGCAAGAAATGATGAGAGAAGAGACTGATGATGAAGAAACACTATCACTCATTCTAGCACTTGCAGCCACCAGCTCAGATATTGATACTGCACATACTTTAGTGGGTAACATAGAGGTGGAATCTTATGAGGGACTGGTTATGATTGACCTGGGAACAGGAGAATAGGGTTGTGCAGGCTCAGATGAGGACTTTGAAGGAATGCTTGGTGCATTGACAGGCTTGCTAGAAAGCCTGTGGTCACTCTCAAAGAGCCTTGAGGAGTCCGGCATAAAGCCCTTTCCAGAATGGAAGTGGTGGCCATCTCCATTACCACACATGTGGACCCAAGCATGATGCAACACCTGATGGCTGATGTCTCAGCTTCCATTGCAACTCAGTCAGAAGCTACTCAAATTCTGAGTATTGGAGTGGAAACTCAGACTGAAGCAATGTAATCTGATTGCTGTCGGACTCAAATTTCTGCCATCATTGTTGTGGATACCAGTGCTCAAAGCAGCTTGTAGGATGTCACATCAGTCCAGCAATCTTCTTCCAACAGATTACCAGGATGTTTTTTTAGTCATTCATGGGATGTGGGCTTCGCTGGCTAGGCCAATATTTATTGTCCAATCCTAATTGCCCTTGAGAAGGTGGTGGTGAGCTTCATTCTTGAACCGTTGCAGTCCATGTGGTGTAGATACATCCACAGTGCTGTTAGGGAAAGAGTTCCTGGATTTTGATTCAGCGACAGTGAAGGAACTGAAGGCGATATATTTCCAAGTTAGGATGGTGAGTGGCTTGGAGGGCAATTTCCAGATGGTGGTGTTCCCATGTGTCTGTTGCCCTTGTCCTTCTGGATGGTAGTGGCCGTAGGTTTGGAAGGTGCTGTCTAAGGATCCTTGGTGAGTTCCTGCAAAGCATCTTATAGATGGTACACACTGTTGCCACTGTGCATCGGTTATTGGAGGGAGTGAATGTTTGTGGATGGGGTGCCAATCAAGTGGCCTACTTTGTCCTGGATGGTTTCAAGCTTCTTGAGTGTTGTTGGAGCTGCACTCATCCAGGCAAGTGGAGAGTATTCCATCACACTCCTGACTTGTGCCTTGTAGATGGTGGACAGGCTATAGAGATTCAGGAGGTGAGATACTCACCACAGGATTCCTAGCCTCTGACCTACTTTTACAGCCACAGTATTTATATGGCTAGTCCAGTTCAGTTTCTGGTCAATTGTAACCCCCAGGATGTTGATAATGGGGGATTCAGTGAGTATAATGCCATTGAATATTGAGGTACGATGGTTAGATTCTCTCTTGTTGGAGATGGTCATTGCCTGAGACATTGCTGAGGTGCTGCAATTGAAAGTAGCAGTGGCTCTGTGGATCACAAATCTGCTGTCCTCTCTTTAATGCAAGATACTTCAATTTTCTGTACTTCTGCAATCTCATTATCCATACATTTTAAATATATCCATTATCGAATTGTAGAATAATAGAATTGCTACAACACAAAAGGAGACCATTCAATCCATCATGTTCATGTTGGTGTTGTGGGTGGCCGAGTTGTACTATTAGTGATAGAGTTGATCTGCCGACACTTCTTGGATGGAAGCAGTAATTTTATTTACAATATACTCAGGAGTAACTATACGTGTGCTTTCAACTCCAACTCTATCTCTACTCTGACTGCTGAGGTAGCCCGCACTGCTCTCCTATTGGTTACTACAGATCATGTGATCTTCATTAACAAGTGTTCTTAAAAGTACATTACACACTAAATAAAACCATAATTGCTACATTTCTCCTCTATAACTCAGCTATACATATTATATTTACAAGTACATATTTTTCAAGACAACATAATATTTACAGTGGGTAAGGAATTTACAAGTTCAGTCTTTCAGGTGGTTTCCTGGTACATGTGGAATGTTGCAGCTCCACAACTTCAGATTCTTTGTCAGGAACCTCCTTTTCCGGAGTTGCCTGAACATCAGATGCTTTGGTGGGCACTTGCAGTTCTGTATCCTCAACTCTCACAGGAACATCAGACATGTCAGTCCTGGGTTGAGTATACGGTATAGGACCATAAGATGTAGAAGCAGAAATAGGCCATTTGGCCTATCAAGTCTGCTCCACCGTTCAATGAAATCATGGTTGACCTGATAATCCTCAACTCCACTTTTCGGCCTTTTCCCCATAACCCTTGATTCCCTTACTGATTAAAAATCTGTCTATCTCAGCCTTGAATATACTTAACGACCCAGCCGCTACAGCCCTCTGTGGTAAAGAATTCCATGGATTAACAACCCTCTGAGAGAAGAAATTCCTCCTCATCTCAGTCTTAAATGGGTGACCCCTCATTCTGAGATTATGCCCTCTGGTCCTAGACTCATCCACAAGGGGAAACAACCTCTCAGCATCTACCCTGTCAAGCCCCCTAAGAATCTTAAATGTTTCAATCAAGTCGCCTCTCATTCTTCTAAACTCCAACGAGTACAGGCCCAACCTACTCAACCTCTTCTCATAAGAACATCCCTCCATACCCAGGATCAACCTAGTGAACCTTCTCTGGACTGCCTCCAATGCCATAAGAGTATCAAAATTGTTCACAGTATCCTAGGTGTGGTCTAACTAGTGCCTTGTATAGTTTTACCAAGACTTCCCTATTTTTATACTCCATTCCCTTTGAAGTAAAGGCCAACATTCCATTTGCCTTCGCTATTACCTGTTGAACTTGTACGTTAGCTTTTTGGGATTCATGCACAAAATCAGATCTGAACAAGGGTCATATGGATTTGAAATGTTAACTCTGTTTCTCTCTCCACAGATGCCGCTAGACCTGTTGAGTTTTTACAGCATTATCTCTTGTTGTTTCAGATTTCCAGCATCCGCAGTATTTTGTTTTTATCTTGACTCCCAAATCCCTCTGAGCTGTAGCCTTCTGCAGCCTTTCTCCATTTAAATAATATTCAGTTCCTCTATTCTTCCTGCCAAAGCACATAACCTCACATTTTCCCACATTATACTCCATCTGCCAAGATTTTTCCCACTCACTTAACCTGTCTATATCCTTCTGTAGACTCCTCATGTCATCCTCACCACTTCCCACCCACCTATTTTTGTGTCATCTACAAACCTGGTGATATTACATTCACTTCCCTCATCTATGTCATTAATATATGTTGTAAATATTTGAGGCCCCAGCACTTATCCCTGTGGCACTCCACTAGTTACAGGTTGCCGCCCTGAAAATGCTCCCCTTATCCCAACTCTCTGCCCTCTATTAGTTAGCCAATCCTCTATTCATGTTAATATGCTACCCCCAACATCATGGGCTCTTACTTTATTAAGTTATCTTATGTGCGGTACCTTATCGAGCACCTTTTGGAAATCCAAATATATTACATCTACTGGTTCCCCTTTGTCTATCCTGCTTGTTACCTCCTCAAAGAATTCTCATAAATTTGTCAGGCATAATTTCCCCTTCATGAAGCCATGCTGAATCTGCTTGATTAGATTGTGTATTTCTAAATACTCTGTGTTGTGGTGTCTTTGATGAATGGACCACAGAAGACTCAGGTACAGGTTACGATCGTTTATTCGGGCAATTGCATGAAGGGCATCATCTCAATGCAGCTTGAGATAGTACTCTGCTAAGCTACAAGTGTTCAACATAATTGGTCATGTACAAGAACATCCTCCAGATTCTGATCTCGTCAACATATAGGTTTACGTTAAGCAGACAAATCTCTGGTCACAAAGGTTACATCATCTGTGCCTGCCTTCACCCTGGCAGAGACCCTCCCAAGACCATCTGTTCTTTCCTTATCTGCTGTAAACAGGCTCAATCTTAGTTGTTTTCCAACCTAAGGCTCCAGTCTGACTCCCAAACTCCCAATCTATCATATTTCATTTCTTCTTCGTCCAATACGGCCTTGCTGATGCTCGCAAGCCCTGAGAATGTGCAGGTTTAGATTTCTCTCTGTCCAGCCTGACCTTTAACTGTTAACTCTTACGCAGACAGGTTTTGCCTGCTTGACCTTTTAAGTATTGATTCCCTTCAATAAATTCTTACTGTATCCCTATACTGTAATATCCCTTACAGTCCTCCCTTTTGGCTCTTGGCTTAGCCCAAGGTAGCCAACTACAGTGGTGTTGTCCGCTCCCCCCCCCCCGCTTTACACACTGCCACCCATTGATGTTGGCCAGTCATCCAGCTTTGGCACGTAGAGGGTACGGGTACTGGTCAAACCATCTGTATCATCTGGTCCTTTAATCTGAACCTCTGGCTTACCAAATTCCTACTCCACCTACTAAAACTCCCCCTTTTTTGTGACTTCCGGGTGCGATGAATCAAGTATGTTAGATACATAATCAATATCAGCTGAAGTATAACTAGGGCATGGGAGATAATCTGAATCCAGGGGTGTATCCGTACGTTTGAACCCCAGTTCCACAGGTCCTCCCACCACGTGGAAGAATCTATTTGTTCAATATCCGTCTTTAAGGCTCTAACCTGTTGCTGCAGTGTATAGTAAGTTTTGTATAGCTGCTGAGCCTGTCCCCAAATCGCTGTGAGATGCTCTGGCAATAGGGGAATTTCGTAGGAGAACTGGTTCAAATACTGTTTCAGGTTATCCTTAAGGTTTTCCTTAACCTGAATAGTAGTTGTTCCTCTCTTGTATATTTCAACCAATTCCACCTTCCCCACCCTTGCTGGCACCTGTGGGTGTAGGCACACCGAATGATTGTGAATGGGGCATATCTGGTTACCCCCATAATGGATTCTTTCCTGCCACGTGGTGATACAATATCTCCCATTCCCTGTATATGCTACATGGGTCAGTTCTTTTGCAGCCCATATAGTTTCCATTGTACAGTTTGCGGCTGCTTTAAATCCACACTTCGCTTCCTCCGTCTCATATATCGGATGTGCACATACTACCGTGGCGGCTTCTATGCTACACCCTTCTAATGTGGTGCTAACTATATTTCCTTCTATGTCTACTGCGTATGGCAGAATAACGTGATACTTAATGTAGTAATCCCCCTGTATAATCCCAATATTTTCTACTCTATATAATGTCCTGCCGGGTGTTGACATAGGTATGACAGGTATTACTAATACAATGCCTATTAGCATATTACTATTCACTATACATTCAACATTCATTCTATATACACATGTTAAACCTCTGAGCTGGCAACCGCTCAAGTCATGATCCTTGTGTCGTGAGAGATTCAATAAATGCTCATTAGTTACCCGTAAAGGAACTACCCCTTCATTCATCCGTCTGAAGTTTTCTCGGGCTTGTTCCAATGCCCAAGATCCATAGGTGCTGCAAACATCATTTCTGCTCACTTTGTCTGAAATATCTTTCCCTATTTCAATTAATTTATTGATAGTCCCCGCATGGCTTTCGAGCACGGTAACCAGACTTTGGATTAACCGTGTCACGTCCTGGTCTGTATCTAATTGTGTATCCTGGATCCCCTGTCCCCACCCTAAAATCTCCTTAAGCTTAAAGCTCAGGGTACGGACCTTCTGATCTACAGTTGCTAGGTCGATGGAATTAACTATTGATGTCCCTGTATTGAATAACGTGGCAGCGTCATTTATCTGGCTGTGCTTAGCTTGGTCCCCCTCTGGGCCTGATCGCATCCTGCCATTAAACTGGACCGCTTCAGCCATCAACTGGCTGGTCAGAGCTGTATAAAGTGCTTGGGTTGGGCACCACTGGGGCAGGGCGACACTGGATACATTCAAGACTACGGGTACCAGCTCATGGTGTACATTATCATATGAAACTTTATTTTAGTTGATCAATATGAGAACATTTGTTGGCCCTGGGTACATGACCGGACAAGGTGGGTCGGTTGGCGTAGGGGTAACTGTGGGGGGAGTGGTACTGGTATCAGTATCCTCCCTTGGACAGACATCCCACGTTCATCTTTTGTCACCGCTGTTTCCACGAGTCGGTATGATATTATCGTTTGAGCTACAGATGTTCCATTTAGAATCTCCGACATGAGAATGAGTAACAATATTGCGTGTTGTTGCACATGCTACATAAATACGGCTTTCTACCATACAGCCGAAGCTGAACTGCCTTCCCACTCCGTATAATTAAGACACACAGTAGTTAGGTTTGGGAATTTAACATAAGCGCCATCTTTCGTATCCATGAACCACTGACTTCTCATCAAATCGTGCCCGAAATGAAGCATACCCTTACTACAATTCAAGAGCATTTGTGCTCCTACTGTTACAGTTATTATTCCCCATTACGCGTCGCATTCGGCATTGTCCATACTGTGCCAAAGTTTCTCCTGCGGTGCGGGATGAGCAGTGATGACCCCTGACCTTATTGCCAGCACTGATACGCCCACGACCAGGATCGTAGATCTGTGGAGACATTAACATCGTCTCCCGTTCTCCGGGTTACCGCTTGGTCAATTGTCATGTATCTTTAACTATGTGTAATGCCTCCATTTACTTCCCGTTCTCATATCTACAAGTGTGCATGTATCACCTGTCATAATTACCTCGTATGGTCCATTATTGCTCTTTGGATTTGCCTGTTTCCATATCCTTAATCACCTGTCGGTCTCTGACTTCCTTCCTTAACTCATGCAATTGCTTACTTATTTCCCTCGTCAGAGCCGTATACAGTGCTTGGTTTTCCTTTTAATGGTCCTACATCTCCCACTCCTACTATGATTCCCTCGAGTAACTGCATTGCTCTCCTTGTCATTATTTCAAATGGGGTGAACCTGGTGGTTCTGCTTGGGGTAGTCCTAAGGCGCATCAGAATACTGGGCTGTTCCCTGTCTCTTGAATTGCTTTTGTAATTGATTTTTTTTTTAAAGTTCAGTTCATCCTTTCTGCATCCCCGAGCTCTGTGGCTGGTAGGGAATGTGGAATTTCTGTTTATGTTTAAATATCTTTGATGACTCTTCCTGTGAAATGAGTTCCCTCATCTGAATCCATCTGGATGGGCACCCTCCACTCCTTCCCGTCTACTGTCTCCTGCTGCTGTCCCACATTAGACCTCAATTCCTTAAACTGCCGACACAACTCTTCAATGCACCTTCTTATCCTATCTTTCAATGGCTCAGTATCTTCACTTCCAGTGACGGTTCTCTCTGGGAGCTGCTTAACTGTCTGTCATCATAGTGTTAATCCTGTGGCCTTAATTTTTGTAGCTTGCAGGCACATTAATACAATCAGTAATACATCTATTTAGCCTTTTTCAAGCTTTCCCTTTACCTACATACATCTTGTGGTAAATTGTTGTAAAGTATTATTTCTCCTTACATTTCAATTCCTGATCTACAGATTCCACATAGTTTTACCTCTAAGTTTTTTTTCCCCTGACCATGATCATCCTAAGATTCTCTTGATATCAGTTTCTCTATTGTCTCAGTTGATGGCCAGATGATCAAATTCATTTTCCTTAAAACAGTTTGTATATTGTGTCCTCTTTCCCTAACTCTTTCTCCTACTTGCCTCATACCATTTTACACATACAACAGCTACCATCTTATCTTGTTCAGGTTGCTTGGAGAGACTTTAAAATAAATAAAGTATTCTCATAACAGCTTTAAAAACAGAAATCAGGCATTGACATGTTCCTTATCTTCTTCTCAAACAACATCTTATTGACTCAAAAGTAACCCACTAAATTGCGTCTGACCTGTTTCTTTTAGAATTATCCCAGATTCATTAACTCGACCAAAAATTGGATTTCTGCCAAACTTTGTCACGGTCTTGAGCTTAGCTTCATACTTTGGGAACAGACTTACAAATACAAAAGCTTTCAGCATTTGAATTAGTGCCAATTGTTGTCAAACCTTTTAAAATGAAAATTCCCTTTTGAGAAGTTTATCAAGAACCAAATCTCAAATTTTTAAACTTTGTAAGAACTGTAATTTACACTATCAAAATTAAAACAACCCCTTTTTCATGTGGAATGATTTGTATCCAAGTTATAATTTCTGTATGTCTATTGACACATTCTTTATCTTAGACAGCATCCTCGTTATTCAAAGTAACCTGTTAAATTACACATTGCACTTTACAACTCAAGATTGTCCCAAATTTAAATTCCAGTGCTTTTGGAAAGCAGATTTCCTTTAATATTTAATTCATCTCTTCATAAGAAACCCCTTTTTATCCACTGGAACTACCTCGATCTTGTGTTTATGTATTTTGGTTTTCCTAGAATCCTTCTGAATTTCAAGTAATTTTTTTTCTCTCAGGATTTTAGAATACTAACTCGTATGTATTAATCCCAATCAGCTTGGAAGCTGATGATGAGGGTTATTCCTTACTAGTCTGCAAGGGGGTGGTACAAGGGTTGGTTCATCTCAAACAAAGGCAAGCCCTGTTTTATCTTTACACTACCTTCAAATTACAATTTTTGCCAGAAATCTCAACTCAAACCTTATACTCAAAACATTGGAATGTTTTAGTATACTTTTCCTTTAATCTATCATGGGGCTTTCAACCCTAAAATGCTGAACTACACACACAAATGACAATTTACAGAAGAAGCACATTAAAGCTCACATACAAATGCTTCCTTGCACACAAACAAACATATATTTCCAGGTATGTATTTATATTCCTGTATCCTTAACTTAACGACTTAAAACTCTCATATTCTAAATGAAACTTCAAATAGCAGTGGGGGAAATAAAGGGACCTTGAAGGCTCCACCTGTAGGGACCATCAAACTGATGAAAGCTCACATTTCCCCAGCTCCTGCCTGTCAGTGCTTATTAACCCCCCCTTTTCTCTCTTTCTCTCTCTCTCTCTTCAGCACAAGCAGCTCTTGTAACTTAGATCGATTCATTTTTTTAAGTTACAGAAAATTCCATAGCCGACCTTTCGGGTCCCAATCATCCTTCCACATTTTCAGGAAAATCTCGTCATCCCGCATGGGATTTTATACACCCCCAATTCATCTCTCCCTCCCCCAAGGCTTCCTTTACTGCTCTCTCAAACTCCCTGTGCAGGTCTGTCGCCTTCGCCCGGTTCGGGACGTCCTCAGGTTTCACCCAGTCTCCACTCCTAAACTGTAGGGGTAATCTTCTCCAAATATCCCCTGGGCATTTAGCCTTCACCAGTACATGAGTATCGAGGGGGTGCATTGCGTGGAAATCTTGCATTTCCCGCAGTTTGGTCCAAAAATCTGGTTTGTTATGCTGAGTTTTAACTCTCGGCAATCCTTTAAGCAAAACCTGAATGGTACGTGCTTAACCTTCTCAAATTCCTCATCCCCTCCCCTGGGCCCCCTTACTCTCTTCACCATTTAATTCGCCTTTCCTGACATTACTTTTCCTAACGGTTATTGCCATAGGGGCCATGGGATTCAATGGGCACAGTGGGGCGGTTGGTTCATATGAGGGCGAAACTGCCTCAGCTACTTCATAGGTTTCTCCTTCGGATCTTTCCCCCTCTTGATCAGTGTCACTGCAGGCTGCTGCTGCCACTGTTCTGATCTGTCCTGGATCTGATCTTGTTTCTCTCTCTCTAATCCACTGGAATTTAGTATTAACCCTTCTACACAACTGTAGGTACATTGTGATAATAACCATCATCCCTTTCTTTTCCTTATCCTTTTTTTGCTCTAACCACCACCTTTTTTGTTCTCCGGGAGTTCCCTGTGGGTTCCACCCCTTCTACATTTCAGTGATTATTTTTGACTGTTGTTCCGCTATGAACCTGGTAATGGAGTCCGCGGTTCCCCAGTTGGGTTCCATAGCGCTATTTTGTTTCCCTGACAGATTCGATTCCTATTTTTTCATCTATCTCTGCGCGATACGTTCGCACGGTCCTAACAACTTAGCTATCTGAGGTATGCATGTGCGGTGTCACTGGGGTCTGGCCTCCCTGCGCGGCTTCGGTTATGGTTATATTTCAAACCGTAACCACGCCAGCACGGCTCTGCCTCCTTTCAACTGGGGTCTGGCCTCCCTGCGCGGCTTTGGCCCTGCTAGCCCGCCTGCGCAGCTCCGCCTCTTACCCCTGGCGCCTCCTATCTCCTGTCCTGAGTCCTCCTCCCGATTCTTTGATACTTGACCTGGACTGTTCTCGGGTAGGCTTACTGCACTAACTACGGGTGGTAAATGAATATACTCACCCAGTTTGCAGAGTCGTCCCGAGGATCTGGTCCAAGTACCCTGCTCGCAGCGCCAAATTGTTGTGGTGTCTTTGATAAACGAACCACAGGAGACTCAGATACAGGTTACGATCGTTTATTCGGGCAATTGCAAGGAGGGCACCATCTCAATGCAGCTTGAGACAGTACTCTGCTAAGCTACAAGTGTTCAACATATTTATACCTTATTGGTCATGTACAAGAACATCCTCCAGATTCCGATCTCATCAACATATAGGTTTACGTTACGCAGACAAATCTCTGGTCACATCTTCTGTGCCTGCCTTCACCCCGGCAGAGACCCTCCCAAGACCATCTGTTCTTTCCCTATCTGCTGTAAACAGGCTCAATCTTAGTTGTTTTCCAACCTAAGGCTCTAGTCTGACTCCCAAAACTCCCAATCTATCATATTTACATTCTTCTTCGTCCAATATGGCCTTGCTGATGCTCGCAAGCCCTGAGAATGTACAGGTTTAGATTTCTCTCTGTCTAGCCTGACCTTTAACTGTTAACTCTTACGCAGACAGGTTTTGCCTGCTTGACTTTTTAAGTATTGATTCCCTTCAATAAATTCTTGCTGTATCCCTATACTGTATCCCTTTATTTCCCCCTAACACTCTGCTATTACATCCTTTATAATAGACTCCAACATTTTCCCAATGACAGATGTTAAGCTAACTGGCCCATAGTTACCTGTTTTTTTGTCTCCCTCCCTTTTTAAATAAGAGTGTTACATTGGCTGTTCTCCAATTCTCTTGGGCTTTTCCGGAATCTAAGGATCCTTGGAAGATTACTACCAGTACACCCACTATCTCTGTAGCTACTCCCTTTAATATCCTAGGATGCAACCCATTAGGTCCAGGGGACTTATTGGCCTTTAGCGCCATTAGTGTCTCTAGTAGATTTTCTCTAGTGATAGTTATTGTATTTATTTCCTCTCCCCCTTTTGACCCTTGGTTATTTAGTATTTTTGGAATGCTATTAGCATCTTCTACCATGAAGACTGAAGCAAAGTATTTATTCAACTCCTCTGCCATTTCGTGGTTCCCAATTATTATTTCCCCAGCTTCATTTTCTAAGGGGCCTATGTTCACTTTGACCTCCCTCTTCCTTTTTATATATTTAAAGAAGCTGTCTGTTTTTATATTACTTGCTAGTTTACCCTCTAAGTTTATTTTCTCCCTCTTTATTATTTTTTGGTCATCTTTTGTTGGTTTTTTAAAACTTTCTCAATCCTCTGGATTACCACTAATCTTTGCCACATTGTACATTTTTCCTTCAATTTCATACTCTCCTTAACTTCCTTGGTTAACCATGGTTAGTTTATCCCCTTCCTTGAATCCTTCTTCCTCGCTGGGATATATCTTTGTTGAGAGTCATGAACTATTTTCTTAAAAGTCTGCATTGTTCATCAATGATCTTTTCGACTAAACAGCTTTCCCAGTCCACTCCAGCCAGCACTGCTGTCATTCCATTGTAATTGCCCTCATTTAAGTTTAGCACTGTTGTTTCCTACCCAAATTTCTCACTCTCAAACTGAATACTAAATTCTACGATTTTATGGGAGAGAATTTTCCCCCTTTTGTGGGGCTTGTCCGGGGGTGGACGGGTGTGGACCCGATCGGTGACCCCAATCAGGGCCGCGTCACCACTTTATGTGGGTGCGCCAATTAAGGCCCGCCCAGTGTGACGCACGCCCAGAAGCGCTGTGCGCTCCTGTGCGGGCGGGGAGGGGGGAGGCGTTCCCTGATTCGGGAGTGCTTCAGGGAGATAAGTTTTAAGTTTTAAAAATTTGCATAAAGAAAGAAAAAATTTAAGACATGTCCCCTCATGTGACAGTGTCACATGAGCTGGGACATGTCAATGAACTTTAATGAAAATATTTATTTAATTTATAAACCCTTCATGAAACCTCACCCCGCCCGTGGACGAGGTTCCATGAAAAATGCGGAGGCCGCCTGGGCTCTTCGCCTGCCCACCAACTTTAAGGTTGGATGGGCAGCTTTCTCAAAAGCTTTAATTAGTTAATTAATGGCCTTAACAGGCCTTTGACAGTTCGGCGGGTGTGCAGCCGAGTTGGCTGCATGCCCGCTGAACTGAAAATCTAAATGACGCACGGTGGTGTCGGGATGCACGCTCAAAGTCATCCCGCGTTACTTGACGCCCACCCCCGCTAGCCGAGCCGAAAATTCTCCCCATGGTCACTGTTTTCTAGGGTATCCTTTACTCTGAGGCCATTTATTAAACCCGCCTCATTACACATTACCAGATCCAAATTAGCCTGATATATTGCTCTAAGAAAATGTCCCGAATACATTCAATGAATGCTTACTTGTGCCTACCTCTGCCAATTTGACTTTCCCAACCTACATGAAGATTAAAGTCACCCATGATTAATGTACTGCCTTTTTAACATGTCCTCATCATCTCCTGATTTATTCTCTGTCCTACAGTATAGATACTGTCAGGGTGCCTATAGACTACTCCTACTGGTGCCTTCTTCCTCTTGTTATTTCTTACCTCCACCCATATGGATTCTAAATCTTCTGATCCAAGATTCTTTCTTGCTATCATATCTAATTCCATCTTGTACTAACAACGCTACCCCACCACCCTTTCCTTCCTGCATGTCCTTTCGAAAACATACCCCTGGATATTTAATTCCCAGCTTTGATCTCCTTGTAACCATGTCTCCGTAATGGCTATAAGATCATACCCATTAACCTCTATTTGTGCCGTTAATTCATTTATCTTGTTCTGAATACTATGTGCATTTAAGTAAAGAGCCATTAATTTTGCCTTTTTATCATTTTTTCCCCTTCTGCAGGTATGACACCTGTTGTTGTGTGAGGGGTAGTTCTGTAATGGAAAAAAAAATGTGCTAGCTTGGTTGTCAAGGAATCACCAGTTAGCTTTTTCATGTCTGCCTTGAACGTTTAAACTGCCCTTTCGGCCAGTCCATTTGAGGAAGGGTGCTATGATGCAGTTTTCACATGGGTGATGCCGTTGAGACTGATAAACCATTGAAACTCAGCACTCGTAGCATTATCTGAAACAACTACTTCTGATAGTTCATGAGTGGCAAACTCTGATGTAGTTCCTCAGTTGTAGCGGCTGGTGACTTCACCTCATATATGTCCAACCATTTTGAATGGGTATCGACAATGAGCAGAAACACTTCCCAGGAAAGGTCTAATGTAGTCAATGTGTAACTGCACCCAGGGTCTACCCAGCCACTTCCATGGGTGTAATGGAGCTGTCACTGGCAACTTTTGCAGTTTTAGACATTGCTTTACTAAACTCTCTATTTCACCATCCATCCCAGGCCACCATAGATAGCTGCGTGCCATGGTCTTCATTCGGGAAATTTCTGGATGGGCACTGTGTGGTTCAATTAAAAGTGACTCCCTTCCCTTTGGAGGAACTGTCACTCGTGCTCCCCATAATAAGATGCCGTCCTGGCTGGTTATTTCATGTCTTCTGTTGAAGTATGGTTTCACGTAATCAGATATGGGCTCCTGTGACAAACCATGTAGCACTTGTTCTTGTACCTGAGATAGGACTGGGCCCCGACTTGTCCAGTCTCTGATCTGTCGAGCACAGACCGGCGAGGATTCTAAGAAATGTAACAGTAAAACAAGCTCCTGTGGACCTGGGACGTACTCATCATTTTCTTGTAAAGGCAAATGACGAAGGGCATCGGTGTTTGCGATTTGATTGCCAGGCCTATGTACGAAAGTGTATTCATGTGCAGCCAGAATTAAGGCCGATCATTGTATTCTTGGTGAGGCTATGGGTGGTATAGCCTTGTCTTCACTAAACAATCCTAGCAACGGTTTGTAGTCTGAAACGATTGTAAAATGGCAGCTGTGTTCGTACTGGTGAAATTTCTTGACACTAAAGATGATGGGCAGGCCTTTTCTTTCTATCTGTGAATATCCTTTTCCGTGAGTGACCCTGTGGTGAGCGTTCTTGATACGTAACCTATTGGCCATTCCGTGCCGTTGTCCATCTGATAAGAGAGCACTGCTCCCACTCTGTAGGGAGATGCATCACATGTCAGCACCAATTCTGGTCTGGCCTGGCCATAATGCACTAATAGATTGGACGGGTGCAACAATTGTTTGACCTTTATGAAAGCTTCTTTTTAGGGTGCCTCCCAAGACCACCGTTGGTTCTTTTTGAGTACAGAATGCAGGGGGTGGCCAGCACTGTAGGCAAATTGGGTAAGAAGCGCCCATAATACTTGATCATTCCAAGGAATGATTTGAGCTCTGAGGCGTTCTTTGGCGCAATGCCTCTCTTATGGCTCTCACTTTCTCCTCAACTGAGTGGAGGCCCTGTGAATCTACCCAGTGACCCAGATAGATTACCTCCCTTGCTTGGAACGTGCGCTTTTCTTTTTTTAAATGCACTCCAGCCTGAAAGAAACATTTTAAGACTTCTTCTAAGTTTGCCAAATGCTCTTTTTCAGTGAATCCTATCACCAATACATCATCTAAATCGACTACAACCTGGGGCAGTCCCTGCAGTAAGCTTTCCTTCGTTCTCTCAAAGATGGCACAAGTGGAGGAGACACTAAAAGGCATTTGTGTATATTGGTACAACTCTTTGTGGGTATTAATTGTGACAAATTCCCAGGAGGCATTATCCAACCCTAGTTGTTGATAAGCATGATTCATGTCAAGCTTTGTGTACGTTGTCCCTTCTGACAGTTTGGCATACAGATCTTCGATTTTTGCAATGGTGTCTAACTTAATTAACCGTCAGTTTGTAGTTTCCACAAATTTGGATGCTTTGGTCGGGTTTAAGGATGGGAACTATGGATACTGCCCATTCTGAGAACTGCACAGGTTGTATAACGTCCAGTTTCTCCAGTCTGTTCAATTCAATGTCGACTTTTTCTCGCAGGGCAAATGGCACCATTTCCGCCTTCATGAAGCGAAGGGTTGCTTCCAGATCCACATGAATCTAGGCCTGCAGGCCTAGGTTTTTCCCCAGTTCATCCTTGAAGATGGTGGCGTACTTTCTAAGTGGCTCTGGTAGCCCACTTCCTCTCAACTGGAAAATTTCTCTAACGTAATCTCCTTATAAATAACCAATTTTGCCCCAGGAGGCTTGGCCCTTCACCTGCTACCACCATCAAGAGTGCTTTACCGCATGGCTTCCATAATGCACAGTTATCCTGCTTATGCCTTTTACTTGAATGTCTTCACCTGTATATGTTTTTAGCTTGGCAGCTGTTTCTACCAAACTTAATTGATGTTCACCATTATTCAAATATCCGAAGGTATATTCCCCAATTACTGTAGGGGAAGCTCCCGTGTCCACTTCCATTCTAACAGGTTTGCCATTTACTTTCACTGTGAAAAATATTGGTTCTGTCTTTCCAACTTTCAGAATAAACAACGAGTAAATGTCTGAATTTGTTGTTTCAGGCTCTTCTATTTTATGGATTTCATTAGGCTTCTTTTTTTGTTCACAAGCCTGCTTGAATCTTTCCTTGCACTGCCACATCATATGTCCATTTCCATGACAATAGTAGCATTCAATTTTTTTAAACTGCCAATCACTAAAAGACTCCTTGTTTCCACCTCTATTAAAATTATTCTTCAATCTGGCTGCTAAGTTAATTTTCTTTATTCTTCGGTTAGTGGGGGCTGTTTCCCACTTTCTTGTGCCACTTAGAACTGAGGTTTCCCACCCGATGTACAGGACGGCGCCATTTTGCATACCCTGTATTGCTTTTGAATCTCTTACTGCGCTTTCCATGGCCAACGCTATCTCTAGCATCTTCTTGAAATTCAAATTCATTTCGGACGATAACCTTTTCTGAGTAGAGTCCTCTTTCACACTGCACACTAAATGGTCTCTGAGCATATCGTTAAGAGTCATACCGAACTCACAATGTTTTGTTAACTTCTTCAGATTTGCCATTTAGCATGCGATTGTCTCACCCAGGGCTCTATTTTGCGAATTAAACCTGAATCTCTGCATCGTGACTGAGGGCTTGGGTTGAAAATGACCCTTCATGAGGTCCACCAATTCATCGAAATTCTTCGAATCCGTGTTACTGGATGCCATCAAACTTCAAGTCAAACTGTAGGTTTTGCTCCCACAAGTACTCAAGAGGATTGCTTACCTCTTCTCTTCCTCTGTAATCTCATTCGCTTAAAAAAAGAATGTGAGTCATTCCATGTATTGAGACCAATCATCTGAGCTGGTTCAAAAGGATCAATTCTCCCAAACTGTGGCATTTTGAGAGGGGATAATTTCTTCAATTCTAATGGAGCTTGCTACTTTCAATCACTGGGCGAGGTACAGTACCAATTTTTTTAAACTTGATTTCTTCTGCTTAATCATGTTTTATCCTCATCGCCAGTTTGTTGTACAGTGGCTGAGTTATACTATTAGCAATAGAGTTGATCTGCAGACACTTCTTGGATGGAAACTTTAAGTTTATTTACAATATACTCAGCAGCAACTACATGTGTGCTTTCAACTCCAACTCTATCTCTACACTGACTACTGAGGTAGCCTGCGCTACTCTCCTATTGGTTACTACAGATCATTTGATCTTCCTTAACAAGTATTATTCTTAAAGATACATTACACACTAAATAAAAGCATAATTACTACAGTTGGCTCTTTGCAAGGCCAAATCTGTGAGCCCCATTCCCTAGCCTTTTCCCTGTTGTCCTGCAATTGTTTTGTCCTCAGGTTCTTATCCAATTCCCTTTTGGAAGCCACAATTGAATCTATCTCCAATACATTTTGAGGCAATGCATTCCAGATCCTAAGCAATCTCTGCACAAAAAGGTTTTTCCTCATGTGACTGTTGGTTCTTTTGCCATTCATGTTATATCAGTCTCCACTGAATCTTGACTCTTCCACTAACGGAAACATTTTCTCTCTGTTTACTCTGTCTAGACCGCTCAGGATTTTGAACACCTCTATCTCCAGCCCAATTATTAGTTGGTAAATATATTCCAATTATAGTAAGATCCCATATTTCTATAATGATACTGAATTTGAAAATGCCAAATAAGTTCTCTGAGACCAAGGGCTGTAGATGTCTGACATCTATTCTGATATTGGCCTTTTACCTGTTTAACTGGAATTATTAAAATAACCAATGAATTTGACCAAGTATTAGTTTACATAATCAATTAATGAAGGGCTGTATCTTTTGTTGAACTTATGGTTTTCAATCAAAGCATAATCAAAAATGAACAAGCAAAAACATTGCAAATGTCTCTAAAAGTTAGTCCCAGTCTGGTACAATTTATTAATGAGTTGGGATTCACAAATAACGATAATGTTTAGGAGAATCCCACTTTCATGAAAGGCTTACAAAGTGCCGCATCATTACTTTAATTTCTCGATCACTGGCATGCATCAGCTCACTTTGTTCTAGGGATGCTGATGATGGATAGGTAGAGTTTGCAACAAGCAGAGGCCATTGATTGGGCATTGATCAATAGTGATTTATGAGAACCTTCAGGTATAAAAGCTTCATAGCTGCTATAATGCAATAGCTGTAAAAGTGTCCAAGCATAGCAAAATATAACTTTGCAATAATGAAATAATAGAATAAATAGATTTCTGACTGCAATGGAAGGTTTTCTATATTACTTTTTTCACCGCTTGACAGCACCGTATCAAGTAGTAGCTTTTGAATTCTAACCTGTTTGAATTCAAAAATAAAATTGCAGTGAGCCGTTTCCATAAGCATTGGTAATATTAACATCTGCTTTGGCAGGTGAATGGTTTTTTTTTACATAATCTTAATAGTTTTTTATGACAGTACTTTCTTTCTGTATATGAAAATGGCACATCTTGCACAATATTTTTTCTGATCTTCAGTGTTGAAGCATAATTGCTGAAGATGCTGCAGTGTGTTATCATGGACTTTTATACAAGTCCAAATGTCAAATTTACTTCTGATATGTTGGCCATTGCTGAATTATAGTCCTTCAGTGAGATATGATAAATTGCTTGATTGACACCTAAAGATGTTAATCTACCTAGATGGCTTGTCTTTGTCATAGCACATTTGATTAACCTTCAAAGCTCTAGTTGTAACCTTTTCACTATGTTCGGTTTCTTTGCAGCTTATTTTGTCGTAGACACTAATGCCTGCACAACAGCAGACGTGTCACTCCAAAAATAACTTGTGGGAAATATTTTGATATGAAATTGCACTAAAATGCAATTTTTAAAAAATTTCGATCAAATTTCTGGCTTTTGATTTTAGATCTACATTTATCAGTCTTCGCATCCATGGGAGAGGCCAGTTAGCTCAGTTGCATGGTGGCTAGCATGTGGTTCAGAATAATACCAACAGTGTGGGTTCAATTCCCACTCTGGCTGAGGTAGACTTGGGCCTTTCTCCTTTCACTAGCCTTGAGTGTAGAAGGAACTAGGAAAGTAGCTCAGGATGAAGTGTCAGTAGACTCTGAGCCAAGAACCTGCCTTCTGGCAAAGTGTATGTGCCTGAATGAACATGCAGTGAGTCATTATGACACAGAAGAAGCCCATCAGGTCCATACTGGCTTTCTGTAGAGGAATCCAGCCAGTCCCATAGCCCTGCAATTTTATTACCCTAATCCAATTTTCTTTTGAAATCATTTATAAGCAGCCAGTTCTAGGTCATTAATCTCTCGCTGCATTACAAAGTTCTTCCTCACATCCCCTCTGCATCTCTTGCCCAAAACCTTAAATCTCTGAGTCCTTGTCCATCAACTAATGGGAACAGCTTTTCTTTGTCTACCTTATCTCAACCTGTCACAAGCTTGTACACTTCTTTCAAATCTCCTCTCAATCTTCTTTATTCCAAGGAAAACAATCCTAATTTCTCCAACTTAACCTTGTAGTTAAAATCCTTCATCCCTGGAACCATTCTGGTAAATCTCCTCTGCACCTTTTCAAGTATCCTCACATCCTAACTAAAGTGTGGTGACCAGAACTGGACATAATACTCTCGTTGTGGCCTAACCAGAGCTTTATAAAGATTCAGCAGAACGTCCCTGTTTTTCTATTCAATACCCCTGTTTGTGAAGCCCAAGGTCCCACATGCTTTGATAACTACTCTTTCGATATGTCCTGCCACATTCAAAGATCTATGCATATGAACTCCCAGGCCTCTCTGTTCCTTCACACGTTTAGTTCTGTGCCATTAAGTCCACATCACCACTCGCTATCTCTTCTACCAAAATGCATCACCACACACTTAAATTCCATCTGCTGCTCATCTGTCCATTTTACTAGCCTATCTATGTCCTGTTGGAGTTGATTGGTGCCATAGTCTCTGCCACATAGCCACGTTTGGTTTATTCGGCAAATTTTGAATATTTATTCTTATGTTTCAAATCTAAGTCATTCCATATATAGTAAAAAAGCAGTAGTCCCAGCAATGACTCTTGGGGAACATCACTCTACTATCTTCCAGTCTGAAAAACAACCACTTATCAAGATTTGCTGTTTTCTTTCTTTAAGCCAATTCTTTATCCAAGCTGACAATGATTTCCTATTCCATGAGCCTCAATTTTGTTAACCAGCCTTTTACGTGGTACTGTGTCAAACACTCCCTTCAAATCTATATAGACAACATCTATTGCTTTCCTTTAATCAACTTTCTCTGTTACTTAACAAAAAATTCAATTAGATTAATCAAACATGATTTGCCTTTTACGAATGTGTGCTGGCTCTCTTTAATGAACTGTTGGATCCAGTACCCTGGTTTGTTGGGGCTAAAGGATCTGGGTTTCACACTTGTTCCAGGGTGACCGAGTTGGTACCAAGACAGAAAAGATCAGTAGACAGTTCTTAAACAAAACACATTCTGTTTATTTACAAAAGGAACTCAGCAGCTACAGCTGTGTGCTTACAAATCAAAACTCTGTCTTTACTCTTCAGGCTCTAACTCAAGACTACTGACTACAGAGATAGCCCACGCTAGTGGGTACCAAAATAACGTGATCTTACATTACAACATTTGTCTTAAAGGTATATTACATTCAGATTACTACATCCCTCCCCCTTTACTCAGAAATACATTTTATAATTTTTCTCAAAATATCAAATTATTCACACAGATAAATAACTTACAAAGTCAGTCTTTCTGGGGGTTTCCTTATGCGTGTAGAGCGTCTCAGCTCTACAGCTTCTGATGTTTGATCCGGAACCTCCCTCACTGTAGTTGTCTGAGCATCTGGTTCTTCAGTAGGTACCTGCAAATCTGTTTCTTCGACTCTTTCAGGTACAGTCGGCCCTTCAGACACATCTGTACTCAGCTGAGTTCCTTTGACAGGAGACGTTGATTCAGTCACCAACACTGGTGGAGTCATTTCTGGGTATTTTGTTTCCCCCCTTCTTGTATGATCCACATGTCGCGATATGACTCGATCTTCCACTTTCACGTGATAGGAAAGAGGTCCCATTACTGCATTTATTTCACCAACCAACCATGTTGGTCCTTCTCTAAAATCCTTCATAAATATGTTCTCTCTTACACGACTGTGAGAGTATTGTCCAATTTTCTGACTTCCCTGACTCCTTTCCACCTCCCCCTGCCCCCACTAAGTTTGGCATAATTAGGCTCAATCTCAATTGGAGACTGCGCTTTATCAACAATTCCGCAGGTGTGACACCTGTTGTTGTATGAGCGGTGGTTCTATAATGGAAAAGAAAGCATGCTAATTTAGTCGCTATAGAACCTCCAGATAATTTCTTCATACCAGATTTGAACGTCTGAACTGCTCTCTTGGCTGTCCATTTGAGGAAGGGTGGAATGGTGAAGTTTTCACATGAGTAACACTGTTGAGGCTGATAAATCGGTGAAACTCAGCACTTGTGAATACTGTTCCATTGTTTGATACGACCGCTTCAGGTATTCCGTTGATTGTGAAACTTGGTTGGAGCTTGTCTATTGTAGCATAAGGTGTCGGCGACCTCACTTCATATATGTCCATCCATTTTGAGTGTGCATTGACAATAAGTAGAAACATTGTTCCCATGAAAGGTCCCACATAGTTGATGTGTACTCGCACTCATGGCCTTCTTGGCCACTCCCAGGGGTGTAACGGAGCTGTTGAAGGTACTTGCTGACACTGCATACAACTTCTTACTAAGCTTTCTATTTCTCCATCCATCCCAGGCCACCATAGATAGCTGCATGCTATTGCCTTCATTCTGGAAATTCTGGAACGAGCACTGTGAAGTTCAGACCACCATGGCTTTGTCCTTTTGGGAGGAACAATCAATTGTGATCCCCACAATAAGATACCTTCCAGGCTGGTTATTTCGTATCTTCTCTGGAAATATGGTTTCATTTCATCAGATTCTTGTTCTTGTGACCAACCATGAAGAACTTGATCTTGCACTTTGGATAAGACTGGGTTTTGATTTGTCCAATCTTTAATCTGTCTAGCACATATCGGTGATGAATCCAGGAAGTTCAACAATAAAACAAATTCTTGAGGAATTGGAACATCCTCATCTTACTTGCATGGGCAAATGACTGAGTGCATCTGCATTTGCAATTTGACTTCTGGGTCTATGGATGAACGTATACTCATACGCTGCCAAGATCAATAGCATTATTTATGCTTCTCTGTCTTCTTTCGATGGGCATTCTTCTTTCTGACACTGACTTTACTCGCAGCCTTCTTTTTGATTTCCATATTGGCCAGACTAATCTCAGATGTAAGCTTGACTTGAATGAACTCAGTGGTTGAGTTTTCAGAATTTCATTATCTGTCTGCTTCGTAGAAAATTCTGCGACTTTTGCCTCCAAAGCCTCTTTGGTTTCAAGCAGCTGATTTTTCAGCTTTTCCATCTCTTTTTTGCATTGGTGTACTGCCTCCTGGAAAAGTAAGCATTGTCGTGTCTTCTCTGCCAAGTCATCCTTCGTTTTACTTAGAGAAATACAGAATTCTTCCTGTTTCTCTTCGTACTTTTCCAGAGGCACATGCTTAGACAGGAGGGAAACTGGCAGTGTGTGAAGATCTTTTGGCAGGTTTTCACTTTTCTTTTGGAGTCTCTGTGACAAACCAATGTTGATTTCCCTCAGCCAGTTTCATTCTAGTATGCTTGGTCCTCTGCCTGCTAACACCATCAAGGGTAATTCCACTGTTTGACCTCCATAGTGTACTTTGACTTTACTTATGCCCTTGGCTTGTATGTCTTCTCCCGTGTAAGTTTTCAATTTGGCATCAGTTTCTTCAAAATTTAGTTTACGTTCCCCATGATTCAGGTATTTAAAAGCAAGCCCCCCTATCACCATAGTGGCTGCTCCAGTATCCACCTCCATTCTGATAGGCCTCTCATTCACACTCATGGTTACATAGATAGGTTCTGTTCTTCCTACCTTTAAATTAAATAATGAATAAATATCTGAATCTATTTCTTCAGGCTTTTCAACACTATTAATCTCATAGGGTTTTTGCTTTTGTATGAAAGTCTGCCTGATTTTATCTTTATAATGTCTCATGAGGTGTCCATTTCGATGACAGCAAAAACATTCGATTGTTTTAAACTGCGATTCATTACAAGGTGGCCTGCTTCCACCTCTTTTACTTTTAGCCGTGTTTTTGCTGCTAAGTTATCACTTTTAATTTATCTGCTAGCGGTGTCTCCTTCCCGCTTTGCACTTTTGTGCTCTTTTTGGCTGAGGCTCCCCGCCCAACGTGGACGATGGTGCCATTTTGCGCTCCCTGTATGGCTTTTGAGTCTCATACTGCACCTTCCATTGCCAAAGCGATTTCCAATGCATTCTGAAAATCTAAATTTGTTTCAAACAGTAATCTCTTCTGAATCTCACCTTCATTTATACCGCACACCAAACGATCTCTAAGCATATCATTGATAGATGTACCAAACTAGCAATATTCAGTTAATTGTTTCAGACTTGCCACAATAACAAGCAACTGTCTCCCCCTCATCTCTATTCCTTGAGTTAAATTTGAACCGTTGCATCATCACCGACGGCTTGGGCTGGTAATGATTCTTTACGAGGTTCAGTAAGTCAGCAAAACTTTTCGAATTGGCACTAGGTGCCAACAAATTTCGAGTTAACCCACATATCTCACTCCCACACATGGATAAGAGGATCGTGTGCTTCTTCTTCTCTCCCACGATGTCATTTTCCTGGAAGAAGAACACGAGGCATTCAGTACAATGAGACCAGCCATCCGAGGTTGGATCGAAAGGCTCAACCCTTCCAAATTGCAGCATGCTCTGAGGGGATTGTTTCGATGATCAGGAAGGAAATGTGTCTTTACTTACAACTACCCTGCGAGGTTCTTCTGATTTCCTTCATTCTTTCTTGGTTTTAACCTCATCCTTTCATGTATTTTATTGCTTTTTACTCTCATTGCCAGTTTGTTAGATCCAGTGCCCTGGTTTCTTGGGGCTAAAGGATCCGGGTTGCAAGTTTGTTTTGGGGTGATTGAGTTAGTACCAAGACAGAGAAGATCAGTAGATGGTTCTTAGAAGAAACACATTCTGTTTATTTACAAAAGGAACTCAGCAGCTACACTTGTGTGCTTACAACTCAAAACTCTGTCTTCACTCTTCAGACTCAGGCTGGGAAGAGTGTCCTGCAGTCAGCATCATGGTGAAGCAGCCTGGGAAGAGCATCCTGCAGTCAGAATCACAGTGAAGCAGTCTGGGAAGAGTGTCCTGCATTCAGAATCATGATGAAGCAGTCTGGGAAGAGTGTCCTGCAGTCAGAATCACGGTGAAGCAGTCTGGGAAGAGCATCCTGCAGTCAGAATCATGGTGAAGCATCCTGGGAAGAATGACCTGCAGTCAGAATCACGATAAAGCAGTCTGGGAAGAGTGTCCTGCAGTCAGAATCATGGTGAAGCAGCCTGGGAAGAGTGTCCTGCAGTCAAAATCACGGTGAAGCAGTCTGGGAAGAGTGTCCTGCAGTCAGCATCATGGTAAAGCAGTCTGGGAAGAGTGTCCTGCAGTCAGAATCACGGTGAAGCAGCCTGGGAAGAGTGTCCTGCAGTCAGAATCACGGTGAAGCAGTCTGGGAAGACTGTCCTGCAGTCAGCATCACGGTGAAGCGGTCTGGGAAGAGTATCCTTCAGTCAGCATCACGGTGAAGCAGTCTGGGAAGAGTGTCCTGCCGTTAGTTCTTGTTGAAAATAACAAGAATGACACCACAAGACAGTGCGAGAGAGCAGTGGAGAGATCAGAACCAGTGGGGAAGCTTCAAGAAGTGACATAAGCACAAAGGTGAGAGCTGATTGGTGAATAGTGAGTAAGTGTTTTTCTCCAGTTTAAAATAGATTAAGCCAAGGGAAGGTAAGGGTTCTAGTTTTTATTTAAAGTACGTAAATAATTTAACTTTTTTTTACTGTATTTAACTTAAAGTAAGGGTTTTTTTTCAACTAGAGGCATGGCAGAGCAGCTCAGTCCCATGTTATGTACCACCTGCAATGTGTGGGAAGTCCTAGACACTCCTTGCGCTCTGACCAACCACGTGTGCAGGAAGTGCCACCAGCTGCAGCTACTTGAGTTCCGAGTTTTGGAGCTTGAGCAGCAGCTGGAGGCACTGAGGTGCATCCAGGAGGCTGAGAGTTTTGTGGATAGCACGTTTTTAGATGTGGTCACCCCACAACTTACAGAAGTGCAGACAGAGAGGGAATGGGTGACCATCAGTCAGAAGAAAGGTATCAGGCAGGTAGTCAGGAAATTCCCAGGGTGCATCTCGCTCGAGAACTGTTTCGTTGTGTTGGAAAACAGTGAGGGTGACGGTTCCTCTGGGGAATGCAGCCATGCTCATGGCACTGTTAGTGGCTCAGCTGCACAGTGGGGAGGAAAAAGAAGGGAAGAGCAATAGTGGTAGGAGCCTCAATAGTAAGGAGAACAGACAGGCATTTTTGCAGCCATCGATGTGAATCCAGGATGGTATGTTGCCTCCCTGGTGCCAGGATCAAGGATGTCACTGAATGGCTGCAGGGCATTCTAATGGGGGAGAGTAAACAGACAGTGATTGTGGTACATATTGGTACCAACGACATAGATAGAAAGAGGGATGAGGGCCTGAATTTAGGGAGCTAGGAAACAGCTTAAAAAACAGGACCTCAAAGGTAATAATCTCTGGATTACTTCTGGTGCCACACGTCAGTGAATATAGAAATAGGAGGTTAGTACAGACGAATGCGTGGCTGGAGAGATGGTGCAGGAGAGCGGGCTTTAGATTTCTGGGACATTGGGACCATTTCTGGGGGCGGTGGGACCTGTACAAGGCGGACGGGTTGCACCTGAACCAGAATGGAACCAACATCCTTGCGGGGAGGTTTGCTAGTGCTGTTATGGAGGGTTTAAACTAACATGCCAGGGGGATGGGATCCTGATAGGAGGTTCAGTAGGGGGAGATGCACAGCCAAAATTAGAAGAAAGAGCAAGTGAGTATGGAAGACATAGAAATTATAGGCCAGTTAAGGCACAAGGGTGTTTGGCAACGTTGGATAGTATTTATTTAATGCAAGGAGTCTGACAAATAAGGCAGATGAGTTGAGGGCACAAATTAACACATGGAAGAGTGATGTCATTGTTGTCACAGAGATATGGTTGAGAGGGGGGCAGGATATAGGGTCTTCAGGCAAGACAGGGAAGGAGGTAAAAGAGGAGGGGGTATCGCAATGTTGATCAAGGAAGCAATTACAGTAGTAAGGACGGATTACATCTTAGAAGGCTCCTCAAATGAAGCCATATGGGTAGAACTGAAAAACAAAAAAGGAGCAATCACATTGCTGGGAGTGTACTATAGGCCCCCAAATAGTCATAGAGAAATAGAAGAGCAGACATGTAAGCAAATTTCAGAGAAGTGTAAAAATAATAGAGTAGTAATAGTGGGAGATTTCAACTTCCTCAACATTAACTGGGTTAATCATAGCATGATAGGTTTAGAGGGAGCAGAATTCTTAAAATGCATCCAGGAGAGCTTTTTACGACAGTACGTAGAAGGTCCTACAAGAGAGGGGATGGTCCTGGACTTAATTTTAGGGAATGAAGCCGGGCAAATGGTGGAGGTATCAGTGGGGAGCATTTTGCAGATAGTGATCATAACTCCATTAGATTCAAGGTTGTTATAGAAAAGGACAAGGATGGGCCAGAAATCAGAGTTCTAAATTTGGGGAAGGCCGATTTTAATAAGATCAGGTATGATTTGGCCAGAGTGGACTGGAAGCAGTTACTTTTAGGTAAATCTGCATCAGAGCAGTGGGACTCATTCAAGAAGGAAATAGGGAGAGTAGAGGGCCAACATATTCCAGTAAAGACAAAGGGTGGGACCAACAAATCCAGGGAACCCTGGATGTCGAGGGATGTACAGGATTGGATAAAGAGAAAAAGGGAGGCTTATGGCAGATACCAAGGGCTCAAAACAGTGGAAGCCCTAGAGGAGTATAGAATGTGCAGGGGGGAACTTAAAAAGGAAATTAGGAGAGCAAAAAGGGGGCATGAGAAAACATTGGCAGGTAAAATAAAGGAAAATCCAAAGTTATTTTACAAGTACATTAAGAGTAAGAGGATAACTAGGGAAAGAGTAGGGCCCATTAAGGATCATAGTGGTAACTTGTGTGTGGAGCCAGAAGACATAGGTAGAGTTCATAAGTGTTCACAAGTGAGAGGGATGATGTGGGTATGGAAATCAGGCAGAAGGACTGTGATATAATTAAAGAAATTAGCATAGAAAGGGAGGAGGTTCTAAGTGGTCTGGCAGATTTAAAAGTAGATAAATCTCCAGGCCCGGATGAAATGTATCCCAGGCTGTTGAGTGAGGCAAGGGAGGAGATAGCAGGGGTGTCGGCAATAATTTTCAATACCTCTCTGGCCACGGGAGGACTGGAGGACAGCCAATGTGGTACTGTTATTCAAGAAGGGAGGAAGGGATAAACCAGGGAGCTACAGGCCAGTCAGTCTCACCTCAGTGGTGGGGAAACTATTGGAAGCAATTCTGAGGGACAGAATTAACCTACACTTGGAGAGGCAAGGATTAATCAAGGACAGTCAGCATGGTTTTGTTAAGGGGAGGTCATGTCTGACCAATTTGATTGAATTTTTCAAAGAGGTGACCAGGTGTGTAGATGAGGACAATGCATTTGACGTCATTTACTTGGACTTCAGCAAGGCTTTTGAGAAGGTTCCTCATGGGAGACTGATAATGAAGGTAAGAGCCCATGGGATCCAAGGCAATTTGGCAAATTGGATCCAGAATTGGCTGAGTGGCAGGAAGCAGAGGGTGATGGTCGAGGGGTGTTTTTGTGACTGGATGCCTGTGTCCAGTGGGGTTCCACAGGGATCGGTGTTGGGCCCTTGCTGTTTGTGGAATATATATATGATTTGGACTTGAATGTAGGAGGGTTGATCAGTAAGTTCGCGGATGACACGAAAATTGGTGGGGTGGTAAATAGTGAGGAGGATAGCCTTAGATTACAGGAGGGTATAGACGGGCTTGTCAGATGGGCTGAACAGTGGCAAGTGAAATTTAATCCGGATAAGTGTGAGGTGATGCCCTTGGGCAGGACTAACAAGGCACGGGAATACACGATGAATAGTAGGACCCTGGGAAGTACCGAGGTTCAGAGGGACCTTGGAATGCATGTCCACTAGTCCCTTAAGATAGCTGGACAGGTAGACAAGGTGGTTAAGAAGGCATGTGGGATACTTGCCTTTATTAGCCGAGGCATAGAATATAAGAGCAGGGAGATTATGCTGGAACTGTATAAAACGCTGGTTAGGCCACAGCCGGAGTATTGCGTGCAGTTCTGGAATCCACATTATAGGAAGGATGTGATTGCACTTGAGAGAGTGCAGAGGAGATTTACCAGGGTGTTGCCGGGGCTGGAGAGTTTTAATTATGAGGAGAGATTGGATAGACTGGGGTTATTTTCCCTGGAGCAGAGGAGATTGAGGTGTATAAAATTATGAGGGGCATAGATAGGGTAGGCAGGAAGGAACTGTTCCCCTTGGTGGAAGGATCAATAACCAGGGGGTATAGATTTAAGGTAAGGGGCATGAGGTTTAGAGGGGATGTGAGGAAGAATTTTTTCACCCAGAGGGTGGTGGGAATCTGGAACTCACTGCCTGAAAGAGTGGTAGAGGCAGGAACCCTCATAACATTTAAGAAGTATTTGCATGTGCACTTGCGATGTCATGGCATACAAGGCTATGGGCTTAGTGCTGGAAAATGGGATTAGAATAGTTAGGTACTTGTTTGACGGTGCAGACTTGATGGGCTGAAGGGCCTTTTTCTTTGCTGTCGATCTCTATGACTCTATGGCCAGGATTTCCCGGTTGGCATGCGGGTGGCGGGGCCCACTCGCCGATGTGTAAAATGACGCGGGATGACGTCAGGTGGAACTCCCCATGTCACTCCACCTCATTTCAATTTTCAGGTGGGCGGGGGCTCAGCCGAATCAGCTGTGCGCCCGCTGACCTGTCAATGGCCAATTGAGGCCATTGACAGAGCAATTAAAGTAATTAGTGGACCTGCCCGTCCAACCTTAAGGCTGGCAAACAGGTTGGGAGCCCTGGCGGGCATTAGGAAAAGCATGAAACCTCATCCACGGGCGGGATGAGGTTTCATGTAGGTTTTTAAAAATATAATAAAAGTGTAACTAAAAGTGATGGACATGTCAGAGAAATTTTTTTTTCTGTTTTTAATATTTTTTATTGTGGAGTTGATCTCCCTGAGGCAGCAATTAGCCTCAGGGAGATGGGTGCGCTCTTATGCGCACATGCGTGAAAGAGCGCACTCTCAGCTCGGGGAATCCCCCCCCACCGCCCGCACAGGGAGCGCATAGCGCTTCCTTGCAGTCGTCATGCTGGGCGGGCCTTAATTGGCCTGCCCACGTAAAATGGCGGCATGCCCCGGTCGGGGGCACCGATCGGAGGCGCCCGCTCCTGAACCTCCCCAAAATTCTGCCCTATGACTCTAATTCAGGACTACTGACTACAGAGGTAGCCCGCGCTACTCTGCTATTGGTAACCAAGATAATGTGATCTTACATTACAACATTTGTCTTAAAGGTACATTACACATCAGATTACTACATTAACTCAAACATCTCCAAGTGACTCCTGAATTTTTTTTGTGGTTATTGTTTCTAAAACATTCCTGCCATTGACGTTAAACTGACCAGCCTATAGCTACTAGGACTGACCTTGCACCCTTCCTTGAATAAGGGTGTCACATTTGCCACTCTCCAATCCTCTGGCACATCTCCTGTATCTAGGGTATATTGATAGAATATGGCACGCCCTTCCACTATTTCCACTCCCACTTCCTTTAGGAACCCAGTGTGCAAACTATCTGGACCAGGCAATTTATCCACTGATACAAAATACTTATTCTGATTATTCCCTGCACATTGAAGCATCTATCACCCTCTTTGTACCTAATAGACTTGACCCTGCTTCTTACTACCTGATCACTATTTACATGCCAGCGGAAGATTTATGGGTTTTCTTTTATGTTAACTGGCCATTCCATTCTCATACTCCTCTTTGCCAGCTTTATTTTCCTCTTTACTTCCCCTCTCAATTTGTTATATTTGGTCTGGTTCTCATTTTAAGAATTGACCTGACATGCATCTTAAATTCTTTTTTTTCATAATTCATAATTTTTCTAACTACCTCATCATCCCAAGGAACCCTGGCTTTTATTTCCCTGCCTTTCCCTCCTGTTGCAAAGTATCTGGCCTGTACCTGAAGCATCTCCTCGTTAAAGATCACCCATTGTTCAGTTACTGTTTCTCACGTCTACCTTTGTTTATATTTTAGTCCGGCAAGATCCCCTCTTATCCCATTGAAGTTACCCCTCTTCCAATCTAGAAGTTCTACTTTAGATTGCTCCATGATTTTCTCTATTATAATCTTAACTTTATGACACTAAAATTTGTGATCATTCTTATAGACTCCAACAGACACTTGGTCTACTTGGCCCACCTCATTTCCCAGCATCAGACCCACCAATGCCTCCTTTCTGGTTGGACCAATGAGACCAAACTCTCATTGGTCAGATGCTGGATCCGAGTAGCAACCATCCATTGATGACAGCACACCACATAGCCAAATGCAAAGGTGAACTAGCTACCAAGTTACACCTTACAACAGAAAGAGCCATCTTCCATCCCAATATATGCCACGGTGAGCTGCATGAAGGAAGAAGAGAAAAGAAAACACAATAGAAGCCAACCCAGAGTTTGTCTGACCTGTAAAGAGTTGGAGAAACAAGCTGCAATCTGTTGCTATAACTAAGGGATCGACAAAGATCAATTCAATGCTAAAGGATGGAAAAAGAGGATAAAAAGACATCCAGATGCCATAACAACCTCCAATTCAACAAAGTTTACCTGCAGTGACAGAAACGACCACTCTGACAGTAGTGAGAACAAGATATGAAAGGCTTAAAAGGCCTTCAGATGGCCTGAACCTCTGAACTCAGAGACTTAAGGAGGGATATGGGGTAGTAGTTATGATGTAAATACATGGGGTAAACTGAGATAACTTGTAAATATGTTGGATAAAGACTTGGGGGAGGTGTAGTATAAGGGTATGGCACATAAAAGGTTAATGTGGGACTGAGTGCAGTATTTCCCACACAGTGATGTAAAAGAACACATGACCTGTACCTAGGTGTTAGTGCAGTGTTGGACAGAGCTGAGTGTAGAAACAAGCATGGAGACAGCTCCTAGCTTGAACCCTTTATTGTACCTAAGTATATTGTTTCTAATAGTTAATGAATACTTACTGTTGAACTACCTAATACTATGAATACCTTAATTAGATCTACCAACACCTTACAACAATATGTGGATGTACCTACACCACATGGATTGCAGCAGTTCAAGAAAACAGCTCACCAGCACCTTTTCAAGAGCAGTTAGGGATAGATAATAAATCTTGGCCAAGCGAGCGATGCTCAAATCTCATGGACAATAAAAAAATCACTCACCTTTGACACTGCATTGTATCTAGTGCATTGTTTAATCTCAGACTATGTTTATCCTATGACCCTACATCCTATTATGTTTTTGTTATACCTGTTATAAAGTTTCTGGGAAAACATGCCTCTAATTTCTTACTTCTGGTTTGTTAGCTTAAAAGCTGTGATTTCTAATTCAAAGTCCAAATTAAACAGCATGACGATATTTACATCTTGACTCAGAATATACTCAGGATTCTGTAAGACGCCATTGTAACTTGGTTATGTGACACAGTTGCGCTGGGTTTGTGTTGTTCCAAGATTTTGTAGGGATCCCTGTAAGGGATGGAAATTCTGCCTACTTCATACAAGGCAAACGATGTTAGAAGGCAGGCCTGGGAGGAGTGCCAGGGCTCAGGAATCCCTATGCCAAAGCTTCCTACTTCTCCAGCTGGAACTGGCATTGAACTAGAGGCCTGGAGAAATAAAGGAGCCCGGTTTCTAAATGTATAGAAGTAGGTTCCACTTTGAGGGGGTGGGTGGGGGTGTGTGGTGAGGGAGGGGCTGGGGAATAGGGAAGGAAGGTGGTTAGTTGTGGAGTGAAGTCACCCAGCCCAGGAAGAAACAACCTGCTTGAGCAAAAGTAAAACAATGTCGAAGCAATAAATTGTTTTTTTTTTAATAAGAGTAATTAATAAAAACTACTATTAGACTGTAAGAGGGTGAGAGTGCTCACTCCCAGTCTCAGGGTGTTTACTCACTTGTCCACACCCACTGTGAGAGTGGGGAGAGTATGTGTTGATGTGTTGGGGTAAGGGTGACTGAGATTCCTGAGACTGTTTTGCGAGTGCAATGGGCGGGCCTGGAAGCGGATGTGGATTCTGCTTCCGCCCGTGATCGGCTGTCAAACCCAATTTCAGGTTGGCTAGCCAATTAAGTGCTGGCCAGCGTGAAATGCACGCTGAGCAAGGCTCAGCACTGCTGGCAGGGGCAGGAAGAAAGCAGGCGCCAGGAACAGGAAGGGTGCGGGTGGGGATTTAAATACAGCTCCCTGCAGGCTGGAAGTCTGCGTTTAGCACCTCAGGGAACTGGTTTGCAGTGGGAATTTTTTTGGCCTCCATTACTGATTCAAAGTGCTGCTCCAGTGTGCAAGATGGCAGCGATGCCCGGATCCCATGCTAGGTGTGACGGGAATGCCCGGATCTGGTCTTCCCCCCGTTTATCGGATGAATGCCTGAGGGTATTACTGGAGGCAGTAAATGACGGTCATCACATCCTGCTGCCAAGGTAATGGCAAGAGGAGGCCACTTCATGTCACGAAGAAGGCCTGGACGGAGGTGGCAGGTCTGGTCAGCGGCCATGATGTAGTAAACAGAACCTGGATCCAGTGCCAGAAAAGGTACAATGACCTCCTACACTCTGGCAGGGTGAGTACTGATTCCAGTTGGAAAGTTGGGTAGATATTTTTGTGGTTGACAGCACATGTTGGTACTTAGGGGCGTGAAATGCAGAGTACAATGTGGCACATCATATGCCATGATAGACCATGGCTGGCATGTATGCTCGGGTGATGTATGACAATGTGATGGGAACTGCTCCTGTCCCTTTGAGGTTGGAGAGGCTGCATGTTGCGGGGGACTAATGGAAGCACTTTTCCCCTTGCTGGAGAAGAGGAGTCACACTTCAGAGGAGCGAGGACAGGTGGGTGGGGGGGGATACGAACCTGCTGATCCTCATTCGTGTGGTGGAGCAGACTTTGGAAATAGCCTGTGAGTGTGGAGCCAGGTCCACAGGTCATGAAGAAGGCAGGGGTGTCAGATGAGGGTAAGAGTCCAATAGAAAGGGACGAGATTGGTGTAGGGTCTGAGAGATGTGGGGCTGCAGTTGTAAAGCTGACATGTGAAATGGAGTCATTCCCGTTGTCCATCCATTCAAAAGTATTTGCTCAGCCCATTCTAATGAGACAACACACTGAGTGCACCCTGGCTTCATAATGATGCTTGATGCTGATATTTTTGCTTCCTCCCGCAGGTGGCTCATCACCATGACCCCAAAAGGACCCTGAGGACCCCCCGACCCCGAGGAGGAACAACTGCCAGATGCACCCACGTCACATCCTCCCTCTGCACCGTGCACTATCACAGATATAGGCACATCAGTGGGCATAAGCGTCTTGGCTCGGATGGTATTGCACAGTCATGAAGGCAAATCACATTCGCCTGAGGAGCTGGCAGAGGCAAATATTCCACAGGGCACGGGTAGTCGGAGGATTGCTGGAGACCAGGACAATGCTGAGTCCAAGACAGATGATGAGCCTCTGGAGTTGTCCACCAGGTGGCAGATGCTGGATGTCCAGCGGCACCCACAGAAAGATCTGGCAGAGATCCCTGAGGGTCTGTGTGCCATGGTGTCTGTCCTAGAGGAGTCCATGCAGAGCATGAGCACTGCATTGACCTAGAGCTCTGAGTGCACAGCCTCTGCTATCGAGAGAGTGGTGACTCTTATGGAGAGGGAGCTCCAGGAACTCAATCAGGGTTTCCTGGGGTTACATTCAGACTTGCAAGGCCGCACACAGGCAGTGACCCCAGCAGCTCACTGCCAGTGTGAGATGGATGAAGCACCTAGTGACCCCGCTAGGTGCCCGTCCCTCTATGGTGAGCAGGGAGGTTCAAACCAAGCTCATGCTGGCGGGCTAGCTGCAGCTCACATCTACAAGCTCCTCTGAGGACACTCTGGATGATGGCAGCAGTTCCTCTGCCAGTGACCATCGCATCTGATCAGATCGCAGTGACTGAGGAGTGCTAAGCCATGGTGCTGGACTCCCCCATCCAGACAGGGGCCTTCACAGGCTCGAGTGACCAGAGGACAGCCGCCAAGGTCATCAAGTCTGACAGGTCATCAATGTCAACAGGCTGTCTCCAATTCAGCTGCCAGCAAGGTAGGGGGAGCACCAAGATGTAGCACTCACAAACGGAAGTTTAAGTCACTTTGATCACGTAAGGGGTTGTCATGGCTGCTTTGTGTTTCCTTGGCACTTGTGTACTGATTCATTTGTATATTTGCCTTCATTATAAAAATATCTCATTATGTGCAATGGCCTTAGTGTGCTTCATGCATTTTATAAGGAAGAGGCCTGGGAGACACATGTGACACAGAGGAAGGTTTGCAAAGTTTATTTCAGAGGTCGGACCTTGACTTATGAGTGACAGGGTTGCCTCCTCAGGAAAGATTGATAAGGTGGTGTACCCTTTACCATCACCTTGACTCCTTGCTTTGGATGTCTATCTGAAAGTCCTCTGAATTAAGGCCTTCCTGGTCTACCTGCCTCCCGTAAGGATCCTCACGTTGGGATTGTGCTCCTCACCCGGGGGCTTCTCTGGCTCCTCCTCAGACCCAGCACTTGTGCCATGCTCTGCGGCCTGTGGAGCAGGATTATTGTCTTTATCCTCCAATGGGTTCCCTCTTGACAGAGCCAGTTTGTGCAGTGCACAGCTAACAACAACAATAAGGGAAACACGCTCAGGATGATATTGAAGTGAACCCCCTGAGCAGTCCAGGCAGCGGAACCTCATCTTGAGTAGGCCTATGGTCCTTTTAATTACTGCCACTGTGGAGATATGACTGCAAATATAGCTCTCCTCGGTTTCTGTCCTTGGGTGTCTCAGTGGCGTCATGAGCCAACATTTCAGTGGATAGCCTTTGTCCCTCAGGAGCCAACCATCCAAGTGAGCTGAAGCCACGAAAAACCTTGGCACCTGGGTGTGATGGAGAATGTAAGCATTATAACAGCTTCCTGGATGCCTGGCGCAAGTCTGCAATATCTGACTCTTGTGGTCACATACCATCTGCAAGGTAAGGGAGTGGAAGCCCTTTCCATTGGCAAAGGCACCCAGCTCCCTTGCTGGCACCTTTATGGGCACAGGCATGCAGTCAATGGCTCCTAGATGCAGGGAAATCCTGCAATTGCAGCGAAGCCTCTGGCTTCCTCAGCCTGGCTGGCCTCATCCGTCTGGAAGTGAATTAAGGTACTGACCCTTCGAAACAGAGCGTCAGTGACCAGCTTGATTCAGCTCTGGGCAGCTGATTGGGTGACACCACATAGATCTCCCACTGACCCCTGGAAAGAACCAGAGGCATAAAATTTAGGGGGCAATGTCACCTTAAGAGCCACTGGCATTGGATGGCCACATACACAGTTTTTTAAATCCATTCACGGGGGATGGGCTTTGCTGGCTGGGCCAGCATTTATTGTGCATCCCTAGTTGCCCTTGTGAAGGTGGTGGTGAGCTGTCTTCTTGAACCACTGCAGTCCATGTGGTGTAGGTACATCCATAGTGCAATTAGGAAGGGAGTTCCAGGATTTTGACCTAATGACATTGAAGGAATGGCGATATATTTCCAAGTCAAGGTGGTGAGTGACTTGGAGGGGAACTTCCAGGTGGTGGTGTTCCCAGCTATCTGCTGCCCTTGTCCTTCTAGATGGATTTGGAAGGTGTTGTTTAAGGATCCTTGGTGAATTCCTGCAGTGCATCTTGTAGATGGTACACACTGCTGCTACTGTGTGTGATTGATGGAGGGAGTGAATGTTCGTGGATGTGGTGCCAATCAAGGGGGCTGCTTTCCCCTGGACGGTGCCAAGCTTCTTGAGTGCTGTGGGAGCTGCACACATCCAGGCAGATGGAGAGTATTCCATCACACAATCTCTGGACCAATCATCTCGCATATGGAATTGACAGTTTCCCTGGAGAGGCAGAGTCTTCTTTGGCACCGAACCTCAGACATGTCCAGGTAAGAAGCTCTGCCTTTAGACTACCTGCAGGATAATGGCACCTTCTCTGGACTCTTCTGCCTTGTACTTCCTGATAGCCATCACCCCTTCTGGCTGTGCCTCTTGATCCACGGGTCCCACTCTGGGATGCTGCCTGTGGGCAACTGGCCTCCTCTCCCTTCTGGCTCTCTCCTCCTCTTCTGAGGAGGTCCCTCCAGCACAGTAAACAATACCCATTTTTGTGCTGATATTTCCACAGGTTTCTGCACTCAAGGGGCTTATTGGCAGAAGGCCTCTGCAAAAGAAGAAACTGAGATGCGAAGGAATTTCTTCTCTCAGAGGGTAGTGAGTGTCTGGAATTCTCTACCCCAGAGAGTTGTGGAAGCTATATCACTGAAAGTATTTAAAGAGGAGGTAGATAGATTTTTGAAATATCGGGGAGTTGAAGGCTATGTGGAGATAGCACGAAAGAGGAGTTGAGGCCTGGGTCAGATCAACCATGATCTTATTGAATGGCGGGGCAGACTTGAGGGACCGAATGGTCTCCTCGTATTTCTTATGTTCCTATGATAAGAAATCAGAGAGTTGTCTTGAACAACATAAAAAGGCAAGAAACTATCAATAAACCAGCTCCAAACCACTCACAGCCAAACTCCTAACTACTCACCTTTACATCTGCCTGTGGGCCTTTTATCCTGTCCTGGATGTAGAATCCACTGAAAATGTGAAGGCCGCATGGCCGGGTGGCCTGTGTGCTGAGCATAAAATTGCAGTCAATTGCCCTTTAAATTATTTCAATTGGCCCTTTAATTGTCAGCGGGCACACTTCCGACTTCCACGTGTGCCCGCCCACTGAAATATCGTGACGCAGCGCGATGATGTCGGAATGCTTTCCCGATGACATCGCGTCCCATTTCATGAACGATTGGACCACCACTCGCCCGCTCCGCAAGCACAAAATTCAGGCCTGTGAGCGAGCCAGCACACATATACACACACACACACACGCTCACTCTCTCCCCACACACGCAAACGCCTGCTCCCCCTCCCCCACACCCACACCCCCTCTCTCCCACACACTCTCTCCCTCTCTACCCCACACACACCCTCTCACTCTCCCCACCCTCCATACCCCACATATTGTCCCTCACTGCCCCGCCCCACACACACACACACACACAGACATACACAAACACACTCTCCTTCCCCACACACACACACAGACACATACACCCTCTCCCTTCCTCGCCCCTCCACACACACCCCCTCCCACACAGACACACAATCACAGACTCACTCTCTCATCCACACAGACACACAGTCACACACTCTCTCCCCCTCTCTCTCTCTCTCTCTCTCTCACACGCACACACACGCACACATGCACTAATATCAACAGCAAATGCGGGAAAGGAACAGCCTGTGGTTGGGGGAGCAGCCCCTTGCAAATGTTGAATTTTACTCACCAGTCTTACTGGCATTTTGATCCGTGGCTCCGGGGGCCATGTAGAGGGTCTTTGCGGACTGCCAGTTGGACAAACCTGTCCTAAATAAATTGAGATTGACCCCTTACACAGGGGGTCAAGAAAATCATTTATAATGTTTGGGCAAAGCCCTATGTATGCAAGCTGAGCAACCACCACCCTTTCTAGCTGCATTGGGAAGATGGACACTGAAGATGTGCCCATGGTGCTGTACTGCCATAGTAGTGACAGCACTGGAGGGCACCTGTGCACTTGTATCTTGGCATAACTGCTCGATTCATTGCTTGCAGATTTTTGAGGGCTTTATTTCTCCTGAGATATTGAAGATATGTTGGTTGTTGCAGTTTTATCTCACTTTTATCCATGTATTTATCATTAAAATCTAAATGTGGAGTTTTATGAACACAGTTAGTTGAGAACTTGAAGGATACCTTGGATTTTTCAGGAAATCACAATGGTTTGTTCCTTTGCTGCCATAGGTTTTGGTGCCATATTCTTGCTTGACTTTGATCCATGTGATTACTGTTCCTTTGACTGAGTGAGGTAGGAAATGAAAATGCCAGGAAGTATTATGTTCCACAGTTCTCATCACAAAGGACTTCTGACATTGTTCATTCTATCAGCAGGCATGATGGTTAGAGGTTAAGTGTTTTCCCATGGGAAGCGAGAGAAAAACAGGTTTGATGAGCAAATGGCTTTAGTTTGGATAAAGATGACTATTAGCAGAATTCTGGGAGGAGGACAGCTGACTATCCTTTGTCTTTGGATTATGCAGAATACGTTGGGCCCTAAAAGTGGGAAAATGCATTGGTTTTTAAAATACGGAGAAAGAGGGAAAAATTAAGCTGCCTCAAAGGCATGTTTCATTATGGGGCAATGTTAGTCCACTTAATTTTTTACTTAATCATAGTGAAGTTTGAAGTGATATAAAAAGTATCTTGAATATGAACAGTAAATAATTTTTTTATTCTAATCTGGTAAGTAAAACAAAATAAATATACCCATAACATCTATATATATATAAAATATATAATATACATATTATATTTATATATATTATAGTTTCAATCAAAGCGAACATTTTTGAAGAATATTTAAATTGATGGGCTGCATCTTCTGGTCAGGGAGCAGGGGGCGGGGCCTGCTCGCCGACGGGTAAAATGATGCGGGGTGATGTCGGGCGTGAGTCCTGATGTCACCCCACGTTATTTGGATTTTCAGTTCGGCGGGCGCATAGTCAAGTCAGCTGTGGGCCCACCGAACCCTCAACGGCTATTTTAAAAAAAAGTAATTAAGCCAGTTAATGGACCTGCTCGTCCAACCTTAAGGTTGGCGGGCAGGCGAAGAGCCCAGGTGACCTTCAGAAAAAACATGAAACCTCGTCCACGGGCGTTTCATGATGGATTTAAAATGTTTCTAAAATGTTGAAATAAAAGAACTTGACATGTCTCAGCTCATGTGACAGTGTCACATGAGGGGATGTGTCAGGAATTTTTTTTTACACTTCCAAATATTTTTACAACTTCCAGAGATCTCCCTGAGGCAGCACTTTGCCTCAGGGAGATCTGTGAGCACTCCCGGCACAGGGAGCGCATAGCGCTTCCGAGCGGATTTCACGCTGGGCGGGCCTTAATTGGCCCGCCCACGTAAAATGGCGGCGTACCCCCAATTTGGGGGGCGCGATTTGGAACCCGCCCACCCTCGCCCGCTCCCGCACATCCCCCCCAACGGGAGGAAAATGTTGCCCGATGTTTATTATCTTGGTTTACTGGGGCTAATTAGACAATCCTCTGCTCCTATGAGGAAGCTATGCTTGAATGGAGCGTGGGCAAGAGAAAGGCTAGCTTCAAAACACAGTTCCTCATTTTCTGGAACCTAAGTTTAATAAAGCTTAGAAATGTGTATGAAAAGTAAAAGGTTGTTTTCTCTGATGGCTAGTTAATGGCCTCAGTGATGTGTATGAGTGGTTTCAGCCAAACTGCTAGTTAGCAGAATTTAAAAAAATTATTATTCATTCACGGGATGTGGGCTTTGCTGGCTGGGCCAGCATTTATTGCCCATCCCTAGTTGCCCTTGAGAAGGTGGTGGTGAGCTGCCTTCTTGAGCTGCTGCAGTCCATGTGGTGTAGGTACACCCACAGTGCTGTTAGGAAGGGAGTTCCAGGATTTTGACCCAGCGAGTGTGAAGGAACAGCGATACATTTCCAAGTCAGGATGGTGAGTGACTTGGAGGGGAATGTCCAGTTGGTGGTATTCCCATCTATCAGCTGCCCTTGTCCTTCTAGATGGTAGTGGTTGTGGGTTTGGAATCCACAGTACAGTGGAATCCATAGTACAAAATAGACTAATTGGGCGCTAATTGAGAAATCTCACGGGGCAGCCAAAGAATAGATGTGTGTGCATGTTCTACACTGTAATATCATTCTTCAGATTGATGAATGCAAAATTCACAGGAAATGATTTTATAATCATAGAGGGCAGTGTGATTATTGACCAATATTCCACAAAGAAAAAATATACATTGCATTGAACCTTAAAGGACAGCATGAATGGTCACAACCATTTGTCATTGGGAAATCAATATAATATCTGTTCCTTCATCAAAAAGTGAGTATTCCTTGAGCTTAAATGTCAGATGATGAACTTAAAATAGACTCTAACCGTGAGAAAACAAAAGAATAATGATTATTTAAACAATGATTTATTTTGTCTTCTGTTTTTTTTATAATTTTACTGTCCTTTGCATGTTATTGTCTATTATTGACAAGTTTAACAGTGAATAACTAGGCTAATAATAAGTGATATTTGGGCAACCTAGTCCATAATACATGGGGTTGTATGATTTCTTGTGTTCTGTATGACATTTTCTACAAACTAAGGATACCCTAAATAAAAATCTCATTGCGCTTTACTTCAAAGAGATGTTTTCTGACGCTGTTTAAACTTTCCTTCAAAAATGTTATATTATGCAATTAATTAGATTTATTTCTCCATCTGTGATGTTTTCTTTTAAAAATGGCTTGATCATTTTTTCCTTTAACAGTACAGAAACGTGCCAAGAAAGATATGCAGCATCTACATGGAATGTGTTGGCATCTGTAGCCAGTAACTGCAATAATGGAAGATTCTAATGTTTAGCCTGAGAGCTCTTTATATGAAAATAAATGACACACAGCAGAAATAATAGAGATAACGGGCATCATAGTCATTGTTTGGTCTTTGTACGAGGAATTTCCAAAATCTGAAAGGAGAAAAGGACCCATAATACATGGAAGCCCAGGCTAGCAGCAGCATTCCACTTAATGCATCCTGACCCCTATTGAGAAGGAAGTGCTAGAGCTGGCTGGTTAGGAAGGTGGCTGTATTGCAGACAGTGAGGTAGTGAATTCAATTAGAGGAGGGGGTGTAGCCTCATCACAAAGCATGAAGCAAGCTTCAGATGAGCAGGAGTGTTAGTTGTGTCTTTCCCTCAACAGACATCTGTTTGAGCTGCAGTCAATTCTATGGGCTGTTGTCAGGAGGGTCGAGTGGGACTGATCATTCTGTTTTCTCCCAATCACTGGACTAGACATCTGTCACCTCCAAGAGGCATTCATCCACCTCTGAGGAGGTGGAGGAGAGGACCTAAGAGAGTCCAGTGTCATATCCTTGCCCCCACCCCCCACCAGCACAGAAACTAGCACTTCAGTCAATATATGCTTGGGAGAAGATTTGGGGTCACATCCTGTTTCGAGCACCATACACACCTGACTGGCTGTCGGAGGTGAGGCCACTGACAGTGGGAGGAGTGTGGGAGGCCAGGCCAGTGCTGCTCCCCAGAGTGATGGTGCAACTTTGGAGTCATCAGTGAAGTGGCAGATGCTGGAAGGACAGCGTGAGATGCGTGAAGATCTGGTGGAGATTCCAGAGGCTATGCACGCCCTGGCTCGGACAATGGAGCAGTCCAGCCAGACCATAAGTGCTGCGATCTCCTTGTCTGCGCATGTGGTGTCCTCCATTGAGAGATTGGTTATTCACATTGAGAGCCACATTCAGCAGATCAGTTAGTGGATGTCAGCGGTGTCCACATCCCTGAATGCTATCACCTTATCCTTTAGCTTAAGGGAGCAGTGGCAAGGGAGGAGGTGCCTGGAATCTCCATCAGCTCCTTGCTCTTCTCAGGTCAATGGGGAGGTACAAATGTATCTTGCAAGGGAGGAGCGGCTGCCTTCAACTTCCAGGGTCTCCTCTGAGAAAACTCCAAGTGTGCATAGCGATTCTTCCGCTCCTCTGCCAGTGACACCAGCACCTCCAGGCCTCAGGCAGCCAGAGGATAGCTTCCAAGATCATCTCAAGCCACGGGACAGCAAAGTCAACAGCCTGCTTCCACCACAGAGGGAGCACTACACAGGAGCACGCGTAAGAGATTCAAGAAATCACTCTAGATGCAATTAGGCCTCACAGGTGCTCATAAATTAGTTGTTATCCACAACAATTAATGTAATAAATGTTTAATTTGGTTTATTAATATCTCCATGCTGTGTTGGTGGCCATCCAGCAGTGCAACAGTGTCATATGCTGACCCAGGAGCTGGCTGGGGGTCAGCTTGGTGTGAGTGCTCATCATTTGCGCATTGCAGGAGCAGCAGGTGCTGGTGATCAATAGAGTCTGGGCTTACAGCAGAAGTGAAAGGTTTGTGTGCTTGGCATGCCGATCTTTATTTGGCTAGATGACTAAAGTAGTAAGCTTCAGGAGAAACTCATGAGACTGAGTGCTTTCCGAGCCTCCCTTGTGGCACCCTCCAAGCAGCCCCTCATGTTTTGACAGGATTCAGTGGCTCCTTTTTGGCTCCCTCATTGCCCTCTTTGGCTGAGGATGCCTCGCACTCCACCATGTCTTCAGCAGCCAGCTAGGGCCTACCCCATTGTAGTGTTACGTTCTTCTCTTCTTCTATGTAAACATACCAATTATACACAAGGATTGATGAAACAATAATTTGGGTTGCTTATTTGTAGATAAGACTATATACAGATAGATTTAATTAGGAGGCTAAGCATAGTACTTCAGATCTCTGCTCCTGCTACTTATAGACTAATTACAAGTCATGGGACTAATACATCACATCCTGTCAGGGTGTATAATGATTGACAGCAACTTAGGGTATACTCCCTTAAAGATGCATGTCATCGCATCAAAACACCTTCCTTTTTTAACTTAAGAGTAACCCTTAAAGAATCAAACTATTTACATGACAGCAAAATAACACTGTGTCTGAATGTACTTCAACAGAGACCAATAAATTTACAAGTCCCTGAAATATATCGGCGGTTTGCTTATTCGTCCAGACTTATTTATGGTGATCTTTGCTGGAGGCTGCTGCATGTTTTCAGAATGCTGGTTAGGGAAGCTTTATTTATGTTGTGTCTTAGACTGTGCTCTAGTCACAATAAGGTTGCTCAGTGTTTCTGGTTGTGGTATTGTTCTAATTTGGCATCTGTTTCGATGTACTGTCATGCCATTTGGTGTTCATACTTGATAAAACCTTGGATCTGGCCATATGCTGACAATTTCTGCTGGATTCTAGCTGTCATCAGTTTTGTGTTGGAACTTTGGGTGCTGCCCTTTCGGAAAATTGTACAGGTTGTAAGACTCCCAGCCTTTCCAACCTGTCTAATTCGACATCAACTTTTTCTCATAATGCATAGGGGCCTGGCCTCGCCTTCAAGAATCTGGGGGTTGTGGATTTTAGTTTGCAGCCCCTGAATCTTCCCAAGCTCTTCCCTGATGATGGAGGTATATTTCTGTCATAATTCTTGCAGGTCTTTCATTCTGAGTTGAAAAATCTTGGTCCACTCCAACTTTATTTCCTTAAGCCTGTTCCAACCAAGTAGATTGGACCCTCCCCTGCTACCACTATCAGGGGTAAATTAACAGACTGATTTCCATACTGTACTGGAACCTTGCATATACCTTTTACTCATATGTCTTCACCAGTATGTCTTCAATTTAGAATCGGAATTTTCCAGATTTAATGAGTGGTCTCCTCCATTCAGATATTTGAACGTATGTTCCCCTGTAACTGTTGTGGATGCCCCTGTATCCACCTCCATTAGGATGGGTTTCCCGTTGACTTCCACTGTCATGTAGACTGGATCTGTTTTACACATTTTTAAGTTGTATACTATTTCCGAGTAATTATCTGACCGTTTCTTCTGGTTCCTCTATTATGTGGATTCCACAATTTCTACCTTCCTGCTTAAATTTTTGTCTTAATCTGTCTTTACAATATTGCATAATGTGACCGTTATGATGGTAGTAGAAACACTAGATTCTTTTAAATTGTCGTTCGCTTGCAGGCTGCCTGGTCCCATTTCTGCCATTATTATTGTGGGTTTTCTCTGTTAAACCATTGCTTTTGGCTGGCCTGTTAATGTTGGCTGTTTCCCGCCTCTCCATGGAGTCCTGCGTTTCCTCACCATTTCTAACCGGTGCTTCCCTCCTGACACAAAGGACGATGCCATTTTGTGCTCGCTGGATTGCTTCTGAATTCCTGACCGTGCTCTCCATTGCGAACGCCAAGTTCAGTGCCTTGCTGAAGTCTAAATTAGTTTCTGACAACAACCTTTTTTGAGTGGTGTCTTCATTAATCCCACATATCAACCAGTCTCTTAACATGTCATTAATTGAAGTCCTGAACCCACAGTCCTCTGTCAGTTGTTTTAAGGCTGCTACATAGCAAGCGGCTGTCTCTCCAGGGGCGCGACTCCTTGAATTAAATTTAAAACGCTGCGTTGTTATCGAGGGTTTTGGCTGAAAATGACTTTTCACAGGATTTACCAAATCATCAAAGCTCACCAAATCTGGGGCATTGGATGCCGTTAGACTAGGAATTAGACCGTACGTTTTATTGCCACGTGTTGATAAGAGGATCACTTGCCTCTTCTCCTCCCCCAATATTTTGTTGGCTAAAAGGAAGAATGCGAGGCATTCAATATAATGTGACCAGTCATCGGTGGTCTGATCAAAAGGTGTGATACGCCCAAACTGTGGCATGCTGGAGGGAGATAACTTTGACGACAATGATGAAGGCTGTACTTACAATCGCCTTGCAAGATACAGCTGATTTACTTCTGTTTAATTTTTGCGGCTTTCCTTGGTGTTGTCGACTGGTCATGTTTTGCCTCACCACCAGTTGTTATGTCCTTCTCTGTCGGGTTGCTTTGCTCAGTGAACACAGTTTCACACCTATCTACTGGTGACTGAGTTGGTAAACAAGATACAGAGATACTGCAGATGCAGAGACCAATGTAAGATGAAACACATGCTGTTTATTAACACAACACTAACACAATGTTTGCTTTTCCAACCAGATCCTATTCTAAATTACTGATTAATATTGTAGCCCACGCTACAAAGCAATTGGGTAACACAATCACATGATCAATCTGCACACCTTCTCTTAAAGGTGTATTGCACCTCAGATTACCACAGATATTTAAAATATGTCACATTTGTTTTAGACATCAGTCCAGGGTGCCTAGAAAATGAACCCCACAAATTTGGCAGTGGGATCAATACCTGTGTAGACTGGGCACAGGCCATTCTACTACTACATCAGTATGCTCAACGTCCAATTTCACACCAATAGATAGGTGCAACAAATACACTGCTCTTTCCACCCAACACTGTTATCTTAACTATTTTGTCTAACTTGCAGACTCCTGTTTCTTGATATAATACCAAAACGGTTTGATTGATGCAGATGATCCTATGAGGAATGGGTTCTAAGGTAGCATTTGACCAAGGTTTCAGTAAATTGAATGAGTGCCAATATTTTATATTGGGTTTGCACAATAATCAAAAAGAACCTGAATGCAAGGTGAGTACAAGTAAATGAACCATTGAATGATTTTCAGACTTGAATAGAATTGGATATATGCTGCTATTTGACTAACAGTCAAGAGGAGAACATAAGCACTGAGCTTGTATATAGAAAATTGCATAATTTATAGGTCACCCTGAGTGGGAGATGAGTGGAGGAAAGTGACCTATTAAATAATTCTCAGAAATGAACAGGAATGGATCTATACTGATATTAGCGTAACACTAAGAGTGAATTTGAGTACTAATTACCCATACTAATTTGTATTGTTTTTAGAATTCACCCTTGATAGGACAAAATGCATGCAAGTAGCCTGTTCCACCATTATGCTCAGCCTTGCAATCAGTTAGCACATTCAAAAATTGCAACCAAAGATGACTGGTTTAGGATGAAGGAATTGCATGTAAACAATGATGATTGAACACTAACATGTAAGATCTTTGTTTCTGAACTTCAGCTCACCTGCATACTGACTCAATAGAAATCTTTACAGTTAAAACTGTTGGAACCTTATTTTCATGAGTGGAGTTGATCAAACTCGTTTCTAACCTAGACATAAAATTGTTGCTCTCTTTACAACTGCTTGTCTGCATGAAGAGTGAAGAAAATTGCAACCCAGAAAAATTCACCCTTCACCTCCTGAGTACAGTGCCTTGCCTAATGCATGAGGAAAACATGACTGGAATGAATTTGTTGTGGAACTGTTCAAGATTACTTTCATTTTCACATTCATAGGCAGAGCAATTTAAGTCACAATGGCCATCCATAGGTCCCCAGCTACCATTTCACAAATGTCTAACTGCCTCCCTTATAGCCTAAATCTCTTTATAAACCATTTTGCCTTAAGGTAAATAGCCCAGAGAGCTCTGTTAATAGAGAATTAAGCCAGAGGGCAGAGGATATGGATTCAAATCCCAGAATTCATCAAAGACAAGTAAAATTTGCAACATGATTTAGGATGTGGGGTAAAAGGAGAATTAGCAGTGCTTACCACACTGTTACAGTTTCACTTGCTGATTGGCTCAAGACTTCCAAGAGTAGTTTTGCTCTCTGTTATGTCTATGTGGGATATTCTAAACACATAAGCCTCCTTGCCCTTTGCAACCTGCTTTTTCTGAACATGCAGTTTGTCTATTGTTCCTCTGAAGGAAGAAATGCAATTGCTATTACATTTCTGGATTTACCACAATGAGGGTGATCATGGGGAGAATTTTACATTCAGAAATCGGGCACACTGCCCTCCTCGCTAATGTAAAATCCAGAGTGATGACTTCTGGGGTCTCCAGTAATATGGAAATTGGGCGGTCGCTGAGATTGGCAGTGCACCCGCCATTTTAAAAAAAACTAATTGAAGGGCAATTCATCTTGTTAACAAGCCAGTAGATTTGCATTTTACATTGCCAATGGCATTGTTTGTGGGCGCACATGAAAAATGTTGGGAATGAGTAATGCCAGATATGAGGAGGCAGTGCAAGGGTGGATAGAAAGGCTGCAAGTAGGATGAAGGCTGCATTCAGCAGACACGTCTGCTGGTGAAGTTGGGTGAGTTTCCAGTGCATTCATTCATCTTTTTCAGCCTGCAGAAGGAGACATTGACAGGGAAAGGGGCCTATGGACAGGGCAAAACTGAAGTTTGTAGACTCCAGTAATGGACCCAGAGATCGCTGTCACCCATGGGCATTGTCCACTTTGGGGGAGGCTCCTCCTCCAGTGAGGAGAAAAGGAGGGGAAGGAGACAGAGAAGGGAAGCGGGCCAGGGACAGGTGTGAGGAAACTGCTGCTGTGAAAGGGTCTGCAGAGGAGAAACATCAGCAGCAGGCAGGCAGAGGTAGATGAAGGCACTATCATGCCAACAGAGTCTACAGGATAAGGATGACCTATCTGCAAATGTTAGAATGCCAATAACTTAAAAGACTGTGTCTCTCCAATGAGACAGTCACCTCACTGTGTGACATGTTGGCTGGAGGAATAATTTTGAATTCTATTAGCGGCCACGCTATGCCTGTGGCTTTGAAGGTTACAGTGACCTTGAATTCTTTTTGCATCTGGGTCCTTCCAGTCATCAGCCAGAGACCTTTGTGGGATCTCGCAACCAGCCCACCATCGTATCAAAGTTGTCACAGCTACAACCTTCAGGCTTGCCCATGAATCCATATCATTCAACATAGGCAATGCCAGTCAAGCCAGTGCTGGATTCCCCAAAGTGCAAAGGGGCATAGATTGCAACCTTATAACAATCAAAGGACCATTGGGACAGTCAGTGGTCTTTGTGAACAGAAAAGGCTTCCATTCTATCAATGTGCAGCTTGTCTGTGACCATTGGCAAAGGATTATGCAGGTGTGTGCACAGTATCCTGGGACCAGTCATGATTCATACATACTTAGGCTCTCCCAGGCACCAGGGATGGTCTGCCCACTGGAATATTTGGATGTCTGGCTTCTGAAGAACCATCAAAAGATGGTTCATGACCCCAGTCAGGCATCTGCGGACAGAGCCTGAGATGCTCAAAAGGAGATTCAGATGTCTGAACCACTCGTGTACTGCAATATTCACCTGCTCGTGTGTCACTCATGGTTGTGGTCTGCTGTGTGTTACACAACCTGGCACTCCGGAGAGGAGAGACCTTGGCAGAGGAGGGTGTAATGGAGTGAGCCACATCCTCTGATGAGGAGGAGTCTGAGGAAGAGTCTGATTAGGAGGAGGGTGGGCTATGCCAGCCAGCTGTGGAAGCTGGTGGATGGGGGGGCTTTGGATCCCAGAGAGACTTTGAGATAGTGAGTCTCAAATAATGCAAAGATTAATGTGCCATTCATTCTATGAGACCACCTTTGCCACACACACCTCTTCTTTGTCTCTGCAATACATCAACATCAGGCCTCTGTGCATGTTCCAATGGTGAAGGACTAAATTAGGCCAATTAGAGGGGCCCACATGAGCATAAGCTCCATTCAGTCATCCAAATCCAAACCACCACAGCACACGCATGAAACACAAATGAAGCTGGAACAGCAAGTGTAAACAACAGTAATTTAACACGCAAGTTAAACAACACTTTACACAACAAACAGAACTACATAATTACCTTTGTGAACCCATGTGTGGACAATGCGGCGCTTTCTTAAATCTCTACTGGTGCTACTGCGTGGCTCTCCCACCTCACCACCACGTGTGTCAGAGGCAGGTTGCTGGCCCTTATTTCCTTTTTGCCTGGGATGACTTTGGGGGGTGTCCTCTGGTCTCCTGAGGCCATGAGTGTCCTGGTGTGGTGGGGTCTCCTGCACAGTGGCAGGAATCTCACCTGTCATCACAACACTTGGAGGCATTTGTGTCAGTGGCAGAGGGGCGTAGGAGAGGCAGTCCCCATCAAAAGTGCCGTAAGAGGTGCCCCCTGATGGCAACAGCAGCTGCTCACCTGCTGCTATGAGGTCCATTTGTCTTTCCCTGCCTTCCTGTGAGGAACCAGGACCTGGATGCAACTCCTGGATCCTTAACTCCCTCTCACTTTGGCTGTGGGTACTGGAGCTCAGAAACAAGACAATGGAGTGCAGGGCGGAACACATACCCAGTATCTCATCAGTGAGCTGCTGGGTTTGGCACTCCTTGACATTCACAAGCCTCTCAATGGAGGAAGCTATGTGTTCTGAAGAGCAGGTGATCACAGTGTTCATGCCTTGGATGGACTCCTCCAATGTCTGTGCCATTGTTCGCAACTCCTCTGGAAACACTGTCTCATCTCCACGTACCTCACTCTGCATGCCTAGCATCTGCCACCTGACGGATGACTCCAGAGGTGGCTCATCAGCTTGGGACTCAGCATCCATGTCAGCTCCTCTGAGTTCCAGAGGCTAGCACTATCTCAGTCTCCAAAAACTGCTGTTGTGACTGCGATGCGTTCACACTAGTGTTTGGATCTTTTACAGCTGAACTGCGCATACCTACCGAGGTGCAAGTATCTGCACTGGTGCTAGGTGCTACCTAAGGATGAGGCTCCCTCCTCTCCTCAGAGGTTAACATTCCACCCTCAGAGCTGGTGGCTGGAACTGCAAAGGTTTCACCGGTGGGGGAAACAAGCAAGGATAATAAAGATCACCATCTTCATTTGAGATGACTTCAGAGTCACACGCTTCCACACACTCTTGTCATTGGGAGATGGTAATCAGGGTTGAAACCTTAGCCCCTTCAAAACTGAGACATTCATTCCTCCCCAAATGCTAGAAATATCCAAAGTCATACCCATCAACACTCTCTCCCCGCACCCCCCTTCACCAGTTTCCCCCCACCCCCTTCAGCACTATCTTGGCAGGAGAGAGCTATGTGCCCTTGGAATCTCATCACCCCAGGGCCGTCCTTCAACCTCGCCACAGCCAACGATGCGACTCCATTGGTTTGAGGTGAACTCTATCATCTCCTCCTCCTCCAATGAATGAAAATTACAAGGCTAGGAACTCTTCCTGCCGTCCTTGACCTCCTGCTGGCGTATTGCGCCCCCTTCTCTTGCAAAGAAAAAGGGGCATTATAATGAATCTTGTATGGAAACATTATGATTTCATCTGTGTGCACAACATATCCATTTTTGGCAGTCAATGCTTTCAATGAACATTGCTAACTAACAGGTCTTGCACTTCAGAACCCCCAGCCCCCCCACCCCTACAGAATCACCTCGTGCCATGCAGATTGGCATGTCTGCTTCATGCCACCTTGAGCACTTGGCCAAGGCACTAGGCAATTCCACACTTGACACACATCACATCCCCATAGCCTTCCATATAGGTCCACCTGCAAAATGGTTGCACGCTCATCCTGGCTGCAACCAGGTCCTTTGGATGATCCCATTGCTGCTGACCACCCCTGAGACCTCCATCCAGGCTTCTTTGGTCTGGTGGGGAAGTCTCCTCACCCCACCAACTGACATCAGAACCTCCTGCCAATCACTCACAGCCTGGAGGAGGACTCACAGAGAGCATAGTTGAACATGGGGCCATCCTTGGTATGGGCATCTCCATCTGTCCTTCCTCCATTATCTGTTGGGGGAGGCACAGATTGAGTTTCCTTATCTGTGGAGAGACAAGCAGAGTTAAAGTGTAGAATATGAGTCTTTCTCAGAACACTTCTTATGTAGAAGGAAAATGGTACAGATGTGCTCAGATTTTCTTTCATCCCTGGCAGGGGTTCTGACTGAGACACTGCTGGCACAATAGTCACTAGAATGGAAAATCATGCTCTTACCTCTTGTTTTTCAAATGGCTTCTGAACAGTCTTCTTCCAATTCACTTATTCCTGCACATGTGGATTTCTCCTGCAGCTGCCACAAACCCATGCCAGTGTGCCAATAAATGGCCGTGACTGACTTCCGGTTTACAGCCTGACCCCTCTCCTGCTAGAAGCCTGATTGGGCACACTGCCCACCATTCCCTCACCTAGTTGGCTGGCTTCCTACCGGGTGGTCCCTAATTGGCCACAACATGCTTTATTTGGTATGTATAAAGGGTGGGGGCAGGAGTTGGCAGACCGCACACTCTTGGGTAAAACGTAAAAGTTTCCGCCATGTAACTGTTTGGAAAATTCAGCCTTAACTAATATTTAAGACAGTGCACCAAAAAAGGTGCTAATTGTTGATTTTAATCGTTGCTGAAATGATGGAAAGCTGATGGCCAAAGCCAGCTGTATTGATAGCTGAGGCATTCTGAACCAACATGCCCATGAGCTACAATAACTGTGCAATATATCAGTGATTGGCTTTATGATTGTGTCTTGAAGATCCACTCATACCCTTGTGGGAAATATTGTCACAAAAACAAATAATCCATCAGAATCACCTCCTTGGGAAGTAGAATAGATTCAGGGCAGAATTTAGCCCATGTCGGGTGGGCTCGGCCGGGGCGGTCAAGAAGCCGACTGCCTCCGGCGATCGAGGCCAGAAAGTGATTTAACACTGGCGGGCCAATTAAGGCTCACCCACTGTGAAACGCGAGTGGCAGCGCTGACGCTGCTGGTGCAGGCTGGGGGAGGAGGGCAAGCAGAGCGAGTGCAAACTTCACGCATGTGCACAAGTGCACGCTTCAGAATCTCCCTGAGGCACAGCGCTGCCTCAGGGAAATGAAGAGTTTTTTAAAAATAAAGAAATTAAAAATGTTATAAAACATGTCCCCTCATGTGACTGTTGCCATGAGCAGGGGCATGTTATTAATTAAATTTAAATTTTATTTTTATTTGCTTTACAGAACCTCATCCCGCCCGTGGATGAGGTTTCCTAAAAAGTGCAATTTTGCCTGCCTGCCAACCGTAAGGTTGAATGAGCATCGAAAAATGTCAGTCAATTGATGCTTTAATGGCCTTAACAGGCCTTTTAATTGTCAGCGGGCGCGCGACCGATTCCCATGTGTGCCCGCCGACCGACATATTCTGCGACTGTGCGTTGACATCAGGACGCTCGCCCGATGTCAACGCGCGTCATTTCATGCTCGAGCGGGTCGGGCGCGCGCTTGCCCACTGAGCTAAGAATGTTGCCCTCATCTAAAAGTTGCATAATTATTTTTACAACAAGTCTTAACTTTCATGTTACACCACGGAGGGGGAGTAATTTATTCTGCCTATTCAGTCTGTGTTATATTCAAATCTAGGATGACAGATAAAAACAACAATCAGGGAAAAAGTCAGATGAGGTGCATAATGGGTGGTCGATCTGCTACCACCCAATTTACACTCCCATCAAAATTGAATTTCACCTCCAAGTTCTAATCCACTGCATTAACTAATTACCTCTATTGGCCCCCATGGTAGCTGACATCATTAACGGTTCCCTTTCCTCTGTCACCATCCTTCTTACCGGCAAAACTGTCATTGCTTAATCCCATCCTTAATCTACCCATGCTTTCCATTTCCCACCTCTAATGTCTCTATCCTCTCTAAGGCTCTTGTTTTGTCACCTTTCAGCTCCGTGCTGAACTGAAATGGCCCTAGCTACAGTTATAAGTGATGCCATGTGAATGCAACTATGGAGCATTCTGTCCCCTTGTCTGCTTTGACTCCTCTACAGCATTTGACATAGTAACTATGTTATCCTCCTCATTGCCCAGTTCCGTTGGACTATACTTGTATGGTTCAACACCTACCTAAGCAAAGAAGCCAGTACATCTTCTCTCCCTTGCACAGTCAGTTCCAGGATTCACCAGAGATTTATCCTTTCGCCATCTTCCTTATCTATGCATTGACCATCAAAAATATTATTCACGGTATGTTTGTATATCACCAATACATGAGGGTAGCTCTTTCTATTGACAAAAGACAAGGAATCCACAAGGACATGAATGATGCCATGAGTATAGGGTTCAGTTACATTCACAAATGCTCAGATAATAAAGCAATGCATGCCTGCATGTAGCAAGACCTAGACAACTATCAGGCTGGGGCCACATTCATGACACACAGCGTCAGGCAATGACCACCTCCAACAAGAGAGAATCCAAACATCTCTCCTTCACGTTCAATGGCATTGTCATCGCTGAATCCACCACCATCAACACTGATCAAAAACTGGACAAGCACCATAAATACCATGACTTCTTTGTTTGTTTCATATCATCACACACACTGTTTTCCCTTTGGGGAATAGTGGGGAAGTGTTGGAAGAATGAGCATGCTGATTATCAACCTATTGAACCGCGTCATGAATGCTCCTTTCCTATGGCCAACAAGTCCTGGAGCGGGCTTTGAAAAAAAACTGTGACTACAAGAGCAGGTCAGAGGCATAGAATCTGGACTCCCAAAGCCTGTCCACCATCCACAAGCCACAAATCTGGAGTGTGAAGGAATATTCCCCACTTGCCTGGATGAGTGCAGCTCCAAAAGCACTCAAGAAGCTCGACACCATTCGGGACAAAGCAGCCTGCTTTATTGGCAATTCATTTTTTAGAATTATTCAATGGGATGTGGGCACCATTGGCTAGGCCTGCATTTATTGTCCGTCCCTAGTTGCCCTTGAGAAGGTGGTGGTGAGCTGCCTTCTTGAACCACTGCAGACCATGTGGTGTAGGTGCACCCACAGTGCTATTAGGGAGGGAGTTCCAGGATTTTGACCCAGTGACAGTGAAGGAATGAAGATATATTTCCAAGTCAGGATGGTGAGTGGCTTAAAGGGGAACTTCTGGTGATGGTGTTCCCATGTGTCTGCTTCCTTTGTCCTTCTGGATGGTAACAGTTGTGGGTTTGGATAGTGCTGTCAAAGGAGGTTTGGTGATTTGTAGATGGTACACACTGCTGTCGCTATACGTCAGTGGTGGAGGGAGTGAATGTTTGTGGATGTGGTTCCAATCAAGTGGGCTGCTTTGTCCTCGGTGGTGTCAAGCTTCCTGTATTGTTGGAGCTGCACTCATCCAGGCAAGCGGAGAATATTCCATCACACTCCTGATTGATGCCACAGTATTTATATGTCTAGTTCAATTCAGTTTCTGGTCAATGGTAACCCCCAGAATGTTGATAGTGGAGGATTCAGTGGTGCTAGTGCCATTGAATGTCAAGGGGTGATGGTTAGATTCTCTCTTGTTTGAGATGGTCATTGCCTGGCACTTGTGTGGTGTGAATGTTACTGGTCACATGTCAGCCCAAACCTGGATATTGTCCATATTTTGCTACATTTGGACATGGACTGCTCAAGTATCTGAGGAGTCGTGAATGGTGCTGAACATTATGCAATCATCACTGAACATGTCTACTTCTGACATTATGATGGAAGGGAGGTCATTGATGAAGCAGCTGAAGATGGTTGGGCCGAGGACACTACCCTGAAGAACTTCTGCAGTGATGCGCTGGAACTGAGATGATTGACCTCCAACAACCACAACCATATACTTTTGTGTTAGGTATGACTCCAGCCAGCAGAGAGTTTTCCCCTCAATTCCCATTGATTCCAATTTTGCTCAGGCTTCTTGGTGCCACACTTGGTCAAGTACTGCCTTGATGTGAAGGGCAGTCTCTCTCACCTCACCTCTGGAATTGAGCTCTCTTATCCATGTTTGAACAAAGGCTGTAATGAAGCCAGGATTTGAGTTGCCCTGGCGGAAGCCAAACTGAGTGCCAGTGACCAGATTATCGCTCAGCAAGTGACGCATGACAGCACTGTTGAGGACCCCTTCCATCGCTTTACTGATGTTTGGGAGTAGACTGATGGGGTGGTAATTGGCCAGGTTGGATTTGTTCTGCTTTTTGTGTACAGGACACACCTGGGAAATTTTCCACACTGCCAGGTAGATGCCAATGTCATAGTTCTACTGGAACAGCTTGGCTACTTCATTCATTACCATAAACATTCACTCCCTCCACCATCAGTGCTCAGTGGCAGCAGTGTGTATCATTAATAAGATGTTCTGTAGCAACTCACCAAGGCTCCTGCAACTAGTGGCATAGTGCCATATTTTGAGGTGCAGGAGCTCTAAGAAAATGTGTTGGCCACATCATTTCTAAATCTATTATTACATTGTTTTCCAATGTATTAATTACTTTAGTCCCCATACGACAATAAAGCTGTGCTTTTTAAGTGAAAAATATTACTGCCGGTAGGCATTTTATTTCGAACCATGTGGTATTTTGAATCATTAATCATTAGCATAGCTAGAATTTAATTATGCAAGTTTAATTATGTAATTCAAGCCTATTAAAAGCATGAATTACAGAAAGCTTTACTTATTTCTGACTTGGGAATGCTGTATAGAGGGACCACTGCTTTTCTTGATTTATATTAATAACCCAGGCCTGGGTGCATAGGGCACAATTTCAAAATTTGAAGATGATGCAAGACTCGGACGTATTGTGAACTGTGAGGAGGAAAGTGATGGGTTTCAAGAGGATATAGACAGGCTGGTGATATGGATAGACACATGGCAGATTAAATTTAATGTAGAGAAGCGTGAAGTGATACATTTTGGTTAGAAGGATGAGAAGCGGCGACATAAAATAAAGGGTACAATTCTAAAGGAAATGCAGAAGCAGAGGGACCTGGGTGTATATGTGCTTAAATCATTGAAGGTGACAAGGCAGGTTGAGGAAACAGTTAATAAATTATTTTAATCCTGGGTTTTATAAATAGGGGCACACAGTACAAAAGCAAGTCAGCTATGAACCCTCTTAAAAGACTGGTTCAGCCTCAATGGGAAGGATGTGAAGATTTTAGAAAGGGTGCAGAAAAGATTTATGAGAATGGTTCCGAAGATGAGAGACTTCAGTTATGTGGATAGATCGGTGAAGCTGGGGCTATTGTCCTGGAGAAGAGAAAGCTGAAAGGAGATTTATTAGACAAGTTCAAAATCATGAGGGGTCTGGACAGAGTAAATGGGGAGAAACTGTTCCCATCAGCAGAAGGCCAAGAACCTTAAGGTGATTAACAAAAGAACCAGAGATGACATGAGGAGAAACTTACTTATGTAACAAGGGGTTTGGATCTGGAATGCACTTCCTGAGCGTGTGGAGGAGACTGATTCAATTGCAGTTTTCAAAAGGGAACTGGAGAGTTATCTGAAGAGAAAAGATTTTACAGGGCTACAGGGAAAGGGTAGAGGAGTGGGACTAGCCGAGTAGCTGTTGCAGAGAACTGACACCAGACAATGTGCTGAATGGCCTCCTTCTGTACTGTAGCCATTCTATGATTCTAGTATAGATACATTCAAGGAACTTGATGAACACATTTGGAAGAAAGAAGCTGAAGATTACCCTGATAGTGTGGTCAAGAAGGGTGGGAGGATTCTTGTATGGAACATAAACACCAACATAGATGAGGTGGGCTAAATAGCCTGTTTCTGTTCTGTAAGTGCCATGTAAAACCACCAGCAAGGAATACAAACACTATACTGCGTTTCACATCCTCAGGATGTCACAGCCAAGGGATTAATATTCAGTAGAGTGTTTGGGGATATTGATGCTGCTTTAGATCCTCGGAGCCTTGAGTTTCAAAGGCCCTGAAATGCCTGTTTATGAGAGAGCTATGTGCAGGGAGTTGCAAGGTCTGTATTTATTTTACAGTAAGGGAACTGTACAGGAGGGTTACTGCTGCTGCTGCTGCACATTGACTCAAAGACATTCAGCAGAAGAATGAGGCCTGGGACTCCGGGCCCGGCTTTCACTCCGCCACCTCTTAACCACCCCAGGCTCTGGATTCACAGCCACACCATGAGCTCCGGACATTCCAGTCAACCACTACCGTCCGGCCCAAATGCAAACTCCAGGAACTTGTGGCCAAACTTACTCTTGTGACACACATAACAATGCATTTAGAAATCAGTCAACATGATCCCTGCACCAGTCGCCTCTATGTCACAAGTCATGCAGCTCCACCTGGTTGTGTGAGGATTTCCCTCCAGTTCTGATTGTTGTCATCAATGAGCCAAATCCCCCTGCATGTGTTAACCCTGGAAACAAATAACTTCAATATTGGAGGGAGTGAGGATTAAAATCAACACCAATCTTAGACTGAAAATCCAGTCAGACAATTAATGGAATGGATTCCACCGAGAACAATGGAAAGAAAAATCAAGTGGGGTGTATAAGGCCATAAGAAATAGGAGCAGGAGCAGGCCATTCAGCCCGTCGAGCTTGCTCTGCCATTCAGTAAGATCATGGCGGATCTGATTGTGGCCTTAACTCCATTTCCTGCCTGCACCCCACCTCAACCTGTGTAACCCTTAACTCCCTTGTCAATCAAAAATCTGTCTAACTCAGCCTTGAATATACTCAATGATCCCAGCCTCCACTGCTCTCTATGAAAGAGAATCCCAAAGGCTAATGACTCTCAGAGAAGACGTTACACCTCTCTCCATCTTAAATGGGAAACTTCTATCTTTAAACTTTGCTCCCTAGTTCTAAATTGCCCCACGAAAGGAAACATCCTGCCAGCATCTACTCTCAGAAATAGGCAAGCAACACTAGCACTCAGGTGCCAAGAGGGAACTCGCCACACCTTCTCAAGGGTAATTAGGGTAACAAATGCTATAATAAAAACAGAAAGCTCTGGAAAGTCTGGGAGCATCTGTGGAGAGAGAAACAGAATTAACGTTTTGAGTCCAATACAGCTGTTCTTTGGAATAAATGCTGGCCTGGCCAGTGATGCCAACATCTCATGAAAGAATAAAGAACTCTAACAAAGCACTGTAAGGCCACATTGAGAGGACTGGGTTTTAGTTCCCACATTATAGAAAGGTTATTAAATATTATATATAGTATACATAATTATAAATATAAAACTATGCAAAGTTAAACTCTAAGAGAGCACTGTGGGCCACATCGAGCGAATAGGTTACATTTTTGGTTGCTATATGATATATAGGTTATTAAATATTATGTATAATTATATAAGGATAATCTGCATCACTACAGAAAGGTGATTAAAGGCTGTGTATATTGAGTTGACGCCCATCCTCAGGGCTGTTAGGTGACTGACCCCATGCGATGGTTCCTTGATTAGGTTATTGGTGGTGGTGATGGAGTTCAAAACGGAGAGGCTAGGCTGGAAGATGTTCCTGGTCAGAGTCTGCAGCTGGCCCCTGGACACATTGAGGCTGCTGAGGCAGAGGCAGGGGCCGAGACTGGGGGTGGGGGGGTTTGTGGTGGGGAGCTGGCTCAGGTGGTTAGTGCTCACGTTCAGGCTCCACGAGACGCTGCTCTCTCTTCAATGCTGGTAGCTTCCTCCTGTGTTTTTATATCAAATTCAATTATGCACAATTAATGCCTGTACCAATTCACTAAACCCTGAGTAAATTTGCAGATTCCTGTTAATTTGTGTTTAACAAATAAAGAACATATTCTTATTGGATCACTGTGTTAATATATGCCAGGTTTATCGCTGGTCCAATCATAGCAATGTAGGCAAAACTTAGTGTCTGCTGCTTAATCCTCACAAAATGATAGCTTTTAACACACTGTTAGCATTTACACTAATTATAATTTTGTGGAGATGCAACTTACATTGCAATAGTATAAGACATAGCGCCAAGAGCCCAAAATTCCCAAATGAAGTTCTGCTGAGCAGCAGGCTCCAAAGGAAAATGGACCAAAGTGCATAGAGTTAGCAGTCCGTGCCATTGTACACAGCTACTCTCAAACTGTAGGTTCAAATATTCCATGTTCTGAAGATTCCCATGTCTTGCTAAGGTTGTTCAAGGCACCACAACATTCTTAAATAAATGTTGGTTTCCTACGACATGAGAAGAACCCCAACACAATTTGTCCAAAACTTTATCCTTACTCCTACCCTTAAAAAAATTGATTTCCTACTGGACCAAAAGCTGGCTGCTACAAGTCACCTGACCACAGGGTTGGCCCTTTGTCTGAGAACCACCACCAGGAGTTTCAAGAACAAAATAATTATTTTCTCAGCTTCCAGAATCTGATACATCATTGTACAGACTCCTTGTAATCACAAAAGATCAAGAGGCTTGCACATCCAACCTTGTTATGCCTACAGAGCTGCCACCAGACTCATGTCACATGTGGGATTGTCCAGATCCATTTCAAATGGAACCACAGGGATGTCATTTGCATCTGATAAACTCTCCTTGCTAGCAGAGTCAGTGGGTCTGCCTAGACAATGGCTTTCCAAACACCAGAACCTTAACATAGATGGTAACTCTTTCAACAGCTAATGACTGAGACATTATCAATCCTGAAATAAAAGTCAATTCCAGACACTGGGTGAGCATCCCTTTTGAGGGCATTGTGAAGGAAGGTCACATGACTCAGGTGACCATTTTGAAATCCCTATATGCCTTTGAGAACTGAGAACCAGTCAGCCTGCTGTTTTAACATCCAGCTGGTGAGCCACCAAGAAGCAGGCCCCTCCAGGCAGAACAACAGCACGTAATTGGAAATATAACTCTGCTAAAACATTCTGTACCATTGCCTACAGAACCGACCCATTCGCTGCGTACCGACTACATCTGGTGGTGAGCACCAATGGAAAAGCAAATACGACAAATCTGGTCTTCAGCCAGCTGAACTCGAATGCCTATGTGAAAGAATTCCTCACTGGAGCCTGACCTTGGACTCTGGATATCACGTGAACTAATATTCATTTCAGTGGTTCTTGTACTGTAAAACCCCTTTTCTCTATTCTCCCCTTTGCTGACAATATGTGTGTGTGTGTGTGTGTGTGTGTGTGGAGTGGGATGTTGCCTGGGTTTTTTTATGGTGTGAAATAAATTAATCTTCTGAGTTAATCTTAACTCAAGTTTGCTGTGGATTATTAGTAAATTGGTCATAGTAACCGGGGGATTGGGAAAACATGCCACCACCTAGGTTTGAAAACTGATTCAAAAGTTTGGTAGATAGTTTGCTGCTGGTGACATATTGGTTCTTGGCAGCTTCATCTCTGTTTGGGGCTTCATTCTTAACATTTTCAGGCTTCATTTCAGAACTCATTGGTGACTCCAAGGCCCCTGAGGATTCAGACCGTGTGGATCCTTCCAGGTATCAGACAGCCTTCTGTTACCCTGGTAATGGGGATTATGGTCTCCCCTGGAGGCACCTCCTCTGAGGAGGAAGAGAGGGGCAGAAGGGAGAGGAGGCCAGGTGTCCCTATGCAGCTTCCAGCGGAACAACCTGTGGGAGGAGAGGCGCAGGCACAAGGGGCACAGGGCCAGCAGGAAGTCCAAGGTGGAAGGGATCACTGAAGATACCACTAACCTACTGCCAGGGTTTACAGGCAGCGATGCAGCTACCTCAATATGTCTGAGGTGCAACGCTGAATGAGGCTCCACCTCTCAAGGGAGACCATGACATCCATTTGTCAGGTGATTGAGTCTGAGATCAGCTCTGACTATGTGGGTGGACTCTCCATGCCAGAGGCTCTGAAAGTCACAATGGCCCTCAAATTCTATGCCTCCTGCTCTTTCAGTGGGGGATCTGTGTGGAGTCTCCCAATCAGCTGTCCACAGTTGTGTCAAGCTGGTGACAGAAGCTCTGTTCAGGTGGGCACTGACCTTTATTCTTTACCGTATGGATGAGGCCAGCCAGGCTGAGCAAATCAGAGGCTTTGCAGCGATTGCTGGCTTCCCCCACGTCCAGGGCGCCATCAACTGCACACATGTGGCCATCAAGGCGCCAGTGGGTCAGCTGGGTGCCTTCAACAGGTAGGGCTTCCACTCCATGAACATGCAGTTAGTGTGTGACCACAGGATGCAGATTCTGCAAGTCTGTGCAAGGTACCCAGGCAGCTCCCATGACGCCTACATCCTGAGACACTCCTAGGTGCCGGGGCTCTTCAGTGCTCCAGCCCGGCTGGATGGATGGCTGCTGGATGACAAGGGCTATCTGTTGAAGAGGTGGCTCATGACGCCTCTCCGCCATCCAAGAACAGAGGCAGAGTTACAATACGAGTCATGGCTCCACAAGGGCGGTGATGGATAGGATCATAGGTCTTCTCAAGTTGTGCTTCTGATACCTGGACCGTTCAGGGGGTGCACTACAATACCCCCAGAGCGGGTGTCACTGATAGTGGTTGCATGCTGCGCTCTCCACAATCTGGCACTAGCAAGCGGGGACCTACCAGAGGAAGAGGATCTTGAAGCAGCTGCACAGGCCCCAGATGATGAGCCCAGTAGTGAGTCAGAAGAGGAGCACGGTGAGGAGAACACTGAGGGCGTGGAGGCAGACCTCGGTAATCTCCAGGGAGGCAGGGACAGCAGGGAGGCCTAGATACAACACTCCTTCAGCTAGGCTGCCAAAGATCAGCTTCAACCGCATTACAGGGCTGCCTCCTCCATCCCGGATGTCTGAAAGGACCTTTTCATTTGAACCCAAAGTGCACTCAGTGCCTGTACAATAAAGTTTAGAGCCACTCACGCCCAGCATTACATACTGGCGTACCCGGCACCAAGAAAATAGAAAGGTGAAGCATACTCAGGCCACGATGACAAAAATAAAATTTATCTCCTTTTGAGAATCCGAAAAAAATTGCATAACCTTTTCTGGTCTTCATTCCCAGAACAGTAAAGATAAACCAAACATAAATGAACAGAAAATCACCCGTGAACTGTCCCTCTTGTGCTCATGGTGCTTTTAACTTACGTTGGCAAGTGCTATGTCTTGGTACTCCCCCCTCACTGGCACCAGCATTGGAGACAGCCTGCTCACTCTGCTCTCTTGTTGGCCTTGATGACCTTGGCGGTTGTCCTCTGGCCAGTGGAGCCTGTGCTGGCCCTGCCTGGGAGGGAGCAGCCAGTGCCACGCTTGGCATCTCCCCAGTTGCCGCAGCCTCATCAGAAGCCACAGTCACTACCGGAGGGGTGGAGGAGCTGTTGCCATCATCCAGGCCACCCTGAGAGGAGCCCCTAGAGACGACAAGCAGATTGTGTGCTAACGTGAGGCCAATGTGGACCTCCCTGCTCACCGTTGATGGACAGGCACCTAGCTGGGATACTGGGTGCCTCATCCAACTCACACAGTGACACTGACCACCTGAGGCCATTGTCTGTGTGTGGGCTCGCAGGTCCGAGCACAACCCTCATTCTGTCCCTGGAGCTGCCTTTCCATGAGAGTTGCCACTCTCTCAATGGAGGAGGCAGTGCCCTCTCCCATGATGGTCAACGCAGTGCTTATGCTTCTCATGGACTCCCCAACAACAGAGACCATGGTATGCAGACGCTCATGGATCTCCGCCAGATCCTCCTGCACGTCTCGCTGGACACCCAGCATCTGCTGCCTAATGGACAACTCCAGAGGCTCATCATCTGCCTTTGACCCAGCATCGTCCTGGTCTCCAGCAGCCCTCCAACTTCCGGCACCCGGAGCACTCTTTGCCTCTGCCTTCACCTCAAGTGAGTGTGAAGTACCCTCACCAGCATGCACTGACATTCTAGCCGCTGATCTAATGCCCACTGAGGTGCTGGTATCTGCACTGGTGCCTACTTCAGAGAGCGGGTGCGATGCAGGTGCAAGTGAAGCCCAGTGGCCCTCCGGCATCAGGGGTGGCACTTAGGAGTCCAGAGAGCGATTGTGTGCTGGTGAACTTAAAAGGGAGAGCAAAGACATGCCATTAGTTAAAGTCACCACACAGCCGCTGTGCATGCCAGGCACCCTGGTGAGACAATAGAGATCTGCATCACAGCGCCATCGGTTTTCAATGATCAATGGGGCTCCAGATTCGAGGATCACATCTATGAAGGGACTATAGTAAAAAGGTTGCACAATCCGAAACTCTCACCTCTGTGCACTACGCTCTTACGTTTGTCTGGCACCCCAGCCTCTCAACGCCCAGTTGCATGGGGAGGGTGCTAGCTCTCAAGGGCATCCTGCTCAAACCTGCTGAGAAACAGGAAGTTGGACCTGCTTGGTTATGGCTCATCTTCTCCTGAAAGGTCCGAGAAGCGTTCATTAGTCCACTCTCTACCTGCAGCGCCATTGCAGCCTGTCCAACCCCAGCTGAGGAAAACCTCGCATGGCACATCTGAGGTGTGGCCCTCGAGCTGCAAGGCACTCAGTCCAAGCAGCCAAGGCTCACCCCCTTGGCCAGCTCCGGTGTCATTGACATTTGGCACTCAGACTCTAGCACCCCTGAGGTCCACAGAGGGATGGTCACACCTTAACACATCTGCACACTGACCCATGCCAACACGGTACTCACCCTTCCAGAGCACAGGAAGTCATTGAACAGCTTCCAGCACTGCACCCATGCTCACCGCACTACGTCATGGCTGCTCACCATTGCTGCCACCTCCTCCAATGCCCTGTTGGTGAGGTGCGGTGGCCTCCTCCTCCCTTCTCTGGGGACAAAGGTGCCACCTCCTGGGAGCCACCTCCTCCAGCAGGATGGTGAGGCACTCATCCGAAAAGCAAGGGGCTGAGTACCCACCCAACATGCCTTCCCGCCTGACATCTCCAGCCGCACTCAACTCCAAGACTTGAATTTGCTAAAGCACAATGGACATTCTTCTGTGGCAGCCTTCCAGGAGCTGCCTGGGCCATTTTTAAACTGGCCGCTAGGTCTCCATTGGACCCAGCGGCCAACAGGCCCCCGCTCCCGCTCGGCCCTTCCCAACCAGTGACGAGCCGCGTTTCACATTGTGCGGGCCTTAATTGGCCCACCAGGTGCAATCGTGGTCAGGGGCCGATCGTGGGCAGTGGACCGTTTCCCGGCTGCTCCCAGGCCCACCCACCGTGCCCACCTGATGACCTCAAACTCCTGCCCCTACTTACCGACAGATAAGAGGAATTCAGTGCAGTTTATTTGTCTCGCTCCTGTCCGTAACAGAAGAAACAAAATTATAAATTAATACAAAAAGATGTTGGAAATCTGAAATAAGAACAGAAAATGCTGGAAATACTCTGCGGGTCAGGCAGCATCTGTGGAGAGAAACAGAGTCATTATTCAGGTTGATGAGAGTCAGGCCATGGATCTGGTGTAAGGTCATCATTCACATGAAACGTTAACTCTGTTTTTTTCCACAGATGCTGCCTAATCAGCATTCCCTGTTTTTATAATGCTAAATTACACACGTCACCTTGTATCCTCAGACTCCAAACACTGACATGATTCTCATGTGCCTTTTGAGAGTGTGGTGGAAGGCTCAGCAACCTGGGTGCCCCAATGTCTGGCCTTCACTCAAGTTTCCAAACCACACATAACACCTTACATCAGCTGAAGCATGGTTAGGGAAGGGAATTCCCTTAGCTTTAGCTTGGGTCATGCCAATTGATTGACATGCTGTGCAGAATGAAGTGTACTGGCCTCATCAATAAGGTATGTAGGTCTACCTGGAGGTCCTCGCCCAGATCCCAAAAACAAAATCCAGCTATCACTGTATTTTGTACAATCCTTATTTTGTACAAAAAATGCTTGGGCTGAGGATGCGGCTGTCAATATAGACACAAACTGCTGCCTAGTGCCACATTACTATCCCAGCCCACACCCTCACCCGCCCCCCTCCCTCCCACAACACATACACGCAAACACTGACTCATCCATAGTGACACAGTAATGCACATTAGTAATTCAATTAAGAATCTCCCTTTGATCCCAGACACTCCATTGGGTCAGTGGTAGAACATCCCAGCGTAATGCATTGCACTTGCACTGGAAATAAAGCTTTTGCATTTTTGGGGCCTCCATCTTTCCCTCACAAGAATGTTTACCCTGACATTATTAACAGCCACTTACAAAGCAATCTTCAGTCACATCATTCTCAAGAAGCTGCACTTTACCTTCCATCCTGCCCGATGTAGCTCAATGACACATGTCCATAATCACACCTATTGTTGCTTGTCGTACCATTTTTATCATCCACTTTATTTTCCATTCCTTTCATTGACAAGGATTACATTACCTACATGGAAAATATTAACAATCTAATGCTGCATAATATGTGAGGAATCACAATTTAAAATCAGAAGCAGAGCGTTTTGACACAAAGGTCAATGGGGCTCATTTCAATGATTGATTGGGAAATTGTTACAGGTCTATGGATCTTCACAGGCACAATGTTATTTCCCTGCTGATCGCATCAGATGAATCTTGTCATCGACCACAGGATTCCTGTGAAATGTCACTTGCATGTTTATATTCTGGTATTGTCAAACACATAATATTTCTAAACGATAATATGAAGCTTGGTTGATAGCCAAACACAACACACTGCTGCAGTTATTGTTCGTTAGGTTGAGAGATCAGACAAATCTTTTTACTTTTAATTATATGCGTAAGGAAGGCATTGTGCTGATATCAAACATGGTGCAAAATGACTGGTGATAACTCATCCTGCCAATAGTTGGGACTTTTCTGAAAATGCAGGATAATTAACCTATAGAGGATTTTCTTGTATTGGTGTATTATGCTGCAGAATGTTTTGTACTTTATATTTCTCTTTAAGTGTGAATGAAAACATTAATGACTCATCTGTGAGCACTCTAAACTATATTTGATGTTCACCAATTTGAAATGAACACAGGTAGGCATTACATTTAATCTAGCAAACAGATTACTGCAAGTAGCACTTGTTACTAACTCTAAGAGGAAGACCACCAATAAGATTACAAGAACTGCTTTCAGGAACTATAGTGATTCTTTTAAAAACTAATATTCTTTTATCAAAACTCAAAATTTAAAATTGTGAACACCCTTTCTTGAAATTGTAGAGTGAGTCTATTAATTATTCAGGTCAGAGACTGTTGTGGGTCAATTGCTCTCAAGTCTGCCAAATGACTGAAATGTAGAAACAACACTTTAACAAAGTGATTTAAAAAGGTGATCTTTTAAGACAAATCCACAAATATAAGGCAAACTGCCAAAAATTACAGATGAGAATCATGGCTGCAAACTGGACAGTCACAATTCAATACGTTTGTTTGGGAGTTTTTGAGAAAGTGGAATTCAGACATGGCTGGGGTAAAATTGGGCTCACTTGAAAGTGTCTTTTTGGGATCTACACATGCCCCTAGTGGCATGCATGCTCACCTCTGTCCCAAAACTTGCCGCAAGTCATCTTGGTTAAGTGGTTAGTGTGCTCATGCTTAATTTCTGCCCAAGTATGTAATGCAGGCAGGTCACTAAGTTAATCAGTGTGCAACACTGAATTCACACCACTGCTGTACAATCTTTCCATCAAAAAAAAAACTGAGGAGCAGGAGCATGATGAGCAAGAGGAGGAGGAGGAGGAGGAGAAGGACGAAAGGAGAAGGAAGGCTGCAACCTAGACAGCCCTTTTATGCCTGAGCTGTACATGAAAAACTAATTCAAATGCAATGCCAGTAGCCTCACCCTCGATTCCCTGCTCACCAACAGTCCCAGGCCTAAAGTGTTACTGGTCATTACATACTTTTAGCCACAATACAAAATAAAAGCCAACGGAAAATATACGGTACAAAGCAAAACTTCTAAATTAACTTATAAGATATATTGCATACAAATGTCAATTAATCACCTGTGTACATTTCCTCAGTGCCTTTGTCTGGCCTAGTGCTCCTATGCTGTACTATACCAGTGGCTACAACATGGCTGGAGGATTGCTGGCTTTCACTGGGGTAGACTACAGTGGTCATGGAGGATGGCTTTGCGCTGCTCTGAGTTTAGAAGGCCTGACTTCAGGTTGCACCATCTTGGCATGGGTGGCAGGAGTCTTGGCTCGCTGGCTGGCTGAGAGGGCACTGGCAGAGTGACAGGGGTCAGGACATGAAAGCTGTCATCCTGAGGGAAGACAGTAGGTTTGTGCTCTGCATGGAGCCACTGCCACTCCCACAGGCAGCACTTTGGCAATCTTAGTAATCTGTTGCAAGACAAACTGCTGGACGGCGGCCAGACATTGCAAGTCCCTTTGAACAATGGCATCCAGAGCCATCATTGAAGTGCAGAGCCCTCTCTGATGGGGAGGTGTAAATAAAGTCAGTTCAATAAAGGCTGCCTGTAGCTGAGCATGTGTTAATCTTGCTTAGTGCAATAAACAATGGGAAAAAGCCGAGGAGGATGGGATGGAATTCTTTTTTATACTTCATTTTTTAAATTCTTTCACGGGATGTGGGCACTGCTGGCTAGGTCATCTCTAATTGCCTCTGAGAAGGTGGTGGTGAGCCGCCTTCTTGAACTGCTGCAGTCCATGTGGTGTAGGTACATCCACAGTGCTGTTAGGGAGGGAGTTCCACGATATTGACCCAGCAACAGTGAAGGAACAGCAGCATAGTTCCAAGTCAGGATGGTGAGTGGCTTGGAGGGGAACTTGCAGGTGGTGGTGTTCCCATGCATCTGCTGCCCTTGTTCTTTTAGGCGGTAGATGTCATGGGTTTGGAAAGTGCTGTCAAAAGAGCCTTGGTGAGTTGCTGCAGTGCATCTTGTAGATGGTACATACTGCTGCCACTGTGAGTCGGTGGTGGAGGGAATGAACGTTCAAGGTAGTGTATGGGAGTGCCAATCAAGAGGGATGCTTTGTCCTAGGTGATGTTGAGCTTCTTGAGTGTTGTTGGGGCTGCACCCATCCAGGTAAGTAGAGAGTATTCCATCACAATCCTGACTTGTTCCCTATAGGTTTTGGGGAGTCGAGAGTTGAGTTTCTCGCCGCAGAGTTCCTGGCCTCTTACTTGCGCTTGTATCCACTGTATTTATATGGCTGGCCCTGTTCAGTTTCTGGTCAATGGCAGAAACTAAGGACTGAAGAACATTGTGACGCACTTTTTGGAACTTCTAAAGCTGATTTTGAGGAAGTTTGAGTGCTTTGAAAGATTACCCAGTGTGTGCACATCGTATTCAGGTGCACAGTGAATCAGCATGGTACACAATTGAAAAAATGGAACTGAGGGCATGTTTGGAGACAATGGGGAAATTCAATCCTGAAAACAGGACTGGTGTATTTATGAATGAAAGTTACACATTTGGCTGAATTTAAGCAAATAAAATAGGGAATGAGGGTAAAGTAAATATTTTCCTCACCATGATGGGACCAGGTGCTTTGTGGTGTCCAACCAATGTTACCTGCGAGACCCCAGTACAATGGAAAATGCTGAAATTAATGAAATCCTGGACTTATATTATGGCAGAACTAAGAAAGAGATTACACTGAGAGTTGCATTCCGTGAAAGAAAGCAGATTTCAAGTAAGACTGTTGCAGATTATGTTCTCAAATTAAAGAAACTCTTTCTTCAATGCAGGTATGGCGCGAAGTTAGAAATCGACCCTAGAGGCGTGTTTGTAGGAGGCCTCAAAAGCAATAAAATCCAGGCCAAGCCTTTGAGCAAAGGGAAAAGCTGACATGGAAGGAGGCCTGCGATGAGACCACAGCCTTGCAAATGGCAGAAAGAGATAGTTGCAAATTGCAAAGGAGTTCTTTTCCTGAGCGAGCATGGGAGGTCCAGTAGATTTCAGTGAAACCCAGGCCACGGCAACCAAATTCCCCACAGCCTCAGAGTGAAAAATTTAGATGCTACCGTTGCTATGGTAACCATTTAAATGCAACTGTTTCCAGTCAAAGTGCTATGCCTGTGGAAAAGTTTCTCATACCTAGATGGCATGCAGGAGTAGAGGAAATAGTAATACTCCAAGTCATGGTAGTGCTCCAGGTCACAGCCATACACCAGGCCGAGGTGGTGATAGATCTGAAGCTAGTTCAGAAGTCTGGAAATCCTCAAATGCCCATATGACAGATATGGAAATAGAAGTTGATGCTATCTAGCAAGAAGATCAAGAGTTATACTCAGTCGGAGAGCAAGAAAAACAACATATGGAAGTTGACAGTAAAAGGGCTGAAGATATAATTGCAGTGCCCACAGTAGAAATGAAAGTCAGAGATTCACAACTTATTTTCATAATTGATACAACGACAGCCATGTCTGTTCTCTTGGAAGGGCAATGTAATAAGTCTCTAAGCCACATTCTCTTACACAGGTGTGAAACTGCCGAGTTATCCCAGTAACAATGCTCCAGTGTTAGGTTAGGTTAGTGTTAGGGTTGAATATGATGATACATCCTATTATATGCCATTGGTAGTAGTAGGAGGGAACAAAGTCTCGTTGATGGGAAGGAATTGGCTTAAGAAGATATGATTAAACTATGATGAGTTATTTACAGTAGGGATCAGTAAGAGCATGTCTGTCATTGAGGAAGTCCTAAGACAGCACAAAGTGGTCTTTGATTAAGGAGGGCCAAATGATAAAATTAGCCAGCGATATATTAAATATTGTAAGTCAACAGATCATGAGAATGTGGATGTCCTTTTGAGATTTCCCTTTTCTAGCCACTGAGTTACCTGTGAGTTATTTTATATACACAAATGACATGCCAGTGTATGGCAGGGAAATTAGTGAAAAAACTCATGAGGATGTGATTCTCAGTAAAGTGCTCAATTATGTCATATATGGCTGGTGATGAGAATTTGCAGCTGTACCAAGGCTGTCTCTTATATAGTTTAAGAGTCATTATTCCTCCAATGTTTATAGAGAGATTGTTGGAGGAACTTCGTCAAGAGCACACAGTGATAGTCCATATCAAAGCAATAGCAAGAAGCTATTTTTAGTATCCAAAGAGAAATTTAACAGTTGGTGAAAAGTTGTGAAATATGCCTTAGAATGGGAAATGTTCTGAGCAAGGTTCCTTTCACTACATGATCAAGCACAGGAAAACTGAGGGAACAAGTACATGTTAATTTGATTGATGTGGAAGGGAAAAAGTGCCTTGTTTTGGTTGATAGTGTTGCAAATACCTGATTTCATAATTATCCATGGGCTCATTCTTCCCTATCTCTGAAATCTCCTCCAATCCACAACACTCTAAAATATCTGCAATCCTCCAGTTCTGGCCTCTTGAGCAGTTCCAATTTAATCACTCCACCCTTGGTGGCCCTTTCTTCAGCTGCCAAGGCCCTAAGCTCTGGAGTTTTTTTCTTTTAACGTCTCCATCTCTCTTTCCTCCTTTAAGACATTCCTTAGAATCCATCTCTTTGACCAAGCTTTTGATCATCTGCCTTAATATCTCTTATGCCGCTCGGTGTCAAATTGTATTTTATAAACTCTGACAATGATCTTGGGATGTCTTATTACTTTAAAGATACTATATAAGTACAAGTTGTTGTTGTGAGACATTTATTGACTTGAACAAAGCTTTTGTCACTTGCTCAGCCCAGACTTTGTGGGAAATTTGGTCATCTGTTCTTAGAAGTTCTGGTTAGCTCTTAAATGGCTTCATGGTGGGATATGTTTCTGGTACCATATTGATGGCACATTGTCCAAGTCATTCCCTGATTCAAATAGTGTACTGGAACCTGCTTTGCTCATATTATTTTTGTGGCTATGCTGGATGTTGCAACAAGGGATCTTCAGGTAGAAATTGGGATATTAGTCTGCAAAATAGAGAAGCAGTTTGATCTTTTGAGACTGCAAATATTGGCTAAGGTCTTCAGACAAATTAACCAATAACTTCTGTACTTTGACGAATGCGCGTCTATTGCTTATTCAACTATTGATCGAAAGAAAATTGAAGTAATGCGTAAACATTTTCTGGAAAGTTATATATTAAACTATTGATCACTACTGGCAAAACAAAATTGAATGTGATCAAGGAGTTCACCTGTCTTGGACATGTACTATGATGCAAAGATTGATAAGGAAGTGATGACTCACATACAGAGAGCAAGCATGACTTTTGGTAGACTGTTTACAATCAAGGCAGCATCAAGGCTGGCACTAGACTGAAGGTTAAGGTTCTTGTTCTTACCAAATCCCTGTAAAAATGTGACACATAGGCACTTTACTGGAAGTACACTCACCAGCTGGAAAGCTCTCACCAAAGACACTGTTACACCTTATTTTGCAATAGGTGGAGGAAAAGATCATTGACAGAATATGCTGACAGCATCAACATAGAGGCAATGACAATCAATTCTGAGCTTTGCTGGCTGATCACATTATTAGAATAAATGATAAACAGTGACCAAAGTTGGCACTTTATGAGAACTGGTTGATGGCACAAGAATGCATGGTCGATAACAAAAAACAGTACAAGGGCACAATGAAGATTTAATTGAGGCATTGCAACATAGTTGCTGATATGGGGGAACTCTGGCCACTGACAGTAATGGCGTGCTGAGGTGAAAGGAGAAAAGGGCTTTGAACTACACACACCAGTGTGGAGGCAAGATGCGAGAGGCAAAAAAATTGACAATCTAAGAAGAATCAACAGAAGAACCCACAGGAACATCATTGTGTGAGACTTATGGTAAACAATATTTGACATGTATAGTCCTGCATAGCGATCAAGGCATCCATCCACCAAGAAATGATGCACCCTTCAATGCCAAGCCTATCATCTGTGAGTATAGGTGATGTGCAACTATAATATCGATGTTGCAAACAGTTTTGCCAGTTTCAGGATACAAAAATCATTAACTGCAGATATCAAAGCACACTATAATATTAGCAAGTCCTTTTCATGTATCTCCAATATTACTGATATAATCAGAGGCACACAAAGAGCAATATTTGCATTTCAAATTCTATCTTTATAATCCTTTCACATTAACTCATTGGGAAGAGCATTTATGTTATGAGCTACAATCAGTATAATCATAAGGGTTGAAAGTGTAAATCAATGAAAATTAATGGGTTGGATTTTGCACTGGGGTTGACTGTGAACTGTCAGCAATCATCATCATTACCCCTCTGAAATTGACCACAACTTCAGATCGTAGTGGTATTGTCACTGGACTGGTAATCCAGAGACCTAGGGTAATGCTCTGGGGACCTGGGTTCGAATCCCACCACGGCAGGTGGTGGAATTTGAATTCAATAAAAATGTCAATTAAAAGTCTAATGATAGCCATGAAACCATTGTCAATTGTCATAAAAACTCATTTGGTTCACTAATCTCCTTTACGGAAGGAAATCTGCCGTCCTTACCTGATCTGGGCTATATGTGTGTTCAGACCTACATTAATGTGGTTGACTTTTAAATGCCCTCTCAACAAGGGCAATTAGGATGGGTAATAAATGCTGACCTAGCCAGCGACACCCACATCCCATGAACGAATAAAAAAAATGATTGAGCTTACGCAGATTATACTGAAACTGTAGAGCTGCGGTCTGTCACTCAGTGTTCCACCACAAGCTGAACTATGGACCCCCACCCAAAGCCACAAATCATGGAATTTCAGCTTTTTCAGTCCCACATCACTGTTAGAAACCTCATAAAAAGTTACCTTTGTTCAAACAGCTGTAAGTGGATTTTTAATGGTGATGTGATTAATAAAATTTGATAACATCACTGACACCAAAAAAAATTATATTCATGGAGGCTATTAACTGATTAATTAATATATTTTTAAACAAAGTTTATTTTTAAAGTTTCTTTCCAGAATATTTACCTTCAACCTTCACCCCATGTGCATGTCCTGATCTTTAATTTATTCCATATAAAAATTTTTAAAGCTGATTTTATTTTAGCACTTTTTATTTCCAGTTTGGGGGGTGGGGGAGGGTGGTCCATGAAAATCCTCTAATCTGATTGGCTTCTTGGACAGCCTGATAATATCCACACTGTGAATTCCCAGTAAAGAATGCTGCAATCAGTTGCAGTACCATTGCACGGCGATAGAGGTGAAGTACTTCATCCCTCATTGAGACTTACTTTGAGCTCAGCGGTAAGCACCTTTGCTTTGCCATTGACCACAAATTCCAGGTCAATTAAATAAGTTGTGTGCTATGCAAAACAGTTACCTTGATCAATACTTTAATAGCTCAGTGTGTCGGTTTAATGTTGTAAGAAATTGAACTTTCAATAAATGATACTCCTCAGATTAAGAATTCGTGTGGAATCGGTAGCATAACATAAGGTCAACTTGACAGAGAAACTGTTTTCTTTCTCCCTTTGAAAAAACACAGTCCCTAGAAATATCAAGGCCTCTTAGGAATGTTGACATTCCTAAGTCAACAGTATGGAGCCTTGTGTACCCTTTCATTTATATGAGTGCCTGGTAAGGGCTAGCACAAGGTAAACTAGAAAGTGACCTTGAGCTAAGTGATGTACAGGGGGGATGTGACCATTCTGACATTGTGAGTACCTATCATGTATTCATTGGTTAGAAAGGATCAAGCAGGTGATTGGCATGGGATAAACTACTAGCCTCTAGAAATAAAGTATATTAACAAGTACTCAGAGACAGGAGGCAGTCCTTTTGTCAGGTGGCAGTTCTCATCAGGCTGCTGCCTTCTTCAGATGGAAGATGGAGGAAGAAAAGTTCCCGAACACTTCAGCGAGAGAATAGAATGCTTCCATCACAGCTACTGAGAACAACGTACTCTGTGCCAAGCATCCATTCATCCCCTGGGGTCAGTGAATGACTTTCTCCTGTCACAGGTCATATACTTTTCCTGTCTATTTAGCTAATGCATCATATTTAAATTGTTGCTTCTTAATGAACGTAACAAACTGCCTTAAAATTACTTACCAATGCTCAAATGCCTATCTTAGGTACCTGTGGCTTCCAAACTCAAAATTATACAATGTTTTTTTCTCATTCATTTATGGGATATGGGTGTCACTGACAAGGCTGGCATTTTTTATCCAGCCGCAATTACCCTGAAAACATGGTGGTGTCTCTTCAAGCTGAGTAGGTTGGTAGGTTACTTTAGAAGACAGTTCAGAGTTAAGACGTCTGAGGGCTCTCCGCTTCTTCCTCCAACAGGGGCCTGAACAATCCCCATCCACCACCACTCTCCTCCATCTAGGCTGAACTTGTTTTCTCACTGAACAACTTCACCTTAAGCTTGTCTCATTTCCTCCAAATAAAAGGTGTGGTTATGGGTATCCGCATGTGCCCCAGTTTAGCCTGTTTCTTTATGGGGTATGTGGAACATTCCTTGTTCCAGTCCTACTCAGGCCCCCTCCCACAACTCTATCTTCGGTACATTGATGACTCTCCATGCTTCCAATTTCCACACCTCTATCACATTCACGTGGTCCATCTCCAACTCTCCCCCTCCCTCCCTTGACCTCTCTGCCTCCCTTTCTGATGATAGACTGTCTACCAATATTCATTACAAGCCCACCTACTCCCACAGCTACCTTGACTACAGCTCCTCACACCCTGCTTCCTGTGTAATGAACATATCTTTTTACTTCTGTCAGACTGTTGTAAATAACATATCTTTTTATTTGTGGTAAAAGCATAATGGCTGCAGTTGAAAGACATGTCCACTGGAACTGGATGAGAAATACATACAATGTTGCAGTTCTGGAACAGAGTGTGCCATAAAAGACAGGATGGTGCTGGAAATGGGTCCCGGACAAGTTGGCTTCTGACCAGGTGACCAGGTTTTGTGTGAGCACAGCAGAATAACTCCTAGCCTGAAAGGAACAAGGCCTAAAACCTCTTTCTCCTGTGTGTGGACGATTCCAGTAATTCCACAATGATAGCTAGCTTTTTTTTTTTCTCCTCATATCTCTTTAACCTGATCTCTCTGAAAACCCCTGTCAAGAAGCAAAGTGGAAAATCACTATTTGAGACGTTGAAGGCAAGTACTCAAACAGTGAACTAAATACTGAAAGTGCTGGAAGACCACCTCATGTCATTAACAAGAACTGAAAGGAATTTAGAAGACATCAATCAAAATCGATGTAATCCGGAATTGATGATATTGAACTGTTTTATTCCACCCTTAAAATCCATGTTTTGTGTGTCTTACGTGTGTTGTGTGTGTGTGTGTGTGTGTTGGGATTTAAGAAGGGGGTAGAGTTTACGTTACAGTGTTAGAAGTCAGCAGTTCATATTTCTTTCTTTTGCCAGAAGTTAAAGCCAATTTGTTCAATAAACAGTTATTTACTTATTAAGTATACAAGTTTACAAACTTGGTGCTCATATTGTGTTAACCTAAATTAAATAATTAGGTAGAATTGGGGCAATCTGGTGGTTTGGTCAAACTTTTCACATTTGTTGTGTCTCGGGGAACAGTGGGGCTCGATATTACAATGCACTATCCCCAGTGAGTCAGGACACCTGTAAGGACTCCATGCCATTCTCTCAGTTCCCTTGCCTTCATCGCATCTGTTCCGATGATGCCACTTTCCAAATGGTGCTTCTGACATGCCTTCCTTCTTCCTTAACCGAGCTTTCCTACCCACTGTGGTTGACAGGGCCCTCAACCATGTCTGACCCATCGCCTGCGCCTGTGCCCTCACACCTTCCCCTCCCTCCCAGAATCAGGACAGGGTCCTCCTTGTCTTCACTTTTCAACTCACCAGCCTCCTCATTCAAAAAATCATCCTCTGCCATTTCCGCCAACTCCAACACGATGCAACCACCAAGCACATCTCACCCCCTCCACCACCCATAAGCATTCCATAGAGACCGTTCCCTCTGTGACACTCTGGTCCACACCTCCATCACACCCAACATCTCATTCCCTTCCCACGGCACCTTCCCATGCAATTGTAGAAGGTGCAATGCCTGCCCATCTACCTCCTCTCTCCTCACCCTCCAAGGGCCCAAACGCTCCTATCAGGTGAAGCAGCGCTTCACTCACACCTCCTTCAATTTGGTCAACTGCATTCATTACTCCTAATGCAGTCTCCTCTACATTGGGGAAACCAAACACAGACTGGGTGATCGCTTCGGTCTGTCCGCAGGCATGACCCAGGCCTCCATGTTGCTTGCCATTTCAACATGCCATCCTGCTCTCATGCCCACATGTCCATCCTTGGCCTGCTGCAATGTTCCAGTGAAGCCCAATGCAAACTGGAGGAACAGCACCTCATCTTCCGATTAGGCGCTTTACAGCCTTCCGGACTTAACATTGAGTTCAACAGATTCAGACCATGAACTCTCTCCACTATCTTTACCCCCCTTTTTAATCCCTTCCCCCACCCCACCCCCCGAAAGGGCCATCTGTTACTTGTTCCATGTTGTTCTTTCACAGAGTGCTAACTCTTGTTCTGCTATTCACACATTCTGCTTTCTTACCTTTATGCCACTATCAGCTCCCCCTTCAGCCCTTATTACTACCATTAACACTCCCTTTGTGTTTTTGTCAAGACACCTTTGTCAATTTCTCCTTAGCCCCCACCTATTGCTGGCATTCTATCCAACTTCACCTGTCCTGCCCCTCCTTAAACAGTATAAATGTCATCATATTTCTACTTCTCTATAGCTCTGAAGAAGAGTCATATGGGCTCAAAACATTAATTCTGGGCAGGTTTTTCCAGTTGGTGAGCAGGGTCGTGGCCCACTCGTCGATGTGTCAAATGACGCGGGGATTTGTTGGACATGAGTCCCAACCCTGCATCATTTAGATTTTCAGTTTGGCGCCATACTGTCAACGGCCTATTAAGGTCATTAAAAAATTAATTAACTTGACCGATGGGCCTGACCGTCCAACCTTAAGGTTGGCGGGCAGGCCGGGAGCCCAGGCGGGCCTCGGAAAAAGCATGAAACCTCATCCACGGGCGGGATGAGGTTTCATGAGGGCTTTTAAATGTTTGTCAAATGTTTAAATAAAAGTTAAGTACATGTCCCAACTCATGTGACAGGGTCACATGAGGGGACATGGTAGGGAATTTTTTTTATTACCTTTCTGCCAACTTTTGAATCAGAGCCGATCTCCTTGAGGCAGCACTTTACCTCAGGGAGATCTGTGTGCTCTTTCACGCTCATGGGCGAAAGAGCACATTCCCGGCTGAGGGAATCCCCCTTCCGCCCGCACAGGGAGCGCACAGAGCTTCCTGGCGGATGTCATGCTGGGAGGGCCTTAATTGGCCTGCCCACATAAAATGGCGGTGCCCTCTGACCGGGGGTGCTGATCGGAAGGCCATCCACCAACGCCCGCTCCCGCACTTCTCACCTGACAGGGGGAAAATGTTCACCTCTGTTTATCTCTCCACGGATGGTGTCAAGCCTGCTGAGTTTTTCCAGCATTTTCTGTTTTTATTTCAGCTTTCCAGCATCTGCATTAATTTGCTTTTATTATAAGAGTTAACCATGTTGGTGTTGGACTGGAGTCACATATGGCCCAGTCTGGTTAAGGAAGGATGATTTCCTTGCCTAAAGGACGTTAGTGAATCAGTCGGGATTTTATGATAATACACGAGTGTCAGGGTAATGTTTGCTCATGCCAGACTTTTACCAGAGTTGCCACATGATAACAGTGCAATGAAGTATACAGATTGGGTAACATTTATCCAGACTTTTGTGTTGTGCTCTTGATTGCATTGCCTATAAGTATTTTAAAAAATCTTTGATAATGATCAAAATAACTGCCTTTCTCCTCTGAAACTTTAGGATTGAGATTTGTACTTTGAGATTCTTTATTTCTTTCTTTTAAGGGGGATAGGAAAAAAAATTCTGGCAATCGTAAAGGATAGGAAATTTCACAAAACATTCTCAATTCAGACTATGACCTAATCACCTTTGAGAAGTTCCAGGCTTTTCTTAAGAATTAGGGGATATTTTTTATATTGTTTTCTTTCCATTAAATATTGCCAAAGACCAACCAATAATGCTATCTATACTACAAACTCACATACCAGATTGTTTTTTCCTGGAGAAATATTTCAATTTTACCAGAGATTTATGCACTTTTACAAATACTAATATTTTCTTCCCTACAGAAATTTCCTGCCAATGATAATAAAAGGAAGCTCCCCATGATAAGATCTTAGGTTTGATCCCAGGTCTGGCTGAGTTAGGTCATCTCATTTTGATGGTGGTAGAATTGCCTCATGCCTCTGGATCAGAGTGAAGAAAATTGGCTAAGCTTTGCTGCTCCTGTTTGCTAGACAATGACCATAGGTGAAAGTGAACAAGAGTGGATGTCAGACAAAGACAAGATCAAGTTCAGCATTGTATGACTTCAATTGCATAACCTACCCACACTCACCAGCAAGGCTCACACATGAATAGACCACTTGGGTGAAGTGGCAGAGAGTGACGAACATTCAGGAAATCATACCACAGCAAGGGCTTAGCAGTGGAGCGCAGATGCACAAACATGACTGTGAATATGAATTGCAGTTCCATTTAACTGACCCTTATTTTTCTGAAGGTGAATGACAAATGAATTATTGCTATCTGTGCTTGAAACCACAGTTAAAATATAAGTATTTTTTCTTGTAGAAGTTAAAACATCATACCCATTGGCTAGAGTATTAATAATTTTTTTAGAATTATCGTTACTTTACTAGTCTTGTAGTAATTGTACATCATCCAATTCGCTAGAGAAAATAGGTGGCCTTAAAATTGTGCATTACTCCATAATCCATATACATCAATTTGGGGAGGAGCCAGGTGGAGACCGTCCCAACGGTACAGATCCCTCCTGTTCCAATACTGATGCCAGTGCCCCATGAAATGGAATCCCTCTTTCCCGCACCACTCCTTTAGCCACATGTTTACTTCCCTTATTCTCGCGTCCCTATGCCAATTTGCACGTGGCTCGGGTAGTAATCCAGAGATTATAACCTTTGAGGACCTGTTCCTTAATTTAGTTCCTAGTTTCTGATAATCCCCAAACAGGTCCTCTTTCCTAGTCTTATCTATGTTATTTGTCCCGACGTGGACCACAACAACTGGATCCTCCCCGTCCCTCTCCAATATCCTTTCAAGCCGGTCAGAGATGTCCCTCACCCTGGCACCGGGCAGGCAACATACCATGCGGGACTCTTGATCCTGCTTATAAAGGAAGCTATCAATTCCCATAATTATAGAATCCCCTACAACTACCACTTGTCTTTTTGCTCCCCCCTCTTGAATGGCCTCCTGTGCCATGGTGCCACGGTCAGCTGGCTCATCCTCCCTACAGCCCTCTCCCTCATCCACACAGGGAGCAAGTACCTCTTACCTGTTGGACAAGGTCAAGAGCTGAGGCTCCTCTGTTCCTGAACACAGGATCCCTCTACCTGCCTCACTTGCAGTCACACCATGCTGACCCTGACCACATTTGAGGTACTTAATTTACCGGGTGTGACCGCCTCCAGATACAAAGCATCCAGGTAACTCTTCCCCTCCCGGATGTGCCGCAGCGTTCGGAGCTCGGACTCCAGCTCATCAATTCTGAGCCGGAGTTCCTCCAGCAACCAACACTTGCTGCGGATGTGGTCACTGCGGCTCACAATGGGATCTGCCAGCTCCCACATCATACAGCTACAGCACATCACCTGCCCAGCCATCTCTACTTAGATAAGTCTTTCTCCTCGATTCCCTCCTGAGTCGCAGTGGCTGCGATGACTTCTCCCAGAATTCTTCAGTCACTTCTCACCAGCGCCCTCTGTTGGATCCCCTTCCTCCTGTTGAGTGCAAGAGTCCTTCTCCTCGATTCCCTCCTGAGTCACGGTGGCTGCGGTGACTTCTCCCAGAATGCTTCAGGCACTTCTCACCAGCGCCCTCATCCACGGCAATGCCACTTGTCAACCAATCAGTACTCTCTTCACATACAGTATAAATTGTTGTTTGCCCCCTTATATTGGTATACTTGTGAGTGTCCTGATGAGTGCAAGACAAAAAGCTCAGACATGTCTCCCTTTTCAGCAATCTTTCCCTGTTACTTGCAGACGACTACAGTAGTCCACCTTTACTTGTCATAAAAACAGCCATTAATGCATTGGTGTGTGTGATTCAGTGACCATCAACAATGTATCATAATGTACACCTCTTTTTATGTTCAAAGATTTATCAAGCACAACTTGGCCTTGCAAAGAAGCATGTGCAGATTGAAAAGAACATTAAAAAACATAACTGAATGAAATTGATTTCTTCTTAGACCTGTTAACTTTCCAATCAATGCTAACTGATAATTTATCCAGCTCAGGGCATGTACTCATGGGCCAACATATAAAAGCAGTCATTCCAAACTTTGCAAAAAAAATCCCCAGCCTGCAGTGAGCAATCCACCAATTGTACAAGTGTCTCTGCAAGATCTAGCTCATGCTTAAAACATTACTGTGCTTTACCAGGGATATCTTTGAATGAAGGTAATACAATAAGAATTCAGAAATTATTGGGTTTGTGGAAATCTGCAAATATCATTAGAAAAATATAAATATGAAAACTTTACTCCATCAGAACTGATGACAAGCTATCATATTATCATGAGAAATATATTCACAAATCTAATTTGAACATTCAGGACTATAATCTGCTTATTGAGATGTCTAATCCTGTGTAAAAAACAGACATTGCTCAACCTCCCAGGAGGAGTTGGGAAACAGAAGTCTCACAAGGGATAGGTGTTGGAACACAGTACCGGACCACGGAAATGAGACTCCAGCAACAGTGATGCAGACACTCAAAACAAAGGTGTCCAGCCAGGATTTAGGAAGATAGGAAGAATAAGATATTCCAAATATAAACATATGCTAAAATTCAAAGGCTGATTTGACTGTCACAAATTGAATGTTGTACAGTTGAAATAAGCCAACTCAAATAGCGACCGAGAGAATGTCACTGCAGAAACCTAGTACGGTCAAAAGAGTAGAATATGAGATTGTCAACCAAGGGTATGTGTCCCTTTAGTCCTATTGCTGCAAGCACCTCTTGCAGAACTACCTTTGCTGCCTCCTGAACCAACATTAGCCACATTTTGCAGTACTGTTACCTTATAAGCAGTTACAAAAAAACCCTGTGAGTTTTTTGCAATCATCTGCTCCACCCGTCAATGCTGGGCCGCATTTCTCGCCAACGCACATCGGGAACCTAATTTCAATACTTTAGCATCTCATTATAAGCCCTTCTCACAGGAATCATCCCCCCACGCTGGATCATCCAGGCACGTCAGCATGATTGCACATCTATGTGTTTCACAACTATACAAAGTTACATGCACCTGGCGAGCTGCGCTTTGCTAAGGGCTTCAAGGTTTGTTTGTCTACCTTGCTTCTGCCAGCACTCATGATTATCAGCGCCAGGCTTCGCAGACAGCACCACATCACTTTTATGGGGTCTCATGGCTCGACCTGCCAGACCAGCCGTAAGGCAGGGGAGACTTTTCAATGGCTGCAGGGCTAGTGCTTGCTTGCGGAAGGGGGAGGAATGGCCTCAGGAAAGGGAAGAGGCTGCAGGGTGAGGGCTGTACTGAGGAAGGGGATATCCCAGGGTGTGTGTGGGGGCACATGTTGATCTGTGCAAGTGGCCTCAAGATGGTGAGGGCTGAGGAGGCAGTCTCCAGAGGAGATGAGGCCAGTTGGAGATGTGAGGGTGTGTGTGAGAGAGTGAGGGTGATGTCCCTTGAGCTGGTAGTGAGTGAGATGCCAGTGAATGTGTGACGGCCTTGTGAGTGTGTGAGTTTAGACTGATAAGAGAGTTGCCTTACCCTAGTGGCACGGATGAGATCATTCATCCATTTTCTGCACTGGATGGCTGACTTCTTGTGTGCAGCATTGGCACTAACCACCTCTGTCACTGCCTTCCAAGCCAGAGTGGTGAGACTGATGGGACTCCTGTGGCCAGAGCGGGGGTAGAGGACATTGTGACAGGCCTCCATGATGACCAGAAGGCACCTCAAGGATGCGGCCCTGAATCGGGGGGCTGCACTCTTCTTGGCTTGTGGGGCTATGTCTTCACCGGAGCAGCCCTGGGCTGCAAGCATTGAGGAATGTGCACACAGCCGCAGTTTAAATGTGGCGCCCTGCGTGATGAAGCAGCGAGGTAATGGCATGGCGGGCAAATCGGTGGCTGCCCGCCAGTGAGACAGCATGTTTCCTGTGGCTGCAAACTTAATGAGGCGGGAATGGGATGATATGGTGCAAAAACCCACCATTGAGGCCGAAAAGGTAAAACAACATTTCTCCCACACACTATCACACTTTGTGCAAATCTGGGACAATTCTGCCGAAAAGTATCTAGGGCATTTGAGTCTGTTAACTTATTACATTGCATCTGTTCTGAAAAATAGAGTTGTTTTAATTTATTGTAAATTTCAAGATCATGTCACGTGAGATACAAGTGTCTGTTATGCAGCACTTTGTGGTGTGAATGAATATGCATCATGGAGCTATGTTGTATTAAAAGGATTTGCTGTGATGATAGTTTTAGATGTAGGTTCAGCTTATATATGAGCCATTCTGCAGCATAGCTATCCATAAATAACATTCCGAGAGCTGTAAGATTGTATGCATTCTTTGGATGTGACAGCAGTAAGGTGTAACAGCTTCTGAGGAATCATATTGCAATCTGCTGGAGAGGCAGGAGCTTGTAAAAAATATCAATCTATTCAGAATCTGATGAGCAGGAAGAAGCAACATTGCAAACGGAAACATTGCGTACAAGCTGGGAGCAAATAACATCATCAGGAATTTCTACCCTCGAATTTAATCTGATTTTATTTATTCACAAAATTGGATTAAAAATGGCTTGTGACACAAGTTATTCATTAGGCCCCACATTTCTGTATTCATCTGGCGCAATTTCATACAGGCACAAGGATTTTGTGTACAACTATATATAGAAGTGACTGTGTGCAATGTAAACTCCCTCTCTCTCTTTCAGTTTTTCCTATGTTACATGGGGTCACCGCAATGCTGTTTGATCACCTTTCATATCAGCCATCAGTTCTGGGATTTGGTGGGTAGTTTTACAGCTGGATGTCCTTCCTGCCGCTAACCCTCTCCATTTATCTGGCTGGTAACTGGAACTGATGCACTTTGGCTTCCCTCCACCAATAACTGGGTTCTTATGAGGGTGAATGTTACATGTCATGGAGCATCATTCACCAAAGGTCTGGATGCCAGAGGATTTTCTCACCATTAATTTGCCCCTTAGCATGAAAGAAAACCTTGCTTTCAGCAATTTTAGGTGCTGCTTTATCTTAAATTGTTGTATCTCAATATTCACATGGGCAACATATATATTTGCAATATAAGAGTTAAGCATATCTTCATGTTAGATGGAGCTCGGGGCAAGAGTCATAAAGGAAATTTCTTGCATAATTTATATAAATCAAGCAAGGTATTAAAACATTGAGCAGGAAATTCTTTTTCTTTGAAGTTTTTTCTTATTCATTCAGTGGATGTTGGAATCACCGGTAAGGCCGACATTTTTCTTCATCTCTAATTCTCCATGAGAAGGCGGTGCTGAGCCATATTCTTGAACCTTTGCAGTTGATGTAGTGAGGGTACTCCCACAGTGCTTTTAGGGAGAGAGTTCTGAGGTTTTGACCCAGCAATGATGAAGACACAATGATTTTCTTTCAAGTTAGGGTGGTGTGCAACTTGGAAGGGAACATACAGTTGCTGGAGTTCCATTGAGCCTGCTGCCCCAGTCATTTTAAGTGATAGAGGTCATGGATTTGTAAGGCGTTGTTGAAGAAACCTTGACGAGTTTCTGCAGAACATCTTGGGGATGGTACATATTGGTGGCACAGGAAGTGAATGTTTATGGTGGTAGGGGATGAGGAGCCAATCAAGAGGCCTGCTTTGTCCTGGTGATGCAAAGGTTCTTGAGTGTTGTTGGAGTTGCATTAATTCAAGCAAGTGACAATATTCCGTTGCACTCCTGACTTGTGTCATGCAGATAACAGAAAATAAATAGGAGGTGAGTTACTCACTGCATAATACCCAGTCCCTGGCCTGCTCTTGTAGCCACAATATGGCTGGTCCAGTTAAATTGCTGGCTAATGGTAACTCCAGAATATTAACAATAGGGAATTCGACAATGGTAATGCTGTTGAATGCAAAGGGAAAACAGTTAGACTCTCTCTTACTGGAGATGGTCATTGCCTGGCCCTTGTGTGGCATGAATGTTACTTGTCACTTATCAGCCCAAGCTTGAGTGTTGTCCAGGTCTTGCTGCATGAGGGCATGGACTGTTTCATTATCTGAGGTGTTGCGAATGGAACTGAACATGATTTATCCTGAATTGTTTACCCATGCATAGTTTGAGATTATCATGCTGTTTACAGCTTGGAGTCCCAAAGGTCTGTCTTTTACTCCTTGTAAACAATTGAAGCAGATAGAAATAACAGTATAAATCCCAAGAGATTCATTGCTTGAATGATCTTTAAAGAGAATCCATCCAAAAGTTCCCGCAGACTTTTACTATATTTGAGCTTAACGTTGTCTTCTGGACAATTGTTGACATTGACTGGACATATTTGCTATGGATTTAACGTTCAAGGTCACTCTTGTGTGATATTGATACATTCAGACAGAACTGAGCCTGGCTTAAAACAAGCCTTTTGGAGCAACATGAAACCAGCAATGCGATGAGAAAGAACTGCTGCCTTCAGAGATAGACATCATTTGTGCTATTTCTGCTGAGTATTAATTTACATTATTCAATGTTCTGCTTACAATAATAGCCTCAGTGTACTGAGATGTGCCACGTAAAATGGGCACATGGGATATTTGAGAATTGTGTAGTCATTTTGCCAGTTCCTTTAAGGCTTTTGATTTCATTTTTTGATCGAATACCATTTCTAATACATTACTACTGATTCTGGAATATTGCAAAATAATATTTTTTCTCAGCATTAAATGATAATCATGCTACATTAAATATATGCACTCCATGAAATGAAAGCTGCTGTAGTCCCAGAGGACCATAGGCTGCTCTCTCATCAGAGACAGACAACTGGTGGTGAGTTTAACTTGAGGGTCACCACACCTCAGGCAAGGGGTGAGGTTGAGAAGGCAGGGCCTTCATGAATGATCTCAGCTGGTATGGGAATTGAAAACAAAAACAGAATTACCTGGAAAAACTCAGCAGGTCTGGCAGCATCGGCGGAGAAGAAATCAGTTAACGTTTCGAGCCTTCATGGCCCTTCGGCAGAACTGCAGCATAGTTAGAAGAAAGGAGAAATATAAACTGGTTTAAGGTGGGTGGGGGGGCGGAGAGACATTGAGGGTGTGGTGATTGTGGAGATGAGCAGATAATCAAAAGATGTCACAGACAAAAGGGTCAAAGAGGTGTTGAAGGTGGTGATATTTGTCTAAGAAAAGTGCTAATTAAGAATGGAAGACAGGATATTCAAAGTACAGCTCTAGTGGGGGTGGGGTGGAAAGACTAACAAGGTTTTAGTTTTAGATTTAAAAATAATGGAAATAGGTGGGGAAAGAAGAATCTATATAAATTATTGAAAAAAAAAGCGGGGGGGGGCAGAAATGGGGTGGGGATGGGGGGAGGGGGAGTTTAAGATCTAAAGTTGTTGAATTCAATATTCAGCCCGGAAGGCTGTAAAGTGCCTAGTCGGAAGATGAGGTGCTGTTCCTCCAGTTTGCGTTGGGCTTCACTGGAACAATGCAGCAAGCCAAGGACAGACATGTGGGCAAGAGAACAGGGTGGAGTGTTAAAATGGCAAGCGACAGGGAGGTTTGGGTCTTTCTTGGGTATTGAATCTGTGCTGTTAGTATCACTCACCAGCCATCCAGCCAACTGAGCTAACTGACACCCAATCCACAGATCACTTGTATTTTGCAATATTAAAAGTACCTGTCTGCATAATAAATTACACAATCTTGAGCGCACTTAAAATTAGATCAGGGTATAGGAATGAAAGTATTGGTTATGACAAGCTCTGTTGAACCATGTGCAATTGAGTGCCCCAGGTAATTATATTGAAAATATAGGTTAATTTATAGCTCCATTATATAGAGGCAGGCAGGAATTCCTAGCACAAAATCTTCTATCCATATATACATAATATGTATGCAATGTAAATAGCTTGGTAAATAGGAGATGAGAAAAAAATAGAATAGTTTTCCATCATCTCTTACCAGTGGCAGTCAAGATTGTCAACAGTAACGTGTAAAGGAGTCTACATTTTTCATTAATAATCACTTTTTAGAGATGTTTATAGTTTCAAATGTTTGTATAAACAAGCAAATTATTAATTAAAGTAGGTATTATTCTCACATTTTCCATTATTGTATTACTTACCCTTACAGGAAAGCATTACATGATGTTTATGAACCTAAAATATGAATACTGTGCACCAATCCCTCACTCATCACTGCTGAATTATTTTGTCTTTCGAGCTGAGGTGTTCTGGAAAAGAAAAATCATTTATATGTTGTCCTGGGGTAAAATTGGATGGCTCTGTCAATCCTTGACTTCAGGATTTTACACGTACTGTAAATTAAGTGCAACCGATGTTGTTGCTGTCTGGTTGCTTTTGACAGGAACTCTTAGTTGATGGACATCAATATGCCGTTGGGAAATGAAACCATTAATTGAAGCTGTGGTGACTAATCCATTACCTTGCCCTGCTTCATAGATCCTGACATAACAGTTGTTCCTCCAATCAGAAATTCATTCATGCAGGTGTGGATGAAGCTCCCACCAAAATCAAATAATTGATTATATTCTTTGACCTTTTGCTATGCATTTCAGGCCCTGGATTAGAGCAAAGCAAGGCACATCCAACTGAACGAGCGATATGGGTCTGCTTTGTTCACAAAACATTTATTTTCTTCTAGAGGGCTGCAGCTAATTTTTTTCTCTTTAATTTAGCTGGGTATTTATATATCTCAAAAGAATACCAAAAGAGCCTTTAAGTTATCACATAATGGGAAATCAGGAAAAAAAGTTCACAATAAGTAATTTCTTTGAGTATATGTTAATAAGAATTAAAAGACAGGCTAGAAAATATAGCTTCAATTTTTTAGAGGATGGCTGGAGGACGATGAACATTCACTTTGGGCCCAGAATTGGGGCAGGTTCTGAATCCACCAAAGGTCTGCCCAGCTTGTGCCATGTTAAAAAATTCCAAAAGACTTGGTTAGAGAAGCTCATGCCCTCTGAATTAGACAACCATGGAAAATGACCATTTTCAGATGGGATGATCTCCAAACATTCCTGCGGCAATCGACTGCCTGCATGTGACAACATCAATCCCGAGTGTCAACTCTCACCATTTTGTTAGTTCTATGAGCTTTCATTCTTTCCAGTTTATAACTGGTGTATGAATACAGGTACAGCTTCCTTTACATTAATGCCAAGAATGAAGAGACCCAGCATGAATTCTTTAAGTCCATGCTCTCTTTCAGTGCAGTAATGGGATAGCACTGCATTGTCAGAGGTGCTATCTTTTGGCTGAGGTGTTGAACAGAATCCCTGCTAACAGGTCAGAAAGGCATAACAGATTCCATAGTAGTAATTGTATAAGATCGGTCCTGGTCAACATTTATCCCTCAACCAACAGCACCTAACAGATTACATTGTCATTTACCTCATTGCTGTTTATGGGACTTTGCTGTGTTTCTACACTGCATCAATGACTGAACTTCAAAATACTTCTTTGGGTGTGAGGTACTTTGGAACATCATGAGTTTGTTAAGTGTGCTATAGAAATGCATTTTTTTTCTTTTCTTTCAAAAATAAATGCAAGACCTAGGATTGTAATTTGGTGACCAGGATTACCCTGGATATGGATATAGTTATAGAGGAAGGAGAAGCAGAACCAGGGACCACTGAGGCAGAAGGATATAAGGACATGTAGAAGATGCTGCAACATAGGTCAAGAGCTGTGAAGCAGATTTATTCTAAATACCTTCATTCATATGTGATCTATTCTTTGAAATTCTACCTCAGTAAACATTATAGTGGCCATTATTCCATCCGCAAGAATTCTTTCAGTTACAGTTGACATATACAAGTCAAATCACTAAATCAGTATTAGCAATTGCAGGTCCAATTTATATTGAAATGAAGCAAAACATAGAGATTGTACAAACCAAATGTGTTATTAAAATAATAAAAACAGAAAACACTGGTAATACTCAGCAGGTCAGGCAGAATCTGTGGAGAGAGAAAAAGAGTTAACATTTCAGGTCGATGATTTTCCATCAGAACTTGGAAAAGTTAGATATGTAACAGGCTTTAAGCAAGTGAGGAAGGAGGGTGGGAAAAAGAACAAAAAGAAATGTCTGTGATAGGGGAGGGCAAGGGAGATTAAATGATAGACCATGGCCTAACTCAGACTCTTCTCTTACCTTCCTCAACTTCCCTTTCTCCATGTTAGTCTAACAACCAATATTCACTATGAGCCACTGATTCCCACAGCCACCTTTAATTCCTTTCCCCCAGCCCACTTTCTATAAAGACTCTATGACATTCTCCCAGCTTCTCCATTTCTGTTGCATCTGTTCAGACAATGAAGCCTCCCATGCAAACACTTGTCATCCTTCTTCCTCAATCAAGAATTCCCCCACTGTGGTTTACAGGCCCCTCAACCATGTTCATCCCATTTTACACACTTCTGCTCTCACCCCATCCCTGTTCCTCCAAGAACAGGACTGAATTCCCTTTGTCCTCACCTTCCACCCCACCAGCCTCCATATACAATGGATCATCCTCTGCCATTGTTATCACCTCTGGTATAATGCCACTATCAAACACATCTTCCCTTCCCAGCATTCCAAAGTTGACCATTCCCTCTGTGACACCTTGATCCACTCCTCAATCACCCCCAACACATCATCTCCTTCTTATGTCACCTTTCCACTTAAGTGCAGGAAATGCAATGCCTACACTTTTTACCACCTCCCTCCTTAACATCCAAGGCCTCAAGCACTCCTTCCAGGTGAGACCATGATTTACTTATGGTGGTAGTGGGGGTGTGTTACAGATTACTCAGGGACTCCAAGTTGCTGTGGCAACATGCACTCTTATAAAGATGTTGTAGGCTGGAGCTATGAATAGCAATGGCAGAGGCTCCGACTTTCTTCCCATCACATGGCCGATAACCAAACTGTTCGGTAATGTTATGAATGTACCTTCCTTGGCCATCAAGTCCTGGGGTGGGACTCGAACCTGCAGCTTCTAATTCAGAGGCAGGCGTGCCTACCACTGCTCCACAGGATCTCCATGATTTATTTGTATGTCTTTCAATTTAGTATTCGCTGCTCATGATATGGTTCCCTCTACATTGAGAAGAGCAAATGCAGATTGGGTGACCAATTTGTGGGACACCTCCATTCAGTTCAATTCAATTGTGACCCCAATCTTCCTGTGGCTTGTCATTTCAATTCTCTACCTGACTCCCACTCTGACCTTTCTGTTCTTGGCCTGTTCCAATGAGGTTTAATACAAGCTCAAGGAACAGAACCATATCTTTTGACTGGGCACTTCCCAGCCTTCTGGACTCAACATTAAGTTCAACAATTTTAGATTATAACCTCTGCCCCATTTTGTTTCCTTTTTCTTCTGGTTTTGTTTTTTTTTTGATTATTTTCTCTAGTATCTCTTTTTCCCCCTTTTTTTGCTTTTGGATGGCAGCTGCTCATGATTCTGCCATTTATTACCACTCTATTTGGCCTTCCATGATCAACTCTTTTCTAACCTAATCTCTCCTGCCTTCCACCCTATCACAGGCTTTTGTTCTTTCATCCACCCTCCCTCTCTCACTTGATACATCTGAAGTATTGGCCTGAATTTTCATCCTCGAGGTAGGTAGTGGGAGTCAGGAAAATTCCCAACTTGGCCTGCCCACCTCAGGAGAAAATGCCCACAAAAGCGGGATAGCGCAGTAGGATGTGTAAAAAAAACAGTTTTAAAAAGGTAATTCATTCATAACTTTCTACCATGTTAAAAATGTCATTTCACTTAGAAGGCAATAAAAGTGTCAATCATTCAGACCCTTTGAGTATTAATAACAAAAACCACAAACCCTTGAAACCACCTAATCTTTGTAAATAAACATTGTGAAATTGACATTAGAGATCAGAGAACTGAGCTGTGAATCAAACAACCTTTTCCCTGGGGCTCAGATGTTTCCACAAGTGTAATGGATGTCTGGGCTCTCTGCCAAGCTATAGGGTTCATTGGTTCTATATAGTGTATAGTAAGTCAAAAAAGAAGTGCCATAGCTTGACATTGGGAGCATGAAAGGCCAAAGGGGGTGAGTTGAATTGCCATAGCTTGGCATTGGAGGTATGAGGGGCCATATTGGATGGGTGGAAGGGCATAGCTTGGCATAGGAGGCATGGTGGGCCATAGAGGGTGGATGGGTGTGTAGCTTGGCATGGGGGCACAAGAAGAACCTTTTGAACATGCCTTTTAAAAGGTCTCCTCAAGTAAACTTGGGTTCACAACTCCTCTGAGGAGCCATGCAGCTGGCCATGAAAATTGCAGAGGACTAGAACATGCCTATCTCCCCAATGGGGCTGGATGGGTCAGGAATGTCGGGTAGGGGTTTTGACAGGAGCCAGCAGGCATCTTTAAAAGCATTCCTGAAAATAAGACCATCCAGGAATGCAGTTCGGATCAGATCTAAGCTCTCAGTCCTGCCACATCCAGTCACGAATGGTGGTGGACAATTAAACAACTCACTGGAGGAGGAGGCTCCACAAATATCCCCATCCTCAATGATGGAGAAGACCAGAATAAAAGTGCAAAAGATAAGGCTAAAGCATTTTCTACAATTATCAGCTCGGAGTACCAAGTGGATGATCCATCTCGGCCTCCTCCGGAGGTCCCCGGCATCAGAGGTGTACTCTTCAGCTAATTCAATTCACTCCACCTGATATCAAGAAATGGCTGAAGGCACTGGATAATGCAAAGGCTATGGGCCCTGACAATATTCTGGCAATAGGACTGAAGGCTTGTGCTCCAGAACTTGCCGTGCCCCGAGCCAAGCTGTTCCAGTACAGCTACAACACTGGCATCTACACAGCTATGTGGAAAATTGCCCAGGTATGTCCTGTACACAAAAAGCAGGACAAATCCAACCTGGCCAATTACCTCCCAATCAGCCTACTCTCCATCATCAGTAAAGTAATGAAAGGGGTCATCAACAGTGCTATCAAGCAGCACTTGCTTAGCAATAACCTGCTCATTGGCGCCCAGTTTGAGTTTTGCCAGGGCCACTCAGTTCCTGACCTCATTACAGCCTTGGTTCAAACATGGACAAAAGAGCTGAACGCCCGAGGTGAAGTGAGAGTGACTGCCCTTGACATCAAGGCAGCATTTGACAGAGTGTGGCATCATGGAGCCCTGGCAAAACTGGAGTCAATGGGAATCGGGGGAAAACCCTCAGTTGGTTAGAGTCATACCTAGCACAAAGGAAGATGGTTGTGGTTGTTCGAGGTCAGGCAACTCAGCTCGAGGACATCACTGCAGGAGTTCCTCAGGTTAGTGTCCTCATCCCAACCATCTTCTGCTGCTTCATCAATGACCTTCCTTCCATATAAGGTCAGAAGTGGGGATGTTCGCTGATGATGGCACAATGTTCAGCACCATTCACAACTCATCAGATGCTGAAGTTGTCTATGCCCAAATGCAGCAAGATCTGGACAACATCCAGGCTTGGGCTGACAAGTGGCAAGTAACATTTGTGCCACACAAGTGTCAGGCAATAACCATCTCCAACAAGGGAGAATCCACCCATTGCCCCTTAATGTCCAATGGCATTACCATCACTGACTCCCTCACTATCAACATCCTGGGGTTTACCATTGACCAGAAATTGAACTGGACTCGCCATATAAATACTGTGGCTACAAGAGCAAGTCAGAGGCTAGGATTAGTGTGACAAGTAACCCACCTCCTGACTCTCCAAAGCTTGCCTGCAAGGCACAAGTCAGGAGTGTGATGGAATACTCCCCACTTACCTGGATGAGTGCAGTTCCCACAACACTCAAGAAGCTTGACACCATCCAGGACAAACAGCCTGCTTGATTGGCACCACATCCAAAAACATTCACTCCCTCCATCACCGATGCACAGTAGCAGCAGTGTGTACCATCTACAAGATGCACTGCAGGGATACACCAAGGCTCCTTTGACAGCACCTTCCAAAACCATGACCACTACTGCCTAGAAGGACAAGGGCAGCAGATAAGTGGGAACACCACGACCTGGAAGTTCCCCTCTGAGTAACTCACCATCCTGACTTGGAAATATATCGCCATTCTTTCACTGTCTCTGGGTGAAAATCCTGAAACTCCCTCCCTGTCAGCACTGTGGTTGTACCCACACCACACGGACTGCAGTGCTTCAAGAAGGCAGCTCACCACAAGCTTCTCAAGGGCAACTAGTGATGGGCAATAAATGCTGGCCCAGCCAACGAAGCCCACATCCCATGAATGAATAATTTTTAAAAAACAGCATTTTTAAAGGACCCCCAAGTCAGCAAAAATCCAGGCCATTAACTCTGTTTCTCTCTTTGCAGATGCTGCCTGACTTGTTGAGTATTTCCAGCATTTTTTTGTTTTTATTTTGAATTTTCAATATCCAACATTTTATATTATTAAAGTCCTCAAACAAAATGCAAAAACACTAACTGGGGCCAGGATTTTCCGGCCCCATCCTGGCGGGACCCGCTGCGGGAGATTCAATGGCCCAGCCAAAAGTCCATTGACTTTCAGAAGGAGCGGAAAATCCTGACGGCAGACAGGGTCAGGAAACCTTCCCTAGGAATCGTCATTGAGCTTACTACTGCAAGCTTTTAATTTCTTCTTTGACCTGTACTTCCATTTCTTCTAAGTGCCACTCACTCTGAGAACTTATAGTTTGTGATGTGGGAGGCTGATGACCCTTCCAACAGGATTCAGGATGAAGGTGACCTTCCATTCAGGGCCACTGAGAACTGACCAATCCACAGCAGGTCTCAGCATTTGGCTTGACCCCTTAACACGTGGGTGCTGCAGACTTGCTCCTACTTGTGAAGAAATATGAAGGGCTTATTCAGAGAACTCCTTTGTTGCTTCCCTGAGGGTGCTTACAGTGCTTTTTAGGTATTTTGTTGGAATTGGGAACCATGCCCTTGTTGCCACTCATCATTGGTGGAACAGATAAACTGACCCGCGGAGATGCCTAAGCCTCTTAGAGCACCAAAAGCTCTCCAAGCCCTTCAATTGCAGCTGTAGAGAAATTTGAAGCTGGTAGCTATTGATCTCTACATGCAATTTCAACAAGCTTGCAGGCTATTAATAAATGCTGCACACTGAAGGCACTCTGGGCAGAATTTTCTGTCTGAGGTGCGGGTGGCGGAGCCCGCACGTCAGCGCTTAAAATGTCGCGCACTGACGTCACGTGAGCGTCCCGACGTCAGCGCACAGCATCGTGATATTTCGGTCGGCGGGTGCGCACAGCAGTGGGACGGGCGCCTGCCATTAATTAAAGACCTCGTTAAGGCCCTTAACTTGCCAATTGTCAACGATTTTGAGGAGCCCGTGCAAACTTCGGCTCAGCACACGGGCCCAATGGGCAGGCGGGTAGGAGATTTTTTATTAAAACTCATGCACTGGCGGGATATGTGGACTCAGAGGGGTTGTTCATGTTTTTCATGAAGTATTTAATTGCAGAAAGTGTTTTAAACTTGCTTGTGTGATTGTTAGCAGCTCACATCGATTTCCAAGAGCTTTTTGTGTACTTTGAAACCAATCTGCAGACAGTTATCTTTATCGGGCCTGCAGCTCTCCGGAGGCCTCCATTTAGCCTGGGGATATGGGTTCTGACATCTCCACTGGAGGCAGATCCTCTGAGGAGGAAGAGAGGGATAGAATAAGGAGGAGGCCAGGAGTGGACGATCAGCCTCCAGGGGAGCCACTTTTGGGAGGCCAGGCGCAGGCACAAGAGGCGCAGGGCCAAGAGGTTGTCCAAGGTGGAAGGGGCTGCAAAAGATGCCACCATCCTGCTGCCAGGGTATACAGGCGGCGAAGCAGCTACCCCAATATGACTGAGGTGCAGTGCCAAAGGAGGCTCTGACTGTCAAGTGAAACAGTCAACTATATCTGTCAGATGTTTGGCCCTGAGATCTCTCCTAACTGTGTGGGTGGACACCCCATGCCAGCGGCTCTGAAGGTCACAGCTGCCCTCCACTTCTATGCCTCTGGCTCCTTCCAGGGCTCGGTGGGTGATCTGTGCGGTGTCTCCCAATCAGCTGTCCACACTTGTGTCAAGCAGGTTACAGACGTTCTGTTCAGACGGCCATTGACCTTCATCCACTTCCGCTGCGACCAGGCAAGCCAGACACAGCGAGCCAGAGGCTTTGTGGCCATTTCTGGCTTCCCCCGTGTCCAGGGTGCAATAGACTGTACACATGTGGCCATCAAGGCACCAGCAGGTGAGCCCGGTGCCTTCGTCAACAGGAAGGTCTTCCACTCCATGATCGTACAGATAGTGTGTGATCACAGGATGCAGATTCTGCAAGTTTTTGCAAGGTACCCAGGCAGCTCCCATGATGCTTACATCCTCAGACACTCCCAGGTGCCGGGGCTCTTCTGTGCTCTGGCCCGGCTGGATGGATGGCTGCTGGGTGACAAGGGCTATCCCCTCAGAAGGTGGCTCATGACGCCTCTCCGCCATCCAAGAACAGAAGCTGAGCAGCGCTACAATAGGAGCCACGGCATCACAAGGGCTGTGGTGGAGAGAACCATCGGTCTTCTCAAGATGCGCTTCCGTTGCCTGGACCGCTCAGGGGGCGCACTCCAGTACCCCCCAGATCGCGTTTCTGCTGGAAAGGGGGATGCAGTTGATGATGAAGACCTTGACGCAGTGGATGAGGCTGCACATGGTGAATCCAGCAGTGGCTCAGAGGATGAGGAAGGACAGGGCAATGATGAGGGGCAGCACGCCGACCCGCTACTACACCAAGGAGGCAGGGACACCCAGGACAATTTAATCCAACGAACCTTTAGCTAGGTCTGCAGGACCAGCATTGCCTGGCGCATCCACATGTGGCACTTAGGTGCTACATCTTCCACCTCATCAGCTACAACTAAGGGCTTAGTACAGAAACATCAATGTCCACTCAAACACTCATGATATATCTGTGAAAAATACTAATGCAGCACAAAGGAAACACCCTCAGCCATGGTCAGAAAAGTGGACTTTATTCTGTCCAACATAAAACAGAAACGTCTCTATGACAAAAATAAGTCTTTGTTCCCTAATCTAAGTCCAACACAAAATCACCAGTGGCAAACCTGTGGAGTGCCTAACGTGCCTTATGCTTATGTTTGCGGGTGCTACGTAGGTGCCGCCCCATCGCTCAGAGTGGCTTGTGAGACAGGCTGCTGACTCTGCTGTCCTGTTGGCCTCGATGACCTTGGTGGGCATCCTCTGGCCCGTGGAGCCTGTGCTGGCCCCGCCTGGGAGAGAGTGGCCAGTTCCAGAACTGGCACTCCCCAGTTGTTGCAGCCTCAATGGATGCAATGTTGACTGGCAGAGGGGCGGAGGAGCTGTTGCCCTCATCCGGAGCGCCCTGAGAGGAGCCCGCAGCGATGACAGGCAGCTGCTGCGCCGACGTGAGGTCACATTGGACCTCCCTGCTCACCGCAGATGCATGGGCACCGAGCGGCGACACTTGGTGCCCAGAACATCTCCTACATTGGGAATGACCACCCGTGGCCATTAGTGCTGTGAGGGTTTGCAGGTCAGAGCGTAACCCAATCAGAAGATTCTCAATCTGCTAGAAGCCCCTCTCCATGAGAGTCGCCAATCTCTCAATGGAAGAAGCCTGAAGCTCTGCCCTGAGGTTCATGCCTTCACGTGCACTCTGCCTGGACTCCTCCATCGCAGAGACCAACTGAAGCATACCCTCATGCAACCCTGCCAGATGCAAACGCGATTCCTGCCACTTGTCCTGCAGCTGCTGCAGTGGTGACAACTCCAGAGGCACATCATCAGTGCCAGACTCAGCATGTGCCTGGTCCCCTGCAGCCCTCCGGCTGCTGGCGCCATCGGCACTCTCTGTCCGTGCCATCTCCTCCAGTGATTGTGAAGTGGCCTCTCCACTGTGACCAGGGACACTAGCCAACATTAAATTCCCCACCGAGGTGTTTGTGTCTGCGCTGGTGCCTGGCTGGCTGAAATGATGTGCCGCAAGTTGCACGTCTTGGGCCTCAGGTGTGGAGTCGGTGCTGCGGTGTCTATGGGCGCGGCCATGTGGTGGTGATGCTGAAATTAACAACAAGGACAGTGCATCAGTTAGCGTACAGTCAGTTAAACCTTTCATCCCTTCCCCCACCGCAGCCTCATAAGTCGCTCACCATTCAAGACCCTAAGGAGACAACATTGGTGGGGTGGAAAAGAGTCAAGAGGAGGCCCAAACATTAGACGCGCATACAGACAGGCTGGACAGATGGCCTCAGGAATTCCACATGGCATGTTATGTGCCATTGGAGTGGGGAGAGTGCAGAGGTTCCTGACCTGGATGCATGCTGGCCTGGAGAGTTGGAGTTATGAGGAAACATTCCAAATACTTGCGACATTTGCCGTGGAGAACAGGAGATTGACAGGTCACATTATTGACCTTCATACCGTTATGAGGGGCATAGAACGGGTGGGCAGAAGGCAACATTTCCTGTTGGTGCAGGGATGACTAACGTGGTGGCATCTATTTAAGTTGAGTGCCATGAAGTTGACAGGTGAGATGCTGAGGACCTTTTGGACAAAGTAATGTGGGACCCACTGGCTGAAAGGGTGGTGGAGGTACCAACCCCCCTAAGATGCAAAATGTCTTTGGCTGTGCAGCAGCGATGCCATGGCATGTTAGGCCATGGGGATAGTGGTCACAAATGGGATAAGGCGTCTTTGGAAGGTGCTGGTGGCGCGCATCCTCAAGGGGCTGAGGGATCTTTGTGTATGACCCACATGTCAGAGTGTCCCGGTCTGTGAATGAGCAGTGTTGCTGCATTAACGATTGCAGCAACCATCAGTGCTTTGGATGGGGGGCAGACAGAGTGGATGGGACTGTGGACCTCAAATACCTGGCCGCTGCACTTCAGCCTCACCGACACCCGCCAACCTGGCCGCCTGCCTCCTCCCCAGCTCCATGGCCTGCTCCTCATAGGTGGTGAAGTGCTGCAGCACGGTGTGCCCACCACCAGTCCTCTGGTGCTCCCTTTGATTGTGCTCAGTTTTTGCCTGCAGAACAGAGAAGAGGATTTATTGGGGCTGATCGCTCATGTACTCTGCACGCACACACCACACCCCAACCACAGTGGCCCATCTGAGGCCTTCAGCGGCTCCTGTCCACACTACTGGTGATCAGTCCCCAGAAGATAGTACACTGGTCCCAACACCCTCCCACAATGGCCACCTTGGACACATTCGGTGTCTATCACTTTGAATAACACACGGGTCTTAGCGCCCATGGCAAGGAGGCGTAACTCGGTGCGGCGCCGAGGCCAGCGGATGGCTCTTGGCCACGACACCTTGAGGCTCCCCTTCCACCATCTCATCACCATCAATAAGACATGTGTTGGAGTTCTCAGTGTGTATCTAGGTGCCTCCCCTGCAGGTTGCCCCCAGACTACTCAAATGCAAGTAACACCAACATATGCTGCGGGAAGAACCCATCTTCTCCTCAACCACTAAGGCTGATGTAAGCATGGTCAGTACCTGTTTGCCCACCCAGCATACGCCAAATGCACAATGCAGTAATGACAGCAAGGTGTGGGTGGGGGGAGCGGGGGGGAGGTTCAAAGGCTAAGGCTACCTTCTGGGTCAAATGGCCAAGGCCGACATGGTACTTACCCTTCCAGAGTGCAGCAAATCATTGAATCATTTGTGGCACTGTGTGCCTGTGCGTCGCACATCATCATGGGCGCATACAGCGTCACCCATCTCCTCCCACGCCTGGCTGGTGACATGGGGGGCCCTCCTCCTCCCATCCTCCAGATACAAAATATCCTGCCAGCTGGACACCTCTTGGAGGAGGACAGCAAGGCATGCATCAGAGAAGCGAGGGGCACAGTGGCCCACTGCTGGCCTCTCCTGGAGCCTGTCCACCTCCTCCTGCTCCTGCTCCTGCTCCTGTTCCTGCTGTCTGACAGCAGCCTCCCTCCCTCTTCGAGTGGCCATGGTGCACTGCCGCAACGAGGCTGCCTGGCCACTCTTTATACAGACTGCCAGTTCCCCATTAGAATTGGCGGTCTCAGCACGCCCGCCTCCACGACAATTTTCCCATTCTCCACAGGAGTCGCTAACCCGCTGGGCGGGCCTTAATTGGCCTGCCCGCGCAAAATAGCAGCGCGGCCCGTTTCGGCAGCGGCAATCAGCTGCCCGCCCGCCACCAAGTCGGTCAGGCCCGCCTGCCCATCAAGGGCAAATTTCCGCCCTCTGGCTGTGACCAGTCGCCCCAGGATGCACAGCTAAAATGTTAGTTAAAATTAGTGCTCATGAAGTTGAAAGCAAATTATTAACCTGGTTAGGAGAATGGTTCAGTGGCAAAAGACAGAGTAGGGATAAATGAGTAATACCCAAATTGGAGGGAAGTGAATGGGTCTGGCCCAAAAGGAGCTGTGCTGAGGCCCAGATTTTCCTGTCAGTGGCAAGGTGGTGATCCTAACTGCTGATCTTGAAAGAAGCTGCCAAAAAGGATGTAGCAATCCCCAATGCACGGGAGACCTCTCCTAACATTGGTTTTGTTTTGGTATCAACTGTACTGGATCTCTGGCATCCACCAATGGTGATGTCAACAAACAGGATAGGCAGCCAATAGGAGTGCAGAATTGTCACAGACAGCAAGCCAGGAAGTTTTATTTGTTTTATATCTTCACACACACTTTCCCGTTTGGGGAATAGTGAGGGAGTGTTCAAAAGACTAGTAGATTGATTGTCAACCTGTTGGAGCATGCACATGGGATTAGAAGCTGAAATATCATTAAAATGTATATATTTTTAAAAATTATTTTATGCATCTGTAGAATTTTTTGTCACAATAAAAAATTTTGATATTGCACAAATATAATAGTTTTTTTTAAGGACCAGAGAGATTGTTCTGACTTAGTGCACTGTTAAAAACCTAGTTATACCTCTTTCAACAGGGGTACTTACAGTGAGACTAATAGCTTAAAAAGTGGAATAACATGTCAAATGAGTCTTTTCTAGATGATTTCTATCTATGCGGATTTCAACAGTGCATCCTGTGGAAGAATAAAGAATCACTGACAGCAACATCTGGATTTCTGCTTTTAGCTGCAAATGTGCTCAGACCAGGGCTTGCTGTCAGTTTCATTGAGCAATCACGTTGAATGCTGACAGCTGTGCAATACTTGAAACTGCAAAATCTAGGCATACATACATTAAAGGCTTAGATAAAACAATAGAGAACCATTTGGCCAAGTTTGGCAATAACACAAAGATTGGTGGTAGAGCAAGTGGAGTCGACAGGAGCATAAAATTATGAGGAGTCATTGATAGATTAATTGAGTGGATATAACTGTGGCAGGTGGAGTTCAATGCAGGTAAGTGTGGGGCCATCCATTTCATTTCAAGAAAAGTTGAGTCAAATATTATATAGGAACAGTGGAGGTTCTTTGAGATTTAGAGATCCATGTACACGGATCACTACAATGTAGTAGGCAGGTATAAAAAAATGAAAAAAGTGAATGGGGTGCTGGCATTTATAAACAGTGAGCAAAAAATAAATGAGATGAAGTTTTGCTGCAACTTTACAAAATCCTGGCGTGATGCCCTCTCCAGAGTCTGCAGGGCAGTAGATGGCTCAGAGCAGCTGGGGAGCAGGAGTGAGGTGGACACAGCTGCAGCTTTAACACTGCCTGCAGCATGTTGGGCGTACTTTCTCCCCAAGCTCACCATGGTTGGGCTGCTGGGCACTGACACACACGGGTATGTCACCTCTTCCCATGTGACCCAGGGTATGGCTCGAAAATTGGCCTATGTGACAATTATTTTTTTGGGAGAGAAGAAGGAGTGCAGTGTAGGTGAGAAAGAAAAAACACAAAGACATACAGGAGTGTTACAGCTGTTTCTGTTACTTGAAGTCATTGACTGACCATAATTGGCCATACAGTGCACACAGTTGCCCCTGAGGATTCAGGAAAGGATAATCCTGGTGAAGTCACACTATCTAAACTGTACCTGTAGAACTCAGATTGGGTGGGCACTTCTGTTGGCTAAAGACTGGAGGCTAAATCCTCAAAGAAAAGGAGCTGGAATTCTACCAGAGAAAGTTTAGATCTTTGGAGGACTTTGTGGCTGAAATTGGTGCCAAATATGCTAAATGGATTGATAGGAAATCCATGAGATCTACTTTGTTGTATCTGCTATTTATTGTGTAATTTATAGTCATATTGATTGCAATTTACCTGTTAATTCATGTTTAATTTATGATGATTTTGGTTTGATTTTTAAAGTAAAAGTCATAAAATATGAAATCTTGTCCATTAGTTTTCACATTGGGGTTTTTCGGTAACTTGAGCTCTTTTGGCTGGTTGGTTTCCATGGGGTCATAACATTGGTTAGACCACATCTTGAATATTGTATGCAAGTTGGGGCAATGCACCTCAGAAAGGGTATATTAGACTTAGAAAGAGTACAGTATAGGTTCACCAGAATGTTGTCAGACATCCAAGGATTATGAGGGGGGAATACAGAAACTAAATGTTTATACCACAGAGCATGAAAAGCTAATAAGTGATTTCATTGTGATTTCCTTAGAATTTTGTAAGGCATTGATAGGCAAACAGAGGGAAACTTTCTTGCACTGCCGTGGGAGTTTAGGACAAGGAGACATAACCTAAGAATCAGAATGAAACCATTCAGAAGAGAAGTAAGGAAACATGTCTTCATGTGAAGACTGGTAGACGTGTGAAAATTTTGCTCAATTAATAATTTTGAATTGGATACATTTTTGCCAGACAAGGCTATGAAAGGATATGGAGTCAAAGCAGGCGGTGGGAGTTAATCTACAGATTGGACATTATCTTATTGAATGCTGGAACAGGCTCAAAGGACTGAATGGTCAATTCAAGTTCCTGTGTTTCTAGACAATGTATTGGAATACACCACATTCCCAAACGCCTGGCATACATCATATGAGATAGCACACAGAATCTCCAAAGGTATGATGCTCTGCTAGCACCTTCTCTTTATGATGGCTCTCTGAGAACGTTGTCTTCAGGCATTAGAGGTGGGGAGTGACTTTTCCTAAGCCTGGGCTTATAGAGGGCTGAATTTACAGGGGGAGGGTGTATACACTCTGGGTGGCCTTAAGGAGGTGAGGGTTGTACTTCTGCCCCTCAGAGGGAGGAATTCCCGACCTCGAGAGCTGCCAGCCTATCTGATTGGCCAGCAGCTCTAGCGGCCCCAGCAGCGCCAGAACTGAGTGGTGGGAACTGCTGCATCTGCAAGTAGGCTCTGGGATGAAGAGGATATGACCTCCAGAGTGAGGCAAGTCTGGGATTCTGGACAGGAAGATTCGGAGAGCCTAGAGAGGGGTTTGTGGGGTGGGGGGGTGGGTGGCTGGTTTTGTGGTGAGCGGGAAATGACAAAGTCAGGTAACGTCTTGAGAGGGGGTGTCCCCAATGTATACAGGGCACCCCCCAAAGGATGTACCCCCCCACCCATCCTTCCTTCCCATCTTTTAACCAGTTGGGTTAAAAAAGAAAGCTTTCCCACCTGCTCACACCAAACATATTATGGCATGGGCAGCATAATATGCAGGTCAATTGGCTCGATTACAAGCTCACTGGGCATGAATAATATGCTGCCCACACCAGATTCATTGCCCGTTAACTATTTTGTTAAAGATAGTGGACGGGCTGCTGATTTCAGCACTTGCCCACCTACCATTTCATGGGCACTTGGTCAGAGCCGGGCGGGAAAGTGGTGGGATAGCCACCCTCATATTTTATGTGCACTCCCACCGAAAACACGCCTGGCAGGCAGGCCTTAAAACCCAGCCCAATGTTTTTCAAACAGGCAGTCGCTAATTGTTTGAAAAGAGGAAGATTAAATGGGAAGGAGAAGGAGCAAAAGAATGGGAGTAGTGTAGACAGCTTATTTAGAGAAAAACACCTGCATGATGCAATGCGATAACTCGCCTGCTTGCTGTTATGGTCTATGATTCTGTATTGATGAAGTGCTCAAACCTGGAGTTATTTTCGCACACAGACTCATCCAAGCATATTGTCTGGTAGAAGGAAAATCTTCGGCGCAGGGCACAACTCTCATGTTCTCTTGCTGTACCAGATCAGAAGTGGAGAAAATATCATATTATATATAATAAAAATCCATGTTCTTATTGAACTTCAGTTCCCAAAAAAATGTGATGCATTACTTATTAAAGCATTTATATCTACAAAATGCCATCCAAACATACATAATTCAGTAAGAATGTACCAGATTACGCATTCCAGGCAATTTGCTCCTAAAAAGGCTTTCTTTTAAACTGAGTCAGCAAGAAATATACAGGACTGAGTTACTAGTTGGAATAAAAATAGGGAAATAGGTGGCATTATGAATATTTTAGAAGCTATTTCTTAACAATGAAATGGTCCCATTGCTGAAAAGGTTAGAAGTCAAAGGTCAATTTGATACCCTTTTGTCATGCATTGACGGAGACCTTAACTTTGTGCGATGATGGAAATGAAGGAGTTGCTAGCTGTCCTGATTTTTATTTCCATTGAAGGGAACAGTAAGAAATGTTTAGCATGCATCTTCCTTCCTCATTTGTTCTATTAATAAGATAAAATATATATGGAAAAAGGCAAGAACAACAATTCAATGTGTGTAGATGCAGCTCACAATTTAATTTGAGGTTAAATAATTAACAATGGATAACAGAAATGTTATTATTTGTGTGCACCCAAATCTCTTCTCACATGTTACTGTCTAGTAGGCAATCTATGTCCATATGAAATATAATAGATTTTTCACAAAATAACACAATTATTGTGGGCTCATTTAACTACCCATTCAAAAACCTCTTGTTTTTATCATAGTTAGTAGCAAACAATGGATCTACCCAAGAAACTGCTTCATTTCCTATTGCAAAACGTGATTTATATCACCAACAGCTTATTATGATTTTATTCTGATGTTCCGTTTTGCATGAAGAACCGTGTATCCTCTGTGTAAAAAAAGACATTTTTTTCTGGCTTCTATCTCAAATTTTATTTGTTCATGTCCCAGAAAGTTGTTTGCATCATTAGTTAATTAACTGCATTGGATTTTTCAATTCTACCTTCTACTGCAACACCAATCTAACTAATAAGAAATTTAACTCTACTAAAACAATTTTTTTTTTGGAAAATAGATTTTTGCGCACTATTCCCATTTCTAGCCTTTTAGCTGTAAAGGCTCAACTCACACAAATTGGAGGGGCATATTATTTATCTAATTGTCATAATCTAATTGTAATTCAGGTAAACAAAAATCTAGGCTGACATTTTAGTCACTACTGAGGGAATGTTGCACTTTTGAAGGTGCCATCTTTTGGAATGATATGTTAAGCTGAGGCCCTCTCTGTCCTCTGAGATGAACATAAAAGATCCCATTGCACAATTCAAGGAAGTCTAAATGCTTGGCCAATATTTATCCTTCAACTAGCAACATTAAAATAGTTTGTATGGTCATTATCTCATTACTGTTTGTGGGACCTTGCTGTTCACAAAATAGCTCCACATTTCCCTACAACGGAGACAGCATTTTAGAAACACCGAAAGAGATGTGATTCTGGGGGCATGCAGTGAAGGTGTATTGGAACAGGGGGGCCCAAGAACCAAAGCAAATTCATCATCAGTCCTTATCAAAATAAATTAGGTGAGGCGCGGGCACCAATAACAGGTCCATTGCAACTTGACTATCATCGGACTATACAAATTTAACTCCCGACCAATGCCCAGAGGTAAGTCCATTGGGTGAGAGTGGGGTGTGATCAGCAGGGGGACAAAGGCAGGCCAGCAGGCCAAAGGCAGTTGTTTTGTGGGGCCATGAAGAGCTTCTTTCCAGCTCCCCAAAATAAAACTAATAAATCAAGTTTTTGGATTGTTTTTGATTGGCCCTATAATGCCTTTAACACCATCCCAAGCTCTGACAATTTCAAACAACTTTTAGAGTCCAGGTCTGAAATGAATGATGCAGGAAGGGCAGATACAAAAGGCCCTTTTCCAGACTGTTGTTAAAGTGAGACTATTTCTCCAATATCCTCCTCCCTGGCTCCCATTCTTGTTGCTATTCTACTTATTCCTTAATTTAACAGTATGTACATATTTTATTCAAATTGATTGCAGTGAATATGATTTTTTTTTTGGTTTTTCAAAACAAATTACCCTGTTCCATTGGTACTAACAGGCCCAAATTGAAATGGCAGGCATATGCGGCTTGCTGTCTTTATCAGTACACACGGGACAGTGAGCATGAAGGAGAGCAAGTCAATTATGACACTCTGTAATACTGCTTCTTTAACATTTCTAAAGCAGCTAACTTGCCAATAACAAGCATAACTGATGAAAATGTAACCCAAGCTGTGAACTGTGCAATGATTTCATGTAAAAGTTCTGTTACATTGTAGAAAATGTCAGTTTATCCAATCATCATGAAAGGCATTTTAAAGAGATGCTAATTACCCTCAGGCTGTGGGGTACACTTTATTTTTCAATCAAAGTAAACTCAACCAGTCCAGGGACACACATTTGATATTGTTGTTTAATAACCTCAAACCGAGGGCAGTTAATTTCATAGCCCTCGAAAATCTGGTTGCTCTGGCAGATTCCAGCTGAATCCAGACAGCAGCCACAGTTTCCAGGATAACTTTGTGGTGTGAAGCCTCCACCTTCCTGTACAAAGTCACCATCCAAAGAGTAATAGGGCTGAGGGGTAGGGTCAAGTGTTCCTGCTCCTATCAGCAACTGGCCTAACTGGGTGAAACAGGCAAAAATGAAGCCTACCTTAGGGTCTATGCTGAGGTCAAGACTTGGTAGCATGAAGATTGGTAAGAACAATATTTTGAAGTTTTTAAATCGATCCTCTGACACTCAAGTCACTCTCAGCATCTTTCGGGGTGGGGATAAAGGTTGTGTGGGGTGGGGGTGGCGGGTGCAGGGGAGAGACTGCAAGCCCATTACCTCATCCACAGCTTGTTTGGGAAACCTTCTTCCATGGCTGGAATCCAGGACTTCCCTTCTCACCCTCAGCAGCTCTTCCACATCATCTCCCGGAAGGCATTTCAGAATTTGGGAGCTTGCTTGCAACTCATCCCCCTCATTGCTCCTTCTGGACTGTTTTCAGACAGACCAGGCAAAAGAAAATGCTACTTCACTTTATGAGAAGCATTCTCACTTTAAATAGGCCTCTATAGGCTCCTGGGAGGCTGCACTAGCAAAGGATTTCCCATTCATCTACAAATTGGTTGGAAAGCCACCTGTCAGGTTTAAATGACTCCCAGGAGTGAACATACCTGATCCTGAAATTTTCTATAGCAAAAGCAATTTACACTCACCCCTACTGTTCCTCCAACTTTCCTTACCTGCCCAAAACTTCCACAGGTTCAAATTGTCCTCAAGATTTTAAAGCATTTTGCAGACACATATATTTGTGTTAAATATATTGTTTATTTAATGCTCTGTGTATAAAATGCAATTATCAAACAGTGAAACATAATTTACATATATTAACTATTCTTTCAAATATTTCATTTTGCGCAATATCCACAAACCTGTTTTTAGAGGCCACAACAAAGATTGTAAATTTTTATGGGCATATTCACCAATTTAATCTTTTTTGCTATTAGGAAAACAAAAGACTTGTAAGTGGTGAATAAAGTTAACTTCTGATAAATATTTTTCTATTCTGCTCAAATCATACTTCAATTCATTTTTGCAAAGTTATGATTATGCAAAGGGCAGTGGTCTGTATAAAGCAAATTTCAACTAACCTCCGGAGCAGTGGCTCCATTGCACAGATAGGAAGTACTCCTTACCTTGCATGGATGTTAACAATATGACACAAGTTTCTCTTTTTCGGGAAATACTTGTTATCTTTCTTTACATTATTTTGATGGATGTTGACCCAAAAACATGCTAAAGGATGGTTGGAACCATTGCACTTGAAACCTGTTAATCTCAAAGGAGTTGCTATATTCCATACTGTGCATTTCACACAAAAAAAATATTTATTGCTTGTCTGTCCATCATTACCAGTTATGCATTACAGTTATTAATTTTCCATTAAAACACAGTTAAAATATACTAAAATATATCTAATACTTCTTATGGGATATTATTACAGGGCTTGATAAATTGTTGTCATTTATTCAAGCCTTTTTAACCACCTGGTGGAGGGAAGGAAATCAGAAAATTTTGGCTCAATTCCTTCTAAATTATCCCTTGTCAATGTTACTATATAAATGTGTTGACAAACTAAGTTGAATCATCAAGAAAGTTCAGTAGGATAACACATTTGAGATGGTGGCATAATGGCAATGTCACTGGTCCAGTAGACAAGGCTTATGTTCAAATCCCACCACAGCATCTGGTGGAATTTAAATTCAGTTTAGTATTGAATACAAAAACGTGAAATGCAAGCATGTCTCAGTAAACCAAAATCAATTGTTGCAAAGCCCATTTTCTGTAATGTACTTTAAAAATCTGCTCTCCTTAGCTGGTTTGGCCTGACTCCAGTACAGCAATGTGATTGACTCTTAGCTGCCCTCAAAGGGCAGTTAGGGATGGGCAACAAATGCTGGCCTTACCTGCAACATTCACATCCTGTGAAAGAATAACTTTAAAAAAATGCATGCATTTATTTAAACATTGGCCCAAACTGATGCAAATCTAATCTTGCTCCTTCTGCACAGTTCCGCTAGAATTTCTCAAGATTGCTCTTTAATAATTTTAACAATTTCTCATTGTAGACTAAGTAGCAGCTGAAAAGGAAGAAAATCAATTTATACTTCTTATTGCTCTTGTTCTGCTGTTAACTCACACTTACTTATTTTGGAAAATAGGTCCACAATGTAAAACATGTCCCTTACTATTTGACTAAAGTTTTTGCCAATATAATAGTAACGAGTTCAAGAGAGATTACTGGAATCAATGTCAATGAGAATAAGAAAGCTTACTGTGATCAGGTGTAATATTGACTTACTGTTGCCACTTATCATGATGCAGGGCATCAATATCCTGTCAATGATGCACCTTTAATGCCTGTACCTCTAATCTGTACAAGCAAGCTTGAAACCTGGCCTACGTTTACAACTGATCTTCCCTACAAGCTGAGACATCTTAATGAAAAAATATTTACGGCAATGAGAGCCTTTGGGAGGGAATGTTCATTTCATTCTGCTCTATTTTTAAATATTTGATCTGACTCTGCAACTACAAAATAAATATTTCAAATGTGATTACACTTTATGTTAGCCTGCCATTGGAATCATGCATATTGTGCCCTATGGTAAAATGTATATTGGCAGTTGGGTAGCTTCATTATATCAATTATTGACAAAACAGATATTTGTTGAAAGGTAGATTGGTACTCAAAAATGGCTCTGCAAAGATTACCACTTGTGATTTTTTAATACATTAAAAAGGTGCTGTTGGCATCACAATGATGTGATATTTGCTGCTATAAATGTCATATGATATTATTAAAAGTCCTGACAACAGCATGATTATACCTTGTGTCACAACGACATGTCATGTGTAATGTAGAATATTAATTTTTAATTCCATCGGCTGGTCAGATATATATTGAACTTCTTTAACAGGGCTTTGCCAAGCAAACACACTGACCTTAAAATGGCTGATAATTTTCATTTGTGAAAGCCACATTCCCTATCATGGAGTCATCAAGTCTGCGGGACCCTCAGGCAGACAACGGCATTCCCTTGAGGTAGAAAGGCTCACTTTCTACATTATCAAAGGAGAAATGGGCCATTAAAGGAATTAATAGCTGAGATATTAATATTGAATCACCTTTGGCTATCACAATGCTTAAGAGGATACAATGAATTAATTGCCTGACAAGTTGGAGGCTACTATTCAACTATAGAGCTTCTAACAACAGGTGACAGAGAATCCCGCTGCCAGAGGAGACAATGACTGTGCAGTTTGAAAGCCAGTCACATGACAGCAGCCACCTTTACTGCCAGGTATAGAAACGGGCAGCACAACAGGCAATGGGAAGAGCAAGCTCCATGAACATCCTCTGCCTCAATGATGGCAGAATCCAGCAAATGAACGCCAAAGGCAAAGCTCAAGTGTTTGCAGTGATCTTCATCTAGAAACAAATGGATGATCCATCCATGCCTCTTCCACGATCACAGATGCCAGTTATCAGCCAATTTGATTCACTCCACATCAATGGGTATGATTTTTCGTTCCGGACACCAGCAGGCATCGTTGCGGGTGGGACAGGAAAATTTGGAGAGCCGTTGATTTTTTTTCAGTAGTGTCGGGGCTGAAAAACCCCGCCCAATATTTCCTTTAAGCTAAGCCTGGAAGTTACCATGCAGGCTGCTCACAAGTTGTCTCATTTTAAGATACTGTGCATGTGCACAAAAAAATTTAAAGATGTTGCACATTAAAATGAACAAGTCACAAATAATGAAAATATTTAGATGTGTTACTGCTCTGCATGATATCAAGAAAAGTCTAATTACACTGGATACAGCAAAAACTATGAGCCCTGACAACATCCAGGTTGCACTGCTGAGACTAGAGCTCTAGAAATATTCGTGTCTCTAGCCAACCTATTTCAGTACAGCTACAACACTGGCATCTACCTGACAATGTGGAAAATTACCCAGGCATGTCCTGTCAGGACAAATCCAATCTGGCCATTTACTGCCCATAGGCCTATTCTTAATCATCATCAAAGTAATGGAAGGTGTCATTGACAACGCTATCAACTGGCATTTACTCACTAATAACCTGCTCGCTGATACACAATTTGGGTTATGCCAGGACCATTCGGCTTCAGATCTCATTACAGCCTTGGTTCAAATATGGACAAAAAGAGCTAAATTCAGGAGGTGAGAGTGAGTGCCCTTGGCATCAAAGTTACTTTTGACCCAGTGCGACATCAAGGAGCCCTAGTAAAATTTAAATTAATGAGAGTTATGGTGAAACTCTCCATTGGTTGAAGTCATTGCTAGCACGAAGGAAGATAGTTGTGGCTGTTGGAGGCCAATCTCAGCCCTAGGACATCATTTCACAATCATAGTTCCTCAGCATAGTGTCATAGACCCAACCATCTTCAGCTGCTTCATCAATGACCCTCCCTCCATCATCAGGTCAGAAGTGGGGGTGATCACTGTAACTTGCACAGTATTCACCATCATTTACAATTGCTCAGATAATGAAGCAATCCAGCAGCAAGACCTGGTTAGCATTCAGGCTTGGAATGAAAATTGACATTTGTGCCACACAAGTGCTAGGTAATAAACATCTCCAACTAGATAAAGCATTATCTTGACATTCAACATTAGCATTTTTGAATCTCCTGCCATCAATATCCCAGGGGTCACCATTAAACAAAAAGTTAGCTGAACCAACCACGCAAACATTGTGACAACAAGAACAGGTCAGAGGCTAGGTATTCTTCAGTGAGTGATTTGCCTCCTAATTCCCCAAAGCCTTTCCACTGCCTACAAAGGTATATGCTTGAATATTCCCAACTTTCCTGGATGAGTGCAGCTCTGAGAACACTCGAGAGGCTTGACACCGTCCAGAACAATGCAGCCCGCTTGATGGTGCAATATGGCTGCAGTGCATATCATCTACAAGATGCACGGCAATTATTCATCAAGGCTACATCGGCAGCACCTCCCTAACCTGCAGTCTCTACCGCCTAGAAGACAAATGTGCAGCAGGAACATGGGGGTCACTACCACCTGCTTGTTCCCCTTCAAGTCATGCACCATTCTGGCTTAGAAATATATCACCATTCCTTCACTGTTGCTGAGTCAAAATCCTGGTGTTCCGTCCCCAACAGCACTGTGGGCCATCTACATCACACAGACTACAGTGGTTCAAAAAGGCAATTCACTACCACCTACAGAAAGGAAAGTAGGGAAAAACAAAGAATGTTGGTCTTGCCAACAATGCCCACATCTGTGAATGAATGAATGAATAAAAAGTAAACATGCCAGAATCTAAGAAAGAATAGAATAGAAAGAATAGAAACTTTATTGAATACATATAGTGAAATAGAATTTTGTCCCCCAAAAATTCCACGGTACTTGCTTATTGAAAACTATCTTCCATTGATATGTTTTATTACCTCTTGTAAGTGAAACAGTAGACAGACTATAATATCACATGATATTCCCTTTTCCCAACAAAACAGGCGATAGGTTTGCTGATGCATATTTGACACTGCAGATTTCCTTCACAGAGGCTCCATCCATGCTGTGCCGGTTTTCTTTTCAATCTTAGCTCTTGTATTCCAACACAGCGGTTGAGTAGCAGAGGTCAAAATGTGATGCGCTGGTTTATTATTTCTTTTCAATCACAGTTCTGTCACCTTTTGTGACCTAGAGTGAAGCAACACGAAAAAACATGCACACATTATAAAGAAAAATATCATGAAAATCTGAAGAAAATATTATGAAATGGATTTATATCAAACAGTTCTTTTACAGTAAAGAAAGCATTTGAAAGAGGTGTAATCATTTCACAAGCTGAAGAATTTCACGTGGATGTAAAGACTAGTTAAAACATAAAATTTTAAATAGGTTTAATATATTTTGCTGTAAGTATAATGATAAGGGAAGAAATTGATAATAGTAAGCATTTTAGTGAAAAGTTGATTGGAATATGCAAATATTAAACATACAGTAAATTATACTGGAATGTTTAGTCACAGTTTTAAGAAATATAAATGTGATGAAATGTATAATTCATGTATATTGTACCAGAGGGCATAATATGCATAAATTAGGTTTGAAGCCTGCAGCACATATATTCTTTTAAGGCTGTAATGAGATTTTTTTCATGGCTGTGTTCAATAAATTCAATTCTTCATTATAAAAAGCATTCCTTTAAAGGGGGTAGATTTTCAACTTGTTGCCCAGGTGGAATTCACTCATTGTAGTACTGAGGTAGTGCTGCACTGTTGGAGGTGCTATCTTTTAGTTGAAACACTAAACCAGTCTGCTCTCTCAGGCGAAGGTAAAATATCCCGCCATAACATTATTTCAAAGAAGAGTAGGGAAATTCGCCCTGGCGCCCAGGCCAATATTCATATCTCAACCAATGTCACTCAAACAGATTATTTGGTCATTATCACATTGTCGTTTGTGACATCTTTCTGTGCACAAATTGGCTGCACCATTTCATACATTACAATAGTAACTATATTTCAAAGGTATGCCATTGACTGTAAAGCACTTTGGGGCATTCTTAGATCATAAAAGGCACAGAAAAATGCAAGTTCCTCCTTTCTTTTTCTTTAGTTGAAATCAATAGAAATCAAAATTGGGCTGTTTCTATCATGATCAGCTTATCTGTGATGCCAATTTTATGCTCAGGTGCCAAGTTGAAATCTACCCAAATATGTTTTCATTTCATTTACCTATGAAGCAGAATTTTACCAGACCAAGGGTGGCATATGGGTGGGCTGGTAAAATATTGGGGAACTGCAAAAGCACGGCTCCCAGACATGGTCTCGCCGCCAGGGTATTTCACCATTAGCATAAATAAGAGCGACTTTACAAAGCTGCCAGCATTTTGCCAATGGCGGGTGACCCCCCTGCCACTTGGGGAGGCTGCCAGCTTAATGGATGCGGCCTTTCTGTGTCATCCCCCCAAAGAGGGGGTCGCGGGCAGAGAAGGCAGCCCAAGGCAGCCATATCAATGTTCCAAAGGGATTTAACACCATTCCATGAATTTTTTTTAGCTGCCTGAGCTCCAGAGGTCTCCTGCCTGTCATAGCATCATCCACCTCTCCCAGTGATGCTGCTGAGGCTTCAGACCAGCCAGCCCTCTGATTGGGCCTGCAGCACCAGGAACATGTCTGTCATCTTTAATCGGATGACACGTCCACAGATGGCCAATTGGGACGCTACCTGTGATAAGATTATCAAGCTGGTCCCATTGTCAGCAAGTACTGGCTCATGACATGCTTTTCGATCTGAGCTCAGGATCCCAAAGCCCGCAGTAAAATTCAAGCCTTTTATTCAGTAAGTCAAGTTTAAAGCAAACTGTTCAGTGTTCATTTTAAATTTCAACATATTTATTTGTGAACTCAAAACTAAGCTGTTATCATTTAAAATTAGATAGATAACATGAATCCTGAATCATAGAACATTTCATAGCTCTAAGGATTTTTATTAGTTCAGTGTTAATTCATAAAGAACAGGATGCTTTGGAAATATTTTGCACACTAAAATTAACATTTTGAAATGCTAATAAAACACTATTGAATAATTATTATTTCAATTCTTATTTGCAACTAATAGTGATTGTGGTTTCAATTTGAGTAAGATCCTTCCTTTGAAAGTGTAATAAACATTATTCAGGAAAAGACATTGACCTCGGTTTTGCAGAAGTAAGAATGGTGAAGCTGTCAGTGTTCACTGTCATTACTCCTCTGAAACTGACAGCAATGTTTTGAGACCACACATGCGCAGTTAAACAAGGAAATCCAGAGGTCAGTGATTCTATATTTCTTCACAGGATGTGCTGTTGAAAGCAGCCCAAGCTGCAATCAAGTAGAAATCACAGAATGACAGGATAGTTAGACCACAGAATGAGGCCATTTGGCCTATGGAGTCCACACTAGCCCCCTGCAGGAACAATTCACTACTGCAGTTCCCTGGCTTTTCCCCATAGCCCTGCACGATTTTCCTTTTCAGATAATGTTTCAATTCCCTTTTGAATCCCTTGATAGACTCTGCCTCCACCACATTCTTAGGCAATACATTCCGGGTTCTAACCGCTTGCTGCTTAAAAAAGTTTTCCCTCATGTTGCCACTGCTTTATTTTACAATTACCTTTAATCTGTGTCCTCTAGTTCTCAATCGTTCCACCAACGGGAACAACTTTTCCTTATTTGCTCTGTCAAGATCAAACTGGGCAAGATATCTCAAAACTTTGAGCAACAGGTGAAGCTCGCTGTTTTACGCTGTTACTATGCAGTAGCAATACAAGTGGTATTTGCCACTAACAAGATGCTGCCATCAAGCCAAAAAGACATCCTGCCTACCACACAAATGAATAACATAGTATATAAATTTCTGTGCCAGTATCATGCTAGGTATATAGGCTGTACGTCCCAAAGACTGGCAGATCATATCAAACAGCATGTCCTTTCCGCTGTTCGCAATGGGCAAGGTACAGACCATATCCAGCCAGCCTGTGCTTGCAAAATTCAAAACACAGTACCCACATTAGATGTAATTCTGTGATTCGACAACATTTGCTAAATAATCCTTAATGTGCTAAGAATTGCACTACAACCAATTTAAGATTTTCTCGCAGTGTGGTGCATTTGCGTGTGCTGGAAGCTACATATATTAACACACAGGGCCCTGTTCTTTGCAGACAGGAAGAACATGTACACACATTGCGCCTGCTTCAGCTAAACAAAATAAGTGACAGCCGTTTGCTGTTTCATTCCTCAGGGCAATACCTTGACCAATCAGAGTCAAGCTGCCTGGTTTAAATTTCAAACAATGCTTCTCAGTTAACTGTCAGTCATCATCAGTGTTGCATTCTCCATGGCAATGCCTCTACCAGTCAGAGACCAGCTGCGAACCAATCAGCACTCTCTTCTCATACAGTATAAATCGTTGCTCCCTTTACATTTGACATTCTTACAAATTGTCCTGATGACTACAAGATGAAAAGCTTTGATAATAATTGTCTCTTTTGTCAGCAAAACTCAAGCTCTGTATGACCAAATGACTATTTGCATCACTTTCCATTTAAGTATGGTTTCCCACGCACTCACATGGTGAACACAGTGTCATTGTTATTTAATAGCTCACTTGGTGCCTGTGTTTCACATAACGGTGTAGAAATACGAAGAAATATTTCAGTGGAATGTAACCACTAATCCAGGAACTCAGTAACAGTAATAAGATAAAAACATTGATTGAAAAGAGCTATGTAGATGAGCTCTCCTGGGACAAAATCCTGTCACGGTGCAGAATGGTTGGGAGTGGTAATGCTGACAGCTCAGTTCTCTAGAGTACTTGTTCTGGTTGAGTAGACTTGTTTATCTCATATTTAAAACCCCTTGGTATCTCTCTTTCCACTGGCTTAAAATTTAAAAAAAGTGCATCTTAAATGTACCAATGCAATTTAAGAATAAAAATGGAGCCAAACTTGTTAAGGTAATTTGCACATTTTGGATGAATACTCCTTTTTGCATAATGATCACCGTAAAATAATAAAGTTGGTTCATCAATTTTGATATGGAATCTATTGGCAGATGCATTAATTCTGCTATCTCTAGGACATATTTAGCATGTAATGGTAAGAGCCAATATCAGAAATCATTGGAGTAGTGCAGTACAAATCATGATTGTAAAGACATTGAAATTACAAATTCATTAGCATGTTGGATCTCCTGCAAAGGTTGCACATCTTTTTAAAAAGCCCAAGACTGAAATTTAATCTCTTTGGGTAACATTGTGATTTAATGGATGAACTTGCTTTTCCATTGATAATGCCAGATCTCATTGAAAAGGGCAAATCTGCCTGAGTGTTTTGTTTTACGTTTTGAATTATTTTTTCATAGGATATCTGCTGCTTTCCATCACTATAATGAGGTTTTATATTTTATCTGATCACTTGGGCTTTTCAAAAATAATTAAGGGTTCTTTAGACCTGGTCTTTAGATCTGGTAGCTCAATCTGTACAAGATAATATTGATATCATTTTTGACATTATCCAGTGGATGACAATTGCATTTGTTTCAACCGGAGGCCTGCCAGTTCAGCAGCCTTGACTGCGCCACTGCTAGCAATGACCACTTCTAAGATTGCAGCACAAGGATGAGGATGTGAAGGTGCCTTCATAGACTAATGAGTTAACTTGGGGAAGCCAAAGCCAGGCAGGTAGGCCCCGGTAATTGGGGTGCGGGGTAGGGGGTGGGGAGGGTGGTTGCGAAGGGAATATCATGGTGCACTGGGAGCAAGTTAGGCGCAGGACAACCATTGACAACAGGAAACCTCTCTGTTCGCTATTGGGCATCCATCACAAGGGTTGGCCCCTCCTACCCACTGGGAGGCTGCCAGGGTTTACTTGGTGATCTCCCCATGGGGTACCTCCCGACATAGGCAAAATGCCCGCAGGGGGTTGTGACCTTTAATTGGGCCCATAAGTGGTTCAATTGGCTGTCCAGCTGGCAGCTTTGTCATTATTTTCCTGCCATTGGCAATATACCATGGTGCAGGAAGACTTTGGGCTCCCGTCCTGATGCCTTTCCCTGCCTGCCAGCCCTCCTGCCTCTCAGCCCATCTCCAAAGGGTTGCAAAAATTCACCCCTTAGCGTACAAAGTCAAGGAAGTTATAGTCAAGCTTTATAAATCACTGGTTGGGCAGCTAGAGAATTGTATTCCATTTTTGGGCACGACATTTTATGAAGAATGTCATGGCTTTGAAGAGGAGGTGATTTAACAGAATGGCTGAAGAATTTCAGTTAGGACGAGACCCTATAGAAGCTGGGATTGTTTTCCTTTGGGCAGAGAAGAAAAAGGGGAAACTTAAAAGAGGTGCTCAAAACAATGAAGAGTTTTGTTTGAGTAAGTAAGGAGAAGCTATTTTGACTGGTGAATGAATCAATCACTAGGAGACACAAATTTAAGATTTATATTATTTTTGGAAAGAACCAGAGAGATGATAAGAATTGTTTTTATGCAGTGAATTGTCATGATCTGAAATGCAGTGCCTTAAAAAGTAGTGAAGCAGATCCAATAGTACCTTTCAAAAAGGAATTGGAGATCCATTGGAAATTGAAACATTTACAGGGCTATGGTGAAAAAGCAGGAAAGTGAGATAATTGAATAACTCTTTTAAAAATCCTGGACAGATACCATGCGCTGAGTGTCCTTCTGCTGTGCTGTATGATTCTATGAAGGATGCAAATTTCATTCATATTACTGTGTCCAGTTTCTAATGATAATTTCTGATCTGTCACAACTTGTGGGAAGCAAATTAAAAATTATTAGGCATCAAAATCTGTCCTATGAATTTTTTTCTTTGATCCTACATTATGGTATCATTATACTTCATATTAACATAGCATTTAAGTGTCACAAAGATCAGCGTTTCCACAGCCTTAACTAGATCTTAGAGTCATAGGGCAGAATTTTGCCCTTGGCTGGCGGGCGGGCCCCATTGGCTCAGCGGCGGGCGGACAGCCAACCCCCGCTGCCAAAACGGGGCCTGCCGCCATTTTGAGTGGGCGGGCCAATTAAGGTCCGCCCAGCGGCCTGCCTGACAGGAAACGCCATGTGCTTCCTGTGCAGGGAGGGAGGGAATCCCCAGCTGTCAAAGTGCGCTCTTTCGCGCATGCGCACGAAAGAGCGCACTGCTCCCTGAGACAAAGTGCTCTCTCAGGGAGATTAGTGACACTGTCAAAAACGTAAAAAAATAGAGAAATAAAAATATTATTAATATGTCTCCCTCATGTGACAATGAGATGGGACATGTTAATAAATATCACATTACATTTATTAAAGTTTTTAAAAAGGAACATGAAACCTCATCCCGCCAGTGGATGAGGTTTCATGTATTATCAGAAGCCCGCTGGGGCTCCTGGCCTGCCCGCCAGCCTTAAGGTTGGATGGGCAAGGCCTTTAATTACTTTAATTAGTCTGTCAATGGCCTCAATTAACAGCTGATTTCACTGTCCGTCCGCTTTCCTAAAAATTTAAAGGGACCGGGATGACGTCGGGGGTTTCGCGCCATTTTCCCGTCGGTGAGCGGGCCCCGCCCCCAAATCGCCAACGGGAAAATTCTGGCCATAGGGCAGAACCTTCGGCTCGGCGAGCGGGGGCAGGGCCCGCTCGCCGAGGCCTAAAATGACGCACGGTGATGTAGGATGTGCATCCTGATGTCGTCACGTGTCATTCAGACTCTCAGTTCGGAGGGCACGCACCCGAGTCAGGTGCACTCTCGGCAAACTGTCAAAGGCCTATTAAGGACAGTTAACTATCAATTAAAGCAATAATCTGAACCTCAAGGCTGGCGGGCAGGCAAAGAGCCCAGGCGGCCTTCACATTTTTCATGGATTCTCATCCATGGGCGGGATGAGGTTTCATGAAGGTTTTTAAAGTCTTGTAAAAAAATTTAATAAAATTGATAGACGTGTCCCAGCTCATGTGCCAGTTTCACGTGAGGGGACATGTCTTAAAAATTTTTCTTCCCTTTATTAAATTTTTTTGAACTTAAGCTAATCTCCCTGAGGCAGCTCTGTGCCTTAGAGAGGTTTCTACGCTCTTTCACGTACATGTGCGAAAGAGTGCAGGCCCAGACTCAGGCAACCCTGCCCCCCCCAACCCCGGACTGCACAGGGAGCGCATAGTGCTTCCGGGCGCATGTTACGCTGGGCGGGCCTTAATTGGCCCGCCACGTAAAATGGCAGCACCCAGCCGATCGCGGGCAGTGGTCAGCTGCGCGCCTGCCCGCACCCGCTCCCACCCCCGCCCAAACCTCTTAGATAGGGAGGCAATTCTCCCCATAGAATTATACAGCACAGAAACAGGCCCTTTGGCCCATCGCGTCCGTGCCAGCCATCAAGCACCTATCTATTCTAATCCCATTTTCTACCTCTTGGCCCATAGCCCTGTATGCTATGGTGTTTCAACTGCTCATCTAAATACTTCTTAAATGTTGTGAGGGTGCCTGCCTCTACTGCTCCCTCAGGCAGCGTGTTCCAGGTTCCAACCACCCTCTGGGTGAAAAACCTTTTCCTCAAATCCCCTCTAAGCCTCCTGCCCTTACCTTAAATCGATGCCCCCGGTTATTTGACACCTCCACTAAGGAGAATAGTTTCTTCCTATCTACCCTATCTATGCCCCTCATAATTTTGTATACCTCTATCAGGTCCCCCCTCAGCCTTCTCTGCTCTAAGGAAAACAACCCCAGCCTATCCAGTCTCTCTTCATAGCTGAAACGCTCCAGCCCAGGCAACATCCTGGTGAATCTCCTCTGCACCTTCCCCAGTACAATCACATCCCTCCTATAGTGTGTCAACCAGAACTGCACACAGTACTCCAGCTGTGGCCTAACTAGCATTTTATACTGCTCCAACATAACCTCCCTGCTCCTATATTCTATGCCTCAGCCAATAAAGGCAAGTGTCCCATATGCCTTCTTAACCATCTCATCTACCTGTGCTGCTGCCTTCAGAGATCCATGGACATGTATACCAAGGTCCCTCTGATCCTCTGTACTTCCTAGGGTCCTACCATTCATTGTGTATTCCCTTGCCATGTTAGTCCTCACAAAATGCATCACCTCACGCTTCTCAGGATTAAATTTCATTTGCCACTGCTCCACCCATCTTACCAGCCCATCTATATATTGTCCTGTAATCTAAGGCTTTCTATCTCACTATTTATGACACCACCAATTTTTGTGTCATCTATGAACTTACTGATCATACCTCCTACATTTACATCTAAATCACTAATGTGCACTACAAACAGCAAGGGTCCCAGCACCAATCCCTGCGGTACACCACTTGTCACAGGTTTCCAATCGCAAAAATCAACCTTTGACCATCACATTCTGCCTCCTGCCACTAATCCAGTTTTAGATCTAATTTGCCAAATTGCCCTGGATTCCATGGGCTCTTACCTTCTTGACCATTCTCCAATGCAGGACCTTGTCAAAAGCCTTACTGAAGTCCATGTAGACTACATCAACTATACTACCCGCATCTACACAACTAGTCACCTCCGTGAAAAATTCAATCAACTTTATAAAATAGGAAACAAATTTGACAATAAATCCATAGAATTCCATAGAACAACTATGAATTTTCACATTATGTTTGTCACATTTAAGAGAATTTAATAGCATTCTGAATATCTGATGTCAGAATGTTTTCAGATGTTCCAAAAGTGTGCTGTAATTCTTATGTTGATGATGGTGAAAAATTGATCCAATCTACATTCCAAGAAAGGAATCAAATACCTCAGTCTAATTACTCAGGGCACAATTTAATTTGATCTACAATGAATACACCGACATGGTTTGTGAGGAGACTGGCTGATATTTCCCCTATCCCAGAATAAAATACAATACAATGTTTGTATTAACTTTATCAATTCAGATTTTTGTCACAGTGAAAAGGCCACACCACTATCAAACAATTTATTATTTGCAGCATTTAAACTAACAAATGCCACCTGGTTAACTCTATATTTGACTACATATTCTTCTTCATTTTAGACAAACTGTTCAGATAATTGATGTACAATCCACTAAAGTGCTAATACTGGTATTGTCTGGCTGCAGTTAGTTTGCCTAACTCAGTTTTATATAAACTATTTAAGGTGATAAGATCTTTTTCTTTGCGTGTTGTCATATATTTAAACATATAAATGCTATCTTCAGTGATCCTCCTCTTTAATCATAGGTTTAAAAAAAAGCTAAAGTGTTTCATTTTTTACCTTAGAGTGCAATATAAAGTTAGCAAAAACTACATAGTTGATTATAGGTATACAAAAGCTGACATGATTCAGTAAAGAATGGCAATATTTAGTATCAATACTGTCACTACAAATGCAGAGAAGATGTGGCTGACTTTTACAGCTTTCCATATGAACATGTGATATTGGTAATGTACTGATGTCCTGGCACAAGCTGATGCATAAAGTGTGAAATGCCAGAAGAACATTTATCTTTCACTGGAAGATATTGTGCAGTCATTGATTCTATATGGTGAGCTCATTGATATTTGTTTCTCACATATTCTTGCATAACTCTAGCTCTGAATGAGTCATCAGCATGCGTTGGTGTAATGAGGGATATGTTTCCAACTGTAGAAATGCCCCATATATCATTTCCCTGGAACCAGATTGAAATGTGAATTACACCAAACTCTGTTTTCATTTTAGTGCAACTGACATATGAACCATGTTACTACTACATGGGAACATTTCACAAAAATGAAAGTAAAATATTTATGAAATGAAAGTGACGTTATATTCTCATCAACTTTCAGTCATTTGAAAAAAAGAGTGAAGCATTCAGTGGCATGCAAATCCTTTGTGCCTCTGTGCAGATTCAACAGTTACATATATTTTCTCTGGATAGTTGAGTCCTTCTCCTCCCACAGCTGTCCTCCTGTGATAGGTAAAACTAGATGTGCACAATTCATTAACTGCAAGACAGTTGAGTCCTTCACACCCACTCGCATACATAGTTATCAATCTCTATACAGACAGACACCAGTTTGTTGGGATTTTCTGTAGGAGCTGACACAAGCATTACAATTCTCAGCAACCCTTCAGAACTATCCGGAAATTTGAAAAAACGCGAAACTTCATAAAATACTTGATCAATATTGCTCAAAAATAATGCTGATTTTATTTTCAACTCCTTTATCTCTTAGGCCAATCAGATGTAACTTTGGAAGTACAGCCATAAGGTGACCATGATAAGCCTTCCTGTTTAAACTGAAAAGATGAAGAATTGGACTGGACAGTTAATTAGAATGGTGCACCAACACAAGTGCAAAGTGAATGGAAAGATTGGAAAGAATAAAGGAGAAATTCTGTGCTAGGATGGAAGGGAGAAATTATTAAATGACAAAAGGTATGATGGGACAAAGGGATGATGGCAAAGGGACTAGCAAAACACAAGGCACAGAGGAGGGGCAAAAGTTCAGAGCAGAGGGAGAAGGAAGCATAGCAAATCTGGCAAATAGGAGTAGTCCCCCATGGTGTGGGAATGGTGTAGAAAGGTGGGTAGATCCCAGAGCAGCTGGATCACCACCTGTGTACCAATAGGGAACCCCCATTACAAGCACTATCCCATTGGATTGGAATAGTGTTGCTTCAACTGTGGGACACAAGTAACTGAATTGGATGGGTGTTTCCATTCCTTAATATTCATACTTGCTCATTGTTGTAGCAACATATCAGGGATAGAGACCACAGAAATCTGGGACTTTTTTCTAAACTGAGAGAAAATAGGAAAATCCTGTTGATGCTGGATCTTTGAAACAAAAACAGAAAAATCACTGGAAATACTCAACAGGTCAGGCAGCAGCTGAGGAGAGAAAAAGTGACCATTTGAGGTCATTGTCCTTTCCTCAGCAGTGGCAAAGGTTGAAGATTGAATAGGCTTTAAGCAAGTGCAGGGAATGAGTGAGGGGTGGAGTTGGGGGGTGCTAGCGGGGAGGTGGGGTGGGGAGGTAGGGGGAAGAGTGATGTTGGCCAGTGGAGCCTGCCAAAGTGGGCTAGGTGGCTGGCAGGCCCACATAATTGTGGGAGAGGCTGTGCCTCCCATTCCCACTGGTGGGAAAACTGATCCCCATTAAGCCAGTGGCAGAAATGGGCTGACACGGGGAACACACCCACAGGCCAATTAGGCTCATAGTTGAGCCCACCAGGATTTAGTGGTGGCTCAGGGATTCTCCAATCTCACATGGGTTTCCCATGCCTCCTGAAGGCTGCTGAGTAAACCCTGTTGGGTTTGCCAGGAGCCTTCCACAGGGGTCCCTCTTTCAAAGGCACTTAGTGCCCAATCGATGGACCCAGCATCATGAAGAGGGGTGCCTGCTGACAGCCACCCCACCTGCCCTTGCATCCAACACCCTCCTCCCATCTTGCTGGTGACTCCCTCCCTGTGACCCCCAACCCATCCCACTCACCTCTCTGCAGGGATCCCACAAATGATCTCTGGTGAAGACTTCAATGTGTTACTGGCAGCAGCCACCATTCCCAGTGGCACTGCCAGCAATGGAGAGCTATCCAGGTACAATCAATTTAACAATGATAGCTTATTGTGCATATACTTCATATCCTAGACATCGCAGTTTCATAAGTGCAAAATAATCCTAAATGCCATGTACTTCTCAGCTGACATTTACAAGCACATTTCTATCTGCAAAGTTCCCTCACAAAATAACCATTAATCTCTGATTGACCTGGAAAGTTCTGTCCTGGCGAAAACACTGAATTAAGATAAAAAGCTTGTAAATCTCTTTTTATTACAGTCCAAGTAGCAAAATCAAATTTATCAAAAACTTTGTTGTTGGTTAACAGGTTTGGCTCCATATCAAATGGGGAGCATTCCAGTGGAAGCCACAGCCCAAGAGTAGATAGGGAGCCTGCAGCTGAAGAGGGAAAGGGGGGTTCAAGGAGGTTCCAAGTCTTGCTGGTTGGGGAGGGTGATGGGAAGATCACAATCTTGGAGAGAGGCATCTGATCTTAGGGGAGGGAGGAGCCAATAATCCCAGAGAGGGGAAGCAGGTAAGTTTGATGGGCTGCAATGAAGCACTCCTGCTCCTACTGACCCATAAATATAAAGCACTCACTTATTGTACACAATAGCTCTCCCCTCATTTTAGCTTCAGAGTTTCCTGAGGCCTTGGGTTAAACATGGAAAACAGATAAAATCTGGGACACAAAGCCCCATTATAATATTTAAATGCCAAACTGCCCCACGTAAGTTGTCCACTCCCAACCCACTTCTATGAAAACAATAAGTGGATATATTTGAGGTGGGTTTTGTTCAATTTGAGATTTTTAAAAATTTCATAGCCCACCTAACCCAAACCCATCCATTTTTGGCATTAAAATTCCTTTCACAAAGCTTGAACCAGTAAGTGTGAATACGAATATTTAATTCAATGTAAAATCATGTACAGAAAGCGAGATAAGGAGAGGGAAAGGTAGATGGAACTGGGGTGATGTGCTCATTTACCTGTGCATGTGTGGATGCTGCAAGTTGCTGTCCTTTTACTCCATAATAATGGTGAATGCTGACAACCCCACTGTTATTCTTCCACAAAATCAAGGCCTTTGGAAATGCAATACAGGTCAAGTACAGAAATTTAAAATGTTGCAATAAACAGCAGAAATAATGACTTTGGGTCCTGCTGCGCATAACATTTAAAGGTCAACCACATAGTTTGGTATTAAAATGACATGTATGTCATCTTCAGTGAGGGCAGAAGGTGGAAGTATTGAATAAGTACTTTGCTTCAGTATTTACAGTACAGGAAGATTAGCTTGCCAGACATTCCAAAGAAACTAATATTGAATCAGGGATGGAGACTCACCAAAATTAACCTCAGCAAAATAACAATAATGAAGAAAATAATGGACCTGAAGAGTGACAAATTCCCAGGACAAGATGGCTTCCATCTTAGGCTTTAAAGAAAGTAGGAGAGAATATTGTTTATGCTCTAACTACAATCCTCCAAAATTCTCTCAATTCAGGAACAGTTCCTTCAGATTGTCATTCTATTTTAAAAAGGCGGGAGAGGAAGACCAGAAAATTATTTATCAGTTAGCCTAAGCTCTGTTGTCAGGAACTTATTGGAGTTTATAATAAAGATAGAGTGAATGAACAGCTTGAAATTTTTCAGCTGATCTGAGAGAGCCAGCATGGATTTGTAAGTTCTATTGAAGAGTCATACGGACTCGAAACATTAACTGTGTTCCCCTCCGCAGATGCTGTCAGACCTGCTGAGTTTTTCCAGGTATTTTTATTTTTATTTTGGATTTGTAAAGACTAGGTCATGCCTGATGAATTGATGGAATTTGTTGAAGAGGTGGCTAAAGCAGTGGACAAGGGGAATACCTAGTGGATTTCAATGTAGGCAAATACGAGCTCACCCATTTTAGACCTTACTTTCTAAATGATGAAAAGCTAGAAACCATGGAGGTGCAAAGAATGTTGGGGTCCATATCCATAGGTCATTAAAATAGTATGGATAAATAATCAAAAAGTTGAATGCAATGTTGGTTTTTATATCTAGAAGACTAGAATACTAGGGGATAGAAGTTATGCTACAGATATAAAATGCCCGAGAGTACTGTTCAGTTCACGGCACCACACATTAGGAAAGAATAATTGACCATGGAATGAATACAGCAGAGATTTAGCAGAATGATATCCAAATTCCAAGTGTTAAAAGATTACACAAACTAAGGTTATATTCCCTCGAATTTAGATGGTTGAGAGGTGACTTTATTGAAATTTTTGAGATGTCAAGGGGAATTGATGGGGTAAATAGAGAGAATCTATTTCTGCTTGTTGGGGAGTCTAGAACTAGGGGACATGGTCTAAAAATTAGAACCAGACCTTTTAGGAATGAAAATAGGAAATACTTCTACGCACAAAGGGTGGGAGAAGTTTACGACTCTCTTCAGCAAACAACAATCGATGCTAGATCAATTGCTAATTTTAGAAAAGAGATTGATAGATCTTTGTTCAGCAAAGTTATTAAAACATTGGGGAAAATGAGGGTGTATGGACTTCAGTTGCAGATCAGCCATGAAACCATTGGATTGTGGAACAGGCCGAAGGAGTTATATAGACTATTCCTATTCCTATGTTCATTTGCCTGAAGGACATGAATGAACTATTTGGATGTGGACTTCGCTACTGGGCCAGCATTTATTGTCCATCCCTAGTTGCCCTTGAAGAGGTGGCAGATGAGCCGCCTTCTTGAACCGCTGTGGTGTAAGTACACCCACAGTGCTGTTCGGGAGGGAGTTCCAGGATTTTGACCTAACGACAGGGAAGGGACGGTGACATATTTCCAAATCAGGATGGTGAATGACTTGGAGGGGAATTTCCAGGTGGTGGTGTTCCCATATATATGCTGCCCTTGTCCTTCTAGATGGTGGTAGCCATGGGTTTGAAAGGTGCTGTCTATGGAGCCTTGGTGAATTCCTGCAATGCATCCTGTAGGTGGTACACACTGCTGCTACTGTACGTCGGTGGTGGAGGGAGTGAATGTTTGTGGATGTGGTGCCAATCAAGTGGGCTGCTTTGTCCTAAATGTGTCAAACTTCTTGAGTGTTGTGGGAGCTGCACTCATCCAGGCAAGGGGGAATATTCCATTAGACTCCTGACTTGTGCCTTGGAGATGGTGGACAGGCTTTGGGGAGTCAGGAGGTGAGTTACTCATCGCAGGATTCCTAGCCTCTGACCTGCTCTTGTAGCCACAGTATTTATATGGCTAATCCAGTTCAGTTTCTGGTCAAGGGTAACCCCCTGGATGTTGATAGTGGGGGATTCAAGGGATGATGGTTAGATTCTCTCTTGCTGGAGATAGTCATTGCCTGGCACTTGTGTGGCGTGAATGTTACTTGTCACTTGTCAGCCCAAGTCTGGGTATTGTCCAGGTCTTGCTGCAATGGGACATGGATTGCTACAGTATCTGAGGAGTAGAGAAGGGTGCTGAACATTGTGCAATCATCAGCGAACATCCCCACTTCTGAACTTATGAATGAAGAAAGATCATTCATGAAGCAGCTGAAGATGCTTGGGTCAAGGACACTACCTTGAGGAACTCCTGCAGTGATATCCTGGAGCGGAGATGACTGACCTCCAACAACCACAACCATCTTCCTTTCTGCTAGATATGATTCCAACCAGTAGAGAGTTTTCCCTCTGATTCCTATTGACTCCAGTTTTGCTAGGGCTGCTTGATGCCACGCTCAGTTAAATGCGGCCTTGATGTCAAGGGCAGTCACTCTCACCTCACCTCAGGAGTTCAGCTCTTTTGTCCATGTTTGAACCAAGGCTGTAATGAGGTCAGGAGCTGAGTGACCCTGGCAGAACCCAAAGTGGGCGTCAGTGAGCAGGTTACTGCTAAGCAAGTGCCACTTGATAGCAATGTTTTTGACCCCTTTTATTAATTTACTGATGATCAAGAGTAGACTGATGGGGCGGTAACTGGCCGGGTTGGATTTGTCCTGCTTTTTGTGCACAGGACATACCTGGGCAATTTTCCACATAACAGGGTAGATGCCAGTGTTGTAGCTATATTGTAGCTTGGCAAGTTCTGGAGCACAACTCTTCCGTGCTATTGCCAGGATATTGTCAGGGCCCATAGCCTTTGTACTATCCAGTGCCTTGAGCCATTTCTTGATATCAGGTGGAGTGAATCGAATTGGCTGAAGACTGGCATCTGTAGTGCTGTGGACCTCCAGAGGAGGCTGAGATGGATTATCTACTCAGCACTTCTGGCTGAAGATTGTAGCAAATGCTTCACCTTTATCTTTTGTACTGATGTGTTGGGCTCCCCCATCATTGATGATGGGGATATTTGTGGAGCCTACCCCTGTAGTGAGTTGTTTAATTGTCCACCACCATTCACGACTGGATGTGGCAGGATTGCAGAGCTTAGATCTGATCCGTTGGCTGTGGGATCGCTTAGCTCTGTCTATCACTTGCTGCTTATGCTGTTTGGCACATAAGTAATCTTGTGTTATAGCTTCACCAGGTTGACGCTTCATTTCTAAGTGTGCCTGGTGCTGCTCATGGCATGCCCTCCTGCACTCTTCATTGAACCAGGGTTGATCCCCTGGCTTGATGGTAATAGTAGAGTGGGGGATATGTCAGGCCATGAGGTTACAGATTGTGTTTGAGTACAATTCTGCTGCTGCTGATGGCTTACAATGCCTCATGGATGCCCAGTCTTGAGCTGCTAGATATTTTCAAAATCTAGCTCATTTAGCACGGTGGTAGTGCCACACAACAATGTGGAGGGTATCCTCGATGTGAAGCGGAGCCATGAGGACATATATTGCTGATAGTTTACTCAAACAGCCCTCCCTTCTGTTCAAGCATAACCTATGGGTGTCAGGGCATGCTGATTTCTTCTGTATATAAATTTGTGTGGTTAAATATATTTCTATATATAGTGTATAATGTGTGTACATGTGCATTTAGTGTATTCCCTATGGCCTTGCTCACAGTTAGATGGAAAAACTGTTAGGCTGATTTTCCTTTAGAGACAGCTGTTGACAGATTGGATCTGTGGACAGAACATAAGATGATGAGCAGTGAGAAAGCAAGTTCCTTCAATGTTCTTGGCTCAGGACATTTCTATGGCCTGGGTCCAGTTCTGGCTTGGTCTACTGCCAAAGATTGGAGGACATGAGATTAAGTTCTCTACAAAAATTCAAAACATTTGAATTGATGTTCAAAAGGGTCCCAGGATTTCCAATTGGATAACAGTTGTAGCATAAATCCAACCTTAGTTTATTCAGTCAAATTGCCAAACGCCTAAGTTGCACTACCATTTTCACATTGACGTGCATTCAAAACTGATTTGTATTGATCAAAAGCAGTGTCATAATAACGCAGGCATTTTTGGACTCACAGTTCTTTAAGTGACAAAACTTTAGTTTTGAGTGCATTAGGTGAAAAGATATTGTGCTGATTTTCACTCAAGCACCCTGTTCCTAGTACTGGCAAAAGATTCATAACCAATGTTCCTGGCTGTATCTGTGGAGAGAAGGAGCTTTTAATTGGCTTCCCAGTCTAAAGCATACTGAAACAAAACCTTATTACCATGCTTAAGGAACAACAAAAAATATATCATGCTAGTTCGGAGTTTCTTTGTGAAGCAGTTTCAGTCACGATTATGACAACACTCTGCCTCCTGCCAGGTGCTCATCTGAAAAAGCTGAGATGACTAACTATGTTGGATTGCCTGCTTGTGTATGCTTATATAAGAACTAGAAGAATTTATCAGTGTGGTTTCCTGTAAAGGATCATGACTTTCTTGCTTTGAATACTAACTCTGTTGAATGTAAGGAACCTCAGTTCTTTAGCTAGGTTGCAGAGAGGTGGAATTTCCTTGTCATATTTAATGGTTTTGGATAACCAATGAAAGCAAAATAATTTGCATCTCATTCTTGGGAACTGCAGCATGAAGATAAGTCCTGGAAAATTGAAAATGATTGTACATAAACTCTTTCCAAATCACAGAATTTTAACGGCACAGAAGAGGCCATTCGGCCCATCGTGTCTGCACTGGCTCTCCAAATGAGCATTATGACCTAGTGCCATTGCCCTGTCTTTTCCCTGTACTCCTGCACATTGTTTCTATTCAAATAATCATCTAATGCCCTCTTGAATGCCTCGATTGAACCTGCCTCCACCACACTTCCAGGCAGTGCATTCCAGACCCAAACCACTTGTTGTGTGAAAAAGTTTTTTCTCACATCACATTTGCTTCTTTTGCAAATCACTTTAAATCTGTGTCCTTTTGTTCTTAATCCTTTTACGAGCGGGAACAACTTCTCCCTATCTACTCTGTCCAGCCCCCTCATATTTTGAACGACTTTATCAAATGTCCTCGTAGCTTTCTTCTCTCCAAGGAGAACAGTTCCAACCTCTCCAATCCACCTTCATAACTGAAGTTCCTCATCCCTGGAACCATTTTTGTAAACTTCTTCTGCACTCTCTCTAATGTGCTCACATCCTTTCTCTAATGTGGCACCCAGAACTGTACACAGTACTCCAGCTGAGATCTAACGAGTGTCTTATATAAACTCAGCATAAGCCCCTTGCTCTTGTACTCTATGCCCCTATTAATAAAGCCCAGGATACTATATGCTTTATTAACTGCTCTCTTCATCTGTCCTGCCACCTTCAATGATCTATGCACATATATACCCAGATCTTTCTGCTCCTGCACCACCTTCAAAATTTCACCCCTTATTTTATATTGCCTGACCATGTTCTTCCTACCAAAATGCATCACCTCACACTTCTCCGCCTTGAACTCCATCTGTCAGCTGTCTGCCCACTCCACCAACTTGTCTATGTCCTTTTGAAGTTCTACACTATCCTCACAAATATTAAATAACAATTTTAACAGTTAACATGATTTAGCCCATGTATTTTAGCAGACGTAAATATGCTATTGCATGAACTGCTACAAAATGTAGACATGCCAAGATCTAGGTTTCTATATTTAGTCACTTTGTTGATGATTGGGAGGTTGACATGGTGCTAATTGCTGGGCTAGATTTGTCTTGCATTTTCATATATGGTACATATTGTCCATGTTGTCAATAGAAGGTGGTTTCATAGATACATTGAAATTTTTGATGAGGGGATAACTTTAAGCCAACCTATTTTTTGTGCAGCTAAAGCACAGGGTTTGAGCACTACAGCCAGGACATTGTCATGTCCCATTTTCTTCACTATGTCCGGCACACTCAGCTACTTCTTTTTGGTGATTTAATGGGCTGCCGGGGTCCCTGCACCCCTGGCCAAAATGTTGAGCTCCGACAGCTCCCCCTGCAGCCATTTAACACTCTGAGAGGCATTAACTGGTTTAAGATGGGACTTCTGCCCCCATCTGGTGAGAAAGTCCTGCCCCTGAGTGCTGTTGACCAAACAAATGGCCAGCAGTTCTCTGCCTCCAGTAGCGGCACTGGGAGTGGTGGCCATTGCTATATTCCAACAGTCCTCAACCCTGAGAGTTAAGGGGGATGTGGTATCACAGGTCCTATTCTTTAAGGCCCCAGTGAAGGGGGGTGGGGAGTGCAAGGATGGGGTGGGGTCTACAGTGGACAGGCCAAGGTGGGAGGGGAACTTAGAGAGGTGGGGGGGACAACCTGGGAGAGCCCTCTGATGGGCCCAGGGGAACTGGTAAGGAGGCACCCCCTGCCCCCTTATTTGCCACCAGCATGTGCAGTGAGAGTTGCCAGGCTGAAACTTGGCATGGGCTTCTCCCGCCACTGGGTGGGTCAGGAATGGAGGGGTAAATTTGAAATTCCAGCCCCACAGGCCTTATTTTACCCATTCCCAACTCAATTCTGGGCAAGTGCACGAGGGGAAATCCTCAAGTAATATCTGATCCAAAGTTGGAAATAAACTGAAAATGGAGCAAATTCAGCATCTTATAATTTGAAAAAAGTGAATAAGATTTACAATACCAAATTACACAAAAAGGAAAAGATTACCTTTTTGTATAAAAATGACCACCTCTGTGAGGAAGAATAATGACCATTTTTACACCACATTTCCCAGGCATTGAGTTCTTATATTCAGCATGCTTTTTTGCTTGAAACATTAAACGTCAAACATATCATTAGAATACCAAAAGTACATAATGTTCACTGTCAAATTATATCACATAACAAAACATTTAAGTTGTACGTTCATTGCTTCATATTTACTGAAATGATCCATCTATAGCCCATATCACTTTTGATTCCTTGGTGGCATGCATCATTGTTGAGTCTGAGGAGAAGGATGAAGAGAAGGGCTAGACATCAATGGCAGCATGAAACATAATTTAAAATTTAACATCTAAACTTCAAAACTGAGCAAAAAAAGTTTGATGAATGAAATCTCATTTTACACTGGGCCCCATTGTAAAATAAATAGATTATCTTTTATTGCAACTGGAACACATGGTGTGATTCATCAGCTAGAGTTGCTTACCCTTTCCATTTTCCAACCTAGACTGAAAGAAAGAAAGAGGCAATGAGCTTGATTTTCACTTCTGGTGAAGGAGACTAAAGGACCTGAAGCATTTTGATGGTCAAACCTCATTTTTTTCTCATTGACAAGTTCCCCATTAATTTTCCAGTGCTGATGGACAGATCACCGATTAGAACGGTGGAAATTCCATCAGGCCTGGTGCCTGTTTGAAACAATGATACATTCCTTAAAGCGAGTTTCCTCTTTGGAGAATTTCTTCACTTGTTACTGATGAACATTCAGTTGTTCAGAAGGGCATATACAAGGGCCTCCTTAACAGGTTTTTGGCTGCAGCAGTGGAGGTCTTAGCAGGTAATGCATGGCACTCACGGCCCTCTGGTAGAGCAGAACTACCTCAAACACTGCTCTTCATTAACTGTAGTATGATTCTCAGGGTCAGTATACCCTATGTGGTGGGTATGAAAGCATTTAAGTTGCACCCTCCCATCCATCTGATTTGGTGTCTATGGCATCACAGATTCTGTCTGTGGCTTTTTCAGCTCTTACTGATGCTCTTACTCTTTTTCCCACCAGAAGGGAGTTGCCAAAATCATATTAAGTACTAAGAGGGTCTTAGCCTCCTGAATTGGTGCAAGCATTGAAAATGTCTTCTCCACACAAAATCCTGTTCATGAGAATTAAGTCAAGTTTGTATCAATATAAATCCATTGATCCAAAGAGTCTCATGTGAGTGACCCTTTAAATGATGCTCCAAATGGCCTGTTCCCTGCCTGTACTCTCCGCTCTACTCGCTGGGTCCTGTACACAGTGGTAGGCCCGACATTGTGCCTGAAAATTGCATTGGAGCTCTATTTATGTTCTAGGACTCCAATTTCTTTATTGTGAGGGGCTTCTGCAAGAAACAGGTGGGCACCAAGACTGCCCTCCTCAGGACCTTATATGAGATAACAGCGAGCTGATTGAGAGCGCAATTAAAGTAGTAGCGTTGGTGCTGCAAACTGCCATCCTAGGTTATATTGGCCCCAACAAGTGTCAATTGGTTCAATCTAGTTACATATGTACATTGTATCCTACATTGCACAATGTAGATGCATTGAATAGATTGAAGATGTCAACAGTGAGGCAACATCTGAGTATTATAATGACTAATATGACTGGGATATTTGGATTCTTTTGCTATAATTATGACTGGTATACAATTCCTCTCAAAATTTGACCATGTTTGCAATCTTATGACTGATTCCAAAATTTTTACTTTTGAGAATTGTTCAACGATTCTTCCTGAAATGTGATGTTAACTAATCTTGAACTAGTCAAGCATTACAAGGAAGCAGTTAAGCTCGGAAGGGAATTTAGGCAAATCACAGTGATGAATTTAATCCAATATTGTTCGCAGCTGAGGAAGAAAAGAATACCCCTTCAGTGATGTAAATTGATAAATTAAATTAGATTTTTGTTAGACAGTTTCAAAACTGATTATTTAAAGGTAAAACTGGGATGACTAGAATCTCAGAATATCTATTTATATAACTTAGAGATTATGCGCATCAAGGGAAAAATATGAATTGATAGGACCGCATAATTATTCCGTGTTGTCAAATTTCTCTATCCCAAAAGTACTAAAGAAAAACATTTTGTACTTTGCTATTTAATTTCAAAGATTGAATTACCTTAATTGATTTAATTTTTCATATGATCTACCCCTTCATTCAGGTCGTAGCTGAAAGAACTTAGCTTAGAGAGATCAGATGTGGGTGGCCTAGCCATATAATAATTAACTCCATTAATGTCTTAGATTTCAATCATTTCAAGTCTTTTCTGTAATCATGGTATTAATATCTATTTACATATATTTCTGAGCAACATTTACATTATGTTATATAGATATCCTACATTTTATACTGACGATATACATTGGATTAAAAACATAACTAGGAAAGGATACTAAAGCCATGATAAGCATTTGAGATATGTATTAGAAATTTAAACTTTCTACTTTTTCTAATGCTATGTGTTTACGTGTTAAAAGATCAGATGAGAGAGATGGTCAATTGTTATGGCGGATATTGATTAAATTTCAGCAACTAGAGATAGCAGAACTGGTTCATTCTCTTTGGAGGAGATAAACTCTGAATCTTTGAACAGATTCTTCCCATTGAAATTTATTTTCTAAAGAAGCTTTGTTTTGGATGGTCCAATGCAGTCCATTTTTGAGGATTGGTATGAGATCTTAAAATAACACCCTAACCATGATGATGCCATTAAATTTGTTAGAAATGGCTGTGTGCCCCTGATCAGTGAGGTTTTAACCTATTAAACCCAGATTCCTTCAGAGTAGTGGGCATGGACATTACTGTTCTTTTATGGGATTGAGTTTGTGATCCTCTTGCATTGATGTCAAACTCATGCAGATCAGAATTCAGCAGCTTGTCACCCACACTTCTGACACATACTTTAGTGAGTTGGCAAATTTAAAGCAATCTACCTGTACAGCTCTCTTCAAACTGAATACTTTAATCATTTGGAAATACTAACGTGTCTCCAATTTCATCCATTTTTGTAAATTTCTTTTCATGGGCCATCTTTGGTTTCTCCTCTCACAAGTCAGTCATTTCTCCCATAAGCATCCACTTCCAGATTCTGATTCGCACCAAAACAATGATGCCAGCTTTTTCTACTTTTCTTTTGAAAATTTTAGTGGGAGACATCTGTGGACATTCTTTAATCATAGATGACCTCAACAAGCTTAATTTCTGATGACTTCCTCTTTTTCTGGCAAACAGAAAATTGACATTTTACAGGAACCTCTTCACCCTGGCAGCTCTCAATTACAATCAGATTGTACTTTCAGGTTGACTGGCTAGAATTTTTTAGCTCGGCGGGCACCCAACCCGGCCGAGCGTGCCGATGTTAACGCACATCCCCGCGATAGCTCAGTCGGCGGGTGCTGCCAAAGCCGGCAGTGCACCCGCCGACAATTACAAGGCCTATTAAGGCCAATAAGTTATCAATTGACGTTAATTTTTCACTGCCTGTTTAACCTAACGGTTGGCGGGCAGGTGAAAAGGCCAAGCAGCCTTTGCATTTTTTTGGAAACCTCATCCATGGGCGGGATGAGGTTTCCAAAAGCAAATACAAATAAAATAAAAACTTTACTTTTTAATGACAAACATGTCCCCGCTCACGTGACAGAGTCACATGCAAGGACATGTTTTATTACATTTTTCTGTTGTCTATTAGTTTTTCAATATATTCCTCATCTCCCTGAGGCAGCTTCGTGCCTCAGTGAGATTATTCAGCACTCTCTCGCGCGCATGCGCGAAGTTCATGCTCGGCCTGCTCACACTCCTCCCACCGCCCACACAGGCAGCGCTCAGTGCTGCCACTCGTGTATCACGCTGGGCGAGCCTTAATTGGCCCGCCCAGCGTGAAATGACAGTGCGCTATTAATCGCAGGTGGTGGTCGGCTTCCCGACTGCCCCCGCCGATCCCACACACCAAGGGCAAAGTTCTGCCCACTGTTACCATTATAGGACATTAAAAAAGCACTCAAAATGTGGCTGTGTCCCCCCCTCTGTAACACAAACCACAACCTCTGAGTCTATAGATGGGTTCACAGGTGTAGATAGTACATTCTAGGTGAATCTTAGCAAGAATATAAGCCACTCAACTCAAACAACCATATCTTTCTGAACTCTTCACATTCTCTATTTCACACTAACTCCTCCAGGGCTTCACTGGGCCACCTCAACCACTTACGCAAGTTTTCTCTCTTTGCCTTCTTTCACCTCAATTTCTCCTTTCCAGAATGATTCTGTACTAATTAGAAAGTAATATTGCCTGCACCATTACACAAATTGAATCATTATTCTCACAATCTCCCTTCATGTTGTTTTTAAGTCTGCTTTAGCTGTAGTTTCAAGCATACTCCTATTCACTATTAGATCATAATGCAGACACCTTTTGTTTCCAACCTTACCGACCTTGAAATCTTCAATGATAGAGTTCAAATATACCAACATTCTTATTCTTATAACAAATAGGGGAATGCTAGTGAAAACTCTGTGTATCCTTAGACACTTGAATAGCTGCTAAACTATACAATCTTCTCCAGGCTCGACACAGTCAATAATCACAAAGACATGGAATGAAACGAAACTCACAATAAATACACGACAAATACCCATAAAATCAAAATACTGCGGATGCTGGAAATATAGAACAAAAAACAAAAATACCTGGAAAAACTCAGCAGGTCTGACAGCATCTGCGGAGAGGGATACAGTTGATGTTTCGAGTCCGTATGACCCTTCATCAGAGCTAAGGAAATAGAGAAATGAGGTGAAATATAAGCTGGTAGACGGGGGGTGGGTGACAGGTGGAGCTCGACAGGGGGCCAGTGATAGGTGAAGGCAAAGAAGAGATTGCCAAAGATGTCATAGACAAAAGGACAAAGGGGCGTTTAAACTTTAACTCTGTTTTTCTCTCCACAGATGCTGTTAGACCTGCTGAGTTTTTCCAACATTTTCTGTTTTTGTTTCAAATACCCATAAATATTGGTACTTTTCCAATCTGGAACATGAACACACATGGAGAAGTATATATCGACTTCTATTCTGTGGTGTACAACAGCTTTGAGAAAGCTGACAGCATGAACATTAATAACTTTAATCAAGTAAAATCCTAAGCAAAACAGTTTGCTACGAGTGACTGTACCATCAGATCAAAGAGTGCTGACATGGATACTGTGCCATATCCTACAAAATGCTTTGTACCAGATCAAATGATTTGCCAGTACTAGCTTAGCAGACTTAGGTCCATGATTTCATCTCTGATGTTCAATCCCATAATCTATGGAGCCAGTTAATGATTAGGAACAGGTCTACCCAGGAACATTTCCTCTCAGTTGTTAGTACATTCAGTGCAGCGTGCTAGTATTCAGTGAATGCTATTCCTAGTTTTAATTGAGAAAAAGTAACAAATAGATACATCTGAATAGAAACGCTTAGGACTTGTTTATGACTTGTTAGATTCAATGGATAGATTTTTGTTTTCATTGTGCAAGCATCACCCAGGAAAGTTCAGAACGGAAAATCTGCTGAGGTAGATTGCACACCCTTTACAGAACCCTTGCAGTAATTTAAAAGACTATCAGGTGGTTTCAGTTTTGAACTTTTTATTCTATTCCAACCCCTCAGACTCCTCATAGGTCCAGGTGGTGAAGACAAGGCCCTCAAGGTTTATTTGCCAGGTGCCCATATTTTCGGCACTACTTTCAACATGCACGCACATTTCTGGAGCAGGCCACGCCAGATGCCATTCTGGTAGATTGTTAGGGATTGTGCATGGAATTATGGATTATAATGTCAGTCAGAGTGTGAAACTGATTTGACACCAGCTCTGCCATTTTTGGTCTAGATGCTCCAGCTAATTCCCTCTTTTAATCTTGTACAACCGAACATGCAGTCAGTACAGGGAGGAACTACCCCTCCCTCCCTCCCCCAAACCCCCACTGCTGTTTTAAAGGATCATCAACCACTTTCAGGTTTGTTCCTGATTGATTTCTACCAGCTAAAGCTGGTTAGTAGAAGTTATTGAAAGTTTGTACTATTAATTAAAGTTGGTGAAGTCAACTGGGAATGATGCGGTATGTGGTTAAAGCCTTGGCTCTGACTTCAGCGCTCCATTTACACACTCTGCTCCCAGTCAATGGTGCTGTAGTTTCCATCCCCCTTGGCTTGCAGCATGACAGGGAGGAAAAGCAGAGGCAACAAGATGAGGACAAACTACGAAAAGGGAGAAATAGGAGGCGGAGGCAGGACTCTTATGCAGGAAGCCACACCAACCCAGAGTCTTCAAGGTAATCTTGTACCTCGACTTAAGCGACGAACAGTGTGTGTGTCATCTCCATTACACTAAGGGGGTGCTCATTGAAATTGCAAGCAAATCTGCAGGCTTAATCAGGTTGAGGATGGCACTGTCAATGGCTGTAATGGTGACAGTGGCCATGCACTTCTCTCCATCAGGCTCCTTCCTGACTATCTCACATCTTGCAGGTTGCTGCCATTGTTATACACTGAATACAAAGAGAGCTGAATACATTTTATTCTCACGTTACAGAGAGAAGCAGGTGGAGTGAGCACATGGCTACACCAGGATAGCAGGGTTTCCCATGTTACAGGTGTCATTGACTACAATCCCATCATTTTGCAAGTGCTGCATGTAAATTTGGAGATACATCACAAAAACAAAGGGTCCACCTGGTCATAAGATCATGAGATCATAAGGAAAAGCAGGAGTAGGCCTTTTGGCCCATTGAGCCTGCTCTGCCTAACAAAAGATTATGGCTGATCTGATAGTGGACTTAATTCAACTTTCCTGCCTGCTCCCCATAAACCTTTACTCCCTTGTAGATCAAAAATCTAACTCAGTGTCATGATGATGTACCACGTACAATGTGGAATATTAATCTTTAGTTTCATTGGCTGGTGTAATGATTTGAATTGTTTTTGAAAAGGAAAGAAACAACTAGAACTGCAAAGACACTACATTTTAAAATGGTTGCAGAAGTCACCTGACCTGTAAATTGGCCAAGTTTCTAAAAGCCTCTGAAAATGGATGACTAGGGGACATGTCTGGGCAGTTCTCCTCACAAACGTCACAGTTGCCATTGTCTGAACTCTCTGAAAAACATAACGAAAATTGGCCACCAGATTTCCTGAGCAGAATATTGCACTCATCGGGCAGTCACCTGCCCAACTCGAACGAGCATAAAATGATGGGCAATGACGTCAGGCGAGCATCCCGATGTCATTGCACACTTGCACTATATTTTGGTTGGCGGGTGGGCATGAGAGTCAGCAGCATACCCGCCGACAATTAAGCGGCCTATTAAGGCCCTTAATCGACTAATTGTTCTGAATTTTTCGCTGCCCATCCAACCGTTCGGTTGGCGGGTGGACGAAAATGCCAAGTGGCCTTTGTATTTTTGGTGAAACCTCATCCACAGGCGGGATAAGATTTCGTCCAGTGATTTAAAAAAAAAATTGCCCTCATATTTTACATGTCCCTGCTCATGTGACAGAGCCACATGAGGGGACATGTTTTCATTGTTTTAAAATTCTCTATTTATATTGATAAAAATCTTCCGTTTTCTGAGGCAGCTCTGTGCCTCAGGAAGTTTTTACTGCATGCACTCACACGCATGCATGAATATTAGTGCTCACGCTTCTGCCGACCCCACCCCGGCAGCGCTGCAGCGCGCATTTCATGCTGGCTGGCCGTTAATTGGCCAGCCAACATGCAACCCATGTCAGGGCCCGACCACAGGTGGTGGGCTGCTTCAGAACCACTCCAGGACCCACACACCGCGCTTGTCCGAGGAGGGCAAAATTCTGCCACCTGACTCCAGAAACTGCCAGGAACAAGGAAGGACTAACGAAATTCATTATGCAAGGAGGGTGCTAAGGACCCCCTATCTGTTTCAATGGCATCTTGATAACTTTGACAGTGGAAGATTGAATCTCCTTTTTAAAGTATGGATTGCCTTCCATTGTGTGCCAATAGCCAGTTGTCACATGATTGGTACCCCACTTGTGAAAATCTATGATTATAATCTAGTCTGTTTGTAAAAACAAAGGGAGTTAGCAGAATGCAACAGTAACATCAAGAAGAAAACTATAGAATGTGACATTACCTCTCCCTCTCCCTTCTATTTTCAAGTTCTGGACCCTATCTTTGTTATATTTTGAAATATATCACAGAGATAGAGAATTTTAATCGAAAGGAACTTCAAGTGCCATTCACATTGGGGAAAGGTGGATTACAGTTTAAAAGAGACTGCCTCCTAAAAGACAACCAGCTTATGTCAGTTGCAAAACTATTGGGATTCTAAGTCTACCTGGGAACTAACCACCAGGCTATTTGTCTTCAAGTCGCTTCACAGCTTCATGAGCATCCTTTGCTTCTCAAAAAGACCTTTACTCCAACTAAATTATCAACTCAACCAAGAAGACATCAGGCCTGCTTTGATATAAAGACTGAATTATAAATCCCATTTTTATAATTACGGCTTTATCTTTAAATAAATCTGTCAATTTAAATAATAGTCTTTGCTTGTGTGACTGTATGAGTGAAACAAATGATTGAGACATTGTGTTCAAATATCTGAGATAAGAGTGTGATAATAAATAACCTTTATTTTTAAAAAATCACCAGAAACCTTGCTGCTGGAATTTATTTAAATTTAAGATAAATCACACTGAGGGTAAGGAAATACACACTCCTTACACGCAAACATCCTGATTATGGGCTGGAAGGGACCACACAAATCCTGTCCATAACATCAGCCTTGATTATATTCAATGACCCAGCCCCCACTGCTCAGTGAGGAAGAGAATTCCAAAGACTAGTGACCCCTCTGAGAGAAAAAAATCACTCCTCATCCGTGCCTTAAATGTGAGATCCTTTAGTTTTAGGCTGTGCCCCCTAGTTCTAGATTCCCCCACTAGGGAAACATCCTCTCAAAATCCACCTTGTTAATTCCCCTCAGAATCTTAGGTATTTCATTTAGATCACCTCTCATTCTTCTAAACTCCAATGAGTATAGGCCAAGCCTGCTCAAGTTCTCTTCATAAGCCAACGCCTTCATCTCAAGGATCAGCCTAGTGAACTTTCGCTGAACTGCTTCCAATGCAAATATATCTCTCCCTAAATAAGGAGAGCAACACTGTACACAGTACTCTGACTGTGGTCTCACAAATGTGCTCTACAGTTGTAGTTGTAGCAAGACTAATGTGTACTCCATCCCCTTGCAATAAAGGCCAACGTTCCATTTGCTTTTCTATTTACTTCTTGTACTACATGCTAGCTTTTTATGATTCATGTACAGGTCCCAAATCCCTCTGCAGAATTCTGCAGTCTCTCTCCATATAAATAATTTTCTGCTTTTCTAACCTTACTGCCAAAGTGGACAACCTCATATTTTTCCACATTATACTCCATCTGCAAAATTTTGTACTAAATAACTGTAAAAGCTCCTATAGGTATGCAAAAAGGAAAAGGTTAGCGAAAACAAATGTGGGTCGATTACAAGCAGAGTCAGGAGAATTTCTAATGGGGAATAAGGAAATGACAGAGAAACTAAACAAATATTCTAGGCGGGATTTTCCGCACCCGCCCGCTGCCACAATCTTCTGGTCCCGCCGCAAGTCAATGGATCTCCGGCTGGGGCGCCGCCTCGCCCGCGGTGGGTCCTGCTCGCGACAGGGCTGGAATATCCCAGCCTTTGTGTCTGTCTTCACAGAAGAAAATATTAAAATCCTCCCAGAAATAATGGAGAATCAAGGGACTAGTGTAAACAAGGAACTGCAAGATATTAATGTTAGTAAAGAAATAGTACAAGAGAAATTAATGGGACTTAAAGTAGATAAATCCCCTGGACCTGATGATCTACATCCCAGAGTGTTGAAAGAGGTGACTGATGTTTTTAATTTATCAAAATCTATTGATCTCAGTTTTGCACATACTCAATGACTGAGCCTCCACAGTCCTCTGGGGCAGGGAATTCCAAAGTTTCGCCACCCCCTGAGTGAAGAGATTTCTCCTCATCTCAATCCTAAATGGCCTGCCCCTTATTGAGATTGTGTCCCTTGGTTTTAGACCCCCTCAACCAGGGGAAACATATTTCTTGCATCTACCCTGTTGAGCCCTGTAAAAATTTGTACGTTTGAATGACATCACCTCTCTTTCTTTAAAATTCTCACACACCCACTTAACCTATCTAGAACATAAGAACATAAGAAATAAGAGTAGCAGTAGGCCATTCACCCCTTCAAGTCCACTCTGCCATTCAATGAGATTATGGCTGTTCTACTGCTTCAATATCGTTTTCATGCACTATCCCTTGACATTTTTAATATGTAGAAGCCTATCGATCTCAGTCTTGAACATATTAAATGATTGAGCCTGCATAGACCTCTGGGGCAGACAATGCCAAAGATTCGCCACTCGCTGAGTGAAGAAATTCCTCAGGTGGAATTTTACGTTGGCGGGATTTTACAGTTCCACCGAAGTCAGTGGATTTGTGAACGGTTCAGCCCCCGTCGCAACAGGCTGTAAAGTTCCATCCCTCACCTTAGTCCTAAATGACCTGATCTTTATTCTGAGACTGTTCTAGACACCCCAACCAGGGGAAACATCCTTCCTGCATCTCCCCTGTCGAGCCCTGTAAAAATTTTGCATGTTTGAATGAGATCACTTTCCATTCTTTTAAGTTCTAGAGAATAAAGGCCCAGTCTATTTAATTGTTCTTCATAGGATAACCCCTCCATCCCAGGAAATAATTTAGTGAACCTTTGTTGCACTGCCACTATGGCAAGTAAATCTTTCCTTAGGTAAGTAGGTCAAAATTGCACTCAATACTCCAGAGGCAGTCTCGCCAAGTCTCTATATAATTGCAGTAAGACATCTTTGCTCCTATACTCAAACCCTCTTGTAATAAAGGCCAACATGCCATTTGCCTTCTTAATTGCTTGCTGTCCCTACATGTTAGCTTTCAGTGACTCATGAACAAGGATACCCAAGTCCCTTTGAAGTTCAACACTTCCCAGCCTCTTACCATTTAAGGAACACTCTGTATTTATGTTTTTCCTACCAAAGTGGATAACCTCACATTGCTACGTATAGTATTCCATCTGCCAAATTTTTGCCCACTTGCTTAGCCTCTCAAAATCCCCTTGAAGCATCTTTGCCTCTTCCTCACAACTCACACTTCTGCCTAGTTTTGTGTCATCTGCAAATTTGGAAATATTACATTTAATCCTCACATCCAAATCATTGATATAGGTTGTGAATAGCTGGGGCCCAAGCACTGGTCCTTGCGGTACCCCACTAAGTCACAGGCTGCCAACCTGAAAATGACCCATTTATTTCTACTCTCTGTTTCCTGTCCGTTAACCAGTTATCAATCCATGCCAACAAATGCCCCCAATCCCATGTGCTCTAATTTTGTTTACGAACCTCTTGTGTGGGACCTTATCAAAGAATTTCAGAAAATCTAAATACAGCACATCCACCAGTTCCCCCTTATCCATTCTGCTGGTTACATCCTTAAAAAACTCCAACAAGTTTGTTAAATATGGGGCAGAATTTTCAGGTCAGCGTGCAGGCATGTGCCTGACCCGCTCAAGCATAAAATAGCACGTGATGACATCGGGCGAGAGTGCCGGCAATTAAGAGGGCAAATAAGCCCATTAAAGTTGTAACTGTCCCTGATTTTTTGTAGTCTTCCAACCCCACGGTTGGCAGATTGGCGGATTGGCCAGGCAGCCTTGCATTTTTCATGAAACCTCAGAGGGATGAGATTTCCATTATTAAATTAAGAAAATAGAAATCCAAGGACAGAATTTTTATAGGGGAGAATTTTCTCCCCGTCGGGGGGGTTTTGCGGGAGCAGGCGCGGGTGCGCGCACAGCCAATCGCTGCCCACACTCGGCTGGGCGCCACCATTTTACGTGGGCGGGCCAATTAACACGTCGCACACCCCTAATCTCTGAGCACTCCCTGTGCGGGGGCGGGGTTGCCTGAGTCGGGGTCTGCGCTCTTTTGCGCATGAGCGCAACAGAGCGCAGAAATCTCTCTGAGGCACAGACCTGCCTCAGGGAGATTAGTTTAAGTTTAAAAAATTTTAATAAAGAAAAAAAAAAAATTTTAGGACATGTCCCTTCATGCGAAACTGTCACATGAACTGAAACATGCCTATGAACTTTAACAATTTTTCAAACGTTTAAAAACCTTCATGAAACCTCGTCCCGCCCGTGGATGAGGTTCCATGAAAAATGCAAAGGCCGCCTGGGCTCTTCGCCTGCCCGGCAACCTCGACGAGCAGCTCAGTTTATTGTTTTCATTGAAAGTTAACTGGCCTTAATAGGCCTTTGACAGTTCACCGGCCGCGCAGCCGGCTCGGATGCGCACCCGCCGAACTGAAAGCCTGAATGACGCTCGGTGACATCGGGTCGCATGCCCAATCTCACCGCGTGCCATTTTACACCTCGGCGAGCGGGCCCTGTCCCCACTCGCCAAGCCGAAGATTCTGCCCATAATGTATATGTTCAGGTGACTGTTTGCGATGGTTGGACACTTTTATTCAGAATTTTAAATCTTCATTTAACACTTTTGAAGTTTTCAGCTCCCTGAGGCAGCTCTCTGCCCTCAGGGAGCTTTCACTCTACGCTCGCCCACACCTGTGCTTATGTCAGCGCCCGCCTTCCTCCCACCCCCACCCTGGCAGTGCTGATCATTTCAGCGCGCGGCCGGCCAGCATGAAATCGCGGTCAAGGGCCGATAACAGGCAGCAGTCCATTCCCCGGCCGCTCTCGGGCCCGCTGATTGCACCCACACACTGACCTAAAAATCCTGCCCGTGATTTCCCTTTCGTAAATATATGTTGACTCTGCCCAATTGTCCAGTTACCACATCCTTTGTATGGATTCTAGCATTTTCCTTACCACTGATATCAGGCTAACAAGTCTGTAGTTCCCAGGGGCAGAAATTTTAGGTCAGCGGGCGGGTACGACCTGTGGGCCCAGGATCAGCTGGGGAATGGACTGCTGACCACGACTGTCCCCCGACTGCGATTTCTCACTGGCTGGCCAATTAACACCAGCCAGCGTGAAGCGCGCGCTGAGAAGCTCAGCGCTGCCAGGGTGGTTGCTGGAGGAGGGTGGGCGCTGATGGGCAAGCGCTGACAGAAAGCTCCCTGAGGGCAAAGAGCTGCCTCAGGGAGCTGAAAACTTCAAAAGTGTTAAATGAAGATTTAAAATTCTGAATAAAAGTGTCCAACCATCACAAACAGTCACTTGAACATTTACATGATAAAAATGCTGTGCATAGATTTTTATTTTTCTTTCATTTAATTACAGAAACCTCATCCTGCCCTTGGGTGAGGTTTCATGAAAAATGTAAAGGCTGCCCGGCTGATTTGCCCAACCACCAACCATAAGATTGGACGGGAAATGTAAAATTAAAGATATTTGTGCCGTTAATGACCTTAGTTGGCCTGTTAATTGTCGGCAGACGCGCTTCCAACTTTTGCCAGCGCCCACTAACAGAAATATCATGCGAGCGCGGAATGACGTCAGGGCGCTTGCCCGAAGCGATCTCGCGTGATTTCAGAGTCCATAGAATTTTGAAAGATGACCACCAATGCATCTAATATCTTTGCAGTCACCTCTTTCAACACACTGAGATGTAGGGCGTCGGGTCCAGAGGACTAATCTACTTTAAGATCCATTAATTTCTCTAGTTCTATTTCTTCACTAATATTAATATCATGCAGTTCCTTGTTTACATTAGTCCCTTGATTCTCCAATGGCTGGAATTTTCTGGCCCCCTTGGCATCGGGCATCACAGTGGGCGGTGGGGGACAATATGGAGAGAAGGCCAAAAAACAGGTTCATGCCATTGTGAAACCAGTTTGCAACCATTCGTTCTATCCATCAATGCCAGGCCACAATCCCCACTGCTGCACATCGGGAAACCCATTTTAATACATATGCATCTAATTATAAACCCTGCTTGCTGGAATCATCCCCCGGTGCTGGATCATTCGGGCATGTCGACGTGATTGCACACCGACATGTTTCGCAACTGTACATACACAACATGCACATGGACAACATGAAGGTCAATGTCCGCTATACTGACAGCAACCATGGTGCTTTTATTCTGCACCAGTCTGCTTCACCATCTGAATTTGAGCCAGCACAGGAAACCAGAGGGTGGCTATTGGACAACAAGAAATATCTGCTGACCACTGGGCTCATAGATTTGGTGCACACACATGGCAGCATGCACATAACATGACCCATGCTGCTACATGTTACTGGGGAGACCATGGAGGTGAGCAACACTTCCACTGCCTGGACCACTCTAGAGGAGCCCTACCAGGGTGTGTACCATGATTCATTGTGGCCTGCTGTATTCACACACCCTTTCTATTATGAGGGCACAGCTCTTGCCACCAGGTATGTGATGAGTGTAGCAGGGGTTAATTCTAACTGCGTAATATGCTAATAAAACACAGGGAACATCAACACAGGAAGTGATGCAGTATCTCATGGTCTTGTTCTCTCTTGTTGAACCTCATGGGAAGATGAAGCCACGGTAAGTTGTTTCAAAATAATGTTAGTGTTTTCCATACATCAGCAGACTTTAAACATTCTGTGTTAGCACAACAAGATCAAGGATATTATATGATGGCAACGAGTGAAAGAGCAAATGTGGAAAAGTCTCTGCCATTACCTGAAAGCTTCAAGCATGTCACAGGTCTCAACCAGGCAGTAGCATGGCTGAATTGGTGCCAAAGATTTGCCAGATATCACACTGCATCGGGCCTTAGAGAAGTCAAGTGGGGAGCAGGTCAGTACACTACTATATGCGATGGGTGGCTATGCAGATGATACCCTAGTCAGGCAAGGGATCAATGAGGAAAAAGCTATGTATGACAAAGTAATAGAAGTACATTAAACCAGTGTACCCAACAACAAGGGGAAACGATGAGGTAATAAAAGCACTTTTGATGCCTATTACAGTCTATGAAAGAATACCATTGTCTAGTGGGCTAAATTTAACAAGCATACCCAACAACATGGGGAAAGCACTGATACATTTATCAAGGATCTGTACAGGCTTGCAGAGATCTGGCAGCTTAAAAGACAAATAATCAGGGTCAGAATTGTTCTTAGGAGTCTTGCATGAAGCATAGTCTGAACACTTGTAGTTGAGAGATGATTTAACCTTAACAAAGGGAATTCAACTGAGTGGACAAGCTGAGGTCAGGAAGAAAAATCAATCAGAGTGACAGGAAGAACCACATCCCAAAAAATTACTGACTCAGTGGAATACGTTAAATTTAAAAGTTGAGAGGCGGCCGGATAAAAGCAGGGGAGGCAGGAAGAGCTGCCCATCAGCTGCCCCAGCTAACTGTGATTGGTGTGGCAGGAAAAAAACACTGGTGCAAACATTACCTCGCCAAAGAGGCCGAATGTCAATTTTGCAGAAAAAAGAGTCACTTTCAGGCTATGTGTTGTAGCAAGAAGTTTGCACAGAATAAGCAATAAGAAAAGCCTTCAAAAGATGGCAAGATCCATGAAATAGAAGAAATCAATGAGATTGAGATGTTTTTTTCCTGAAGAGATCCAGGAACCAAGTGGAAACTACTGGATTGCTGATATCCTAGTCAAGAAAAGCGAGACATGCTTTAAGGTCGACACAGGTGCAGCAATTTTGGTTCTTTCTGATGCTGAACCGTCATTGGAGATAAGTTATTTTCAGCCATCGTGCAAAAACTATACGGGCCAAGAGGTATAGAAATCAAGGTCATAGGACAGCTGAATGCAACCCTTTAATATAGAGAAAAATTACTAAACCTTATAAGTGATCCTGAATCAGAATTGGTCACTCTTAAGCCAGCACAGACACAATGGGCCAAGTGGCCTGTTTCTGTGCCGTAAACTTTCTATGATTCTATGATTAAGCAGGAAAGCCTGTATCGACTTACATCTGACTTTCAGGGTAGAGGGACTGGAAAGCCAAGAATATCAGCGTCAAAACTTCAGAGCTGAATTTCCACGGCTGTTCACAGGACTAGGAAAGCTGAAGACAGCGTACCACATCATTCCTTGTCTTGAAACAAAGCCAGTTTACACCCTGTTTACACCCAGAAAAGTTCCTCATCCACTCTTGCCGAAGGTAAAGAAGGAAATTGACTCAATGTTGAAGCAAGGGGTTATCTCACCAGTGACAGAACCAAAAAGCTGGTGCTCAGGATGGTCCAAGTGCCAAAAGCCAATGGATCTATCAGGAGTTGCATAGGTCTTACCAGCTGAACAAAACAGTTGAACGTGAAAATCATCCTATGTAGTCTGTAGATGAGGGCTTAGCAAAATTGGGAGAGAGTTCAGTTTTTACGAAGCTCGATGCAAATTGTGGTTTTGGCAACCTTTGATGATAATCTAAGTTGCTCACAACCTTCATTTCACCGTTTGGAAGGTTCTGTTTCAACAGATTACCCTTTGACATCAAGTCAGCACCAGAGATCTTCCAGAAGACAATGTCAAGTATCCTAGAAGGACTGGATGGAGTTGTATGTCACATGGATAATGTCCTGATCAATGGATCCACTCAGACAGAACATGTCATTTCAGTGTAAGCTGTGCTGTAATACCTACAGGAATCAGGACTTACACTCAACAACAAATGTCAATTGTTGCAGCCGTCTATCAAGTTCCTTGGGCATATTGTGGATGCATTCGGTGTCAGTGTTGATCCACAGAAGACAGTGGCAATCAAGGTGCTTCCATTCCGTGCAACATGACTGAGCTCCAGAGATTCATGGGTATGGTAAACCAAGTTGGAAAGTGCTTGCCCAACCTGGTTGTTGTCAATGAGCCACTACATCAGCCATTATACATGGTACTGGGAGGAAGCAAAACAGAGGTCTTTTGAAAATGCAGAGAAATGCAGATATCACCTGATATTTTAGTCCAGTATGACCCAGAACTACCCAATATCATTGCTGCAGATGCATTTTCTACAGGACTGATAGCAGCACTCTTTCTGATACTGACGGATAGAAAGCATGGACCAGTTTACTACACATCCCTGGCAGAGACTGAACAGGATATGAGGTGATAGAGAAAGAAGCATTAGCTGCTACATGGGCTTGTGAAAAGATTGCAGATTATACCCTTGGTCTCCATTTCAAGATAGAGAAAGACCGCAAACCCTCAATGATTCAGTCAGAGGATGATGAAGTTTTGTAAAGGTGGAGCATGTTCCAGGAAAACTGCAAACTACAGCAGATGCTTTAGTCCCATATCCCAGTGGCAAGATGATGTAGGCCTTGTTGAAGAGGTAGAAACCTTTATATCAACAACAGCCACAACTCTATCAGCAACAACTCAGCAACTGAATGAAATCAGAGTTGCACAGGAATCTGATGAAGAGCGTGCTCTGGTCAGATAGGACTGCATCAAAGAATAGCCTGAAGACATGCCATACAACCCCATTCTCAGACAGTACTATGAACAGAGTGGACACCTCAGTATATTTGATGATTTACTCATCTATAACAAGAGAATGGTCATTTCAAGAGCTCTGAGACACGACGTACTGCAATGATTGCACCAAAGACAATTGGACATCTCAAAACTTCGAGCCAGAGCAAGATATCCTGTTTGGTGGCCAGGTCTTTCAACATCACTGGAAGAGATGATATCAAACTGCATCAGTTGTGCTGCTCATTGTCAGGAGACAAGAGAACCATTGATGTCATCTTCAATTCCATCAAGACCATCTTGGGATCAACATCTTCAAACACAGAGGTAAGATGTTCTTTATTTTAATAGACTACTACTCAAGATAGAAAGAAGTCAAGCAATTGCAGGGACACATTTCTGAAGCAGTGATTACATCACTGAAGGAGATATTTACAACGCATGGAATCCCAGACCTTGTAATCTCAGACAATGGACCACACTTTGCCAATGAATACTTTGTTCATGGCATTGAATGGGTTTGTGCAGAGTCATCAAGATACTCTCAAGCCAATGGTGAAGTTGAAAGAGGAGTGTGTACTGTGAAAACATTGCTAAAGAAAAGGATGACATCTAACTTGCAATTCTAAGTTATCTTTCAACTCCACTCCAGAATGGTCCAGCACCTGGCTGAGAACCCAACTCCCTACTCTCCCACACATACTCATGGCGTGTGCACAAACTGCTGACTTAGACAAGGTGAAGGAGAAAGAGGATGAGTATCGTTCCAGCCAGAAGTGGAACTATGACAAACGTCACAAAGCATGCACTCTTCCAGACCTCCATCCAGAAGAGTAGTTTGGATTCAAGACTAGACTTGCTATGGAGATGTGGTTGAACAGACACCACATCCATGGTCCTACCCGATCCAAGCAGTAATTGTATAGTGCGATGGAACACATGTGCACTATTGTCACAATGATGCAGCCTCCTACGCAGTTGAAGCAGTCATCTGCACAATCGAGAAGACCAGAGATTCTGCATTTATTGAGAAATCCAGGTGACAACCAGATTGCTAAACCAGAATCATCTACCAATTCTCCTTCTGTCCATCAGAGCCTGAGAGATCACACGCAGGACTCAAATCCCCAATCTCCTTCAAAGGAGCAGTTCACCCAGTTGGGTAGGCTTGTGAAGCCGCTACAGCGATTGTCACTATAATACAAAATCGAAGTCAGAGATTTGGGGGTGGGGGTGGTGGTGGGGATGTAGTATGAGGGGTTAATTTTGACTGTGTAATATGCCAATGAGACACAGTATATATCATGCCAGGAGATGATGCAACATTTCATGACCTTGCTCTCTCTTGTTGAACCTCATGGCAAGATGAAGCCAATGTAAGTTGTTTCTTAATAAAGTTAATGTTTTCCTTATTTCAGCAGACTGTAAATATTCTGTGTTAGCACAATGAGACCAAGAATATTATAATGAACAGCTGAGGAGGAAGGAGTGGAGGAAGGGAAGAGGTAAGCAATACAGGCCAGGCTGTCTATGATCACTTCACCCAACATGATGGAATGGCCAGTGGTGAGATCTGGGTGTGAAGCTTGTAGCAGTGCTAAGTGTGTGACTGTGAGCTGAAGTTATGATTGTGTGGTATCAGTCATGATATGAGTTTGATGGTTGGTGAATGAAGTGGTGATGATAAATTGAGCAGTGTGTCAGGCTAGTAGTTCAAATATAAGGTTATGGAATTTGAAGATGCATTTACTGATCTCGATCGCTTCTGTGAGATCTTAGGATTTATTGCACTACTGTATCCATGTCCTTGGAGCTGTCATTGACTGTGATAGCTATCTGCTCCCGTTGCCTTCATTCATAGTGTCTGACAGAAGGGCCTCCTGGCCCACTGTGAATAGAGAACCTCTCTCCTTCTATTCCTCACCTGTGTCAAGGCCTCCAGTGCTGCTTTGGTGATTCTTGCAGGTCCTCTGTCTGGTTACACCATTTTTCTGTCTTCTTACTCAGGCACTTAGACATTTCCAGCACCTGCTCCAGTTAAAATGCACCTTGTCTTTAAGTAGTGCCAGCTGGCTTCAAGTTGTGCTAACCTCTCATGATTTTGCACTCCTTGCTCAGGCATACAACCACTCAGCAGCACACTTAGTGCTGGCTGCATGTTACTATCATGGTAATGAGTAGGCAGCACAAAGTTAATCGCAAGTTAATCACACCTCATGATCCCCATGCCCGTTTTTGGGCCTGATCAAATTTTGTGACAATTATCTGCTTCATTTATTCTGCAATTCTAAATGTTTACTTCAAGAAGACAGTAAAGGCTTATTTGAAAATGCATCTCTCTGTCGTCCTTTAAAAAAAATCATTAACTTCACCAATCCAAAGCTCTTAACGCTGCTGGAATTTAACAGAACAATTTCTGTTGCAGATAAAGGATTGTTAAAATAATTGACGTTTTTGAAACCACAATTTAATGAAGATCATGTTGTGAAGCATAATAAAGCGAAAAATTAGGCTTAAAAATTTATAAACGCAATATAAATGTCATCGTTTAAATCCCTAAAAAAACAATCTATTTATTGTGGTTTTGCAACATAAATTATTCAGTTGATTCAAAAACAATAAATTGCATTTATATAGCACCATTAATGTGCAAATACATCAGAAGCACTTCAGAAATACATAATCATGGTCAATGAGATACATTTTAAAGTAGAAGAACAATCTTAAAGAAGATTGGGTGATGAAAGCGGCGGAGAATTTACAAAAGGAATTCTACAGCAGGGCACCTGCGATCGAAGGCACTACCACCAAGGGTGGCGTGAAGTGAGCAGGTCCAAGTGGCCAGTCAGAGCAATGCAGTGTTCTGAGGGGGAGCTGGAGGAGGTTACAGAGTTACAGAGGTTACAGCTTACAGAGATAGGAACAGTGAGATCACCAAAGGGATTCAAAACACAAAAATGAGAATTTCAAATTAATGTAGGCTATCGAGGACATGGGGTGATAGGTAAAAGGGCTGGTGGGGAATAGCATGAGTTGAAGTTTGTGGATGGTTGAAAGAGAAATGCCAGCATTAATATAGTGGAATCTGGAGGTAACAATGCATGTTTAGGAATTCCAGCAAAAGATATGCTGAGGCCGGGACAGGGGATGATGTAGGCTTTCTATGTAAATGAAGATGTTATGAGGTCAGACACTCAGCTTGGAGTAGAATAGGACATCAAGGTTATGAACAGTCAGGTTCAGTATGATAGCCAAGGAGGGGGATGCAACGATGGCATGGGTACCAAGTTTGTGGTGAGGACACGAGATAATGGCTTCGGTTTTCCCATTGCATCTTATTCAGGACAGGATGTTGGACAAACAGGCTGACAAAAAGCATGACACAAGTGGTTATCTGCATTACTTTGATCTTGGCATGCAGTTAACAGAGATTAAAGATGCCATTGGGCAGAATGGTCCCAGATTTGCATGAAGTGTGGTAACGGGCCGGTGCAATGGTGACTTTTAGTGACGTATCATCCCAATCCTGCCTCATTAATCAAGCATTCCCGGGAAACACGCTGTTTCGATGGCGGGTGAGCTCTTATTCGTCCACCGCGGCATTACCTCGCCACTTCATCACACCGGGCGCCATATTTAAAGTGCAGCCATGTGCACAACTCTCAGTGTTTCCAGCCCACGAATGCTGCAAAGAAGACATGGCCCCGAAAGGCAAGAAGATTGGAGCCCCTAGTTTAATGGTGTGTCCCTCAAGCACCCTTTGGACACTGTGGAGGCCCGCCGTGATGTCCTCTACCCCCGCTCTGACCGCAGGAGGAGCAGCAACATCACCAATCCAGCATGAGAGGCAGTGGCAGCAGTGGTCAGTGCCAATGCCCTGCAAAAGAGGACAGCCACCCTGTGCCCTTACAGGATGAATGGTCTCATCCATTCTGCCAAGGTAAGTCACTCTTCTCATCACTCTCAACTCACATGCTCACAAACCCATTACACATCCACAGGGATCTCACGTCTCAAGGGACAACACCACTAACTCTCACACACACCCTCACATCTCCATCAGGCTCATATCCTCTGGAGCTTGCGTTCTCATCCTGTCCATGGCTCCGCTCAGCACACAAATATTCCACGCAGTGCCATGTGTCCTGCTCACACTCTCCCCATCCGTATTCATGCAGTAGAAGCTGGCTCACAACACCAGGGAGAGGTCCCAGACTGGGGGTGGAGTGGCCCACATTAGGCCCCTCACCCACTTTGAGGAGCATGCCATCGCGCTGACTGGTGAGGATGTGGACTCTGCCTGCAGCGACAGTGCGTTTGGCAGTGAACACACTCGTGAGGATCCTGCACCACACCATCCCTCCCTCAAAGCAACTGTGGGTGCTCTCTCTCCTGCTTTTGACTCTGCTGACATGCACTAATTATCTCTATTTTGGTTCACAGGGAGCTCTGCCAAGTGACCAACACCCTCAGCCAGCCAGTCCCTCAGCTCCATCATATCCTCACCTCCAGCCAAGAGGACTCCTCCTCCATTGAAGAGCTGGAAATAAGCAGCCTGGAAGACCTGTCACAGTGCTTACCCACACCCTCCACCAGCACAGAGACACACACCTCAGTGGGAAATAGATATAGAGCAGGCTCGGGTTCACAATGATGAACTCAAGGAGGAGTGATCCGTACTGGGTGGGTGAGACAATCCAATCCCCCCTTCCCGACAGGAGCAATCCCTGTCCTACCCAGTGATCTGTGATCCTCGAACTCTGTGAGCTGAATGAGGTCAGCCGTGCCCCACACCCACCTCATCCCTGTCTGGGAACTTTGTCGCCTGTTGTGGGCAAGCTTGGCCTGGATGTAGATACAAGAAAGGCATGTGTTAAGAATGGATGGAGCATAGGTTAACAAAGATGCATGCCCCTGTGTGTGGTAAGCCCTCCCCAGCAGGCATGAGGATGGAGAGTGCGCACTATGATAGATGGTGATGTGAAAGGTTTCTTTAGTCTATCAGTGCTGATTGGTGTCCCTGGTTAATGGTGTATGAGATCCCTGAAGAGAGAAGACATTTTAGCACATGATACCCATGATGAGAGTTTGATATTAAAGGGAGCTGAAGGATGACTTACCTAGCGGAGCAGATGAGATCATTTATCCTCTTCCAGCACTGGATCCCATTCCAGGCTTGGCCACGCTGACCTCCTTGGCGTTGGCCTTCCAGGCCGTAGAGATGAGGCTGGTGTGCTTCCTGGAATCGTCCCTGGGATAGAGCACATCCCTATGTGCCCGCACTCCTCTGACCAAGGCCTGGGATTTGTTGTGTCTGAAGCCCGTAGGGTGCAGCCTTCTTGTTGTGCGTGGAATGCATCTGTAATGGTCTCCTGGAGACAGGTGGGCTGCACAGAAGAGGTGTATATGTTCGACTGACATTTAGATATGGCGCCGGATCTTTGACCCTGCCAGCTGATGGTGGGGTGGACAAATCAGCTCCCGACCTGCCAGGTCATTCAGCCCAATACTTTCCTGTGCCTAATTAATGAGCTTCCAAGCACGGATTCAGGAGTGAACTCCCGCCATTCCAAGCAGCGGGCTGGATGCTGCCAAAACCACCCACCACCGCACTTAGTCTCATAAATGGAAAATTCCACCCAACGTTTCAGGTTATAACTTTTCATCAGAACTCCTTGATAACCTTGATAATCTGAATAGGCTGAGAGGAACATAAGAACATAAGAAATATTGAACAGGAGTAGGCCATTCAGCCCATCAAGTCTGCCTCACCATTCAATAAGATCGTAGCTGATCTGCTCAAGGCCTCAACTCCTCTTACATGCCAGCTCCTCATAGCCCTCAACTCCCCGATATTTTAAAAATCTACCTACCTCCTCTTTAAATACTTTCAGTGATCTAGTCTCCACAACTCACTGGGGTAGAGAATTCTAGACATTCACTACCGCCTGGGAGAAGAAATTCCTTCGCATCTCATTTTTAAATGAGTGTTCCTTATTCTGTAACTATGTCCGCTAGTTCGAGATTCCCCCACTAGTAGAAACATCTTCTCAACATCTACCCTGTCAAGCCGCCTCAGAATCTTGTACATTTCAATAAGATCACCTCTCATTCTTCTAAACTCTAATGAATAAGGGCCTAACCTGTTTAGCCATTTTTGATAAGTCAACCCTTTCATCCCAGGAATCAGCCTAGTGAATCTCTTTTGAACTGCCTCTAGTGCCAGTATATCCTTTCTTAAATACAGGAACCAAAACTGTACACAGTACTCCAGGTGTGGCCTCACCAACACCCTGTACAGTTGTAACAAGACTTCCCTATTTTTAAACTCCAACTCTCTAGCAATATAGGCCAAAATTCCATTTGCCTCTTTAAATACTTGCTGCACCTGCATGCTAACATTTTGTATTTCATGCACAAGAACACCCAGATCCCTCTGTGCTTTACTTTTTTGGAGTCTCTCTCCATTTCAATAATAGTTTGCCTTTTGATTTTTCCTACCAAAGTGCATGACCTCACACTTTCCTACATTAAACTCCGTCTGCCAAGTTTTTGCCCATTTTGCCTGTCTATATCTCCTTGCAGACTCCTTATGCCCTCATCACAATATGCCCTCCCACCTATTTTCGTATCATCAGCAAATTTGGATACATTACACTCTGCCCCCTCCTCCAAGTCGTTGATATAGATAGTAAATAATTGAGGCCCCAGGGCTGATCCTTGTGGGACTCCACTAGTTACATCTTTCCAACCTCAATCTGTCTTCTGTGTGTTAACCAATCCTCAATCCATGCGAATACATTACCCCCAATATTGTGAGCTCTTGTGCAATAACCTATATACACTATATCTATACACTATATCTACCGGTTCTCCTTTATCAACTCTGCTTGTTATACCCTCAAAGAAGTCGAGCAAATTTGTCAAACATGATTTCCCTTTCACAAAACCATGTTGACTCTGTTTGATTGTGTTAAGCTTTTCTAAATGTCCTGCTATTTCATCCTTAATAATGGACTCCAGAATTTTCCCAATGACAGATGTTAGGCTGACAGACCTACAGTTTCCTGCTTTTTGTCTCCCTCCCTTCTTGAACAGAGACATCATATTAGCAGTTTTCCAACCCGCTGGGACCCTCCTGGAATCCAGTGAGTTCTGGAATACTTCAGCCAATGTCTCCACTATATCTGCACTTCCTTTAAAACCCTTGGATGCAGGCCATCAGGTCCTGGTGTTTTGTCTGCTTTTAGTCCCATTAGTTTGCCAAACACTTTGTCCCTTGTGATAGAGACTGTTACAAGATCTTTCTTCCCATTAGCTCCTTGCTTATCTGATATCTTTGGAATGTTTATAGCATCCTCCACCATGAAGACTGATGCAAATTATTGGTTTAAATTATCTGCCATTTCTCTGTTCCCCATTATCAGTTCTCCAGCCATACCCTCCAAGGGTCTCATGCTCACTTTAGCTACTCTCTTTCTTTTTATATACCTGTATATATCTTGCTGTTTGTTTTTATATTTCTTGCCAATTTACTTTCATAATCAATTTTCTCCCTCTTTATTAGCTTTTTAGTCATCACTGCTGGTTCCTAAAAAATTCCCAATCCTCTGGCCTACCACTAGTTTTCACTGCTTTGTATACCTTAATTTTTGATTGGATACTGTCCTTGACCACCTTTGTTAACCATGAGTGGTTCATCCTTCTCATCGAGTCCTTCTTTTTGACGAGGATAAATTTTTGCTGAACTTTATGAAATATCTGCTTAAATGTCTGCCACTGCTCATCCACTGACCTTCCCCTTAGTCTATTTTCCCAGCCCACTTTAGACAATTCTTTCTTCATACCTCTGTAATTGCCCTTATTTAAGTTGAGGACACTGGTTTGAGATCCAAGTTGCTCACCCTCAAACTGAATTTGAAATTCTACCATGTTGTAATAGCTACGCCCTAGAGGATCCTTAACTATGAGATCTCTTATTAATCCTACCTCATTATGCATTACTGGATCTAAAATAGCCTGTTCCCAGGTAGGTTCTGCAATGTATTGCTCTAAGAAACAATCCCTGATGCATTCTATAAATTCGTCTTCCATGCCGATCTGATTTGTCCAGTCAATATGCAGATTAAAATCACCCATGACAATTGCAGCACCCTTCTTACACACTTCTATTATTTCCCAATTTATACTTTGTCCTACAACGAGGCAACTCTTCGGGGGCCTATAGATGACTCCCACCCATGACTTCTTCCCCTAGCTATTCCTTATTTCCACACAAACTGATTCCACATCACGATCTATTGCACCTATATCACTACTCACCACGGCACTGATACCTTCTTTTATTAACAAAGATACCCCACCCCCTTTTTCTTTTTGCCTATTTTTCCAGAACATCGAATACCCTTAAATATTGAGTTTCCAGTCTTGGTTACGCTACAACCATGCCTCTGTAATAGCTATCAAGTCGCATCCATTTATTTCTATTTGTGCTGTCAACTCATCTATCGTATTACAAATGATGTGTGCATTCAGATAAAAAAGCCTTAAGCTTTGACTTTTTACCATTATTACTCATTCTGGTTCTAATTTCTGCTGTACGCTTCTGCTTATATTTTCTGTCCCTTCCTGTCATATGTTGATTATCATTCACCTCTTCACTACCCTGCACCTCTGCTGTCTTGCATATTTTGGATTTTCTAAACTTCCCTTCAATTGAACCCTCCCCCAACTAACTAATTAATTAAGGTCCTACCTACAACCCTAGTTATACGATTCACCAGGACACTGGTCCCAGCATGGTTCAAATGAAGCCTGTCCCAACGGAACAGCTCTCTCCTTCCCTAGTACTGATGCCAGTGCCCCATGAATCGGAACCCATTTCTCTCATACTAATTAATATCATAATATCACCACCTTCAACACCATCAACACCTCTTTGTCCTTTTGTCTGTGACATCTTTTGGCTATCTCCACCTATCACTGGCCCTCTATCCAGCTATACTTGTCCCAACACCCCCCCGCCCCCCCAACCCCTTAAACCAGTTTATATTTCACCTCTCTTCTATTTTTACTTAGTTCTGTTGAAGGGTCATTCGGACTCGAAACGTTAACTGTGCTCCTCTCCGCAGATGCTGCCAGACCTGCTGAGTTTTTCCAGGTATTTTTGTTTTTGTTTTGGATTTCCAGCATCCGCAGCTTTTTGCTTTTATCTCTCATACCAATCTTTGAGCCATGTATTTACCTCTCTAATCTTATTTACTCTATGCCAATTTGCACGTGGCTCAGGTAGTAATCCGGAGATTGTTACCTTTGTGGTTCTGCTTTTTAATTTAGCCCCGAGCTGCTCATAATCCCTCAGCAGAACCTCTTTCTGTGTCGTTGGTAGCTATGCGGACCACAACAACTGGATCCTTCCCCTTCCACCCAAAGTTCCTCTCCAGCCCAGAAGAGATGTCCTTAACTTTGGCACCAGGTAGGCAACACAGCCTTTGGGACTGTTTGTCTTTGCTGCAGAGAACAATATCTATTCCCCTTAACTATGCTATCCCCAATTACACCTACATTTCTCTTTTCACCCCCAACTTAAATGGCACTCTGTACCACGGTGCTGTGGTCATTTCGCTCATCCTCCCTGTAGTCTGTGCCTTCATCCACACCAGGAGCGAGAACCTCTTACATATTGGAAAAGGGCACTGGCTGAGGCTCCACAAAAGCTAAATTCTGGATCCCCATACCTGCCTCACTCGCAGTCACACTATCCTGTCCCTGACCACTGACCAAATTTGATGTAATTAATCTAAGGGGTGTGACTGCCTCCTGAAACACAGTGTCCAGGTAACTCTCCCCCTCCCTCATTTGCCACAGTGTCTGCAGCTCAGGCTCCAGCTCATCAACTTTGAGCCGAAGTTCCTTGAGCAGCCAACACTTGCTGCAGATGTGGTCACCTTGGATCTCAGCAGCATCTACCAGATCTCACATACTACAGCTGCAACACATCGCTTACCCAGCCATCTCTATTCTATTTAATTAATTAATTTGGATGTTAAATATTTTAAAAGTGAATTTCTTAACTGTGCTCTTCAGCTGCAATAATGTCTCCTGATTTAAACCACTTGGCCAGTCAAGAGACACAGAAGAGATACCCACCAATCACCTACCTGTTTTCCTGTCACATCAAACACTGGCTCTGACAGGTAGAAACAGGTTGAAGGGGCTCTCTGCTGCCAGTTTTCATCTCCCGCTACCGCTGCCCTTCTCACACAGGTCTGCTCTCCGTGTGCTCCCGGCTCTCCTTTCGCTGTTTTAAACTGTAAAACTCCCTCAGTCAACAATCTCCAACTGGAAGATCTCTACTGCAGCTAAACACAGCACTCCTATGCAGACAAGAGGCTTCTCCTGACCCACAAGCAGTGCTATAAAGGCCCTTACATTTTTCACAAAGCAGTCCTTGCCTCCCTTTAGCTATCAAGTTTTCTGGGGCATGGGAAACATGGCCAGCCAGGGTTAATCCTGGAAGACTGGTTAACTCTGAGGCACATAGCCTTATTATAACATTTAAATTACCAACCTGCCACCTGGGAGCGGCTCAGTTGCTCATCTCCTGAACCATCTCCATTAAAATCCAAAGTGAACCGGTAGGGGAAGGGCTGGAGTTGGATTTGAGATTTTTTAAATTTTCACATCTCCACTGACTCAAGCCATTTGTTTTTGAGGGTTAAAATTCCCTCCTATCTGTTTGTCATTTAGAACTAGTAGTTGATGTTTTAAGTTTTGTACAACTTAGTTTATGAAGTTTTTTTACTTGGAAAATGATTCACAGAACAATGATAAACTACTTAAGTGCTGCATTGTAGAGATAGCAATAACACCTTCAATCTATATATCACTTTTAATGCAGTTAAATGTTCCATGGTGTTTCACATAGGCAATAGAGGAAAAAAATAGATGTTGAGCCAAAGAAGGATAGATTAGGAGGGATGACCAAAAACATGGTCAAAGAAGTGGATTGCAAGATGTGTCTTAAAGGAGGAGCAAGGGGTCTGGAGAGGTCAACATTATTCCAGAGCATGGAGGTGTGGCTGCCAATGATAATGTGAAAGCAATGGGGAATGCACTAAAGGACAGAGTCAGAGGAATGAAAAGGACGAAAATTGTGGGAAAGTTGAAAGAGGCTATAACGATAGGGTGGGATATGGCCTCAAAGGGATTTAATCAAAATTATGAGCATTTTAAATCTGCGGCAATGACGTTACAGGAATTTACTTAAATTAGTGAGCATAGGGGTGTGAGTGAATGGAACTCATTGCAAGATAGAATATAGGTATCAAAATTTTGAATGAACTGCACTTCAAAGAATTCAGGATTGAACAATGACCAGGACAGTAGATCAGCCAAGACTGGAGGTGGAAGAGGCACAGTTGAGCAATTCAGAAGCAGATGGGCTGAGGTAGGGGAGTTTTGGCTTATTGTTCCCAGAAGTTTGAAATAATCACACTTTTAGACTCAAATATTAGAGCTTTATCAAGTGTATTTCTCAAATCGCACCATGTGCTCTGGATTGATTAGTTCCATACAAAGACTATTAGTGCATTAGTGAGTCATATGGCATTTGGGATATTTATATGTACATAAGTATGAACATATAGTTCCTAAATTATATTGGAATAACAATATAACATCCCTCTTTCTTTAAACAAAATGCCTCAATATATCAACGTGCAGGTTTGCAGGTGGGGGCCTGTAAAATTCCCTGGATGGCCTTCCTACCGCCCTCCTGCCCACCACAACCTGTCCGTAAATTTACAGTGGGACGGGCAAGGCCTAGGCCAGCACACCTGCCCTTGCCACAATTGAGACAATTAATGACAACTTAAGGGCCATTCCCCGCCCAGCCTCAATTGTGAGGCTGGCGGGAGAATTTCAGGGGCAGGGGGAAGCCTGGCAGGTCACCCTGCTCTGGCCTTCAATACCTTCTTTTCCACAATGGGTCCCCCCACCACCACAGTTCTGTCCCTGCCAGGTGGTCCCTCCAGTCCTGGGCTCTCCATCAAGACCCTCACCCTTCTCTCTTTACCTCCCCATCCTCACCTCCCCACCACACCATAATATCACTCACACTTTCTTAGTCCTGGACTCCAGGACTTTGAATCAAGGGGCTGCTTGGAGGCCCAGTCCTGGCCACTGCCAGTACTGGTGCTGCTGGGACTACAGAGCTGCCAGCCAATCAGATTGGCTGGCAGCTCTCTGTGGCGGGACATCCCCCTGAGTGAGGGGCTGAAGTCTTGTCTCCAGCCAATGAGCACACCTTGGAGTGTTCAATGGTTGCTAAGCAGCCAGTATCAGATGGGGTAATGGCTACCCTGATCAGATCGTTTCACTCAGTATATCGCACAAACTAATGAATGGACTGTCACTTTTGGCCCTGAAAACTGCCCAGTCTACCTCAGATTACCCTGGAAGGGAAAGGTATCTCAAAAATTTGAGCAACAGGTGAAGCTAGCTCTTTCACACTGCTACTCTGCAGTAGCAACACGAGTGGTATTCACCACTAACAGGATGCTGCCATTAAGGCAAAAAGATGTTCTGCCTATCACACAAATGAGTAATGTGGTATATGAATTTCAGTGCCGATGTGATGTTAGTTATGTAGGCCATACATCCCAAAGACGGGTGCATCATATCAAACAGCATGTCCCTTCTGTTGTTGGCAATGGGCAAGGTACAGACCATGCTTGCAAAACACAGTGTCCAACATTAGATGTGATTCCACGATTGGACAACATTTGCTAAACAATCCTCAGTGTGCTAAGAATTACGCTGACAACCAATTTAAGATTTTCAGTTGGACTCGCAGTGTGATGCATTTGTATGTACTGGAAGCTACATATATTAATACATAAGACCCTGTTATTTGCAGACAGAAAGAACATGTACACTCATTGCACCTGTTTCAGCTAACAAAATAAGTGGAAGTCATTTGCTGGTTCATTCCCCAGGGAAATGTCTTCACCAATCAGAGTCAAGCTGCCTGGTTTAAATTTCAAACAATGCTTGGCAGTTAACTGTCATTCACCATCAACTGCCTTCTCCATGGCAACGCCTCAACCAATCAGAGTCCACTTGACAACCAACCAGCACCCTCTTTTCATACAGTATTAATATGTTTTATCCCCCGACATTGGTATTTTCTTGTGAATTATCCTGGTAAGTGCAAGACAAAAAAAACTTCAACAAAAAAATGTCTCTTTTTTCAGCAATACTGAAGAAAATTAACAATCAACTTTTATAATTAAACTGGACACCTTAAAAGCCTTTTATAGTTTGTTTTCTTTTCTCAAAACATTATTCATGGTATCACTTAGGTGTTAGGGTGTTGTGCCTCCATCTCATGGTTTTGGTAGTCATTGTTCTCAGTGATGAGTTGGCATGCTGTACTGCCAATGTGCATGTTGCTCCTGGTGTTAAAGGTGATGTGCTTGATGTTGTTGATATTGTGTCACTTGTCGGTACTTTTGTTGTTGATGTCACCTCGCATGTTGGTAATGATGTTGATGTTATCACATTTGTTAGTGATGTTGCTGGTGTTATTAATGACCTTTCCTGGTTTTTCAGCTCATGTGTAGGTCAGATATGGACTCTGTTCCTTCTCATTTGCTTACTGGTTTCCATATCAATGATGTATGACCTTGGATTCTCAGCTTCATCAACAACCTTTGCTGGGTTCCAGGTTTTCATGCTTGGATGCACAGTTTGTCCTCAACAACTCAGGCAATGATTTGGCAAGCTTGTTGCCGTGTTAACTTCCTTCTACCTGTGCATCATTGAGTTGATGCCTTACTTGCTCTTGGTCAATTGCATGGGAAAGATGTCTTATACTTTCTGCCATTGAATAGCCCTTCAGGCGGTTTCATATCAGCCTGAACAGGTGTAGCTTGGAGTGACAATAAGGCAATGTCTGGGTTCTCTTTGTCTCTTGCATTTCATCAGGGTTTTCTTGACCATTTGGATGTGTCTTTCTATAAAAATGTGCCCCTTTGGGTAATGTGGTGATGAGATGTTGAACTCATGCTGTTCAGCAGATTCCTTCAACTCTCTGGAGGTAAATTGTGTTCCATCATCAATCTTACTCTTTCAAGAATCCCTTGGTCAGCAAACAAAACTTGTACTGTTGGGATAGTTGGTGTAGATCTCAAATCTTTCACCTTTCTGATAAAAGGGAGCTTAGAGCAACAGTCTGTTACTATGATATGCTATTCTTGATTATGTGTGAATAAATCAGCTATCACAGTATGCCATGTCTGTGTGATGCTTCAATAGTTATCATCTCTTTCTGCTGCGTATCTCTATACCTTGGCATACATTACATGTAAATTTCATTCTATCAATGTTTTTGTATATGCCTATCCAGTAAACAGCTAATCTGGCTCTGAGCTTACACTTCTCCACTCCCGTTTGACCTTCATGTATCTTCTGAAGATGTTCTCCAATCATTTTGGCAACAATGTTTCTGGATCGAGTCAGTAGAAAACCATCTTCTAGTGAGATGACATCTCTGAAAGACCAATGCTGCCATGTTCCTGGCTATCTGCTGTATCTTATTAGGCCATCCCTTGGTCACTTTCTGAAATAGCATCTGTAATCCTTTGCCTTTACAGATCCCATCTCTGATTTGACTCAGTTTTGGCGATGTTACATTCACTAGGTGATGGATCTTTATCTCATGTTTCTCCTGTGGCAATAAACGAGATAGGACGTCTGCTGGGGTCCAGCACAAGCCACGTCACTAGCCAAGGTGTTCCAGTACAGCTACAACACTGGTGTCTACCTAGCAATGTGGAAAACAGCCCAGACATGTCCTGTCCACAAAAAAGTAGGACAAATCCTATCGCCCTATCAGTTTACTTTCGATCATCAGCAAAATGTTAGAAGGGGTCGTTGACAATGCTATTAAGCAGCACTTACTCAGCAATAACCTGCTCACTGATGTTCAGTTTGGGTTCTGCAGGGCCACTCAACTGCTGACCTCATTACATCCTTTGTCCAAACATGGATAAAAGAGTGAACTCAAGAGGTGAGTTGAGAGTGGAAGCCCTCGATATCAAGGCAGCATTTGACCAAGTGTGGCATCAAGGAGCAAAACTGGAGTCAATGGGAATTGGGGGAAAGCTCTCCGCTGGTTGGAGTCAAAACTAGCACAGAAGAAGATGGTTGCGGTTGTTGGAGGCCAATCATCTAAGTCCCAAGACATCGCTGCAGCAGCTCCTCAGGATAGTGTCCTAGGCCCAACCATCTTCAGCTGCTTCATCAATGACCTTCCCTCCATCATAAGGTCAGAAAGGGGGATGTTTGCTGATGATTGCACGATGCTCAGCATCATTCGCAACTCCTCGGATATTGAAGCAGTCCGTATCAGCAAGACCTGGACAACGTTCAGGCTTGGGCTGGGAAGCAGCAAGTAGCATTTGTGCTACAGAAGTGCCCAGCAATGACCATCTCGCACAAGAGAAAATCTAACCATTTCACCTTGACCTTCAATAGCATTACCATTGCTGAATCCTCCACTATCAACATCCTGGGGTTTACCATTGACCAGAAACTGAACTGGACCAGCCATATAAATACTGTGGCTACAAGAGCAGGTCAAAGGCTAGGAATCCTGCAACAAGTAAGTCACCTCCTGACTCTGCAAAGCCTGCCTGCCATCTACATGGCACAAGTCAGGAGTGTGATGAAATACTCTCCATTTGCCTGGATGAGTGTAGCTCCAACAGCACTCAAGAAGTTTGACATCATCCAGGCCAAAGCAGTACACTTGATTACCATTCTGTCCAGCACCTTAAACATTCATTCCCTCCACCACTGATGTACAGTAGCAGCAGTGTGTAACATATACAAGATGCACTGCAGCAACTTACCAAGGATCCTTCAACAGCATCTTCCAAACCCATGACCTCTACCACCTCAAAGGACAGGGGTAGCAGATGAATGGGAACACCACCACCAGGAAGTTCCCCTCCAAGTCACACATCATCTTGACTTGGAACTATATTGCCATTCTTCACTGTCGCTGGGTCAAAATGCTGGAACTCCCTCCCTAACAGCATTGTTGATGTACCTACACCACGTGGACGCAACAGTTCAAGAAGGCAGCTCAAGGGCAATTAGGGAATGGGCAATGAAAATGCTGGCCTAGCCAGCAATGCCCACATTCAACTAAAGAATATTTTTTTTAAAAATCTGCTAGCACCATTTCTCTTTATGGTTTGAATTTCAAAGTGAAATCATAAGTCTGAAGCTGCAAGAGTTATCTCCGTAGTCTTGCTTGTATTCTGCACAGGTTTTTCTTGTAGATCTGTTCTAGTGGATGATGATCACTCTCCACTATGAACTTCCTCCTATAAATATTTTTGGAATTTCTCTCAATATTACTTTGTGCTCCGACAAATCCCTGCTGGATTGTCTGCCAACATAGGCAGGAAAACACGCTGACGTGTTTCACAACAGCACGTAAGCGATGTGCACCTGGTGGGTGGGCTGCACTTCACTTGGGACTTCAAGGTTTGTTTGCCTACCTTGCTTTGGTCAGCACTCACAGTCATCAGCGCCAGGCTCCACAGACAGCACCACATCACTTTTAGGGGGGCTCACAGCAGGTCTCCACCTACCAGATCAGCCACATGTGGGTGGTGTTTCAATGGCTGCAGGGCGAGAGCTTGCTTGGTGAAGGGGGAGAAGGGCTTCAGGTAAGGGAAAAGGCTGCAGGATGACAGCTGTACTGGGGAACGAGGGTAACCCAGGGTGTGTGGGGGGGGGCACATGTTCATCTGTGCAAGTGGCCTCAAGATGGTGATGGCTGAGGAGGCAGTCTCCAGAGGAGATGAGACCAGATGGACATGTGAGGGTGTATGTGTGAGAGTGGGTGGTGATGTCCTTTGATCTGGCAGTGAGTGAGTTGCCAGTGAATGCATAATGGGCTTGAGTGTGAGTTTGGAGTGATGAGATGGTTGCCATACCCTGGCTGCACGGATGAGATCATTCATCCTCTATCTGCATTGGATCGCCAATCTCTTCTGTGCAGCATTGGCACTGATCACCACTGCCACCGCCTCCCAAACCCAAGCCAGCGCAGGGGTAGAGGACATCATAGCAGGCCTCCACTGTGTCCAAAAGGCATTCCAATGTTGCTTTACTAAACCTGGGGGCTGCAGTCTTTTTGCCTTTCGTGGACATCTTCCCTGCAGTAGTTATGGGCTGGAAGCACTGAGATAAGTGCATGGAGCTGGGCTTTAAATATGGCGCCCAGTGTGCTGAAGCGGTGAGGCGATGGCATGGAGGGCGAATGAGAGCTCGCCTGCCATTGAAACGGCGTGTTTCCAGGTAATGCATAATTAATGTGGCAGTTGAAAACCCACCATTGCAGCCGGCGGGTAAAATGTCGTTTTACCCGCCCGCTACCACACTTAGTGCAAACCTGGGATGATTCTGCCCATTGTCAATAGGCTCGCTTGGTTCCTACCTCTCGCTCTGAAATTCATTTTGGTGGATCCAATGGTTGACTTTTGCTGGAGATGTGTGCTGAATTTTTCAAAAATGTTGTCTGGGTTTTTATTGTCACTCTCATCTCCTAGCTTTGAAAATATCCAACTTTTCTCTCTTATCCACAAAAGGATGTAGCTGACCCTTTCCTCTTCACTGGTGCCTTTTTGAAAGCTACTAAAGGTCAATTTGCACTTTCATTTAAACTTCTCAAATGCCTCCATGACGTTATCAACGTCCCAATTCATCCTGAGCTGGAGCTGTGCGTTCATTGCTTTGGCAGCTGCCATTTCGTTTGCTCATGATTCACCCAGTAATTTTTCTCTCTTTCTGGCACTAATTCAAGTTGTTTTTTTGTCAGTCTAATTCAGGATTTATTTGATTTATAATGCTTGGGTTTTACTCAGACACCTGCTGCCACCATGTTGCATCCTGCGGTTCCCAGAAGTTTGAAATAATTACACTTTTAGACTCAAACACTGGAGCTTCATCAAATGTATTTTGCAGATCATACCATGCACTGCAGACTGATACATTGTCAGTGTGATACACAGACTGTAATGCAGTAGTGAGTAATGTGGCACTCTGGATACTTTTGTATGCATATGTGTAAACATATAGTGGCTAAATCATATATAAATAATGTAACAATGCTACAGATATGGAAAAAGGCACTCTCCATAATGAGATAATATGGAATTGTGAGCTCAGTTTATGACTGGAGAGCAAAGAAGAGGCATCATAGGAAAATGGTGCGGTTGTTCACATTGAAGGCTGCAGAGGGACCAAAGAGGACAAGGGGAATAATTCACTTTGGTCACATTCATAGAGAAGAGAAAATGATTGATTAAGACTTACCCTCCTGGTAGGACAAAATTGCATTCCAGTCAAAAAGATATACATTCTAGTAGTAGCTGTCTGGTAATTTGCTCTTCTTTCTGATATTACTACCATTGTTCGCATGTTGAGGATTAGGTATTTTCGAAGGAGAGAATTTTCAGCTATGTGGAAAAGACCCTTTAAGAATTTCTCTCCAGATATTCTGCATAATTTACTTGGCAGAAGATGTTAATATTGACAGCTACTTAGTCAATCCATTTAAAACTGCATCTGCAATTAGCTGTGTTTTTAATTGGTTCTGGTCATGTATTGATTTCCTATCCTTAGGTTCTTCTTTCTTAATTAAAAAATGTCACATTTTTAGATGCGAGATAATCTTTTGCATGTTATAGAACTCACAACCTAAATGGATTCATTGTTCAATTTACTATTTTAACACAAAATATAAGGTTAGTTGAAATTAAAGAAAGCATGACAGAAAGCATTGGCAATCTGCTCGAATTTCAACAAGTTTATGCTTAGGAAAAGGCATCAAACCATAATAATAATAATCCATGTAATTAAATCTAACAAATTGCATTAGGGCTTTTAAAGAAATTAATTATTTGAAGACTTCAGCTGATTATTGCTTCTTTTGAATTTTTATTTACATTAGCTGTTAATGTTGTTTGTGATTACAAATGCAAACAATCTTTGCGTCTGGTCAATAATTAATTTTTCAGTTCAAGCCAAGAAAGTTAATCAAATGTATTGAAAGATATATGGCACAATGCCTGTTAATGTATCACTTGCAATTATTATTGCACCACTTCGTTCTAAACTTGTTCTGAATTTGAATTACTTTGATTGACTCATTTGTAAATGAATGATCCTGTTCCCACTGGGGTCAGTTAGATATTCCCTTGACTGATTTAATTTACACCTTAATCACCCAGATTTCACGGTCAGTGGCAAAACAATGGCGCTCATCATTGACTTGAAAGAAAACTGCCCACAAAGATCTATTCATTTTTGTGTTGTGCATTTTTGTTTTCTCTAAGTCATTTTGAATCTAGTGCCAAGACAAGGGTATCTACAAGCAACTAGCAACGGTGATGTCCTCAAACAGGGTAAGCAGCCAATCACATTGAAGTATTCTCACAGACAGCAAGTCAGGAAGTAAAAACCTCATAAAACGCTTCAATTTTAATTTAAATTTTACAAAGAGTGAAATAAATGATTGAGACATAAATATGGTATTAAAATATCATAAACAAACTTTTTAAAATATTGTTTCAAAAATACGTGGAATCTTTTTATCAGAATGAAAGAAAGTTGTCATTCCACAAATATAAAATTAGCCTTTCAGGGCTAGTGAGACTGTTCAGCAGTAAATATGAACTTAGTACAACATTTAAAACTCAGTAACTTCCTGCTCAACAAAGTGTAACTTTTTTAGCAGCTTTTACAGTTTTACTAATAGTGAAAAATGGAAGATGTCCTAAGTTCAATTATCTCAACTTGATGGAGAAGCATAAACTCACTCATAGCAACACTGGATTTCCATGTTTAATTGTGCATGAACAACGCTGACAATTTCCTCATCATTGCTACTGGCAAATCCAGGCCATTGCTTCTTCAGTAATGGCTTGGGAGATATAACAGCAAGTGGACTTCACCTATTGCAGATGAATTTGTTGTACAGACACTAATTGCTCAGTAAATAGATTGTGAAAGTTATAAGTCTGCAACTGTCGTGGTTAAAATATTATTGGTGTCAGTACTAACAATGGACGGTATCTAAAACTTTTCCTAAATTTTAATAGTCCATGTCTAGGCTATTGGCTGGCTCTTAACTATTTGGCTTAGGTTTGGGGGGATATCTATTCAAATAGCCATCAAATCTTCTCTGTCATCTTAATTCCCAATTAATTTTCGTTTTTGGGGTGAATAAGATAATTCCTTAAAGTAATTGCACAAAAATTGTTGTTCTTGCACCAGGAGAGGTAAACTAAGTTTTATTCTGGGTTTTTCAGAGTTCAAATGAAGTGCTTAACAGTTGCTTTTACAGGTGCTCAAACATGTACTTGAAAGTCCACAGAGTAGGGCCAAATGAGACCAGTGAAGCAACAATCCAGATGAACAGCTGTGAACTGAATTTAAGAGCCAGTTAATCATCTGAAGTAGCACTGGTCAGGAGATAATGGTCCAAAGTTAATCCTTGGTACAAAATACTGGCCTCCAGAACCTTGACCCTGAGGAAAGAAAGACAAATATCTGTTGTTGTTATTCAGCCTGTTGCGGAAAATACAAGGGAAAATAAACCTATTGGATTTTGGTCTCAACCATAATTCCAAGATGATAATTGATCTCAATATAGACTATCCATTATCTGGACAGTAGTGATCATTGTATCATTAGGAATAAAAACAGGAAGTGGTGGAAATGCTCAGCAGGTCTGGCAACATCTGAGGAAAGAGAAACAGAGGTTAATGTTTCAGGTTGTGACCTTTCATCACGAAAGGTCATAACCTGAAAGGTTAACAATGTTTCTCTCTCCACAGACGCTGCCAGACCTGCTGAGTATTTCCACCACTTCCTGTTTTTATTTCAGATTTCCAGCATTGGCAGTATTTTGCTTTTCGATTGTATCTTCAGTCTTCCAAATTTCCAGTATGAGGCAAAATGTGGGGATGCTGTGCTGCTTTGTGGAAAATGATAATAGGAGACTGGATTCTACTAGCCCTCTGGGGATGGGTTGGGGGGCAAAGGGGCTCAAAGCATACCAATGGAATTGGGGGTGGGTGTGGTGGTAAGCCTGCCATCTTCCTGCTGCTATATGATCTAGCCAGCGATGGGAAAGGTGGCGGACAACCCTCCAGCCCAGAGGCCAACTGAGCCTCTTTGACTAATCAAAGACCTCTTCCCATCTCCATTGGCATTTATCCAGTTGCATGGGGAGTCTGCCAGGTAAACACTGACGGCCTCCTAGTGGACTCCAGGGATGATGGAGGCCCACTTTTGAGAATTGTTGGCCCATGTAGGGGCGCCCCAGTGGCAATAGCTACCGCCATGGCAACAGCACCATCTGCCCTCACCGGGGCCTGCCTGACTGGGCCCAGTACACCGAGACCCAACGTAACTGATTGTGAGGGCACAAGGCCATTGCTGCACCCTCCTACTCCAGGTGCAGCCCCAGAAGTGGCCAATGTTCCAGGTGGCACTGTTAAGGCTGCTGAACTGATGGCCCTATGATTGGCTAACAGCCCTGGAGGTTGAGCGACTGTCCTTATTAGAGATAGCCTCCCCACTGGAATCAGTTGTCTGCTGCTGACAAGATGCAGCCCTGGGGTCGTTAACGGGATCCCCATTGCCACCACTGAATTTAGCTCAGTGAAACAGAAGAAAAATTGAAGTTTTTTTTAAACAATGGGGTGATTTTAACTGGTGGTTGGGCACTTAAAAGCACACAGGTTGCTTACCTGCCTTGGAGCTGATTATTGCTAATTTTAACCAGCTCTACTAAGCTGCCAGCAACTGCCCAAGACTAGCAGGGTCCATTTTTTTACAGATGTATGCTAAGTTCCAATGGCAGTATTGTGGATAATGTTGCAGTGTATTTCTTGTTAACTGATGACAGCAGGGAAGAGGATCAAGGCCAAAGTGATCTAAACAGGTACATTTTCTCTGGGCCCCACAAAGAAAACTCAGCTCCCTTCCATGGACTCGTTCCCTCCCTATTAATTAAAGCCGAGGCTCATTCTGCTGAAAGCAGGTAGAAATGTAACTCATCGGTGCAGTTTTGAACCAGAAACCTGTGGGCAATCAAAATCCAGGTATTTTAATGGATAGGGAAACCATGTATGTTCCTCAAATTAAAATAAAAAAGGGTAAATGGTAAACTGTAACCCAAATAGTTTAACAGGGAGGCTTGTGGGGAAATTATCCTCAAATAAATATTTTAAGGTAGCATTTGGCTATGTGTGGCATGAGGAATGCCTAGTCAAATTGAAGTCAATGGAAATCAGGGAGGAAAACTCATTGTCTGAAATCATACCGAGCACAAAGGAAGATGGTTGTGGTTGTTGGAGGTAAATATCAGTTCCAGGATATCACTGCCGTAGTTCCTCAGGGTAGTGTCCTAGGCCCAAACATCTTCAGCTGCTTCATCAATGACCTTCCCTTCATCATACTGTTATAAGTAGGGATGTTCGCCGGCAATTGTGCAATGTTCAGTCCCATTCGTAATTCCTCGGATACTGAAGCAGTGTCCACCTGCAGAAGGCCTTGACAACATTCAGGTTTGGGCTATTAATTGGAAAGCAACATTCACACCACACAAGTGCCTGGCAATGACAATCTCCAACAAAAGAGAATCTAACAATCGCCCCTTGGCACTTGACATCTTTAATGCCATTTAATTAACCATTAACATCCTGTGTTACCATTGACCAGAAACTTAACCGGGGCAGTCACATAAATATTGTCCCTACAAGAGCAACTTGGATATTCTGTAGTGAATAACTCACCCCCTGACTCCTCAAAGCCTATCCAGCATTTCCAAGGTGCAAATTGGGAGTGTGATGGAATGTTCCCCTAGCTCCAACAATGCTCAAGAAGCTTGACACCATTAATGACAAAGCAGCCCATTGGGTTGTCACTCCATACATCACCTTAAACATTCATTTGTTCCCCTCCAAGTCACAAACCATCCTGATTTGGAAATACATCACCTTTCCTTCATTTTAATTGGGTCACAATCCTAGAACTTCCACCCTAATAGCATTGTGGGTATGCCTACAACACAAGGCAGTTCACCACCATGACCTCCTCAAGGACAGTTAACAATGGGCAATAAATGCTGGCCTTGCCAGTAGTGCCCACATCCAATAAAAGATTTTTTTTAAAAAAATGAACCAAATAACCAGACAGTAGAGACAGACATGAAGCATAGTTAAGAATGAAAGACTCCACTGACAAGGTGATGAGGTGAAGAAATGTATTCACCCATACTGCTCTTGTGAGGCCATTAAATCTCTTTCTACATTTAACCCAGATTCTGAAGTTCAGGCTCTTGACACTGATGTAATTTCTGTTGGACTGTTGAAAAGAACATATCTTTTTATTTTCTGTTGGACTGTGGATTAGAATTGCAGTTTAAAAGACATGTCCACTGGAACAGGTTGAGAGATATACAATGTTGCAGTCCTGGAACAGACTGTACCATGAAAGACAATATGGTGCCGGAAAGGAGTCCTGTAACAAGGGAACTGCCTGGCAACAGAATTTTACTTGGCTCCTGACCAGGTGACCAGGGTTTGTATGAGCAATCCTGGCCTGCAAAGAGAAAACATCTAAAATCTCTTTTCCTCATATCTCTATAACCTGCTTTCTCTCTGTGGAAACCCCTGTAAAAAGGAAAAGGGGAAAACCACTGTTAGATACATTGGGAAACAAGTTCTCAACCAGTGAACTAAATACTGAAAGTGCTGGAAGACCACCTCGTGTCATCAACAAGAACTGAAAGAAATATGGAAGACATCAAAATCAACCCATCGAATCCTGTACTCCAGATTGGTACTATTGAACTGTTTTATCCCACCCTTAAAATTCATGTTTTGTGTGTCTCATGAGTCTTTTGTGTGTATAGGGATTTAAGAAGGGGGTAGAGCTTAAGCTATAGCGTTAGAAGTTAGCAGTTCATTTTTCTCTTTTTTGCCACCAGTTAAAGACAATTTGTTCAATAAACGATTGTTTACTTATTAAGTTTACAAACCTGGTGCTCGCATTCTGTTAACCTAAATTAAACAGTTAGGTAGAATTGGGGCAATCTTGTGGTTTGGTCAAACTTTTCACATTTGTCGCAGCTTGGGGAGCAGTGGGGCTCGATATGACAGTGCACTATCCCCAGTGAGTCATGACACTGGCCCTTTCAACCACCTCTTTACACCATTGCTTGACAGTAGCCTTGAAGATCATCTCTGGAGGATGGGGAAGAGCACCTCCCTACTTGGTCTCAATTCCTCCACTAGGACACCCACTGAGGTATTATAATAGCAGAGGATAGCCAGGGTATTTATCTCTGCAGTCAACAAATGTTCCACAGTTGTTCAGTGCATGTAGGAGATGCAACTTCATTTTAAGAGGTGTATTCCTCTTTTAAGTTAGCCTCAGGAATTGCGTTGGAAATGGCTTGTGGGCTGTCTGATTCTTCAGGCAACTGGGAGGGCAGCCGATTCTTCCAATGTTATTGAGGCCCCAAGCGTTAAAATGGCTTAGGCCTCATGCCAACAATGTCATGGGGCCTTGCTGCCTGTCCCACACTCCCACCACCAAATTTTCACTCCACGTTAAAAACAACCCTTTAGATTTAAACAGCTCAGCTCCTTAAATATCTCGAGAAAAATCCTGGAATTTGTGGATTAGAGTATCAGTCAACCACATTCAAAAAATAATTGACTGTCATACATCTAAGTGAACAAGTCACAAAGTCCATGATTATTTGAAAGGAGCTTTGCTGTTCCCTCAAGCTTTTCAGACAATTGAAAAGATTTCCAATATTTGCACTGGGTTAAGCTTAGGACAAAATTCTGGTTTCATCTAGCTTGAGTACTAATCATGGCTACCGAGTGAATTTATTGCTAAAACACAAAGTCACCAAACAGGAGATTTGAATGTTGATATTTTATTACGTGGCAACAGATTGCAATTTCTGCCTCCAAATTTACATTTTTGTTACTTTTTTCCCTTAACTATTTATTTTACTCCATACAGCCTTGAGAAAAAATGCTGAATACATTTAAAGTATTCGCAGCTTTTGGACTGAACTGAAACAATTGGCTGATGCTTACTGCATCCATTTGAATTTTGTGTGCAGCTTTTCCAAACTGATGATTACACAATTTCTTGCCCCTTCCTCATTTAGTCATGGTCCCAAAGGTACACCCAGTGTGGGCTGGGTTCTTGCACTGTCCTTAAGAATTAAGGGAAACCTAGGGAAAAGCTATGAAGTTGACCATGGGGAACTTATGTGCGTACTAAACTCACTGCATACTGGTTGCACTGTGTCAGTGTGATACTGCTTCATTTTAATGGAGATATTATATACTATAGTTACAATTAGGAAGTGCAATGACAAACTGTGTTCACAACAATGATCCTTAAATTAATAGAAATAATTTGTATCTTTCATTAGTACCATGCAGTATGCTTCTGAAACTGTATAACTTTGGCACAGCTTTAACCACTTTCAATAGCTTTGTTCTGTAGGCAAGATAGCATTTGATAATTAAGATCAAACACAAATAGGAGATAGCTTGAAATAATTTAAACCATTGAATCCTTTTGTGGAGCCCCCTCATTGACATAATTAGCTGTGACAGTATTGAGGATGTGGGCAATGGTGAAACCAAACACTTACTTCGGCTAAGACTGGTACTTTAACGTTCTAATTATTGGGTTATGGATTGTAACGTGGACACATGGAGTGACAGTTCCAAAGACCTACAATTAACAGGCACTGTATTACACAGAGATTCATGGAAGGAAAGTGGTACTTAAAGGTGGTTACTTAAGATAACAAGTAATGATAGGCAAACACTCCAAACAACCTCCCCTTTACCGAGTAGCAAATTATAATGTTAAGGAGGTATGTTGATATCAAATATTAAATTTCAATTTCATCTGCTAGACTCACATGTGGATCTTTTTTAAAAAGCAGTTTCAAATGTTGAAATAAAGGCACTGGCTTAAGATGGCTGCCACAGGTTTCCTGATGTTTGGGACTACAAGATGGTCAAGCTTCTGGAAGCTTCTAAAAGTAGATTACAATGAACATGCTAGACCACATCCTTGTCAGGAATTACCCCAAAACAGCAAGGACAATAAGGCCTCAGACTTTCTGTCTCCAGCACTACCAGGTAACAAAGGAGAAATCATGAAACTGATTATGCACAAAGAAGTAGTTGTGCTCCAGAACATGCGGCACCCCTAGCCAAGCTGTTCCAGTATGGCTACAACACTGGAACTACCTGGCTATGTGGAAAATTGCCCAGGTGTGTCCTTTACACATAAAGCAAGACAAATCCAGCCTGGTCAATTACCACCCCATGAATCTACTCTCGATCATCAGTAAAATAATGGAAGGGGTCACCAACTGTGCTATCAAGTGGCACTTGCTTAGCAATAACCTGCTCTCTGATGCCCAGTTTGGGTTCTGTCAGGGCTACTCAGCTCCTGACCTCATTACAGACTTGGTTCAAACATGGACAAAAGAGCTGAACTCCTGAGGTAAGGGGAGAGTGACTGCCCTTGACATCAAGGCCACATTTCACCAAGTATGGCATCAAGGAGCCCTAGCAAAACTGGAATGAATGGGAATCAGGGGGTAAACACTCCACTGTTGGAGCCATGCCTAGCAGAAAAGAAGACGGGTGCGGTTGTTGGAATCAGTCATCTCAGCTCCAGGACACCGCTGCAGGAGTTTCTCAGGGTAGTTTTCCTCAGTCCGGCCATCTTCAGCTGCTTCATCAATGACCTTCCTTTCATCATAAAGTCAGAAGTGGGGATGTTCACTGATGATTGCAAAATGTTCAGCACCTTTTGTGACTCCTCAGACACTAAAGCAGTCCATGTCCAAATGCAGCAAGACCTGGACAATATCCAGGCTCGGGCTGACAAGTGGCAAGGAACATACACGCCACACGAATGTCAGGCAATGACTATCTCCAACAAGAGAGAATCCAACCATCGCCCCTTGATGTTCAGTGGCATAACCATCACTGAATCCCCCACTGTCAACATCCTGGGGGTTATCATTGGCCAGAAACTGAACTGGACTAGCCATATAAATACGGTGGCTACAAGAGCAGGTCAGAGGCTAGGAATCGTGTGATGAGTAACTCACCTCCTGACTCCCCAGAGCCCATCCACCATCTACAAGACAAAAGTCAGGAATGTGATGGAATACTCCCCACTTGCCTGGATGAGTGCAGCTCCCACAACACTCAAGAAGCTTGACACCATCAAGGACAAGGCGGCCCGCTTGATTGGCACCACATCCACAACCATTCACTCCCTCCACCACCGATGCACAGCAGCAGCAGTGTGTACCATCTACAAGATGCACTGCAGGAATTCACCAAGGCTTCTTCAACAGCAACTTCCAAACCCATGACCACTGCCATCTAGAAGGACAAGGACACATGGGAACACCACCACCTGGAATTTCCCCTCCAAGTCACTCACCACCCTAACTTGGAAATACATCACCGTTCCTTCACTGTCACTGGGTCAAAATCCTGGAAATCCCCTCCTAACTTCACTGTGGGTGTACCTACACCACATAGGTTACAGCAGTTCATGAAGGCAGTTCACCACCACCTTGTCAACGGCAATTAGGGATGGGCAATAAATTGTTATTTAATAAATTGCAAAGCCCACATCCCATGAATAAATAAAAAGAATGTGTTAAGCAGCACTATCTGCCTTTTTGGTTTTGTCAATGGTTTTGACCATGGGAGGTGGAAATTCCTTTGTTAACACGAGTGGACAATTGATTGTTTTCCATTGCCTATCAATAACCAGTCACCACACGACCAAAACTCGTTTGGAAGTCTTTTATTATAAAACCCAGCTGGCTTTGATGCAGTCTAGAGAAGGGACATCAGAAAGCAGCAAAATGGCTTCTTGCCTCTCTCTCTCTCTCTTTCAACTAAGCTGGACCATGTCTGCTTATATCATATTATGGACAGCATACAGAGAAATTCTACAGAAGAATTCAAATTCTAAAGCAAATTTTTCAGCAAAAAACCAAGGACTACTGCTTTAATAACGGCCTCAGCCATGAACAACAGCAAACTACTCATAATCAGTAGACTCTTCATATCTTTGCGGTTTATCAGTGCATCTTAATTTGGCCAAAAGTTAACCTCCTTTACTTTGTAACTTATATGTTTGCATGCTTGTGTGTGTGGGTGTGTGTGCTATGACAGTCAGGATGTGTGTTTATCCTTTTCTTAATATTTTTAATATCTTTACCTGAGTGGGTTTTTAGCATAATAAAAACTGACACTTTATGTGTTTAAACTCAAGAAAGCCTGTCTGACCGAGTCCTTTACAATCAACACATAAACAGTTACATACATGCGCTGTATTGGCACAATTATCCTTATAAATTAAAAAAATAACCCTGTTGTGATCAATGGAGTGGGAAAAAGGACAAGTCCTTGCACCCATCCTCACCTGGTTGTATCAATAGCAACAGCATTCACACCCAACATAAATAAATGGTTTAAATAAATGCACTTTATTGATTTGAACAGTACCATGAGTTTTACTGTTAATTGTTTAGAATAATCCAGCAGAAGTAGGAATTGGGCAACTGCACAGGAGGATATGTTTAGGACAATGTTACAATTTTTAACATTCATTCTCGGAATGTGGGCTTCGCTGCAAGGTTAGCATGTATTGTCCATCACTGATACACTTGAGATGATGATTTCAAGCTTTCACGAACTGCTGCAGTCTGCGCAGTGAAGGCGTTTCCACAATGCTGTTAGGTGATAGAGATTGTAGGTTTGGAAAGTGCTGTCAAAGAAGCCATAGAAACTTATTGCAATGCATCCTGTAGATTGTGCAGAGTATGTTGGTGATAGAGAGAGTGGACATTAAAGTTAGATTTATAGATGTCAATTGTGACCCCAAAATTTCTTGGCTCATGTTCCTGGTGTCTAAATCAGAGTCCTGCCTCATGGTGACATCAGCACTGCTGAAATTTGCTGTGTCATCAGGTGAGCATTTCATTTGCATGAATCAGGTTGCTGTAAGCACCACTTCAGGTGTACCTCCACACCAACATCTCTAACTCCATCAAAAGTGTATGTCATGGTGTCTTTCATGGTTACTGGCCATTCTGAACAATGTATAAAACTTGAGCATGACCTTTCCAGAAGAAGGTGACAAAGCTCTTACAGCACACAATGAAGGCATTTGGCTAAACATGACAGTGCTGGTCTTTAAAAGAGCTATCCAATTAGTCCCACTCCCCTCCTTTCCCCACAGCCTCTGCTATTTCACAGATTTTGCTACTCTTCAGCCTCTTTCATCTTTCCCAAGTAGCTGCATCTGGTATGGTACATCTCTTGTGTTGCATAATGGTAGGAGCTGACAGCGTGCCTGGAATGCTACATAAGCAAGAAATAGGCAGAAAATGTGCAATAAACTGCACTTGTGAAACTAAAGCCCAATAATTTCCCAATATTACAGGTTTAAGGCTTGAAGCCAACCATGATTTCCATGTTAATGCCTCAGGGAGGGATGGTTGTGTCCTTCATTTAGGTCTGATTTGCTCTTAGGAACATTTTATTTATTCATTCGCAGGATGTGCGCATTACTGATAAGGCCAGCATTTATTGCCAATCCTAATTTCCCTTGAAGGTGATGGTGAGCCACCTTTATGAATACAACTGAGTGATTTGCTCGGCCATTTCAGAGTCACTCTGTAGGCCTGGAGTCACTTAAGGCCAGACTAGGTTAACAAGGCAGATTTCCTTCCCTAAATGATATTACTGAACCAGATGGGTTTTTAATGACAATCTGGTAGTTTCACCATAACTGATATTAATATTATATTCATTTTTTAAAATTAAATGAATTTAAATTCAATAGCTGTCATTGTCGTATTTGAACTCATGGGCAGGATTTTCCTGTCGGCGAGTGAGAGCGGGACCCACTCGCCGACGTGTGCTTAATTGGGGGAAGGCTAATTATAATAATATTAGGCAGGAACTGAGGAATCTAGACTGGAGGCAGATGTTTGAGGGCAAATCAACAACTGACATGTGGGGGGCTTTCAAACATCAGTTGATAAGAATTCAGGACCGGCATGTTCCTGCTAGGATGAAGGATAAGCATGGGAAGTTTCAGGAACCTTGGACAACGAAGGATATTGTGAGATTAGTCAAAAAGAAAAGGGAAGCATTCGTAAGGGCTAGAAGGCTGGGAACAGACGAAGCCCGTGGAGAATACAAAGAAAGTAGGAAGAAACTTAAGCATGGAGTCAGGAGGGCTAAAAGGTGTCGTGAAAAGTCACTGGCAACCAGGATTAAAGAAAATCCCAAGGCCTTTTATACATATGTAAAAAGCAAGAGGGTATCCGGAGGAAAGGGACAGAGGTGCGAATGTGTGTGGAGCCAGAAGAAATGGGAGAGATACTAAATGAATACTTCTCATCAGTATTCACCAAAGTTAAGGACTTAGCGGTTGATTTGTCTAGGGAAGAGTGTGTAGATAGCCTGGATCATGTTGAGATCAAAAAAGAGGAGGTGTTAGGCGTCTTGAAGAATATTAAGGTGGATAAGTCCCCAGGGCCAGATGGGATCTACCCCAGGGTACTGAGGGAGGCAAGGGAGGAGATCGCTGGGGCCTTGACAGAAATCTTTGTATCCTCACTGGCTATGGGTGAGGTCCCAGATGACTGGAGAATGGCCAATGTTGTTCCATTGTTTAAGAAGGGTAGCAGGGCTAATCCAGGAAATTACAGGCCTGTGAGCCTTACGCCAGTGGTAGGGAAATAACTGGAGAAGATTCTTCGTGACAGGATTTACTACCATTTGGAAGCAAATGGACATATTAGTGAGAGGCAGCATGGCTTTGTGAAGGGGAGGTCGTGTCTCACTAACTTGATCGAGTTTTTCGAGGAAGTGACAAAGATGATCAACGATGGAAGGGCAGTGGATGTTATATACATGGATTACAGTAAGGCCTTTGACAAGGTCCCTCATGGCAGACTGGTACAGAAGGTAAAGTCGCACGAGATCAGAGGTGAGCTGGCAAGATGGATACAGAATTGGCTTGGTCATAGAATACAGAGGGTAGGAGTGGAAGGGTGCTTTTCTGAATGGAGAACTGTGACTAGTGGAGTTCCGCAGTGCTGGGACCTTTGCTGTTTGTAGTATACGTAAATGACTTGGAGGAAAATGTAACTGGGCTAATTAGTAAGTTTGCAGACGACACTAAGGTTGGAGGAGTTGCAGATAGTGAAGATGATTGTCAAAGGATACAACGGGATACAGATCGGTTGGAGACTTGGGTGGAGAAATGGCAGATGGAGTTTAATCCGGACAAATGCGAGGTGATGCATTTTGGAAGGTCTAATACAGGCAGGAATTACACAGTAAATGGCAGAACCCTTAAGTGCATCGACAGGCAGAGGGATCTGGGTGTACAGGTCCACCGGTCACTGAAAGTGGCAACGCAGGTGGATAAGGTAGTCAGGAAGGCATATGGCATGCTTGCCTTCATTGGCAGGGGTATTGAGTATAAAAGCTAGGAAGTCATGCTGCAGCTGTATAGAACTTTGGTTAGGCCACACTTGGAATATTGCGTGCAATTCTGGTCACCATATTACCAGAACGATATGGAGGCGTTGGAGATGGTGCAGAGGAGGTTTACCAGGATGCTGCCTGGTCTGGAGGTTATTAGCTATGAGAAGAGATTGGAGAAACTCGGATTGTTCTCACTAGAGCAACGGAGATTGAGGGGCGACTTGATAGAAGTTTACAAAATTATGAGTGGCATGGACAGAGTAGATAGTCAGAAGCTTTTTCCCAGGGTGGAAGAGTCAATTACTAGGGGACATAGATTTAAGGTGGGAGGAGAAGACTATAGAGGAGATGTGCGGGGCAAGTTTTTGACACAGAGGGTAGTGAGTGTCTGGAATTCGCTGCCAGAGGAGGTGGTGGAAGCAGGTATGATAGTGGTGTTTAAGAGGCAGCTTGACAAATACATGAATAGGATGGGAATAGAGGGATACGGACCCCGGAAGTGCAAAATGTTTTAGTTGACGGGCAATATGATCGGCGCAGGCTTGGAGGGCCGAAGGGCCTGTTCCTGTGCTGTACTTTTCTTTGTTCTTTGTGTGAAATGACGCATGGTGACATCGGGCAGAACTCCCGACGTCACTGCGCCCCATTTAAATTTTCAGGTAGGTGGGGGCGCAGCAAAATCAGCTGTGTACCTAACGACCTGTCAATGGCCAATTGAGGCCATTGACAGAGTCATTGAAGTTATTAATGGACCTGCCTGTCCAATCTTAAGGTTGGCGGGCAGGCCAGGAACCCTGGCAGGCTTCAGAAAAAGCATTGGAACCTCATCCACGGGCGGGATGAGGTTTCATGTCGGTTTTAAAAAATGTAGTTAAAGTTTTTTAAAAAGTTATAGACATGTCCCAACTCATGTGATAATGTCACATGAGGGGACATGTAAGGGATTTATTTTTCTATTTTTAATATATTTGACAGCAGAGCCAATTTCCCTGAGGCAGCACTTAGCCTCAGGGAGATGAGTGCGCTCTTTCGTGCGCATGCTCGAAAGAGCGCACTCTCGGGTTTAGGGAATCTCCCCCCCCACCTCCCGTACTGGGAGCGCATAGCGCTTCCATGTGGACGTCACGCTGGGCGGGCCTTAATTGGCCCGTCCACGTAAAATGGCGGCGCGCCCCCAAATGGGGGCGCCGATCAGAGCCACACTTCTTGTGTGCCCGCACTTCAACATCCCTCCCCGACGGGGGGAAAATCCTGCCCCATGTCTTTGGATGATTAGTCCAGGCTTCTGGATTATAAATCCAGTATCATAGAAACAATGTCACTGTACCCAATTACACATATAAGAAGCACTGCAAAAACACAACACGTCTTAAAAAAATAAAGTAGCCACTTTGGATTACAAAATGTGTATTGATTGATTTGAAACTGCTTTTGCTTGAGGAAGATCATGGGACTATACAAGAGCTCTGATAGCCTATATATGTTATATGTGCTTGGAAAGGAGAATGTAAACCTCAGAAACATCACTCACCATTTAGTAACAAACATGGTGACCTTAAAAAATAAGAGATCGATGGAGTATGTTGCAAGGAAATCTGTCTGGTTCATGAAGTTATCAGAACCCCATTATGTTAAAGTTAGGATATATTCTCACACTGGCAGTCTTCAATTTTTGGATTCAAGTTTATAATTGAAAAAATTAATATGTGTTTGATTGAAATATTCATAATTTTATTACTTATTCAGGATATGTTTGTATAATGTCTCCCTATCACACATCCAATATGTCCTTTCTCATTAGTAACAATCTGCAAATTTATGCACTGCAAATTAACTTTTAAAATCATCTCCAAGTTGCTAAAGGAAGCTTTGACTTTCTGCCAAATCAATGATTAAATCTATATTATCGAGAGCACCTGAAAAGTGAGAGTTTTGATGTTAGATGTTGGCTGCAGGGAAATAAGAAGGTGCCTTCAAAAACAATGAAGTGTAGTGAAGATCGATTTGGAATGTGTGTATGTAAATGCGCGGAATGTGATAAATAAGGTTGTCATTCGATAGTACAGAACTTGAGCATTACTGAAAAAAGACATGTCAAAGCTTTTCGCCACACACTCATCAGGACACTATGCAAGAATACCAATATAAGGGGGAAACGACAATTTTTACTTTATGAGAAGAGATTGCTGATTGGTTGGCAAGTGGATTCTGATTGGTAGGGGCATTACCATGGAGAATGCGCCAGTGATGGTGACTGACAGTTAACTGCCAAGCATTGTTAGAAATTTAAACCGAGCAGCTTTCCATGATCGGTCAAGGTATTGCACCGAGGAATGAGTCAGCGAATGGCTGTCGCTTATTTTGTTTAACAGAAACAGGCGCAATGTGTGTACATGTAGGACATACACAGTAAATGGTAGGGCACTGAGGAGTGCGGAGGAACAAAGGGATCTGGGAGTTCAGATACATAATTCCCTGAAAGTGGCGTCACAGGTAGACAGGATTGTAAAGAAAGCTTTTGGCCTACTGGCCTTCATAAATCAAAGTATTGAGTATAGGAGTTGGGATGTTATGGTGAGGTTGTATAAGACATTGGTGAGGCCAACTTTGGAGTATTGTGTGCAGTTCTAGTCGCCTAACTACAGGAAGGATATCAGTAATATTGAAAGAGTGCAGAGAAGATTTACTAGGATGTTGCCGGGTCTTCAGGAGTTGAGTTACAGGGAAAGATTAAACAGGTTAGGACTTTATTCCTTGGAGCGTAGAAGAATGAGGGGAGATTTGATAGCAGTTTACAAAATTATGAGGGGTATAGACAGAGTAAATGCGAGTAGGCTCTTTCCACTTAGATTAGGAGAGATAAACACGAGAGGACATGGCTTTAGAGTGAAAGGGGAAAGGTTTAGGGGGAACATTAGGGGGAACTTCTTCACTCAGAGAGTGGTGGGAGTGTGGAACGAGCTGCCATCTGATGTGGTAAATGTGGGCTCACTCTTAAGTTTTAAGAATAAATTGGATAGATACATGGATGGGAGAGGTCTAGAGGGTTATGGACTGGGTGCAGGTCAATGGGACTAGCAGAATAATATTTCGGCACAGACTAGAAGGGCCGAATGGCCTGTTTTTCTGTGCTGTAGTGTTCTATGGTTCTATGTATGCAAAGAACAGGGCCCTGTGTATTAATATAAGCTTCTAGGACATGGAAATGTGTCACACTGAGAGCCTGACTGACAATCCTAAATTGGTTGTCATCGTAATTCTTAGTACATTGAGGATTATTTAGCAAGTGTTGTCCAATCATGGAATCACATCTAATGTTGGACATTGTGAGGAGAATTATCCCAGATTTTCACTAAGTGTGGTAGTCGGCGTGAAAAAATACTTTATACCAGCTGGTTGCAATGGCGGGATTTTGTGCCATATTGTCCCCTTCCTGGCTCATTAATAATGCATTCACAGGAAACACTCCAGATCACTGGCAGGCGGGCTTGGATTTGCCCACCATGCCATGACCTCAGCGTCTCCTCACTCTGGGCGCCATATTTAAAGTGCACCAGAGTACAGCCAACTTCATGTCTACAGACCAGGACTGTTCCAGGTGACAGATGATCCTGAAAGCAAAGAAGACGGCAGCCGCCAAATTTAGTGACACCTCTCTGGGGTGCCTGCTGGATGCAGTGGAAGGCCGCCACAATGTTCTCTACCCCCTCTCAGGCCACAGGTCCACCGGAGTCACGGAGACGATACTGGTCGGGCCTTACTTTGCATCCCATTATCGGGATGAAAGTCAAGTTCATGCCAGCCTCCAGCGGAATTCGCCTTCCATCATGATCTTGCTGTGATTTCATGTTGGTTCGAAACCAATTTCTGTCCATCACGCCTAATTGTCTCCTCCTGCCCGTCATGACACCTGTCATCAATGGGGCAGATGATTCCACACTGTCTTTTGAGTTTTGCAAGCACGGGCTGGTTGGTAGGGTCTGTACCTTGCTTGTTGTGAACAGCGGCTGGGACATGCTGTTTGATACAATCTACCAGTCTTTGGAACGTATGGTCTACGTACCTAGCATCACAGTGGTACTGAAATTCATATACCACTCGTGTTGCTACTGCATTGTAGCAGCATGAAACAGCTAGCTTCACCTGTTGCTCAGATTTTTGGGATACCTTGCCATTCCAGGATAATCTGAGGTAGACTGGCCACTTTTCAGGGCCGAAAGTGATGGCCTTAAGCCCATTCGTAAGCTTGTGTGATATACAGCCCGAAATGATCTGATCAGGGTAGCCATTATCCTGCACGATGCCTTTGATGCCCCTATTTCAATATCAAGCTTGCATGGTGAGCAAATGGCTCGGTCCCTATTTTCAATGTTGCCGATAAGACCAATCTTAAAGTGTGTGGAACTGTAAGAATCCCAATGCGTGGCCATCACTTGTGGCCCTAAAAAGTGCCCAGTCTACCTCAGATTATCCTGGAAGGGAAAGGTATCTCAAAAATTTGAGCAACAGGTGAAGCTAGCTGTTTCACACTGCTACTATATAGTAGCAACACGAGTGGTATTGGTCACCAACAGGATGCTGCTGTCAATCCAACTTGAACGTTCTGCCTATTACACAAATGAGTAATGTGGTATATCAATTTCAGTGCCAGTGTGATGCTAGGTTTGTAGGCTATACGTTCCAAAGACTGGCAGATCACATCAAATAGCATGTCCCTGCCGCTGTTCGCAATGGCAAGGTACAGATCATACCCAACCAGCCTGTGCTTGCAAAACTCAAAACACAGTGTCCCACATTAGATGTGATTCCGTGATTGGACAACACTTGCTAAACAATCCTCAGTATGCTGAGAATTACACTGACAACCAATTTAAGATTGTCAGTCGGTCTTGCAGTGTGGCGCATTTTCATGTACTGGAAGCTACAAACATTAATACACAGGGCCCTGTGCTTTGCCAACAGAAAGAATATGTACATACATTGTGCCTGTTTCAACTAAACAGAATAAGTGATGGCCATTCGCTGGTTCATTCCTAAGGTTAATACTTTGACTAATCAGGGTCAATCTGCCTGGTTTAAATTTCAAACAATACTTGGCAGTTAATTGTCAGTCACCATCACTGGTGTATTCTCCGTGGCAATGCCGCTACCAATCAGAGTCCACTTGCCAACCAATCAGCACTCTCTTCTCATACAGTATAAATTGTTGTTTTCCCCTTATTCTTGCATAGTGCCCTGATCAGTGCAAGACGAAAAGCTTCGATTTGTCTCTTTTTTCAGCAATAAATAAGGTTGGCAAGCTGCAGGCATAAGCTACTGCATAGCTTTATGACATAATAGCAATAACAGAGACCTGGACAAAAGAAGGTGAGGACTAGGAACTTAATATTCTTGTTTACAAAGTGCTCAGGGAATATGGGGATGGAAAGAAAGGATGTGGGTGGCAGTATTGATCAAATAAACTATTATAACACTGAAGAGGGATAATGTAGTTGAGGGGACAAAGACAGAATTTATTTGGTTAGCATTAAGGAATTAAGAGAGAGTATTTATTTCGCTATTGGCTGTAAACACTAATGGGAAGGAGATGCAGGTACAAATCTGCATGTGCAGCAAGATGCAAGAACTACAGAGAAAAGATAATGAGAGACTTCAGTTATCCTAACATAGGCTGGGGTAGTAACAGTGTAAAGGGCAAAGAGGGGAAGTGATTCCTGGAACATGTATAAGAGAACTTTCTCGTTCACTGCATTTCAGCCAAATGAGGGGACAGACAGTGCTGGATCTAGCTCTGGGAAATGGAATGAGGCAAGTGAAGAACATTTCAGTGGAAGACCATTTGGGAAACAGTTATCACATTATCATTAGGTTTAGAATAGTTATGGAAAAGTACAAGGGACAATCAAGCGTGAACCTGCTTAACTGGAGGAGGGTTAACTTCAGTGAGTTAAACAGTGACCTGACCCAGGTGGTTTGGAATCAAAAATTGGTAGACAAAACAGTAATTGAACAATGGGAGACTTTCAAAGTGGTGGTGGTTCAGGCACAGAGTAAACACTTCCCCGGGAGGGGGAAAGGAAGGGCATCCAAAGCTTGAGCTTCCTGGATGATGAAAGCTATCGAGTTTGAAATAAGACAGAGAGAAAAGGTTTCCAGGTAAGGTAAGATTCATAATATTGTAGAGAGTCAAGCCAAATATAGAGAGTAGAGAGAATATCTAAAAAGGAATAAGAGAGCAAAGAAACAGTATGAGAACAGATTAGTGGTGAACATAAAAATGAACCCAAAAGTATTTTATAAACACATATATAGTAAAAAGTTAGTCAAAGGAAGGGTGGGCTGATTAGGGACCAATAAGAAGATCATCTTATGGAGTCAGAGGGTATGGCTGAGGTCCTAATTGAGAGCTTTCCAACTGTCTTCACTAGAGAAGTGCATGTTGCCAATGTAGCAGTAAAGGAAGCGGCAGTAGCAATATTAGATAGGATAAAAATAGATAAAGAGGAGGCACTTAAAAGGTTGGTAGTCCACAAGCAGAAAAGTCACCTAGTCCAAATGGGTTACATCCTAGGTTACTGAGGGAAGTGAGGGCGGAAATTGCAGAGATCCTTGACATAATCTTTCAACCCTCCTTAGGAGTGGTGCCAGAAGCCTGGTGGATTGTAAATTTTACACTATTATTTAAAAGATTGGAGAGGATAAACCAAAGGCCAGTCAGCCTAATGTCAATGGCGAGGAAACATTTAGAGACAATAATCTCGGACAAAATTAATTACTATTTGGAAACGTACGAGCAAATAAATGAAAGTCATCATGCCTGTTAAAGGCAAATCATGTTTGACTAATTTGATTAAGTTCTTTTATGAAGTAACTGAAAGCATTTACTTAAATTTTTCTTTATTCCAAAAAGAATAGGCAGTAGTGTGTTTAAAAAAGCTACAATTTTACATTGTGTTTAGTCAGCATAAAATCTTTTCATTAAAAAGGCTTGTGAACATGAGTGTGAGAGTGTGTGTGTGGTATCAAGCACAGCCTAAGGTTAGGGGACTTGCTTATTCGGTTGGTTAAATATTGCTTGAAAAAATTAACTTACTACCCTTCAAATATTTCAAACGTAGCAGTTTGTTATCACCGGTGGCATCATATGTTTATTTATTACATATGAACGTCTCTCCTGGACATAAGTAGCTATAAAGTCAACATTGCCTTAAACCTGAGAAAAAAGGTAAAACCAAGAAGGCTAATTTGTGCATTTGGGAAGGGAAGGAAAGGGATCTCTGGACAATTCTTTGATGATTTAGTGACCATATTAATAAGGCAGTCAGATAGTGTGGTTGATGTTGTGCACATGGAACTTAAAACAGTGCTTGACAAAGTACCACATAATAAATTTATCAGTAAAATTAAATTCCACCGATGAAAGGATCAGTGGCAACATAGATAGACAGTGGCAACAGTTAGCAACAAAATTAGTTAAGGGACAGAAGGCAGAGATTAGTGGTGAATTCATACAGGAGGGGAGCACACAGCGATTTTTCCCAGGGGCTAGTATTAGGCCACTGCACGTTTTGATATGTATTAGTGACCTGGACTTGGGTATGCAGGACATAATTTCAAAGTTTGCAGATGACATGAAACTCAGAAATGTAGGAAACAATGAGGAAGATAGTACCACACTTCAGGAGCACAAGAAGACTGGTAAAATGGGCAGGCACATGTCCAATGCGATTTAACACAGAGAAATATGAAGTGATACATTTTGATAGCAAGAATGGAGGAGGCAATATGTGCTAAATGGTACAATTTTAAAGATGGGGCAGGAACAGAGAGATCTGGGGCTCTGGGCCAAATGGCCTCCTTCTGTGCCATTTCATTCTAGGATTTTTTATTGTGCAAAGTACACATAGACATGGCCACAACCATACATTGCATAATTATGGCTGTCCTTTTGAATTGTCACATGGAGGATATAATATATAATTATATATAACATAACCCTTCATATCAAAAATAACTGGATCCCAGATGTTTTGCAGGTTCACTAGTAAATACAATGTGGAAACACAGGCTAGATTTCTTAAATGTAAAATGTGGCAGAACAGCTTGCCTGACCGGCCCATACAAATTTCCTACAGTCATGTCATTTAAACCTCTTGGCACGGGTGTCCAATCCCACCATTATTACCACGGTACAAGATATACTTCAAAATGCCACAAGTGCTAATGAGAGGCAGGGTGCCAGCAGAAGGGTACCTGACCCAATTTTACCCCCTTTCCCAGGTTATTTAAGGGTCTTATCTCCAGACAACATGCAAGTGTGAGTGAGATGAAGTGAGTTAGGCATCAAACTACAGACATACATGCAGTTTTATGCTTTATCTTTTTTCATCTGGCCTTTCAAATGTCATTTTAGCTATGTGAACAGCCCATATTGTGCCATTGTGGGTTATGTTCAATCATCTCTTCCACAATATTTGCAGATCTATTCAGTGGCTCAACAAAATGCTGGATAAACAGGCTAATGCTGAGGAAGATGTTGCCAACCCTGTGCTGCTCAGAACAGTCCTGATATATCTTAGGTTCTATACTATTTTCATAACATCATAAAAGATCTAGGAGTATTAGTTAATTATTTAATCATATCTACATTCCACCATCCAATTTTACATTCTTTAATGTAAAATGTGGCAGAGCCCCGTGACACAAGCAGTGGTAACAACATTTCTTGTTTGTGGAGCACTTGTCGTCAACCAGCTGTCAAATGTGGTTAATTCTTCATTAAGGCGAGCCTTGATTTCCAGGTCATCATTATCAAACCAATCTTGTTGCTGATAACAACCGATGCGGTTGGATGCAACAGTATAAAAACTTTAACATTTGTCCATTCTCAGAAACCACAGTCTGATCATAACTGCAGAATGATGTTCAGTGTTTTAGTTGCTTGACCCTGAATTAGTGAGTGCAATAATACCTTTCAACGCTGAATTTGTTTTAGCCCTGATTGGTGTGGCTCAGGACCAAAATAGTTGATAATCCCGTACCACTGAAAGTATCATAAGATGTAAAAATTCACAGATGAGTTGTCAACGAAAAGGATAAAGATGGAGTGCAACGTTTTTGCTCTGCTGACAGATTCAACTAGTTCATTTAGTAAGTATCATGATATACCTATGGATGAAATGTATATTTTTGTAAAATCAAAATGCATAAACTTCATTTAATCCATTTTGACTTGGTTTCAACAGATTCTTCTACAAAATTACTGTGAAGAAATTGGAGCATCCCCAATAAAAGTCACCCACTACCCACCACCACACCTGCCCCAGGTATCTGCTTGACTCATGATATTTCTCACAACTCTGGGGGAGGTTTAATGGGCAAGGGGAGCAGGCATATATGCGGGCACAGAGTAAAATCCCTGAATAGTGGCGCTGGTGGAGAATCCAACATCAGCCTGACCATGTCTGGCTTTGACGGGTGTAGGTTCAGAGTCAAGTGTGAAAAACCCCATGCAGCTGTTGGGAAACTAATTAAAATATTCAAAGAGCTAATTAAGTCACACATTAACCCTGTATTATGGCTTTAACAGCTACTGCATGGGCAGAATTTTCTGCCTGTCGGGCGGGCCGTGCAGGAGCGGGCGCGGGCGCGGACACGATCGTGGGCGGCGATCGTGTCCGCACCACCATTGTATGCGGGCGGGCCAATTAACGTCTACCCAGCGTGAAACATGGCTCCAGAGGACAGCGGGAGTAGGTGGGTGACAACGGGACTGCTATGACCGCCGGGTCCAATGGGAACCCAGCGGCCTGTTTAAAAGTGTTCCTGCAGCCTTGCAAAGGCTGTCAAACATGGCCAGCAGAAGGGCTCCCCAGAGCGCTGCTGGTGAGCAGGCCAGGCAGGAGGGTAGGGCAGGGGGGGGGGGGCGCTGTGCCCCTCGTTTCTCAGACAATTGCCTTGCTGCCCTCCTCGAGGAGGTGGCAGCACAGTGGGAGGTCCTCGTTCCCAGGGACGGGCGGAGGAAGCCCCCCCACATGACCAAATGTGCCTGGGAGGAGCTGGCAGAGGTGGTGAGCTCCCACAACGTGGTGCGACGCACCTGGACCCAGTGTCACAAGCATTGTAATGACCTTTTGTGCTCTGGAAGGGTGAGTACCATGTTGGTATTGGTCACTTAACCCAGCAGGTAGGTTTTCCCCCCTGACAGCGCCCACCCCCAACTCTGAGTGCAGTTACTGCATTGAGTCATTGATGGTATGTGTCCTTCGCTGGGTGGGCCAGCAGATATTGTCCGTGCTGAGGTCACCCTGAGAGAGTGGTGATGAAATGGGTTCTGCACCCGCAGCATGTGGCACACTGAGACCCACATTACTGTTTTGGGGGCAACCTGGAGGAGCTGCACCTAGGCGCAGTGCTGGAAAAGCAAAACATATCAAAGTCAGGGTGATGACATGCTGGGAGGGGAGCTTCCAGGTGGCGGGGCACCGATCCATCCGCTGCCCTCTGCGCTTCATGTGCTTGCGCCTCCTTGCTTTGCAAGGTTAGGCCATGTGGTGCCAAATGTGATGTAGGCTGCATTTCGCCAAGCTGGGGAGACAGGCCTAGAATCTTTGTGTGAGTGTGCGGCAGCTGTGGGGTGAGGAGGCACTGGAGCCCTGCAATGTCCCACTCTGGTTGGGGTGGGCCGTCTGCGAAGAGATTCCAGGTACAAGTTGAACTAATCAATGCTCTTCTCTCCTTTTCAGGAGAAGAATGCTCATAATGCCGCCAAGTGGTTGAGGACTGGCGGAGGGCCGGCCCAGTTGGTGATCATTAGCAGGTTGGAGCAGGAGGTCCTCGACCTGGAGAGGGGCCATGTGCCCAGGTCCACCGATATCAGTGAGGCTGGAGTGCCACGGGCAGCACTGAGGTCATGAATAGTGTCCCAGCATCCATGGCAGTGCTGAATGTTCAGTGTTTGAAGTTTGCTACATGGCTTGGTCATTGCTTATGGAAGGATGAGTGCATAATGACCTGGGGGACAGGGATGCACATTGACATTGTCTCCATGTTAACTGATCCACTATCCTTGTTCTTCCCTTCAGCATCAGCGGAGCAGGGCCGGGAGGATGAGGCACATCTCTTACACCTGAGGGTCCTGAAGTCGCAGACCCACCAGTGTCACACCATCTCTGCCAGGCAGGCACCAGCGAAGATACTAGCACCTCGGTGGGAATTAGAACATTGGCTAGTGTCCTGGGCCACAGCGGTGAGAGCACTTCACAGCCGCTGGAGGAGCTGGCGGAGACAGAGAGTGCCCATGGCGCCAGCAGTCGAAGGACTGCAGGGGACTAGGCACATGCTCAGTCGGTGGTTGATGATGTGCCTCTGGAGTCTTCCGTGAGGCAACAAATGTTGGAAGTCCAGCAGGGTGTGCGGGAAGATCTGGCAGAGATACATGAGTCTATGCTTGGCTTAGTCTCCGTGGTGGAGGAGTCCATGCAGACCATCATCAATGCAATGAGCCTCATGGCCAAGCGCCATGCTTCCTCCATGGAGAGTGTGGCGGCTCTCGTGGAGAGGCTCCTCCAGGAGACCTATCAGGGCTTCCTGGGGATGCACTCTGACCAGCAAGCCCTCACACCAGCATTGACCTCAGCTGGTCAGTACCAGTGTGGGAGATGGTCTGGGCACCAAGTTTCCCAGCTCAGTGCCCATCCATCTATGGTGAGCAGGGAGGTCCGAAGCGACCTCACGTCGGCTCAGCAGCTGCCTGTCATCTCTGCGGGCTCCTTTCAGGGTGCTCTGGATGAGGGCAGCAGCTCCTCCGCCCCTCTGCCAGTGACTGTTGTATCCGATGAGGCTGCGACGACTGGGGAGATGCCGCTCCCTCCCAGGCAGGGCCAGCACAGGCTCCGCGGGCCACAGGACGGCCGCCAAGGTCATCGAGGCCAACAGGACAGCAGAGGGAGCAGGCTGTTCAGATGCCAGTGCCAGCGAGGGGACAGCATGTTGACGTAGCACCCGAAAGTGTAAATTTAAGGCACCTTAGGCACACCACGGGTTTCTCACTGGTGTTTTTGTGTTGCCCCGCAATGAGGTCATGATTAGTTGGTGTGCTGTTTAACACCTTTGCCATTTTGTTTCCTTAAGGTCATTTTGTCATTGAGCTTTGTCATTAAATTTAGACATGTGACCATGACTGAGGGTGCCTCTTTTCCTCTGCAGGTGGATGGTTACCCGTGATGTTATGAGTGAGTTGCATCACATTCAGCTTTATTGACAAGTTAATGTTCCTATCCAGACAGATTTAGCACTCAAGGAGTATGGAGCCTGCAGCACAGGCTTTTTTTGGAGGTCCATCTGTGTCGTTCTCGCTGAAGGCACATTGGATTAAAGCCTCCCGGATTTCCCTGCCTCCTTGGTGTAGTCTCGGGTCAGCGTCTACACCCTCCACACTCCCCTGTGCCTGCTCATCCTTGGACTCACTGCTGGACTCATCGTGTGCAGCCGCAGCCACTGAGTCTACATCTTCATCGTCCACAGCGTCCCCCCTTTTCAGCGCAAGATTGTGGAGAGTGCAGCATGCAACCACTGTCACCGACACATGATCTGGGGGGTACTGGAGTACGCCTACTGAATGGTCCAGGCATTGGAAGCACATCCTGAGAAGACCGATGGTTCTCTCCGCCACAGCCCTTGTGGAGGCCTGGCTCCTATTGTAGCGCTGCTCAGCTTCTGTTCTTCAATGGCAGAGAGGCGTCATGAGCCACCTACAGGGGATAGCCCTTGTCACCCAGCAGCCATCCATCCAACCACTGTAGAGCACTGAACAGCCACGGCACCTGGGAGTGTCTAAGGATGTAGACGTCATGGGAGCTGCCTGGGTACCTTGCACAGACTTGTAGAATCAGCATCCTGTGGTCACACACTATCTGCACATTCATGGAGTGGAAGCCCTTCCTGTTGATGAAGGCACCGGGCTCACTTGCTGGTACCTTGTTGGCCACATGTGTGCAGTCTATGGCACCCTAGATGCGGGGGAAGCTGATTGGCAGACACCGCAAAGATCACCCACTGAGCCCTGGTAAGAGGAATAGAAGTTGAGGGCAGCTGTGACCTTTAGAGCCACTGGCATGGGGTGTCCACCCACACGGTTAGCAGAGATCTCAGGCCCAATCATCTGACAGATACAGTTCACTGTCTCCCTTAAGAGACGGAGCCTCATTCGGCACTGCACCTCAGACATATTGAGGTAGCTGCTTCGCCGCCTGTAAATCCTGGCAGCAGGATAGTGCTGTCTTCTGCGGCCCCTTCCGCCTTGGACTTCCTGTTGGCCCTGTGCCCCTTGTGCCTGCGCCTGTCCTCCCAAAGGTGGCTCCCCTGGAGTCTGAATGTGCACTCCTGGCCTCCTCCTCCACATGGCCTTCCCTTCTTCCTCAGAGGAAGTGACTCAAGTGGAGAGCACAACTCCCATTCTCAGGCTAACGGAAGGCTTCCTGAAACCTGCAGGCCCCAAAAAGGATCTTCACTGTAGAGTGTTGACCTGAAGGATGTGAGTCCTGTCCAAGCAGCTGGTATGAATTTTGAAGTATTTCTGCTCACACAGGCAAGTATCAGTAACTTTCCAAATTAAATATCTGACTGAGCACATTCGTGACCCCACTGACCCCTCTTATCCCGCCACTGGATGAGGTTTATGCAAATGTGTCTTACCCGCCTGCCCGTTGCACCTGTGCGATAAACTGAAGATCGCACGGGCTCTGAAAAATCGCCGTTAATTGGTGCCTCAAGGGCCTAAAGTGGCCCGTTAATTAATGGCGGGCACGCATGGGAGATCATCGCGCATCCGCTCACCAAAATATTGCGATGGCGTGCGGTGACATCGGGACACTCGCCCAACGTCACCATGCGTCATTTTATGCGTCGCCGTGCGGGACCCGTCCCCGCACACCAACAAGAAAATTCTGCCCCATGATTTCTACGATCTCGCTGCATCTTGCCAGGGCACAAGAGCTGAGTGCCCGGCAGGGTGTGATTACTTCCTGACATTGACAAATTAAAAACTGAAATTGCAGATTTGTGGTTAACCACAATGAAAGGCTTGTACTTTACAGGATTTCTTCTGCTGCTACACAGGGCAAACGGAACTCAGAGCTCCAGCTCGAAGGAAGTGATACTCCCAATATTGAGTCTACAGGCAGAGGCTGATCTTCCTCAGCAGGCCAGAGCAACAATATCTCAGGAGCCTTAGGCTTTCATGGCAGATCGAGGCAGGCACCTTCAGCCTCCTAGCACCAGAGCTTCTTCCAAGAGGCCACATATTGCCTGTGGTCATCAAGCTCAACACAGCCCTGAATTTCTTCACCTCTAGCTCCTTCCAAGGTCGTCAATTATATTAGCTTTGCTATAGATGAGGCCACTGAGGCCCAAAGGGCTGTCAGCTTCACAATACTGGCTGATTGACAGGTCGAGGGGTGATTGCCATCCAATCAATCAAGGTGCCCTCAGACAAGTCAAGTGTCTTCACGAATTGGAATGGCTTTGACTCCCTTAATGTCCAGCACAAGGTCACCATGCATGTCTGTGTCTGATTTCCAGGGAGCTCCCATGACTCCTTCATTTTTTGCCAATCACATCTGCTACAGGTGTTCTCTCTGCCACCCAGCCTTAGTGGCTGGCTCCTGGGTGACAAGAGCTACCCACTGCAGGCTTGGGTGCTGAGTCTTGGGAGGAAACCTACCACTGAGTATAACAGAAGTCATAACATCACCAGGCCAATAATAGAGCAAGTGATTGGGTTGCTCAAGATGTGGTTCAGGTGCCTTGATCGATCTGGAGGTACCCTTCAATATACCCAAACAAGCATCTCCAGGATGGCTGTGGTCTGCTGTACCCTTCACAATATGGTGCTGCGGAGAGGAGTGAAGCTGCAGCTGGAGGAAGGTGGAGAGCGTCTGGCATCCAAAGAATAGATGCGAAAGGAGGTAGATGGTTCCCGCAGCCACACAGCTGGCTGCCAGGGAAACTTACGACAGCCTCATCAATGAATACTTCACTTAATACATGTTCATCCATTTGACAGTTCCTTCAGAAACCCAATGCTCCCCACTACCCCCACAACACACCTCATTCCAACAATCAATCAGTCAGCCATCACAGTGACATTCTTTTCTCCTCAGAAAGGCTCATCATCCCATTCGCCTAAAGGCTACTGTCTTGATGAATGGGGAACTCAACAAAGTAAAGGCCATGAAAATGGAGAGTTCACAAAAAGTCATCCATTCATTGAGATAAATATCATTATAGCTACATTAACATTGGTAAAAGCACCCAAATGGATGCCCTTGTGCAAGTAATTAAATCTTCATCTTCCACTTCCCATCACTTTTTCATTGTGCTACCCTTTGGCATCAAATGAACTGGAGGCAGGCTGCCCTTGTTCTCAGGCATGGGATGGGTTTCAGAGCCGGTGAGGTACCTACCAGAGACTGTCCATCCTGCATCTGTCCAGGGATAGATGATCATGGGCGCAAGAGGCAGTGAGTGCAACTCTGTCAGTGGGTGAACAAGGGATTAGAAGTAAAGGCTGCATTGTGAAAAGCCCCCATTGCATGTGCCCTTTCTCCATCTTCTCTCTGATGCCCCGGTGGCATTTTCTGCTAAGAGCTGGAGGGGTCTTGGCTGCGTGTCAATGAGGTGCTGATTCACCAAAGTGAGGTTTTGCTCAATCTATATAAAGTGACAGTCAGGATGTGCAGACTGGGCTAGCATGCACTCAGTGGTCTGATACTGACCCTCCATGCAGGTAGTCACTCTTCCCATGGAAGTGGACATCAGCGGAAATGCCAGAGACATTATGGCACTCATGCTAGGGATGGGCTCCTCCAATCTCTCCAATGCGTGTATCTGCACTGGTGGAGGGTGCACAGCGGTCATGTGACAGTGCATCTTCAGCGTGCTTACCCTCCTCTGGAGGACTCCTCAGACTGGTCCCTCATTATTTCCATCATCACCAATGAAGGACCTGTGGGAGATGAAAGACATGAATTAATGCTGACAGCGAAAAAGGAACAAGCAGCATAGTGTAGATCATGACAGTTCAGTTATCGTGTTCAGTTATTGTGGGCATCGATTCAACATGGGTAATTGTTAAGTGCCAAGTGCCATCATCTAATATCTGGTCTCTGGGACACCCCCAGCTCTCCATCACCAATGCCTATATGCATTATCGATCTCCATTGCATCCTCCTCCGTTGCAGTCAGGGTGGCAATGGCTGCAGCGCCACCCCTGGTTCTCTGCCTCTTGCTGAAGTTTTGGACTCTCTTCTGCAATGACAGAAGGTAGAAGGTTAAGACTGTGAGGAGTAGATGAATGAAAACATTTGAGTAGGGTGACTATGAGAGATGCATGCGAGAGGGCAATAGGGTGAGGTTGAATGTAACTGCTGTCTTAAGATGGAGATTTGAAGTGGAGGCTGGAGAGAAAGGAATGTCTGTGACAGTAAGGGGTGTCAGGCAGTGGAGTGCTGTGCAGGAGAATGCTAGGGAGGTGAGAGAGTGATGGCTGCCACCTGACATTGTTATGAATTCATTAAACCTTTTATGGCACTGGATCCAGGTCCTTGCACCACACTCCTGCTGTTCACTGCCTCTGCAATCTCCAGCCATGCCTGCTTGATCAGGTTAGCTGGCTTTCTCCTCCTGTCTCTCCTGGCCCTCACCTCCTCCACCATGACTTCCAGGGCTGAGTCCAAGAACTGGGGAACGCCCTACCCACATTTTCCTGCCATTATGCAACGTTTTGGTTCTTTCTCTGTGACATTTCACACAGGCATTCAGATGCCTGTCAGGGTTCCTTTAAATAGAGTGCCTTGATTAACAGGTCTGGCACATGATCCTGCCCACTTCTCTGATTGGCTGGTGAACTCAGTAGTAGGATGCTCATGCCATGGCTGAGTTAAATAACTGTGGCAAAGCTCTTTCCTGTGGCAATGGGCTGACGACCTGGTACAGGCCCTGTCACTTTGGCAGGGACCTAAAGGTTTAAAAATACTGCCCTCCGAATCAGAAGGATATGAGGCTGAGGCTGAGGCTGATGCATGTATTGTAAAACATTATGCTGTTTTGATGCAGGTTAAAAATTCTATGGTACTATTTAAACGTCTTCCAGTTCCCCATCTAATATCCCCACCTCATCACCAACACCAAAAAAATGTAAATGGTCATTTAACTCACTGCTGTTAGTGTGCTCTTGTGTACAAAATGGCTGCTGTACAGTGACTACACTGTAAAGTAATTTATAATCTGTGAAGCTTCTTGAGATATTTCTGTGCTGTGATATTCCATCTAAATGCAAATCTTTCACAAGTGCATAAGAAATCTATTTATTACGATTATTATGTCATTATGTATATTATTAATTTTCCCCATCATGCCAAGTAGCAGGCATTTCCAAATGAAGCCCCATCAACAAAGCTATTTCTTCTTCTCTGTAATGCTTATTTCCATTTGTAGTTCCTCTCTACCCTCATATAGAGGCTTGCAAGCCTAAATGTGAGTTTGCATTATCCCTAGTGATATCATCCATATATTTGTATATATGTTTACACCCAATTGTTGATGATCTGGAGGTGAGACCTATCATCCAGTTTTCCCTTGTGTTACAGTAAGGTGATGTATTCATGTTCTGCAACTCTAGGGAATTGCCTTGCAAATGACAAGTGGGATCAGCATGTTGTCTTGTGAATTCCCTATATTTAGTGTAAAGGATGCTAAGTTCAGAAGAAATCTAAAATTGCATCTCTAGAAATCATGTTGAAAGGCAGCTGTGACCTTGCCGCACATCACTACTCATTGCCCTACTTCACAATATAATTTGATAAATTCAATTTTCACCAAATTATAGCGGAACTATTAGAAAAGTAAAACGGAATCAAAATATTTAAATCTCAAAACTGCTGGTATTTTGTGTATTTATATAGAATAAGGAAGTAATGGAGTATGATTTATATTCAATGGCTGTCTGGGCTCTCGGCCAAGCCTCATTACGTATACTTGGCTGAAAGCCCAGATATCCATTACTCTAGTTGACCAGCTGCGCCCCAGAAAATATATTGCATGATTGACAGCTCAGGTTCTCTGATCTCTGCTGTCAGTTTCACAATGCTTATTTACAGAAGGTTAAGTGGTTTCAAGGGCTTTTGGTTTCTGCTATTGTTACTTTAAAGGCAGGTAGTGGACGGCAGGAAAATCTCTGGATTGGCCCACTCATCTCAGTGGAAAATGCTTGTAAAAGCGGGCTCTTCAGTTCCGTGGAGCAGATGCAGGCAGGAGTTGGGTCAGACAACCCAGGAAGATGTGCAGATGTGGCCACAGGGACTGTCAGGAGTCATGGTGGGTTGTTTAAAAGGTCTGCCTCAGTGCTATGGGACTTCATCCTTGTTTAAATCAAAACACAAAGGCCTTTCTGTCCTCACCCCTCACACCCACTCACCACCAACAAACTCCCTATGCCCCATCCATACCACCGCATGCCCCAATGCCAGTCAATGCCCATCACAGCTTCCATGGCTCCTCATGCCCCTATGCCAAGCTATGGCACTCCACCCAACCCCATGACCTCTCATGCCCCCATGCCAAGCTATGGCACTTCCATGCCCATTGACCCACTGTACCCTATGAACTGTATAGTGACAGTAGGATATGTTTTTAAAAATCTTTTAAAAAATCATCCATTCATTGATTACTATTGGGCAGGATTTTGACCTTGGTGGGTGTGCTCGGCGGGGGCCGTCGGGAAGCCTACTGCTGCCTGTGATCGGCTCCGCACCTCAATTTCATGCTGGTGGACCAATTAAGGCCTTCCCTGCATGGATTGTGAGCGGCAGCGCTGAGCGCATCCTGTGTGAGTGGGGGGAGGAGGGGGAGCGGCCAGTTTGCACATGCGCAAGAAAGAGTACTTCAATCTCCCTGAGACACGGAGTTGCCTCAGAGATATTGAAGCACTGTGTAAATAAAAAATGAACAGAATAAAAATTTAATAAAACATGTCCCCTCATGTGACTCTGTCACATGAGCTAGGACATGTTTTTAATTCAAAAATAAAGTTTTTATTTAATGTTTATTTGCTTTAGGAAACCTTATCCCACTCGTGGATGAGGTTTCCTAAAACATGTAAAGGCCGCTTGGGCTTTTTGCCTGCCCGCTAACTGTAATGTTGGATGGGCAGCATAAATTTGAATTTAATTAGATCTTTAAGGGCCTTAATAGGCCTTTTAATTATCGGCAGGAGCGCAGCCGACTCCAGCACACGCCCACCAAGTGAAATATTGTGAGACTGCACAATGAAGTCAGAACGCATGCCCAAAATCATCGCACATCATTTTACGCTCCGGCGTGTCAGGCACATAATATTCTGCTTATTATTTTTTTTAAAAGTTACTTCACTACAAGGCAATAAAAGTGTCAATCATCCAGACCCCTTATCAATAACAGAAACCACAAGCCCTTGAAACCACTTAACCTTCTGTAAATAAACACTGTGAAATTGACAACAGAGATCAGAGAGCCAGAGCTGTCAATCAAGCAATGTTTTCTCTAGAGCACAGGTGTCTCAACAAGCATAATGGATGTCTGGGTTCTCAGCCAAGCCTTACTATGTAAGCTTGGCTGTTACTTTTGTTGAAACAGCTGCACTTCAAAGAAAACATTACTTGACTGATAGGTCTGGGTCTCTGACCATTATGGTCATTTTCACAGTGTTTAGTTACACAAGGTTACAAGGTTAAGTTGTTTCAGGGGCTTGTGGTTTCTGTTATTAATATTTTAAAGGGTCTGGATTATTGACATTATTATTACCTTGTAATGAAATGACTTTTTAATAGGAAGTAATAAATGAATGAGTTACTTTTTTAAAGCATTGTCTTCACATCCTATTGTCACTTGCACAGTCGGCATGAGGAGCCATGGGATCAGTGGATGGAGGGCCTTACCTTGGCACAGGGGCCATGAGGAGGATCCTTGGAACTCACCTTTTAAAAGGTCCCCTTATGTAGAATGGGGTTCACGACTTCTCTGCATGAACCACGACTCTTTAAAAATCTGGCCCAGCTCCATGAAAGTTGTGGAGGAGTAGGATATACCTATCTCTGCAATGGAGCCAGCCTGGTCATGAGTGCCAGGAGCAGGCTTTTGACAGGAACCAGCCTGCACCCATTAAAGGCAGTCACAGGAATCAGACAGCCCAGGAATGTGGTCAGGAATTCCAGAACCGGGATCTCCCCGCCGTATTTGAAGGGTTCCTGAGTCATCCCGACTCAGTGAACATTCAGCTCAATGTGTGGTTTGACTCAATAGCTCAATATCTTTCTGGGGCCTCTTCTAATATACATGTCAGACAAGTTTGGTTGGCACATTCCCAGGAATTAGTGCACTGAATCCACCTTTCTTCCCACATTCAACCTGACCTACATCAAGTGGATGAGCACTAGGCATTAATAATAGGTCTCAATGGGAGCTCGCCAATTAGTGGGTGGGAAATTGCAATGAACTGTAGGTAAAGGGTCATTGTTGTTTCAAAACAAAGGACCAAAATCTTCATCAACGTCTACAAGTAATCGCGTTAGTAATGGCTGTTACAAGTACATCGGAGGTGGGAGGTAATTTTTCTGTCACTGTTGCTGTGTAACCACATGAGTTGTTGGAACACAGGGCAGAAGTCGACAACCAGCCCCTTGAACCTGTTTTTGCCATTCAATTATATCATGGCTTATTAGGCAGAAAATTCTCACAATAATCAATGCCAATATCACTGTGGATGTGACTGTAACACCTAAAGGAGTTGAATGATCTCACCAGTTCTGTCAATGTGTTATAATAATGGTATCATAGAATTAGAGATTCATAGAAACTTATAGTATAGGAGGGGGCAATTTCACCCACTGTGCCTGTACTGACTCTTCAGAAGGGTCCCATAACCTTATAGGTTACTCATCCTCAGGTAGTTGTCCAATTCCCTTTTAGAATTATTTATGGAATCAACTTCCATCACCTTTTCATGTAGAGTATTCCAAATCTCAACAACTTACTGAGTGAAAAAAATGATCTTCATCTCCCCACTCGACCTTTTGCAAATGACGTTAAATCTATAATTGACCTGCTCGGCAGGGGAAGTTTGTCTTGCTATCTCCACTATCAAAACCTCTCATCACTTTGAAATTTTGAAAACCATGTATGATATTACAATTACTTCCAACCCACACAATTTTTCAGTATTTTGAAGTTTGCTTTAAAGATCCACTATGTAAGAAGGTAAGCTTCAGCTTAAGGTGCTCCTTCCCTGGCATTCTTAAATTCTGATCTCCCTTCCAAATCCTTCCATCAATTGCCCCTCTATGATGCATGATCATTTACTCACTATGAACTGTACACATGGCCATCAGCTACATATGCTCTTGGAAATTCCAAATGCTCTCCTCTTCTACTACATTTGCAGGAGAAGAATGATCCTAGAACAATTCCAGTCAAGTCTGCCCAGTTCTGCTCATGCAGTAGGGAGAGTGACAGTGAAAGGTCCCAATCTTCTTTTAGTACAATCTGATATATCTGGTGTTTGTTCATTCCACTTGTTGGCAGCAAAAATACCATGAGCCTAAAATCTGTGTAACATGCACACCCTGGCTAGATGCAGTCTAGCAATCCTAAACAGCCAATATGTCATATCTGGAGACAATAAAGTATTATGCTACCTCTACCATAAAGGCCAGGAGATAGCAAGAATGTGATAATAGTGTGACTTCCACCACATTAATATATTGAAATAAGTCTCCTGTTTATTTCAGAAGGTAGGTACTTGCACCAGGTGTGCATACCCCCTGAAAAATTGTATCATGTGTATTATAGGTAAAAATTCAGCATCTCTGTCTATATTTCTGGTCAGTTATGTTCTAAATATTTAGCTCATATTTGGGGTGTAACTGACACAAACAGCAACATAATAAATAAAAAATAAGGTTGTGAATGAATTATGGCTTAATAGTACAAGCTTGCTGCATATACCTCAGGATATTCAGATAAAGGATTAAAATGATAAAGAGTAGGTGCCAATATTAATTTTAAATGTGAATTATGTTCATGCTGGAGTGCTGACTAGTTCCAGTAATGTCAGTGTGAATTATAGCCCAGAAATTCTCAATTGTGACTTCATTCCCATGAAATTTAATAAGTATTTGGTGGAGATGATGGTATTGCGCATGCAAGAAATATATATGTTCAGTACTGCAGATTTTAATTCAGGAGGCCACCTTAACTATTCAATTGCTTTTTTCATGTAATGTGATTTCTTTTGCTGACTAAAAAAACCTTGGGCGGAATTGTCCCAGATTTGCACTAAGTGCAACAGCTGGCAGGAAAAAGGACATTTTACCCATCGGCCCCAATGGTGGCTTTTCACGACGTATCATCCCAATCCTGCCTCATTAATCATGCTTTCCTGGGAAACACATCATTTCGATGGCGGGTGGGCTCTCATTTGCCCGCCACACCATCACCTCGCTGCTTCATCACGCTGGGCGCAATATTTAAAATGCAGTTATGTGCACATCTCTCAGTGCTTCCAGCCCAGGACTGCTGCAAAGAAGACATGGCCCCGAAAGGCAAGAAGACTGCAGCCCCCACCCCACCCCCCACCCCCCTGTTGAGTGATGCATCCCTCGAGCACCTTTTGGACGCCGTGGAGGCCCACCATGATGTCTTCTACCCCCGCTCTGGCTGCAGGAGGAGCAGCAACCTTACCGCTCTGGCTTGATAGGCGATGGCAGTGGTGATCAGTGCCAATGCTGCACAGAAGAGGTTGGCCATCCAATGCAGATAGAGGATGAATGATGTCATCCAAGTCGCCAGGGTAAGGAAACTGTCTCTTCACTCTAAAAGCCACCCCTGCCTTATGGCTGGTCTGGTAGGTAAAGACTTGCCTGTGAGCCCCCCTAAAAGTGATGTGGTGCTGCCTGTGAAGCCTGGCGCTGATGACCGCAAGTGTTGCCTGAAGCAAGGTAGGCAAACAAACCTCGAAGTCCCGAGTGAAGTGCAGCTCACCAGGTGATGTTGCTTATGTACTGGCATGAAATATGTCACTGTACAATCACGCCAACGTGCTCAGTTGATCCAGTATAGCGGGGGCTGATTCCAGCGAGCAGGGGTCATAATGATATGCATATATATTACAATGAAGCTCCCGATGTCTGACGGTAGGAAATGCGGCACGTCATTGATGGGCAGAGCAGACGATTGCAAACTGGCTTCACAACATCGAGAAACCAGTTTTTGGCCTTCTCACCATATTGTGCGCTCATGCTGCTGAACACAACCAATGCCAACGGGCAGGGAAAATTCCACCCTTGGTGTTTCGAGCTGTTTGCTGCACTTCAGCACCTCCTCATTTAAGGTGACATGAGGAAACATTTCTTTTACACAGTGAGTTGTTGTAATCTGAAACCCACTTCCTGAAAAAGTGGTGGATGCAGATTCAATAATATCTTTCAGAAAAGGGAATCAGGTAAATACCTGAAGGGGAAACATTTGCAGTGCAATGAGGAAAGAGCCAGGGAGTGGGACTAAAAAAAAACCAAACAATTTGTGCTGTAGCAATCTATGGTTCTATAGATGAACGTGTTAACAAATGTATTATTATAGAAAAAATGCAAAAATATAAACTGTGGATTTTCAAAAAGTATTATATTGATGCTATCAGGGGACCAAAGGTTGTAACTTATAACAGATGTCTAACTCAACCAAGCATGTGTCAGCGTGCTGCAGCCTAGGATTACTGAGATTTTGTTTTAAGACGCGTAATGACACAGAAGTACAAAAATGGAATATTGATTTCCAACCATACTTGGATATAGTTACTTTCAAACTATGGCCAAAAGGCATATAGGAAACTGTCACTGTCAGAATCAATTGTCAGCATTTCTGTAGTCCAGGAAAATAACTATGAGCAGCCATGTATTAAAAAGTTTTACCCTATACAACTCCTGAGCAGCAGAAAATACACAAAAGGAATATTTCTTCAGAATGTTTCCTTCAAGAATACACACAGTGGAACACATTCAGACAAAGTGCATAATTCTCTGTGTTTTTGTACTTTTACTTTCTTAAGCCAAAGCTTTACAATATCGTAATTAAAATGCAATTTATAAATATGCCTACAACAGTTCAATGGAACTGAAGAGATGTCATGTGCAGCACATGGATGCATATGTGAAGGTTGGCTGCACATTGATACCCATCTCAGACTAATCCTTTTGAAAGGGCCTGGTGAGTAAGAGGAGAGAATGATGTTGTAATTATGTCATTGTATCATAAATCATGTCTGTCATTGGAAGAATTTTAGTTTATTATTTAGATATTAACATGCGAACAGAATAAAGTGAAAACTGTATTACAGAATTTGGATTTTGAAAGGTTTTGGAAACAGCGATTTAAGTGTACCTCTTTCAATTTAGAATACAGTATTTGCTCCTTGTGATGCAGTCTCCTCTACATTGGGAAGGCCAAAGGCAGACTGAGTGATCACTTTGTGGAACACCATCATTCCATATGCAAGTGCGGCCTTGAGCCTCTGGTCGTGTGTCATTTTAATTCTCTGCCCACTCCTACTCTGACACCGACCTTCCACACTATACAAATGAAACTGAACATAAGCTTGAGGAACACACCTCATCTTTCAATTCTGCACTTTACAGCCTTCCAGACTCAACGTTGAGTTTGACTATTTTAATTTATGACCAGTCCTATTTTGTTGGACCTCCTCTGGACCCATCTTTTGTTTCTTCATTTGTCCCATTACCATCCTATCTCCCTTCAACTGTTATCCTATTTGCCATTTAATCCTATCTGATCCTGTCTTCCATCCTATCACAGACCTTCCCCTTTGTTCTTTCCTCCCATTTCCCTGTCTCTGAATTTGATTAAAACCTGTTACAGCTCTAATTTTTTCTAGTTCTGGTAGAGGACCATTGACCTGAATTATTGGACATGATTTTCAAAGGGCCGTGGGGTTAGGATCCAGAGGTCACCCTGGGATCCCGGTGCTGAGTGACAAATGTCACTGAACCAGACTGTTCACAACCTATTTTAATCTGAGATGAGCTTCCAATCCCACATGCTGTTCCTCACCAAAACCGGCAAATTCATCTATGTAACATCACCCATTTCTTTTCCTGCCTCAGCCTATCTGCTGCTTAAAACCTCACCCTCACTTCTTTTTACCTCCAAACTCCATTACTCTAGTGCTTTCCTAGAAAGTCTTCCATCTTCCATCCTCTATAAAAATCATCCAAAGCTCTACTGCTCATATTCTAACTCACATTAAGTTTGGCCTCCAGTCACTCATATGCTTGCTGAACCATATTAACTCCTGGTCTGGCAATGCCTTGATTTTAAAATTCTCATAATTGTGTTCAAATCCCCCCATGGCCTTGCCTCCTCCCTATATTTGAAACCTATTCCAATCGTATAACTGGGAGCTCTGCACTCTTTCAATTTTGGCCTCTTGTGCATTCCCAATTTCCTTCATCCCCACATTGGCAGCTGTGCCTTCAGCTGCATAGGCCCTATGCTCTGGAATTCCTTCACGGAATCTCTGTGCCTTTCTATCTCTCTGTCCTCCTTTCAGAAACTCCTAGGAACCTATCTCTTTGAGCAAACCTCTGGTTGCCTACCCAAATATCTTCTTCAGTAGCTCAGTGTCAATTACTATCTGACAAGGCCCCTGTGAAACAGCTTGGGACATTTTACTACACTAAAGGCGTTATATAATTGCAAGTTGCTGATTGCATGATTGTAGATAACATTAGGGTGTTCTTAGCTGACTTTTATTTCAAGAGCACTAGAAAAGAAGAGGATGGAAGTTATATTATAGTTGTATGGAAATCTGGAGAGACACCACCTCGAGGACTGCAATATGTTCTGGGCATCCAGGAAGGATATGTTGGCCTTGGAAGAGGTACAATGCAGATTCATCAGAATTATATCAGAGCTACAAGTGTTAAATGATGAGGCAGGCTTCATAGACTTTGCTTGTATTTCCTTGAATATAAAAGATTAAGGGGTGATCTACTTGTGGTTTTTTTAAGATGATTAAAGGATTTGATAGGGTAAACTAGAGAAAAAACTCTTTCCTCTCGTCAGAGTCTCCAGATCAAGGAGTATAAACTTAAAATTACACCAGGCTGTTCAGGGGTGATGTCAGGAAATACATCTTTGCACAAGGTGTAGTTAAAATCTGGAAGTCTCTCCCCGCAAAAGCTGGTAAGGTTAGGTAAATTAATTTCAAAACTGAAAGATAGATTTTTGTTGAGGAACATTATTAAGGATAGCAGAACCAAGGAAAGTAGTAATTGCAAGTTCCTTGTGGTCTGCAATCACTAGCATGAGAAGATGTCGGGCAGAATTTTCCGTGCCCGCTGGCGGCAGGTGTGAGCAGGCAATATGGTGTGATCAGTTTCACGATGGCGGGAAGGCAGGCCACGATTGTCCGCTCAGCCCGCCAACGGCGAGTGCCATCGGTCGTCAGGAACCACATTGTAATACATCAGCATTTCATTATCAGGCCATCCTGCCAGGCTCTTGCATCTCCGCTGGATTGTCCGTCCATGTCAGCGGGAAAGCACGCCGACATGTTTCACAACAGCACAGAGGCAAGGCTCACTTGACGGCCTGCACTTTGGGTGAACTGGAGGTGAGTGCATAGTAACATCCTGCAGAGCTCACCAGGGTCACCTGTTGCTTTGCAGGCTTCAGAGGCGACGGGGTTAAGTACCGCCCTGCCCAACTGGCGGCGGGGTGGGGGGAGGTAGGGGTGGAGGGGTGGGTGGGGATCAGGGGGCAAGTACAGCCCTGCCTCTGAGGTGACTTTTGAAGCTGAGGGGGAGCAGGGGCCAAGTGCAGCCTTGCTGTTGAGGCAACTTGTGAGGGTGGGGGGAAGATACAGCCTTGCCGTTGAGGCGACTTGTGAGGGGGAGCAGGTACAGCCTTGCTGTTGAGGTGACTTGTGAGGGGGGACAAGTACAGCCTTGCCATTGAGGCGACTGGTGCTGGGGGTGGTGGTTAAGGGCAGCCCTGCCTCTGAGGCAAATGGTGGCAGGGGTGGGGTGGGCAAGGGCAGCCCTGCCATTAAATATAGCGCATAAGCATTTGAGTGGGAGGTAGGGTGGGCAAGGGAAGTGGCCATACATTTGGGAAACCTGTAGAAAGTGACCATTCCTCTGCAGCTGAGACAGTTCAGGCACAGCCACATTGATATGATTGGGTCGGGCTCCTAGCTTATCAGCCCACTTAAGCAACGTAGAGGCATCAAAGTGCCACCAAGTTCTGCAGAGGCAGGAGCAGTAACCTCAGGAAGAAGGGGCGGCTGGAGCTTCCGCACACGCCACCCAAGGGCCACAGCAAGCTGTCACAGGCCAGCACCTAGCGACAACCAGGGTCTATAGATGCCGCCTTTCACTCCTGCAGATGATCAAGAACCAGTGTCGCTGAAAACGGCGCATGTCTAGGGAACTGGTCACTCACATCTGCTAGCTGCTGCAGGATTTGGTGTCACGGGGACATGGAGGGCACCCACTGCCAGTGGCTGTGAAAGTGACCGTGGCACTCAATTTCTATGCCAGTGGCTCCTTTCAGGGCTCCATAGGTGACCTCTGTGGGATATCACAATCCGCCTCCCACAAACTCATCCATGAGGTCACGGATGCCAACTTCATGGGGGCACACAACTTTGTGCATTTTGTCCGGGACCAGGAGAGCTAGGATGCAAGAGCAATTGGATTCGCCCAGATCTCAAGTTTCCCACAGATGCAGGGTGCGATTGACTGCAATCATGTGGCATTCAGATCTCCATTGCAAGGGATTCCATTCGCTGAAAGTGCAGCTGGTATGCGACCACCAGAAATACATCCTGCAGGTGTGCTCATGGTTTCCAGGGAGTGTGCACGACGCCTACATCCTCAGTCGGTCACAGATCCCTGGAGTCTTTCAGGGTCCACAGAAGTTGCAGGATGGCTCTTCGGGCACAAGAGCTACCCGCAGAGGCCGTGGCTGATGATACACATGTGGGGGCTTCAGACTGCAGCAGAGCAGCGCTATAATGAGGCTCATGCAGCAGCTCATGGAACAGGCCATCAGGATGCTGAAGATGAGGTTCCGGTGCCTGGACCAGTCTGGTGGAGCCCTGCAATACAGTCCGCAGAGGGTGTCCCACATCATCGTCGGCTGCTGCGTGCTTTACAGCCTGGCACTCCAACGGGAGGCTAGCTGGCTGAAGAGGAGATGGAGAAGCTGCACGTCTCCTCCGAAGAGGGGGACACCAATGGAGATGAGGCTGAGGAGATCCTCGGAGGTGACAATGATGGGGATGACACCTTCGCACTGGCTAGAGGAGGCAGGAGCGCTCAGGAATCCCTCATAGCTGCTACACTTGTGGAGGATACTGACGACATGCAGTGAGGTGACCCCATAGTTCCTCACACCGCATTAGTGAATGTTTGACTCCAGTCTGGCTTATGGCAGTGCGAATACCCTCTGTGAGAATGCTCCTGTCATGGAGAGGCAGTGGACGCCTTAATAGTTGCTCAATTGCAGGTGGATGATGACAACATGCAGTGAGGACACTCCATAGATCTTCACACAGCCTCTGAGAATGTCTGACTCCTGTCTGGCTAATGGCAGCTCACCTGTGCTCTGTAATCAGGGTCATATCATAGAGATGCAGCCTTTAAACTTTAGAGGCATCTGATGCTTTGTCCACCTTCAGCACATAAGACCTTCAGGAGCACATCATCAGTTGTCTCAGATGCTGAATGGGGGCCAGCCCCTCTATGAAGGTGCTGAGAGCACACCGAGAGAAGGAGATTACTCTGTGGTGCCTGCCCACTACATTCCGGCAGCAATGTTAAGCACCACTGAGGTGCAGGCATCAGTAACGTTTCCAGGGAGGGTGAGGCTGGACCATCACTGTGATCTGAAGGCTGCACAGCACAGAGAAGAGGCCCTGGACTGAGACGCCTGCCTTTATCTTGTGAAGAAAGGTTTCACATCTGAGTGACAAGAACACTGCTCATCAGAACAAAGAGTAATAGGCAGGGAAACATTCTTGGGAGTTTATTGACAATAGTGAACATTATGTACAAATGATTAACACCCGTGCCCAGCCTGTGCAACTATTTCTCAAGAACTGTCTTAACCCTGCCAGTACATCTTGGCGTTCCCTGGACATCCACAGTAGAGGTGGAGACAGCCTGCTGACTGCAACGGCCTGACTGTGGTGACTTTGGTGGACATCCTCTGGTGGGCTGAGACTTGGAGGGCCCTGCTGTGTGGCAGTGGCACCCTCTTTGGCCTGTGGAGCTGGAGCTACTGAGGTCACAGGAAGAGGGGAGTTGGATGGGCCGGACACTCTTGGAGTCACCTGGATGGATGGGCCCGGAGTGTGCACCTGCTGATCCTCCTCCCTTTGGGTGTCCAGGGGCCTAGGCTGATCCTTGAGAAGGAGGGGTAGCTGGCGTGAGATCAAGCTGCCCGGCACCCCTCTCGTCTACACACTGTTGGAGGCCAACTATGGGGACAGCGATGGAGTTAAGCCCACACAGCAGTGCAGGAGCGAAGTCCTGGACCAAGGTCTCCATGGCGGCCGCCATCCTACCAGTGTTGACCTCAATGCGTTGGCATGCCGGCGCTATCACCTCAGCCTGAAGGGGCAGACTCCTCCATCGTTCTTTGCAATCTGAGGAGTGCAGCGGACATCCCTACCTGATGTTCCCAAGCTTGCCTTTTCAGCTCCAGAAACTGTAACATGCCCGAGTCCAGAGGCTCGTCATTTGACTCGGACTCAACAACCTTCAGGCCTCCAGCTCTCCTCCGAGTGCTGCGGGCCTGGGAAGACCCTGTTGCCGCCTGCAGTGGATCAGATATTGCAATGTGCTCACCAGATTGTGATCCCGGGGCTACTCTAAAGCTAGGTCCTACTGAGGTGTGTGTCTCTGCTCTGGTGGAGGGTGTGGGTGAGTGCTGTGACGGGACTTCAGGGAGGACGCCTTCAGATTCCTCTTTAGAGGTATTTTCGGGGCTTGATTGAAGGTCCTGGGTCATGGACTCTGACGGCTGTTTCCCAGATGTGCCTGCGAAAGCAAGGAGAGATAATTAGTGCATGGCAGTGGCCTGTGAAACAGGACACATCACTCATAGCATGGTTGTCTGATGGATGTTGCACTGCTGGATCCTCACTTGGTAGAGCAGCGCCGACCTCACCGTTAGCACAGGACTGCTCCCGGTCATCGCCGGCCAGCTGGATGGCTCTGTTTTCAAAGTCCATTAGGACCTTGATTTCGGGCATTCTGCCACCGGTCTGCGACCTCTCACTCTTGTTGTGTGCCAGCTTGTCCTGCATAGATAGAGATTGGGAAAGTGTAAGCAGGACGCCTGCCAGGCTAGGTGACAAGTATGCCTGGCCTGTGTGGGTGTTGAGTGGTTCCAATAACGGGGTGAGGACAATGATGGTGAGTGTGGGAGAGTGAATGGTGATGTCCCTTGAACCGGCAGTGAGTGCGGGCCCTGTGGATATATGATGGGTTTGTGAGTGTGTGAGTTGAGAGTGATGAGATGAGTGACTTGCCCTGGCGGAACGAAGGAGATCATTCATCCTCTTGCAGCACTTGCTGGCTGTCTGTCGTCCTCTTTTGCAGGGTATTGGCACTGACCACTGCTGCCACTGACCACCGCTGCCACCAGCTCCCAAGCCAGGTTAGTGCTGTAGCTGCCCATCTGCGGCCAGAGTGGGTGTAGAGGACATCTCAGCGGGCCTCCATGGCATCCAAAGGTCGCTCGAGAGACGCGTCACTGAACCTGGGGGCTGCAGTCTTCTTCAGTTTCAGGGCCAAGTCTTCCGTGCAGCAGTGTTGAGCTGGAAGCACTGAGATGTGTGCTCGTGGCTGGACTTTAAACATGGCGTCCAGCGTGATGCAGTGGCGGGGTGATGGCGGGCGGGCAAATGAGAGCCAACCCGACATGGAAACTGCATGTTTCCTGAGAGTGCATAAATAACGAGGCGGGTTCAGGACGATACAGTGTGAAAACCCGCCATTGTGGCTGGCAGGTGAAATGTCAGCCCGCTACCGCACTTAATGCAAATTTGGGAAAATTCTGCCCATTGAGTGGGTTCCCAATATGGTCCATTCCCACAGTTACTTGCAATGTAGATATGTTGGCTCTCCAGGTTCAATTAAACATTTTCAGTTACTTTGGATGGAGTTCAAGAAGTTGAGTCAAATATCTGCTCATTTGCATTGGAACATTTGAGTGCTCGGTTCTGCACTGAAAGCATTTAACAAGGACCTAGTGCATAAACAAAAACCTATGAACAAAAAACTTATAAATATTAAGCATATAAACTATTAAGCATTTTGACATAATTTGATCCCAATCTCATTTTTTGCCCAGCCAGAGACAGCAGTGCAATTGTGCACAGCTGCAAATGTTGACTGTTTGGCAAGCCAAATGTCTGGGAAGGACACAACAATTAAAGTGGAACCCTGCTGTATAGATGTTAGGCAGATGCAGGTCTGTCTTTCCTTCCATGTAGGTTAATCAATGATGCAGTTATCCAATTAATAAAAAGGTTATACCATGTGGGGAGTTGAGCATCTTTACCAGCTTGAGTCCAATCAGTTTTTGAGTTGAATGCATTATTATTTTGTTAAGTCTTTACACAAATGTTATTCTGTCATTTGCCAAGCACTCTTCCAGTTCACCCTATCCAAAAGTAGTTGGTTCACCAGAAATGGCAGTAATGCAATGAATTGAAAAATACACTCAAATGATGATCGTTTGTGTAATACCGTGCCAATCACAATCCAATGCAAAAGTCAGATTTTTTTTTAAAATAGGCATTTTTAAAACTTGCTATGCATCATCACCTAAGGGCAGGCAAGCAACCTGTCCCTTGGCATCTGGAGACCAACAACAGTTTTTTCAACAAGCAGTCTTTCTCCCTGTGTGAAGACATAGAATGCCTCTGCCAGGCGATCAGACTCAGATCAGAAACTTAAGGGTCGATGTTACTTCGCTCTACTTGGTGTAAATGAGGTAAAGGTTGCACTGGGTCACTTACCATCCATTTACACTGGCATTCCCAGTACTGGCACCTTGTCAGAATTATGAGAAGGGCAGCCGACATGCTAACCTGCGTTGGTCAGAAGGCCACTTAAAAAGATAGAAAGACTTGCATTTATGTAGTGCCTTTCACAACCTGAGGATATCCCAAAGTGCTTTGCAGCCTATTAAATACTTTTCAAGTGCAGCCACTTTTGTGATCTAGGAAACGCGGCAGCCAATTTTCACACAGCAATGATGCCTGATTTTCTATTTAATGATGTTGATTGAGGGATAAATATAGGCCAGGACACCAGAGGTGACTCCACTGCTCTTCTCCAGTATAGTGCCATGTGGTTGTTTATATCCACCTGAAAGGTCAAATGGATTAACGTTTCAACCTAAAGATGGCACCTCTGATGGTGCAGCCCTCTTTCAGTACCCCAGTGTAAGCCTAGGTTTTTGTGTTCAAACCTTTGAAATGAATCCACAACTTTTGTGACTCAGGTGAGAGTGCTGTGAACTGACCCATGGTCGACGTATTCAAAATGCAAATCAAGGTTCTTTGAAGCATATGAAACCCTAATTCTAATTTTGAGGCCCAAATGAGCAGTGCACATACTCCATCCATTTGAACTGGATATTGAGTGGAAGCCCATAAAGAAGTGCTCCTTCTGGGCCCACAAACAAACTCTGGCTTTTGTCAATTCATTAAAGCCCCCTTAACAATAATCACATAACAGTAATTACTGCAATTATAAAAAAAAGCTGTGTTAAGTGTTTTGAAACATTTTTAAGCCAAACTATTATTTACTTTACTTTATCACCCAATGTATTGAACATGATGAGTTGAAGAATATGCTGATGCTTTTTGCACTTGTCGCCCTGGCTTAAAGCTGGCATTGCAGGCTGGCTGCTCATTTTAGGAGCTACCTTATTTTCATTTCAATGATAATGTGTAATAGGCAGATGATCCATGATGCCTGTTTTATTTCCACCCAACAGATTTAAATGGTTTCTCTCTCTTACCTTTCGCTGTTGTGGCTTTGCATTGCTTTTCTGCTTTTTTCTTTCCTGTTTTGTGCTTTCTTTTTCCTTCCAAATGGGGGATGGTAAGTGCAGAAGGAAGAAACTAATTTATTCAAATGAGGGCTGCAGTGATAATGTAGACCTCAGCAACTTCCTATTTATCTTCTCCCCATCAGTCATGCTTCACCAACCCATCACTCCCTTGTTCTCATCATGTCTCCTATCCATATGATTTCCTATTAGCCTACTCATTTCATACCACTCCTTCACTCCCATACCTACATTGTCTCCTTTAAACTGTCTGTTCAACCCCAGTATCTTTCCTTCCCAATTGCCTCACTGCTGCTCACTTCACCCTTAACTAACCATCCATTCATCCCTCTCTCACTTTCTCTTCCAAAGGGCAAAAAGTGAGAAGTCAGGGATCCCCAAACTCAACTTGTTTCACTTCTCCCACCACTGCCTCATGTTTTCCTCTGATCTGATGCTATGAAAGATATTTTCAAAATTTAACTTATAGTTTACCGGAGAAAAACATCTTAAATTAGAATGAGGAAATATTTTCTCTCAGTTAAACGTGTTCTGAAATTGAACACAAAACGAAAGCTGGAATACATGTGTAACCAGTACAGTCTATTTTCTGTCAGTAACACCTACATTCAGTCTCTGTTCTAAAAATCTATTAAATATAACTTACGCCTTTATAAACCCTTGATATTGGTATAATCTGCATTTAGCTAACAACTTCATAACCCTGGATAAAAATATTAAGTTCAAGTCTAGTCTTTTGGGAGAGGGTGAGCATTTTAACCTTTAGTGATGGCACTAAACAACATAAAACACAATTCAATGGATAAACGTAATCGAATTTTGAAAAATATATGTTTTTATTTTATCAAAAGCCTTACTTAACAATTAAAATCTCATGTACTAAGAAAATTGGTAGATGAAAACAGTTCAGAAAGCATTTTAAGCCATTTGTTGGAATGGCATTAAGCGATATAAACAAATGCAGAGCCTGCCTAGTCAAAAGTCAACTTAAGTTGTTTCTATTTGAGATATTTGAGATATGGGCATAGGAATGTATAGTGGTCAACGCAAGATGATATGATGTAAGGTTTTGTAAATGAGAAGTGCAGGAGCACCCTCTCAAAACTGACTGGCTAAAAACTGGATTTGTCCAAAAATCAGACATTTTTAGAATGTGTCATGCATCATTTTTTTAAGGTATTTTAGTCAGTTAAAATGAACTTACCTGGACAATTCGACTAGGCACTACAAGGTGTTGGACTAGATATCTGCCTTGACACTTACCACTTCTGATGAATTGACAGAAGCCAGAGTTTGTTTGTGAGTCCAGAAGGAGCACTTCTTTATGGGCTTCCACTCAATATCCAATTCAAATGGATGGAGTATGTGCACTGCTCGTTTGGGCCTCAAATTTAGAGGGTTTTATATACTTCAAAGACCTTGATTTGCATTTTAAATACATCGACCATGGGTCAGTTCACAGCACTCTCACCTGAATCACAAAAGTTATAGGTTCATTTCAGAGATTTGAACACAAAAATCTAGGCTTACACTGGGGTACTGAAAGAGGGATGCACCATCAGAGGCGCCATCTTTGGGTTGAAATGTTAATACATTTGACCTTTCAGGTGGATGTAAACAATCACATGGCACTATACTGGAGAAGAGCAGTGGAGTCACCTCTGGCTTCCTGGCCTATATTTATCCCTCAATCAACATCATTAAATAGAAAATCGGGTATCATTGCTGTGTGAAAATTGGTTGCTGTGTTTCCTAGATTACAAAAGTGGCTGCACTTGAAAAGTACTTAATAGGCTGCAAAGCGCTTTGGGACATCCCCAGGTTATTCCTGCACCCAAGCAACCCTTGACCGCACCAAACTTGGACTGGTCCAAAACATTCACCCCGAAATCCAGCAAAATCCAAAATCCAGCAAGGCCTCGGCCCCAGGGCTGCCAGTTTTGAGAGATTGTGCTGTGTGTGTGAAACATTTAATGAAATACATATAGATTATTGGCATATTGTTACTGAGCTGCCACTTTTCTTGTCATGAAAGTTCAAAATTTTTATGATGACTGGAATGGTTGTCAGAGGTCAGAAAATTCATTTTTTTGTTGGAACAAGCCTTACTTTCTTCTTGCCAGGTTTCAACTTTGAGACAAAAGAATCTGACAGTCACTGGGCCAATCCCGCACCCTAAATATACCAGACTGAAAGGTGAGCTTATCTAAAGCACCACACACTCTTGCTGTGAGCAGGGATTTTTATTTCATTGCTATGTTCAGCAAAATATAAAATATTCTTTGTGAATTAATTCATGATGTCACCACATTTAACAAGTCGGACAATTCTTCCCCAACATTGCTAAGAAATATTGACACGTACTCATACCAAGGTCACTGCACAGATGGTAGTATTTCTCAATTAGACACTGACACTTGACAGGTTCAAGAAATGCAGGTTTGGTACATGGGATTTAAAAATAAGATTAACAACTGAAGCACGATGTATTGAAGCAGGTTATTTATCCAAGTTTATTTTCTTTAAAGGAAACCTTTTTAAAAAATTTAAAAACAGAAAATGCTAGAAACACTCAGTAGGTCTGGAACCTGTGGAAGGAGAAAAACAGAGTTAATGGGTTGGATTTTCCAGTAGGCTACTAGATTCTGAGGTCTGGACTAAATGGGGTAACAAGCCCACACTTGCCATTATTGAGACCAGCAGCACAATCCTCTGGGTGACGGCCTCCTCATTGGCTAGCTCTGCATTCACCATGCTACTAGGGATGGTAGGTGAGCTCCCGATGCTGCAGGCCCAATCAGAGAGCTGTTAGCTTTGGAGGCTTGGCAGCCCCACCGGGAGAGGTGGGCACTGCTGATGCAGGTCAGGGACCATGAGGGCGCCTCAAGATGAGGGTGCCCTATGGAGGCGCTCTTGCTGGCCAACACAGAATGACTTCACCAAAGACTCCTGAAACCAGTAAGGGCTTTGAGGTGGAGGGGAAACCCTCTGCAGGCCTATTCACTGAAAGGTCACAGACCTGTAATGTTGGGTTGAATTTCCCAGGCGCCGTGGAGACGGGGTTGGAGACGGTGGGGCAGGGAAAATATCAGGGAACCGTGCCATGATGGCTGCCTTACACAATCCTGTCCTGGGGACCTTTTCCAGGGGTAGGCTGAGAATCAAATGGGCTACCCACGCCAGGAAGACGGAGAGTCAACTGGTTCAATCAATGCCTCTTTTAGAGTCCATTTTGCACTGTTACTAGTATTTACTGACACAGAATGGCCCCTTGCCATGTGTGGAGGCCACCATTCAATCGAGCTGGCCTCTTGGCAGCAGGCCAGGGGGCCATTGGTACCATAGGCTCCATGCCCCAATGACGAGGCTACGTGGTTGAAAGGTCAGAGTAGAGAATAAAAATGACAGGTGACTGGAAGCTCAGAGTCATACTTGCAGATTTAGTGGGGGTGTTCCACAAAGCAGTCACCCAGTCTGCATTTCATCTCCCCAATGTAGACGGGACCACAAAGTGTGCAGTGGATGGAGTATACTAAAGTGAAAGAACTACAACTAAATCACTGTTTCTCCTGAAAGGAGTGTTTGGGGCCTTGGACAGCGAGAAAGATGTAAGTAAAAAGGGACAAGTGTGGCATCTCCCATGCTTGCACCACAAGGTGCCATAAGAAGGGGAGGGATATGGAGGGTGACTGAGAAGTGGACCAGGGAATCATGGAAGGAACAGTCCCTTCAGAATGCAGAAAGGGGAAGAAATCAGTTCAGTGGAGAAAGAACAGGCTGAAATGATGGTCTACCAGGTCCTTCCTGCTTGTGGATTTTAGAAAGGAGGCAGAAGCTGGCTGATCAGGTTGCAGGTCTATGAGGTGGGAGGCTGTGGGCAGGGCTGATCTCCAGAAAAAATGAAAAAGATGAGCTGCTCCCCCTGAGCTTGTGTTAAGCTTTATTGAAACATTGCAGTAGGCCAAGGGCAGAAAGGTCAGAGTGGGAGCAAGGTGGAGCATGAAAACGACAGACAATAGGAAGTTTGGGGTCATGCTTGCGGACTGAACGGAGGTGTTCTGCAAAATGGCCACCCAGTCTACGTTTAGTCTCCCTGATGTAGAGGAGACCGCATCATGAGCAGAGATGAAAACTTTTGTCAATTAATCTCTCAACCCTCCACTCTATCACAGATCTGTCCTTTAGCCCACTCCTCCTTCCCCTTTCACTTGCTCAAAACCTATGACATTTCTAACCTGTCCCAGTTCTGTTGAAAGATCACAGAATTGAAACATTAACTGTTTCTCTCTCCATAGATGCTGCCAGACCTGCTGAGTATTTCCAGCATTTTCTGTTTATATTACAGATTTCCTGTATCTGCAGTATTTTGCTTGTATATTAACTTAAAAATATCTGCCACATTAAGTGCACCTTGTTAAAAGGATTAGAAAGTACGAGACATTCCACGTGCTGGTTCAGATGGACAGGGCTGGTCAAAAACATTCTATGATCGATGTACTTTCCATCTAAATGCTAATTTTTAACCCACTGGCCTGCAACAACAAGTATCGTGCAAGCCAAAGCTATTTAGCAATTTCAGATAGTTAAATTTGCTTATGATGCTTACTTTAGCAGTAACAATGGTATTCATCAGTCAGCGAAGACACTGCAAGACAGGGTCTCTAGGTTTCTAATGCTGGATTGGTTGTGCCTTTCCTTAACTTTTCCTTATTTAGTTCCTTCAGACTCTATGCAGGACAACAGCTGATGGGAGTGAGAAGGAGCGAAAAATATATGTCAGATTAGTCTGGGAACCCAGGCAATGAGAAGTAATAATCCTAGAGGGTTGTCTTTAAGGGATATCAGCATGATATCACAAGAAGGGAAATGTGTCATGTGATCCAGTCTTAGTTTCACTTTTTGCTTTGGGCAGAGCATGCACACACACAGCTCTGCTTCAAGCTTTATACCTATGTACAACTGCTCTCATGTGCCTTGTCTTAATAAGTGAGCCCCCAACGTATTTACCAAATCTCTTACGAGTGATTGGTGCCTTCTGTCTTGTACAATAAATAAGCCCAAAGTATTATATCATTATCAAAACACAACAGCAACTGTCAGCAATAGTTAACAAACAGAAACTATGTCTGCCTGTGAATAGTCACAGTTTGGATTGGCATCAAACATCACTGGCCATGTTGTGGGCAAGGCACACTGGGTCTAATTTAAAAGTAGCTTAGGCCATTGGCTGAATTTTCACCAAGTCAGGATGATTTGGGAGCCCTTTAAAAATGGCAGGCTGGTCCCAATTCCAGGATTCTGGACCCCATTCCCAGGCTGTCTGATTTTCAGGACTGCTTTAAAACGGTGCAGGCTGGTTCCTGTCAAAAGCTCACATCTGGCACTCTTGAACAGGTCATTGGGCAGATAGACATATCCTACTCCTCCATAATTTTTATGGAATTGGGCAAGGATTTTGAAAAGTTGTGGTCCACAGCCCCTCAGAGCAGTCCTGAATTCCAGTCTGCATGAGGGAATCTTCTAAAAGGTGAGTCCCAAAGGTCTCCTCATACCACAATGCCAAGTAAAGGCCCCCCACCCGCTGCCAATGGGGCCTCATGCCTTCCATGCCAAGCTATAGCACTTCCATGTCCATTGACCCACTATACATGGCATAGAACCAATGAAACATATAGTGACAGTAGGATGTGTACAAAAAACTTTAAGAAAAGTGCTTCATTTATTCATCACTTTCCGCTATGTTAAAAAAAGTCATTTCACTATTAAGGCAATAAAAGTGTCAATCATCCAGACCCTTTAAAGTATCAATAACAGAAACCACAAACCCCTGAAACCATTTAACCTTGTGTAAAAAACATTGTGACATTGACCGCAGAGGTCAGACAAACAGTGCTGTCAATCAAGCAATGTTTTCCCTGGGTCGCAGCTGTTTCAACAAGAGTAATGGATGTCTGGGCTCTCAGACAAACATAATAATATATATGTAATATTATTATATAAAGTATAATAATATACATAATAATATATAATAAAATGATAAATATACATAATCATGCCAATGTCTCCAGGTTACACATGTAAAAATATGGTCACCACTCCAAGCAGTTAGATATTTATCATGCTATTTCCATTTTTGTCTTACCCATACCTTTTATTGATTTATATTTCAAATATTTTTCCACTTCCCTCTTAAAAGCAGTTCTTGATTCTGCTGCCACCATTGCCTCCGGTGTGGCATTTCATTTCCTTATAATCATCTGTATCAAAAAGTACTTCTGAACTTGACTTTCATTTTTGTGGAGATGAACTTAAATGTATGTCTCTGGTTACTGACACCAGTGAAAGCAGTTCCTGTACTCCCAATTCACCTTATTAAAATCACTCATAATTTTGAGCATGTGTATCAAATTTTATTTTAATCTCTTTTCCAGTCAAGAGAGTCAATTTCTCTTACCTTTGCTAAGTGCTTCACCTCTCCAAGGTTCATCACCCTTAAAATCCTGAGGAGTCTTAACAGGATGGATGTGGACAGGATGTTTCCTCTTGTGGGAGAAATTAAAACGAGGGGCAGAATCATCCCAGATTTGCACTAACTATGGTAGTATGCATGAAAAAAGACATTTCACGCTCCAGCCGAAATGACGGGTTTTTGCACCTTATGGTCTCCTTCCTGGCACATCCCACCTCATTAATAATGCATTCACAGGAAACATGCCAGATCGTTGCCGTGCGGGCTCAGATTTGCCCGCGACGCCATGACCTCGATGCTGCTTCACCCTGGGTGCCATATTTAAAGCACACCAGAGCGCAGCTGATTTCATGTCTACAGACCAGGACTGCCCCAGATGACAAATGGCTCCAAAAGCCAAGAAGACGGCAGTCCCCTAATTTAGGATGCCTCTCTGGAGTGCCCGCTGGATGCAGTGGAAGGCTGCTGCAATATCCTCTACCCTCGCTCTGGCCACAGGATGTCCATCGGAGTCACCAATCCGGCCTGGGAGGTGATGGCAATGCTGGTCAACACCAAGAGAACACAAAGGAGGTCAGCCATCCAGTGCAGGAAGAGGATGAATGGTCTCATCCGTACCACCAGGGTAAATCAGCCACCTCATCACTCTCAACTCACACTCACAAACCCATCACACATTCACAGGGATCTCACACCTTCGTCCCACTCCTCCCAACCTCAGCGCCCCCCAAAACCTTGTACCCTTCTCCCAACCACACCCACCACCCCCCCATGGCCAAGACTGTGATCTTCCGAAGTATCAACGGAGACCTCTCACCTTCCGAGAGCTGTGGCGGAGCCGTGTGCATGAAGATCCATCCAGCATGCAATGCACATGTTCCTCCAGGGCTCGGTAGCTGTAGGGTTGCAGAATCTTCTCAGATGTCCGCGACCTGAGCAAAGCCCTAAAGCTAAGTCCCGACTTCTGCACGTCACGCTTGTCCAGATGTGTTTTCCCGCCGGCGTAACGGCAAATTGGAAGAAGGGGAACGATTCCGGCTGGGCCTTACTTTACATCCATTAGCTTGCAAATTGTATTCACGCCGGCCTCCAGCGGGATTCGCGTTCCACTTTGGTGGACACCATTGGATGATCCCGCTGTGATTTCACGCCGGCATGAAACTGATTCCTGCCCCTCACGCCGAATTCCCCCCCCACCTGCCATGATGCCTACAGCCAACAGGACCAGACGACTCTGCCCTAGGGGTCATTGTTTAAAAATGACGGGTCGCTCATTTAAGACAGAGATGAGGAGAAATATTTTCTTCCGGAGGGTCGTGAGTCTTCAGAACTCTCTTCCTCAAAAGGCGACGGAAGCAGAGTTTGAATATTTTTAAGGCAGAGCTAGATATACTCTTGATTGACAAAGAGGGTGAAAGGTTATCGGGGGTAGGTAGGATTGTGGAATGGAGGTTACAATCAGATCAAGCATGATCTTATTGAATGGTGGGGCAGATTTGAGGGGCCAAATGGGCAACTCCTGCTCCAAATTTGTATGTCCATTTCAAGAGTGTGATGAAATGGTCATCATCATTTACCTGGATGGGTGCAGCTGCAACAACACAAAAGACTCAACATCGCCCAGGATAAAATAATCTACTTGATTGGAGCCTCCACCACTGAATTTGACGTCTACCATCAGTGCAATGTGGCTGCAATAAGCACTATCCCCTAGGATGTACTGCAGAAATTCACCAAGGTTAGCTTGACAGCACCTAGCCCTGTGACCTCTACACTCAAGAAGGACGAGAGCAACAATTCAATGAGAACACTATTTCCTGAACGTCACATATTATCCTAACTTGTACATATAATGCCATTCATTCTTCATTACTGTGTAAAAATCCTGGAATTTCTCACCTACAATGGTGGAGGTGATGACCCCTAAATCATTCTGAGGTCAGTCAATTCTACATGTCAAAACTTCATCAAAATTGATTGTAAGTAACTTTTGTGTTGCCGTTTTGAATCTGATGTAAAAGACAAGAGGCGGAATCATCCCAGATTTGCACTAAGTGTGATAGCGGGCGGGAAAAACGCCGCTTTACCCATCAGCCGCAATGGCGGCTTCTTACGCCATATCATCCCAATCCCAACGCATTGATTATGTATTCTCAGGAAACACACCATTTAGATGGCAGGCGGTCTTGGATTTGCCTGCCATACCGTCACCTCGCCACTTCTTCACGCCAGGCGCCATATTTAAAGTACAGTCACGTGCATACCTGTCAGTGCTTCCAGCCCAGTGCTGCTGCACAGAAGACATGGCCCGAAAGGCAAGAAGACTACAGCCCCCAGGTTTAGTGACATGTCCCTCAAGCACCTTTTGGGTGTCGTGGAGGCCCGCCGTGATGTCTTCCACCCCCACTGTGGCCGCAGGAGGGGCTGCAACATTACCATTCCGGCTTGGTAGGCAATGGCAGAAGAGGTTGGCCATCCAATGCAGGTTGAGGACAAATGATCTCATCCATGCCATAGGGTAAGTCAACCATCTCATCACTCTAAACTCACACACTCAAGCCCATCCCACATTCACTGGCATCTCACTCACTGCCAGCTCAAGGGACATCACCACCCATTCTCACACACATATCCTCACATCTCCATCTGGGCTCATCTCCTCTGGAGACTGCCTCCTCAGCCCTCACCATCTTGAGGCCACTTGCATGGTTCAACCTGTGCCCCCACACAAAAGCTGAAAAACCCCCCTCCCTAGTGCAGCCCTCACCCTGCAGCTTCTTCCTTTGCCTGAACTCACTTCTCTCCCACTTTCCCAAGCAAGCCCTAGCCCTGCAGTTCCACACCCCCACCTTACGACTGGTCTGGTGGGTAGAGACCTGCCTGTGAGCCGCCCTAAAAGTGATGTGGTGCTGTCTGCGAAGCCTGGCTTGGATGACTGTGAGTGATGCTCAAAGCAAGATAGACAAACAAACCTCAAAGCCGCAAGCAAAGTGCAGCTTGTCAGGTGCACATCACTTATGTGCAGTTGTGAAACACATCCATGTGCAATCCTGCCAATGTGGGCAGACGATCCAGCGTGGGGAGATGATTCCAGCGGGCTGGACTTATAATGATATGCAGATGTATTACAATGAGGTTCTTGACGACCGATGGCGGGAAACATGACCCGCCATCAACAGGCTGAGCGGACGATCGCAAACTAGTTTCTCAACATCGTGAAACCTATTTTTGGCCTTCTTGCTGTATTGTTCGCTCGTGCCACCAAACGCACCTGACACCAGTGGGCATGGAAAATTCTGCCCAATGTGGCATCAGAGGGCATTGTAATGGCTGTGCTGTATCAAGTCAGCCAAATTAGACTTTAACCTGTCCTTCCCCCCATCTTTCTACCTGGGCTCTTCCCCCTATTTCATCAATGCCATGATGAGAGCACCACCAGCTCAAGAAGTCCAGTGATTCAAGGAGCATGGTCATCACCATGTTCTTAGCACAGCTAGGGGTGAGTTGTCAATGGAGTCTTGCCAGTGTTGACTACATCTCATAAACAGATATTTAAAAAAAAATTATTTGTCAATCCATTCCGTTGTTTCCTGAAACAACTCTATTCAGTTCTTCAGGCAGGGCACGTCTTTTAGAAATCAATGTTGGCTCTCCTTAATTAACCCATATTTTCTATGTGCATATTAATTTTATCCCATGTTGTTGTCTCTCAGAACTTACCCATAACTAATGTGAGACTGATCTGACTTCCTGTGAAATTATGTAAAATGCATAATTAATGCTGCATTGTACCAACGAGTTTTGCTTCTTGTGGTAATTACTGGGGGATGGGGAGTTAGCTGTTTTTCTAAATTCCTAAATGAAAACTAAAGATGTTACGAGGAATCACTGCCTTAAGTACCTCAGTAACAAACTCATCTACTGGATTACATTAGTTTAAATGCTGTCAATTCTCCCCCTCACCTCTGGAGATCAATCTCAATTTCTTGTACAATATTAATTCATTAATTAATCTGTCACAGCCCCTACAACACGTCAAAAGACTCATTTAGAATAAAAGCATACTTGAAATGATCATTCACATTTAGCTGTTTTATCATACTTTAAAGTCCCATTAATATTACTTACCCCTGCTGTTAATAAAGTTAACTTTTGGTGGAAAAAATTGTTGAATCAAACTGAATTTTGTATTAGGAAGGCAGAGCTTGTATCCTGTATAAGTGATATACATCTTAGTTAGTAATCTGAACCATTTTGAGGTTATAATATTTTTAACAGTTGACTGAATTTTCACACTGAGGCCAAAGTGGGCTTGGAGACAGATATGCTTCTTTCTCAACACATTCCCATTTCCCAGCAATTCTGGTGGCATCTTCTCGGGGAGGGCTCAGGGCAAACTGTCCGAAAGTGGCAGGTCATCAATTCAACTAGTTAACGAGCCACTTGAGAGCGCCCATGATGTTAGAGGCAAGGTACTAGCATGGATAGAAGATTGGCTGTCTGGCAGGAGGCAGAGAGTGGGGATAAGGGAGTCCTTCTCAGGATGGCGGCCGGTGACTAGTGGAATTCCACAGAGGTCAGTGTTGGGACCACAACTTTTCACTTTATACATTAATGATCTAGATGAAGGAACTGAGGGCATCCTGGCTATGTTTGCAGATGATACAAAGATAGGTGGAGGGACAGGTAGTATTGAGGAGGTGGGGAGGCTGCAGAAGGATTTGGACAGGTTAGGAGAATGGGCAAAGAAGTGGCAAATGAAATACAACGTGGGGAAGTGTGAGGTCATGCACTTTGGTAGAATAGAGGCATACACTATTTTCTAAATGGAGAGAGAATTCAGAAATCTGGAGTGCAAAGGGACTTGGGAGTCCTAGTCCAGGATTCTCTTAAAGTTAACTTGCAGGTTGAGTCGGTAGTTAGGAAGGCAAATGCAATGTTGGCATTTATTTCGAGAGGACTAGAATATAAAAGCAGGGATGTGCTGCTGAGGCTTTATAAGGCTCTGGTCAGACCACATTTAAAATATTGTGAGCAATTCTGGGCCCCGTATCTCAGGAAGGATGTGCTGGCCCTGGAGAGGGTCCAGAGGAGGTTCACGAGAACGATCCTAGGAATGAAAGGCTTAACATATGAGGAACGTTTGAGGACTCTGGGTATATACTCGATGGAGTTTAGAAGGATGAGGGGGGATCTGATTGAAATTTACAGAATACTGAAAGGCCTGGATAGAGTGGACATGGGGAAGATGTTTCCATTAGTAGGAGAGACTAGGACCCGAGGGCACAGCCTCAGAGTAAAGGGAAGACCTTTTAGAACAGAGATGAGGAGAAACTTTTTTAGCCAGAGAGTGGTGAATCTATGGAATTCATTGCCACAGAAGGCTGTGGAGGCCAGGTCATTGAGTGTATTTAAGACAGAGATAGACAGGTTCTTGATTGTTAAGGGGATCAAAGGTTATGAGGAGAAGGCGGGAGAATGGGGTTGAGAAACTTATCAGCCATGATTGAATGGCGGAGCAGACTCAATAGGCCGAAGGGCCTAATTTCTGCTCCTATGTCTTGTGGTCTTACAGTCTAAGGCTGATTTAAATTTTCAAGGTGATGCATGGGAATCATGCTGTTTGTCTTTTTTCCCTTCCAGGAATACACAGGGATAGGGGTTTTAAAAGAGCCAACTGCAACCCTAGTTCTGTGTGCTAGTCTGGTGTTCTTTTCTGGCATGTGTGTGCTGTGGAGGTCACTGCTGAAGAAAACCAACTGGGCACCCCAGCACTTGCAGGTAAAATACTCTCTGGGCAGAATTTTCCATGCCCGCTGGCGTCAGACATGTTCGGTGGCATGAGCGGACAATAGAAGGCCAAAAATCGATTTCACGACATTATGAATCCAGTTTGCGATTGTCTGCTCTGTCCATCGATGGAGGGCCACGTTTCCCACCATTGGACGTTGAGAACCTCATTGTAACACATCAGCAAATCATTATAAGGCTAGCCTGCCGAACTGATCCCCGCCGCTGGATCGCCTGCCTAAGTTGGCACGATTGCACACTGACATGTTTCACAACAGCATATAAAAGGTGTGCGCTTGGCGGGCAGCAATTTGAGGGGAACTCAGAAGCGAGTGTTTGTGAGTGAGTGTAAAACATTGTTTTACCTGCCCGCTACCGCATTTAGTGTAAATCTGGGATATTTCCACCCTCTGTCTCTGATTGCTGGATGCAAGTCACAAGTCAGCAAAGCCACAGTTGAAAAGGAGACAGGACAACTCCTTTCAGCTAACCTGCAGAACTAAGAATCTCCAAACCCACTGCTCAACTGCCAAAGTCAGCGCTACTGGAGTCACCCAACTTAATGGCTGCAACGTTTCACCATCTACTCCTTATGGAGAAGCCAAAAGACTGATTTCATATATCTTTTTTAACTTTTATTTCTGGACTCACTTCTCATTTCTAATCCCTGTGTATATGTGTTGCATTTTTTATTATTTTTTCTCACATTTTAGTAACTAATAAACTCACTCTTTTTTTAGCTCAAGAAAGGCTGATTAAATTGGTTCCTTTTAAAATGTAAATACATTTGGACTGGGAAATGGTATCCACGAGGGAAGGGGTCCTTTTTAAACTAACCTTGATGCGACCAACTGAGGGGGTTGAATAAAGAAAGTGAGCCAGTTCATCCTTCCTCACACGGGAGCAAAACAATTTGGGGTACTTCACCCGGGATCATAAAAAATTAGGGGACCTCGCCCGGGTACAGGTCGTAACACTCTTTTCCTTCTTCCTGGCAGTCCCATCTCCATCACTCGCCTCATCACACTTCCTCTCTCTCTCTCTCACTCCACAACAGCTGACCATTCCATTTCAATCTCTTCTTGGTTACTTTCTTCAATGATCCCACAATATTCACTGAGCCCCCTGATGTACTGGTTTCTGATTTTGTCCTTTCTCATTACTCCGCTCATCCATCTCAGCATCCACAACTCATCAGTATTCAGTCATTGTTCCTCTCTTCTTGCTGTTACCCAAGTTTCTGCACATATAACAAAGCTGGTCTCACAACTTTCCTGTAGATTTTTCCTTTCAGTTTCAGCAACATTTCTTATCAAATAACTCTACTTGCACTACTTCCCATTTTTTATTCATGCCTGATTCAAAGCTCTGCCTCTGTGAATAAGCCTTCGTTCATTAGAAAATTGGATAGCAAACTACAGATGAACAACAAACCTTTTTCTACTTTAATGAAGTATACACTGGAAATCATATGGAATGCTGATTAGTTCTATCTGATTGATGACCAGCACCATCATGACAAACCATATAGCGCAGGTTGAAAGTTATGAATCAAGTTGATTAAGAAGTAGAATTAAACAAAGATTTAGTTGTTTTAAAACAATGTAAATTTGCACAGGCTTTAAAAAAGCCAGAGATTGCAGATATTAAAATACATATGTCTTTCTCAGAAGTACTCACACAAGACAGCCTTAAAAGTGTAGTCATACTGCCAAGCTACAAATTTCTACCACAAAAAGTGTACAAAGCAGCAATACTTCTGACCTGAAATAGAATGGTTAGGCCCTGCACAAATGGTCTGTGGCTGTAATGTTGTAAGCTCAAATCCCAAAAGTGTCATTCCCAGATCAGAGTTGATTGAATTTTGTCGCTGTCAGCTGCTGAACGCTTTATGTTAAGCAAAGGAAAGAAACTGATCATTCTTTCCTAATTCTCTCTTGGCAGCATCCTAAGTAATTTTAAAGTCCTCCACGACATCTCCTCTTAGCCTTCTCTGTTCCAGAAAAAATCGTCCCAGTCATTCGAGTCTGCCCTTGTAACCATAATTTCCAATTCGTGTTCCCAAACCAATGTTTTGTGAAAATTTGTGAATGTCAGAACAGGCACAAGTGGCGGAATAGTCTATTCCTTCTTATGTTCATATAAAAATAGCTATTTATTTATTTTCCATAGGCCAGAAAGGAGCATTTGGTTATTTATTTAAATTTGGATGCAGAGTGACAGGGGCAAGTGGGAAGTAAAACAGTCAGAGAGCTGCTTCACTATAGGTGGCATAGATAGTATAAGAGCAAAATAATGAAGGATATCCTTGGGTGTGTAATCTGCGAAGGTTGGAACCCGTGTTTTATTTGTTTCTGACAGTAGTCCAATTTAATTATTTATTTCCCAGCTAGGGAGCCAGAGGCAAAAGGGTCAAAATAAATTGTAGGAATTGCTTGTACAGTTAAAAGTTAAGAAGAAATACCTGTAGATTTGGTGCTCTGGAGACTAAACTTGGAAAGCAGCCATTTATTTTCACCAAAGAGCCTGGGGGAAGTCCTAACAATGAAGGGAGAAAGTGCAATTGCACCACTAATGGAGGAAATGCATATTGTAGGTATTATTTTTGCATCTGTAAAATCACTCCCTGTGGTGTGCAACACAGAAGTGACTGGATTGCCACAAACCACAGAACTTTAAGATTATTATGCAAGTTGCGCACCCATTTCTCATGAACATTTAAATGTTAAAATTTACCCGCTACACTTTCCATTATTTTGTTGCAATGCCAGGCTTCAATGTAAATGTCATTGTTAAATGAAAACAAAATAATGCAGAGATTGCAGTATTTGAAGCTGTAAAATGTGAAGTTTAGAACAAGCCAATCATGATTGCTTGTCATGCCACTGGGTAATGTTTTATAATCTTTACCCCACAATCATTCAAATCCATTCTGGGGAAAAAAATCATCCACCATTTGCCCTAATGACTTAAATTATTAATATAAGAATCAAAATAAATAAACATATTAAAAAATCATGTTTCATAGTAACATGATTCAATTTATCTATTGATTTCTATTCTATGCCTTTTAATGCCTTCATTAAAATGTTGTCCTGCATCTCTCCAAAACCCTAGCCATGGAATGAATATCGTTACCCAGAGCAGGGCTCTGTTAGTTGGATGTACATTGTGCAATTTGAACAAGTGCAGTGGACCCAATTTCTCAGGATGTTTCAGTACAATTCAGATGAGTAAAATGCTGGGATGTTTTACTTCAGATTCCCCCAGTTTCCTGTTAGTTGTTTCACAACAGTCACATCCTATAAACATCTCACAAGGATGTCACTAACACACTTCCTTCTTTCTTGAAAAAGATGGTCATGCACTACTTGCGAGAAGAAGTTGCAGCTGCAGGAGGCTGAGTCCATCCAAACATCCTGTGCCCTGTGGACAAAAACATGATCAGGAGTAACGTTGGCGGAGCTATTTGTGCTAGGGCTTGGCATTGAGCACAGAGACCTTTCTACCCAACATGGTGTGAGTGGTCAGCTCCATGAATACAACAGTGGTACCCACCATGATGGTGACCCTCCTGACAGCTTTTAAGGCAACTTACACTGCTGCAATGTCACAAAAAAAGGTTCAACAGCAGGTGTAAGACATTTGTTTAAATGTGATGACAAGGCCGGACATCTGGGCCTGAACCAATTTGGCATATTTCCAGTATGCAATGAGCGTGCACATGCCAACCATCATATTGGATCTAAAGGTTTTTGTTTTATACAGCCAGAAGAAAGAGAAGGACAGAAGTAGAAGGGCAGAGGCAGAGAAAGCAATATGAAGACAGCAGGCAAGTAAGGGAGCGAGAGGAAGCACATTCCCCAGATAACAATATATATTGCAACAGAGGATCCAATAATAGATATATAGTACATCTCCTGTAATGTTGGCAATAATGAGGTACAGGATATAGTGGGACTGGGTAGTGGAAGGAAATTTTGAGCTTAGGCAGTATGAAGGAAAAGAAGAACCCAAGGTTTTGGTCACTTTTCAGATATGTGGAGAGTAATCATTGAGATTTTCCAGCTATGATGGGAGGGAAGATCTTGAGAGCCTGGCAAAGCTAAAATGGATGAGAGCTAAGGACTTGGTAGCACTAAGGAGAAAGGAAATTGTGGGGTTTAGCATCCATGCAGGGTAACTGATGGTTTGGTAACAGTAGGAAATGACAAGATATTGCAGTTTGAGATTGTGAAATAGCAAGCACAAATCCATGATTAAAACTTTATCTAAACAAGTAATTGTTTCAGAGTTCTATATGAAAACAATGGAAGCATGAGGCCGGTTGTCTCACTCTGAGCTGCGATCATTGATCTAAAACAATAAGTTAAAATTGATTTGATGCAAAACGTTTTCCAAGAAAAGCTTCTTCAGATGTATATGGTAGTTGGCAACACTTTTCTGCTGACAGATTGATAGCCTTTAAATCGAAACATGGACAAAAATACATCGTGTTCATCACAGTAGTACTTTATCAATTCCTCGATGTCACTAAGCACTTTAGAATCAATTAATTACTTTGAAAGTGTAATCACTGTATTCCTTTAACCCTATACTTTCAAAGCTCCACTTGCTCTTTTGAATTAGATTTGAATTCTCATCCCTACTTTTAAAACACCCCAATGACTTCACCCTACATTACTTTAGTCAACTCCCCCAGTGTCATCCCCACTTTGGTGCCCTCCATCCTCTATAACTGGGCTTCTTCTTGTCTCTTCACCTTCACCATTATTGTCAATCCATCCAACTATTTACCTCCTTTTCTCTAGAATTTCCCATTGGTTTCCAAAGCTTTGTCACCTTCCTTCCAGGTTTCATAACCTCTTCAAAACGTTTTTATTAATATTACATAAAAAATAAATATCGTTGAAGAACACAGCTAATACCACCAGCTGGAGGTTCCCCATCAAGCCACTCATCATCCTAACTTGGAAATATATCGCCGTTCCTTCACTGTTGCTGGGTCAAAATCCTGGAACTCCCTCCCTAACAGCACTGTGGGTGTACCTACACCACATGGCCTGCAGCGGTTCAAAAAGGCAGCTCACCACCACCTTCTCAAGGACAACTAGGGATGGGCAACAAATGCTGGCCTAGCCAGCGACACCCACATCCCATAAATGAATTTTAAAAAATAACACTTGCTAAAGGTGAAAATGAAAACTTATAGAGGATAAATGAATGGTTGAGACCCTAAATGGGCACTTTGCCTTGGTTTGCACGGAAGAATGTGATGGAGGCAATGAAAATAAACAAAGGAGACATCAGAGAAATTAGATGTATTAACTAGATAAGGAAGCAATACTGAAAAAAAATGATGCAATTCAAAGTGGAGACCACTGCGCCCTGATGGTATGCATCCTGGAATGCGCAAAGGTGCCAAACAGGAAATACAGAACTTCTGATCAAAATCTTTTAAACATCATTGGAGAAGGAATTTAAGGCAGCAGATTGAAAGATTACCTCTGTTCAAACAAAAGAAAGGAATACACCAGGTAACCATAGACCTGTCAGCCTAATGTTGGTAGTGGATAGGTATCTCAGGACATAATACCAATTAACACTAATACTTTCTTCAAAGGACAATGGTTGATAAAGGGCAGCCAACATAAATTGGTAAAAGCAAGTCATTTCTAACATTTAAAAGACCTCTTTAAGAAAATAATTGAATGTATCTATCAAATAAACGTGATGGGTATTGTCCACATACATTTTCAGAAGGTTTTAGATAAAACACTGCATAAGAAGTTTGTTGATAAAATTAAGGTCCTTGGGGCATAAAAATTGGATGACGCCCGTTTTTGGGCATGGAGACCATGATGTGTGATTATCCCGTACCTGATCGAGCTGATGCAGGCAACACACAAACTTCATGCTGCCAGTCATCTTCAAGATAGGGTCGTGCATGCACAGCAGGAGGCCAATGTTCATGTGACGCGAGCAAGAACTAAAGTTAGCCTGCACTTCAAAAGGCCAGCCAGCACCTCTTAGGCCAGAATTTTGGGGTCGGCAAGCGGGCGGAGTCAGTGGGCCCAGGAGTGGCCGGGAAATGGCCCACCGCCCACGATCGGCCCTCAACCACGATTTCACGCTGGCTGGCCAATTAATAGCCAGCCAGCATGAAAGGTGCGCTGAAATGCTCAGAGCTGCCAATTTGGGGGTAGGAGGAGGGCGAGCGCTGAAGGCAGCACAGGTGCAGGGGAGCGCTCACAGAAAGCTCCCTGGAGGCAGGGAGCTGCCTCAAGGAGCTGAAAAATTCAAATCCAATAAAAACAGATTTAAAATCCGGAAAAAATTGCCCACGCATCATAAACTGTCACCTGAACACATACAACATGAAAATTGTGTGCAAACATTGTTTTTTATTTAATGACAGAAACCTCATCCCACCCTTGGATGAGGTTTCCTGAAAAATGCAAAGGCCGCCTGCCCGTTGGATGGGCAGCAAAAAATCCCAGTTAATTGCGCAGTTAATGGGCTTAATAGCCCTCTTAATTGTCAGCGGACGTGCTTCCGAGTTAAGCACATGCCCGCCAAGTGAAATATCGCGTAAGTGCACAATGACATCAGGATGCTCGCCTGATGTCATCACGCGCTATTTTATGCTTGGGCGTGTTGGGCACAAGCCTGCATGTCAAATGAAAAATTCTGCCCTTAAAGGAGAGGCTCATTGTGCTGCAGCAGGTGTTGGAACTGTTCCTGGAAGTGCTTTTCACAAGGAAGAGAGAAGAACATGGAGCAGTCGGCCAGAGAGTGAGTTCCAGAATATTCCGATGCAGTGCTAGAGGCCACATGTTGTAGTGGAAAGAAGGACTGAGGGCATGTTTCTGCAGCAGGCATGAAGCCCTCCAACATACATTATGAGGAGATTGGGAGCAGATAACCATGAAATTCAATGTAAGGTATCTGGCCCTCAGGACCTGTCTTCAGTGCTGGAAAAAGTTCAATGACCTCATGCAAATGTTCAAGGTCAGTGAATCCATTTTCAAATGCCACCTCCTACCCACTGCCCTACCAATATCATTCTCTGCTCAATGTACCACACTCTCATCACTCATCCATCAGCAATTTCTCATGATCCGGACTCATGTTTAACGTCCATATGCTCCACCTCACTCTCACACACTTACCATTGCTGCAAATCAGATACCCATATCTCACAGCTTCCACAAGCTTCCAGCTATTTACCAATGGGAACCACATCACCCAAACATATAGCAGCACAGTCACTGGCACTCTTCCATCTCTCTTGCAAGACAAAGTGGCACAATAAAGGAGGAAACAGCGAGGAAACAGCGAGGAACCAGCAGGAGACAAACACTGCTACATCTCCTGAGCCCTTTGGAGGGCACAGTGCTCCACATTATTGATACAGCCATCACTTAAGGCCTATATAACCGGCGTCGATGAAACCATGCAGGATGATAGTACGTCTCCACCTTTTGCACCTTTTCAAGCCCCACTTCAGCCTCAGCACACAATCTGATTTCTATACAAACTGCAGATGGTATGACCATGCACCTCTTTCTGTCCATCCACACTCCCCTCAACCCCAACCATCTCCTTTGCCAATCTTGCTTTCATACACCCAGCAACTGCTGCCTGGCCAGCCAGTGCAGCCTCTTCATGAAGGGGATGAGCAAGAGTACATAACTGATGAAGACACACCATCACTAGATCTGACATGTGCATTCACCAGCTCAGATATTGGCACTGCACATCCTGCAGAGGGTAGTACAGAGATGGGATCAGCACATGGTGAGTCACCAGGCGTGAGTAAGAGGAAGGGCAGAGGCTAAGGATAGTGCATGTGCCAGCTCTCTGGAGGGCAAGATCACAGGCAAGCTATGCTGCAGTGGACTTGGATAAGGACTTCTATGGGACAGCATACACAAAAGAAAAGCTTGCAGTTATATAGCGTTGTTCATGACCTCAGGGCATCCGAAGGGGCACTACAGTCTATGACGTATGGAAAAAAGGCCGATGGGCAGGCAAAATTCTTGGTGCATTAGCAGGCCTGCCAGGCAGTCTGTTTTCACTGTCAAGGAGCATTAAGGAGTCTAGCTCCAATTTGGCACAGGTCTTTGTGCAGATCATTAAGTGATCCTAGCCTCACATATACTTGGGGCCCCCTCTCAAGTGTGCAGCCTCTCAGTGGGGCATTCAGAGTTGGGCTGCATTGCCACATTCATCGAAATGAGCTGGCAGTGAAAAGTTCGCCTGCTGTGTGCATCACTACAATCGGTCACAGGATAATAGGGCATCATGATGCCCGCAACCATTAACAGTTGTGATGTAGGAAGCGTGACAGCCAATTTACACACAGCAAGCTCCCACAAGCAGCAATGTGATAATGACCAGATAATCTCTTTATGTCGTGTTGAGTGAAGAATAAATATTGGCCAGAACACCAAAGATAACTCCCCCGCTCTTTTTCGAAATAGTGCTCGATCTTTGCCTGTCAGCTAACCAGCGCAGACTACTGCCGCCCTTGCCAAGATCAAAGCCAGACCTTCTAGGGACAGAGCTGCTCGAGGTCATCTAGAAGGCCATCTGCAGTCTCCTCAAGTAAAAGTCAGCAGCCTTCCACCAACCAAACAGCAATTATTGGGGTAGCACTGCATAGGAGCACCAGGCAAGGCAAAGGACTGGCGCTAAGGGAATGCACAGGGGTGATTAATCGACCTTTGTAAAGAATACTAAATGGTTTAATGCATGAAGTTGGTTTGGAATGTTTGTTTTGTGTTCAGTTTTATTTCAGGGATGCCGTGATGGTCAGTAACAAAGAGAAGGGAAAGTATGCGGCAGTTAGTGAAATAGAGAATTGGGGTTGGGTTCACTAAAAACACAGTTGGGTGAGCCAATCATGGATAAATATCTGGAAACGGGATGTAATGGTTGGGTCCTCCCTCCCTCCTCCTCTTCCTGCTCCTTCTTCTGTACACTTGGCACCCCCATGATAGCGAGGTTATGCATGATGTAGCATATCACAAAGAATCATTATAAATGCTCTGGAGAGCATTGCAGGGCTCCTCCAGAATGGCTCAGCCAGCACAATGTTGCTTAAGCACCCCAATAGTCTGCTTGTTGATATTTCATGTGACGGCATGGTCCTTATTACATGCATGCTGCCCTCCTGTGTGTGTGTTGTGCACCAGAGTCATGAGCCAGTTTGTCAGTGGATAGCCTTCATCACCTAATAGCCACCTTCTAGTTTCACATGGTGGTTCACATGCAGGTAGTACAGCAGACTGCCGCAGAATAAAGCCATCACGACTGCTGCCAGGGAACTGGACATTGACGTGCATGATGTGCTAGGTATGGCCACACACCAGCTGGACAGTAAGTGAGCAGAGCCTTTTCTCATTGCGGTACATCGTTGAATTTAAATGCGGTGCCCACAAAGTGACTTGTATAGTCAATGGCAGGCTGAGCCATTTTGGAGCCTGCTATCCTGGCAAAGCTGCATGTTCACTTTGTATGCTTCTTTCTGGCAAGTGAAAATAAAATGTATTCAGGCTTCTTACATACAGTGCCCCAGTGATCTTCCTCATGCAACAATGGATGGCAAACCAGGAGATGCTGGAAATGTTGCCTGACCCAGCCTGACACAAAACAAAAATCATAGCCATGGTCACCTTCCCAGCCAATGGTAATGCCATCCTCACCCTGCTTTGAGTCTGCAGTTTTACCTGCAACAGATGGCATGTTTCAGCAAGCACCTCCTTGTTGCAGAGAAGACATCACTCACGCTGTTCCTTGCTGAAGTTGAGATATAAGAGAAATGCTTCCTGAAGACTCTTAATATGACTTCCTGTTGAGAATGCTTGTTTCCTCACCTATCCCCCACACCACAACCCCCCCCCAATCTCGCTGTCCACCCCCACAATCCCACCATTCTCTCTACCCGGCCCCCCCCAACCACCTTCCAGCATCTTGTCCTCCTCTGTGTTACATCTCCTCAGTCTACCTGTAATACTGTAGGCCAAGGGCGAAGGTAACTACATCACCCATGATGGTGGGGGTGGGGGGGCAAGTGGTCTGAGCAAAACTCTTGGGGCAAAATTCTCCCACCGTCAGGGGGGAAGTGCGGGAGCGGGCGTGAGTGGGCGGAATTAAGGCCCGCCCAGTATGACATCCGCACGGAAGCACTGTGCACTCCCTGTGCAGGCAGGGGGGAATGGCAAATGCGGAAGTGCGCTCCTTCACGCATGTGCACGAAGGTGTGCTCCGATTTCCCTGAGGCTAAGTGCTGCCTCAGGGAGATCCGTTCCCAAAGGTGAAAAGTTATTCTTTCGAAAATTTCATTTGCCATCCATATCCCCTCATGTGACATTGTCACATGAGTTGGGACATGAACATAGCTTTAAGTAAAAGTTAACCTTAATTTTTTAATTCAGTCATGAAACCTCATCCTGCCCGTGGGTGAGGTTTCATGCTTTTTCAGGTGGCCGCCAGCACTCCCGACCCACCTGCCAACCTGAAGGTTGGACGGGCAGGTCCACTAATTGCTTTATTTGCTTATTGAATAGGCCGTTGACAGGTCAGCGGGCACACAGCTGACTCGGCTGCGCCCCCGCCGACCTGAAAATGCAAATGATGCGGGATGATGCCGGGAGTTCCGCCCGACACCATTCCGCGTCATTTTATGCATCGGCAAGCAGGCCCCACCCCTGCTCACCGACGGGAAAATTCTTGCCCTTGAAGTCATAACAAAAGCCTTCATTAGGTATCACAGCATTCCCTGCAGACTTCAACAGCTTCAAGTAGAAGTACAACAACCACACACATCCACCAACTCATTCGCAGCCAGTAGCAATCAATAAGCAACCAAGCTGAAAATAGCCAATGATCCCTTGAAATAGCATCGGTGGTGGTCCTTCTTGCTGCTGAATGCACATACAGCTGTCTGTGGTTGAGAAAGAGCATTAGGTGGAACTTTCAGGTCAAAAATCATATAGCTGGCATCAAATCAGTGTTACACCATGCGTGATCTCACAATCCGCCTACTCTGTATTCCCTCTGGAATATATCCCCAGAACCCGGGCTAACAAACTACTCAAAATGACATCCAGCGTGTCCTGCACCCAAAAAAAACACATGTGCCATTTGGACCAAAATAGTTCCTGTAGAGCTGGAAATACAGGTATTTCTTCTGGAGCACACAGGCAGATTTGAGCATATAGATGTTGGTGAAATTTTAATGTGTAAAGCATGATGCAATAGATTTTTGGAGATTGAATAAGATGCAGTCATATACACTAAATGATAAAACTTTATAAGGAATCAAGGGACAGAGATACTTAGGTGTTCAGAAAGACAAATCTTTATAAGTGGGAAGACAAGTTGATAAAGCTGAAAAAATAAGCCAGTGGGATCCTTGTTTTTATAAATATTGGTATCAAGTACAAAAGGTGCAATGTCAAACCTGTGCAAATCATTTGTTCAGCTGCAAATAGAATATCATTTCCGGTTTTGGATGCTTTACTTTAGAAAATATATCAAGGCCATGAAAAGAACACAGAAAAGATTTTCTAAAATGTTATCATTTTGAGAGGCTTTATTTATGAGGAGAAATTAGAGAAACTGGTGCTCTGTGCAATGGAACAAAGGAAGTAAAGAGGATATTTGATAGAGGAATTTAAAATGATATTGGGTTTTGATAAGGGAAATTGGGCAAACCAATTTGTTTTTGGGAAATTGCCAACTAGAGTTCATAAATTTAACATTATCGCCAAGAGAATCAAAGGAGAATTTAATTAACATGCAACAGGTTGTTGGGACATAGAATGCATAATTAGTGGGAAAAACAGAATCCATATTGGCTTCTTAAAAAGAAAACTAAGAAGGATATGGAAAAAGAATAGAAGAGTGGGACTAAGTAACTAACTTTCAGAGGGCAAGCACAAGTATGATGGGCCAAATAGGTCCCCTTGTGTACTGTAAAATTCCATCCATCTATTCCTTTCTCTCTCACTGTAATTCTCTCTATTTTTCTACTTACTATTCCTGCTTAACCTTCACTGCTTTATCCTCATTAATATAAAGCACTTTGAGATATCTTCCTATAAAAGAAAACTATAGAAATGTAAGTTTTTGTCTCTGTTTATACTATAAAATCAGCCATGCCTTTAATTTACTGAGAGCTAATTTAATAATAAAAAAGCTATTAAAGGATTTTAGTTGTTATAAGGTGATTGAAGTACTTTATGTTAACAAAAAATATACATCAACCTCCCCAAAAAGGTGATTGGAATGGCTACTTTTCCATTATTGGTTTCTATGGTGATTGCTACCATCTTCTAAAACATCCACAAATCTCATACCACATTAGGTATTAGCCAGTGATCTTCTTTTATTGTGATAGACTTTGCGCATCATGTTCACCAAGGGAATTCAAATAGTTAGGTTTAATACATTGTTCAATTCCCCCGTGTTATAAAAGAGCATACTGGCCAACTGGCTGTCAGGAACACCAAAGAAGAATCATTGGTGATTAAAGATAAAAACGTGTAAACAAAGAAGGAACAGACACACATTACTTACTATCTCCCACGTCTCCCACGATAAATAATTCAAAGTGATCATTGAGGTCTAGGTTGCACTTTTGTAGCAATGAAATAACAATAATGTATAAGAAAGTGTTTCCATATTTTTAACTGACCTGCGTTGGGGCAAATTTGTTGGGTTTTATTTGAAGTAATCAACACACTGTTATAAAATCATAGCACCACAATTTGTGCAGTGTGTGTGGGGGCGGTAACTTTTCTTCCCCAGCTGCTGTTTGGTTTGCGAGTAATTATTGAAATGAAACAAGCACACATTGCAATGCAAATGCATCTTTTTTTTTACCTTCTGTGTGTATATTTGCACAAGTTATTCATTCTATAAAGGCAAAAGAAAATTCATTTTCTATGCAACTGGTTTTGATGTAGCTGTTCACCTTGTATGAAAACAACGTCTTCTAAAGATGAAATGGAAATGTTCCCTTCTGAAGTAATGCTAAATGACAAATTATGCATAGTAAGTGAACAGAATTTTTCATCATTGAGCTGGGTACCAAATTTACCGAGTCTTAACCTGTTATCCTACCAGCATGGAGAGCTCCTCAGAAAGTTATTGTGATTAAAATATGTTTTGCCACCATTAATCTTTCAGACAAGTTTAAATATTTTCAGCAATACATCAAAATACACAGAGGAATGCCATCATGCTGTTAGTACACTGCTGCATATATGCACCAAGTCTGTGACATTTTTGCATTGACACATTCATCACAATGATAGGCTGCACAGAGCTCAACATGGTATCTATCCCATAAACATTACATTGCCTGATTTAATTCTGCATAGAAAAGGTGATGAATATAGGTCTTTTTTTAAAGGGCAGCTCAATACTATTTTTAAAAATGGAAAATTGAAGGAGTTTACTTACAAACACAGCCATCTGCCAAGTGTTCTCAATAATATGCTGCAGTTTGTGCAGAAATTCAGTTTGTAAATGTAACTGGGCAATTCCTATTCCTTCCTATGGACAACAGAACAGACTTCAGAATATAGCTTAATTGTACAATTTTTCAAAGAACATTTGCCGATCAAGAATTCTTAAGTGGGAAATGCTATAATTTATATGTTTAATGAATATCACTGATGAAATGTATAAATATATAAAATACTTAAAGAGGAAATGACTTGCATTTATATAGCACTTTTCATAACCGCAGGATGTCCCAAAGCCCTTTACAGCCAATCAAATATTTTTGAAGTGTAATCATTGTTCTATTGTAGTAAACATAACAGCCAATTTGTATACACCAAGATCCCACAAACAGCAATGTTCCTGCTCCAGATAATCTGCTTTAGTGATGTTGGTTGAGGAAAAAATATTGTGCAAATCACCAGAGAATTTTCCTGGTTTTTTTTTTAAATAGTGCCTTGGGATGCTTTACATCCACCTGAGAGAACATTTGGGGCTTTGTTTTAACATCTCATTCTGTCAGTGAAGTACTCCCTCTGCACTGCACTGGAGATTCAACCTACATTTTGAAGTCTCTGAAGTGGAACTTGAACCCACGTCTTCTGACTCAGAGATGAGAGTGCTACCAATTGAAACGCAGCTGACAGGTACAAACACGAAAGGCCAGAAATTATGCTGTGGTACAAGTGTATGAAACCTTAATACATTCCCAGAAGTTCTTCTCCACCATTATGTTGGTTGTGTTTATCTTTCCATCCAAGGTATAATTTCAGGGTCAACCATTTATCTAGGATCCAAAACCATTGGGAAGCTGAATTATTTTCCCATGTTTTTAGCAGAATCCAGGTATTTGGGGGAATTTGTCCCTTTTTCTATACTATAGAATGAAACAGATGAGGAAAATCGACAAGAAGATATTGTTGGCAGTCAAGTAAAACAGAACGTAAAAGTTATATTTTAAAATTTAGAACAAAATGAAGATGATCTACTATTAGGTGAACATTTTCTAGTAAGTGTTCTGAAAAGAGGGAAGGTAGAAGGTGGTGTGGTGGGAACTTTGCTTATTCCATTCTCTTTGATTCTGGATCCTTTTATCATTTATAATGGCAAAAATAAACAACAATGGTAGCACTTTGTCACCTGAGGTTAAATGTTACAAAGCAGACACAAAGCTGAGTTGTACTTGTTCCATTTGCCTTTTGCTTAATAACATGAAAAACCAATCTCCTTCAATTGAATTTTGAGCTGTTCCAATATCAGCATGCAGATTTCCTTGATTTATGAAGAGTCTCAAATTAAACTTCTGGTCAATTCATTGTCCCTTCACAACAATAAATGTCTAAATTTTAAAATTCAGCTTTAATTATGCTGTATTCTAAATTGATCAGGATGTAATCTACTTCTAGTGATTTAAGGGAGTTTAAGTCACATTATCTCAAATAGCAATAACAGCCAAAAGACCATAAGACCATAAGACGTAGGAGCAGAAATAGGCCATTCAGCCCATCGCGTCTGCTCTGCCATTCAATGAGATCATGGCTGATCTGATAATCCGCAAATCCACTTTCCTGCCTTTTCCCCATAACCCTTGATTCCCTTGCTGATTAAAAATCCAACAATCTCAGCCTTGAATATACTTAACAACCCAGCTTCTACAGCCCTCTGTGGTAAAGAATTCCACAGATTGACTACCTTCTGAGAGAAGAAATTCCTCCTCATCTCTGTCTTAAATGGGCGCCCCCTTACTCTGAGATTATGCCCTCTGGTCCTAGGCTCTCCCACAAGGGGAAACAACCTCTCAGCATCTACCCTGTCGAGCCCCCTAAGAATCTTATATGTTTCAATAAAGTCGCCTCTCATTCTTCTCAGCTCCAATGAGTACAGACTCAACCTACTCAACCTCTCCTCATAAAAAAATCCCTCCACACCCAGGATCAACCTAGTGAACCTCCTCTGGACTGCCTCCAGTGCCAGTATATCTTTCCTTAGATAAGGGAACTAAAATTGTTCACAGTACTCTAGGTGTGGCCTATAGTGCCTTGTATAGTTTTAACAAGACTTACCTATTTTTATACTCCATTCCCTTTGAAATAAAGGCCAACATTCCATTTGCCTTCACTATTACCTGTTGAACTTTTATGTTAGCTTTTTGGGATTCATGCACAAGAAAACCCAAATCCCTCTGTACTGTAGCCTTCTGCAGTCTTTCTCCATTTAAGTAATATTCAGCTATTCTTCCTGCCAAAGTGCATAACCTCACATTTTCCCACATTATATTCCATCTACCAAGTTTTTGCCCGCTCATGTAACCTGTCTATATCCCTCTGTAGACTCCTTGTGTCATCCTCACCATGTGCCTTCCCACCTATTTTTGTGTCATCCGCAAACTTGGCAATAGTACATTCACTTCCCTCATCTAAGTCATTAATATGTATTGTAAATAATCAAGGACCCAGCACTGATCCCTATGGCACTCCACTAGTTACAGGTTGCCATCCCGAAAATGCCCCCCTTATCCCAACTCTCTGTCTTCTATTAGTTAGCCAATCCCCTATCCATGCTAATATACTACCCACAACACCATTGGTTCTTATCTTATTAAGTAGTCTGATGTGTGGTACCTTATTGAATGCCTTTGGAAATCCAAATATATTACATCAACTAGTCCCCCTTTATCTATCCTGTTTGTTACCTCCTCAAAGAATTCTAATAAATTTGTTAGGCATGATTTCCCCTTCATGAAGCCATGCTGACTCTGTTTGATGAGATTATGTATTTCTAAATGCTCTGCTATTACATCCTTTATAATAGACTCCAACATTTTCCCAATGACAATTCCCAATGGCTAACTGGCCTATAGTTAACTGTTTTTTGTCTCCTTCCCTTTTTGAATAAGGGTGTTGCATTTCCCATTCTCCAATCCTCTGGAACTTTTCCAGAATCTAAGGATTTTTGGAAGATTACTACCAGTGCATCCACTATCTCTGTAGTTACTTCCTTTAATATCCTAGGATGCAACCCATTGGGTCCAGGGGGCTTATTGGCCTTTAGCCCCATTAGTTTCCCTAGTACTTTTTCTCTAGTGATAGTTATTGTATTTATTTCCTCCTCCCCTTTTGCCCCTTGGTTATTTAGTATTTTTGGAATGCTATTAGTATCTTCTACTGTGAAGACTGAAGCAAAGAATTTATTCAATTCATCTGCCATTTTCATTATTATTTCCCCAGCTTCAATCTCGAGGGGTTATCTTTTGTTGGTATTTAAAACTTTCCCAATCCTCTGGCTTACCACTAATCTTTGCCACATTGTATGTGTTTTCTTTCAATTTGATACTGGGTGGAATTTTCTGAGCCCGTTGGCAGCGGGTGTGATAGGTGGTGTGCGCGGAAAATATGGCAGGACCCACTTCATGACGGCATGAAGGCAGATCGCGATCTTCCGCTCAGTCATCCAGGTGGGCCGTGTTTCCCGCCATCGGTCAGCAGGGAGCTAATTGTAATACATTAGCATATAATTAAAAGGCCATCCCACCAGGGATACAGGAAAACACATCGATGTGCTTCACAACAGCACGCAGGCGACTTGCACTTGGCGGCCTTCACTTTGGGGGAACTGAGGTGACTGAGCAGCAGCGTTTTCCACAGCTCACCCTTTGTTTACAGGCTTCAGGGGCACCGGGTGGGTGGGGGAAACTGATGCCTGGCCCCGCAGATGGCTGTAAGCAGGATTGAGAGTCCCGCATGGTATGTTGCCTGCCCGGTGCCAGGGTGAGGGACATCTCTGACCGACTTGAAAGGATACTGGAGAGGGAGGGGGAGGATCCAGTTGTTGTGGTCCACATCGGGACAAATAACATAGGTAAGACTAGGAAAGAGGACCTGTTTTGGGATTATCAGGAACGAGGAACTAAATTAAAGAACAGGTCCTCAAGGATTATAATCTCCGGATTACTACCCGAGCCATGTGCAAATTGGCATAGGGACGTGAGAATAAGGGAAGTAAACACGTGGCTAAAGGAGTGCAGGAAAGAGGGGTTCCATTTCGTGGGGCACTGGCATCAGTATTGGAACAGGAGGGATTTGTACCGTTGGGACAGTCTCCACCTGAACTGATCTGGGACCGATGTTCTAGCGAAAAGGGTCAATAGGGTGGTCAACAGGACTTTAAACTAGAAAGTGGGGGGGGAAGGGAAGGGTAAAACTCCAAGAAGTATGACTAATGGGAAACAAAGCAGCAGGTTAGCGAGTGGGGGGGTGGATTCAACTTCATGGAAAATTATGAAAAAACTGAATAGAAAGGAGAGCCCAGGAGAGGCTATTAAAGTCTCCAGAACACAAAATAGGACAGAGTATTTGGAAAGGGCAAGGAATCTAACTTCAAGCACATCAGATAAAGGGACGACAATGAGAAAGGGGACGGGAAATACAGGACTGAAGGTGTTGTATCTGAATGCACGCAGTATACGAAATAAGGTAAATGAGCTTGTGGCACAGATTGAAATTGGCAGGTATGATGTGGTGGGCATCACGGAGACATGGCTGCAAGGGGATCAGGACTGGGAGCTAAATATCCAAGGATATATATCCTATCGAAAAGATAGGCAAGTTGGCAGAGGGGGTGGTGTTGCTTTGTTAGTAAGAAATGAAATTAAATCAATAGCAAGAAATGACGTAGGGTCAGATGATGTAGAATCTGTGTGGGTAGAGTTGAGGAACCACAAAGGTCAAAAAACCATAATGGGAGTTATGTACAGGCCTCCGAACAGTAGTCAGGATGTGGGGCACAAGATACACCAAGAGATAGAAAAGGCATGTAAGAAAGGCAAGGTTACAGTGATCATGGGGGATTTCAATATGCAGCTAGACTGGGAAAATCGGGTTAGTAGTGGATCCCAAGAAAAGGAATTTGTGGAATGTCTACGAGATGGCTTTTCGGAGCAGTTTGTGGTGGAGCCCACTAGGGAACAGGAAATTCTAGATTTAGTGATGTGTAACGAGGCAGATTTGATGAGGGAGCTTAAGGTGAAGGAACCCTTAGGAGGAAGTGACCATAATATGATAGAATTTACCCTGCAATTTGAGAGGAAAAAGCTGGAATCAGATGTAACAGTATTACAGTTGAATAAAGGCAACTACAGAGGCATGAGGGAGGAGCTGGCCAGAATTGACTGGGAGATGAGCCTAGCAGGAAAGACAGTGGAACCTAGGAAGAAGAAGCATACTAAAGGGAGGACGAGGCAACCATGGCTGACAAGGGAAGGCAAGGACAGCATAAAAGCTAAAGAGAAAGCATACAATGTGGCGTAGAGCAGTGGGAAACCAAGTGATTGGGAAGCCTACAAAGACCAACAGAGGACAACTAAAAAAGAAATAAGGAGGGAGAAGATTAAATATGAGGGTAAACTAGCCAGTAATATAAAAGAAGATTGCAAGAGTCTTTTTAGATATATAAAGGGTAAGAGAGAGGCAAAAGTGGACATTGGGCCACTGGAAAATGACGCTGGAGAAGTAGTAGTGGGGAACAAAGAAATGGCGGAGGAACTGAATAGGTACTTTGCGTCAGTCTTCAAAGTGGAAGACACGAGTAACATCCCCAAAGTTCAAGAGAGTCGGGGGGGCAGAGGTGAGTATGGTGGTCATTACCAAGGAGAAGGTGCTAGGAAAACTGAAAGGTCTGAAGGTGGATAAATCATCTGGATCAGATGGATTACACCCCAGAGTTCTGAAGGAGATAGCTGAAGAGATAGTTGAGGCGTTAGTGGTGATCTTTCAGGAGTCACTGGAGTCAGGGAGGGTCCCAGAGGACTGGAAAATCACTAATGTAACCCCCACTGTTTAAGAAGGGAGTGAGGCAAAAGACGGGAAATTACAGGCCGATGAGCCTGTCCTCGGTCGTTAGTAAGATTTTAGAGTCCATTATTAAGGATGAGATTTCAGAATACTTGGAAGTGCATGGTAAAATAGGGCAAAGTCAGCATGGTTTCATCAAGGGGAGGTCATGCCTGACAAATCTGTTAGAATTCTTTGAGGAGGTAACGAGTAGGTTAGACAAAGGAGAGCCAATGGATGTCATCTACTTGGACTTCCAGAAGGCTTTTGACAAGGTGCCGCACAGGAGGCTGCTCAGTAAGATAAGAGCCCATGGTGTTAGAGGCAAGGTGCTAGGATGGATAGAAAATTGACTGTCTGGCAGGAGGCAGACAGTGGGGATAAGAGGGTCCTTCTCAGGATGGCGGCCGGTGACTAGTGGAGTTCCGCAGGAGTCAGTGTTGGGACCACAACTTTTCACTTTATACATTAATGATCTAGATGAAGGAACTGAGGGCATCCTGGCTAAGTTTGCAGATGATACAAAGATAGGTGGAGGGACAGGTAATATTGAGGAGGTGGGGAGGCTGCAGAAGGATTTGGACAGGTTAGGAGAATGGGCAAAGAAGTGGCAGATGGAATACAACGTGGGGAAGTGTGAGGTCATGCACTTTGGTAGGAAGAATAGAGGCATAGACTATTTTCTAAATGGGGAGAGAATTCAGAAATCTGGAGTGCAAAGGGACTTGGGAGTCCTAGTCGGATTCTCTTAAGGTTAACTTACAGGTTGAGTCAGTAGTTAGGAAGGCAAATGCAATGTTGGCATTTATTTCGAGAGGACTAGAATATAAAAGCAGGGATGTGCTGCTAAGGCTTTATATGGCTCTGGTCAGACCACATTTAAAATATTGTGAGCAATTTTGGGCCCCATATGTCAGGAAGGATGTGCTGGCCCTGCAGAGGTTCCAGAGGTGGTTCACGAGAACGATCCCAGGAATGAAAGGCTTAACATATGAGGAACGTTTGAGGACTCTGGGTCTATACTGGATGGAGTTTAGAAGGATGAGGGGGGATCTGATTGATACTTACAGAATACTGAAAGGCCTGGATAGAGTGGACGTGGGGAGTATGCTTCCATTAGTAGGAGAGACCAGGACCCGAGGGCACAGCCTCAGAGTAAAGGGAAGACCTTTTAGAACAGAGATGAGGAGAAATGTGTCCAGGGAGTGTGAGGCTGGACCATCGCTGTGATCTGAAGGCTGCACAGAGCACAGGGAAGAGGTCCTGGGCTGAGACACCTGCCTTTTATCTTGTGCAGAAAGGTTTCACATCTGAGTGACAAGAACACTGCTCATCAGAACAAGGAGCCACAGGCAGGGAGACATTCTTAGGAGTTTATAGACAATAGTGAACAGTATGTTCAAGTGATCAACACCCGTGCCCAGGCTGTACTTCCTGATTGGTCTCAGCTGCAGCTCATTACTGCTGAGCTGTGTGAGCTGTTGCTGTGGTTGTGCTTGGTGCTGGCTGTGGCTGTGGCTGTTGCTGTTGCTGTGGGATTTCCTGTGGCTGTTGCTGTTGCTGTTGCTGTGGGATTTCCTGTGGCTGTTACTGCTGCTGCTGCTGCTGTATTCCTGTGACTGTTTCTGCTACTGTGGGATTTCCTTCTCATCCTCAACTGGAGCAAGAAGACTGCTGTCAACAAGGCTGCTGCTGCTGCAGTAATTGCAACCTGCCACTGCAGGGCAGGGTCTTGTAAGGCCTAGCAAGGCCTGAAGAGCCTAGGCGTGGGAGTTTGGGGAGAGCCGTAGGGGAGAGGACCCGACTCCAGCCGGAGGGGAGAGGACCCGACTCCAGCCGGAGGGAGAACACTTTTTTCAAGACATGGGTGCCTGGGGGAGAAAAGAACTGCCTTTTGCCTGTCTGGTGGCCTGCACTGGGAGGAATAGAATATCCAAGCAGGAAAGGCTGTGAGAGACTGAACTTTGAGGGGAAGAAGACTTGTATCCTACTCTGTCCTCCATTGCCTCGCCTGGGTTAGCTAGCACTGCCCAAAGCCAGCTGCATCTATAGACATTTACCATAATTCCTGAACTGTGCCCACTCCCACCTCAAGAAACCCCCCCTACCTTTGTCCCCTCTGTCTCCCCATCCCCCCACCCCTCGGTCTCCCCTACTCCCACTCCCCTTTGCTCTGTTTGTTGTGTATATTTGTGTAGCACTTCCCAATGGCGGCAACAACATCTTCACCAGTGGTGGGGCCCGCTCAGGCCACCTATGCGAGGTGGTGGCTTCTTCGGCCCCTGCATCTCCTGTGGCCCCGCCAGTATTTAAATTGCTGACACATCAGCTTGGGGTGAAATGTTACACCCACCCTACAAAGACCATCGAGGCCTGCGTGGGGCTCTGGCTGGGGTTGTCGGCCCCTCGGCCATAGTCGCAGCCCCGAAAATGTATGGGAAAATGTATAGGTATTCTCTCTAAAGGCCAAGCGGGCGGTGCACCTCGCCCCTGAAAAGGGGCTCACGGTAAGAATACAAGGGACGTTCCTGGCGGTCAACCACCTGGAGGCCACCGCCCAGAGACTAATATTATCAAACGTCCCACTCTTCGTCCCCTATGGGCTCCTCCTCCCCCATCTCTGTCATCTGAGGGAGGTGAGGGCGGGGGTGGCACCGATATAGCTCAGCCTGAAGGATGCCAGTCCCCATCATGTGTACTCCTTCTGGCGCCAAGCTTTTGAACACCTGACCCGGGAGGGGTACACCGAGGTGGGGTTTTGATGTCATCTTTGAGGGGGCAGCCTACCGCATTATTTGGTCGGTGGATGGAGTGCGATGCCAGGCCTGCAAGGTGGTGGGGCATGTAAGGAAGGACTACCCCACCTCCAAGGCCGTTAATACCATCCACGTGGCCGCGGCTGGCACCGCCGCACCTCCCCCCGTCACCACTCCATCTTCCTCCCCGCAAGGGGAGGTGCCGCCAGCAGCCACCGCCATCTCGGCTGCCAGTGAGGCAGGGGGAGAGACCCCGCACTGTAAGAAGGCGCGGAGGAAGACCCGCCACCTGGAGGCAGCACCCCCAGACCCCCCAAACCCACCCTGATCTCCAGGCCCCTGAAGACACCGGCTTGCGAGGGGCAACAATCATCCTGACCCAGGGTCGTGAATGCGCGTGCTCACGGGCCCGTGTGCGCCTCAGTGCCATGTGCTGGGCCTGGCATCGTTCCCAGGCCCAGCGGCGGTGGGGCACGCCACCCTGAGCCAATGGTCCTATTAAAGAGGGTGGACCTACCCAAACCCCAGAAGACGGAGTGTCCAGAGGGACTGGACAAGGCAGCGGGGGCCTCGCAGATGGAGGCCTCCCCAGCCTACCCCGGAAGAGACGCCACCCCTTGGAGGGGGAGGACCTCGTGAGTCACGAGGTCAGATGTGTCCCCTCCCCCAGTGAAGTGGTGGTGGCGTCTCCACACCATAAGTCCTCGCTCTGCCCTCTGGGGGGAGCCCAAGCCCCCCGTTCCCTTGCTGCAGTCGCCTGAGCAGGGCCGCTCGGGGGTCGGTGAGGGTATCATCCTTGTGGTGGTGCCCCACCCCATTCCACCTTGTACCCCCGAAATGTCATCTGGCCCACGAGGGGGCTGCAGCAGTCCCTTCATGGCCCTGACCGCTGGGTCATCGGGCGATGGAGGCGGGGACGGTCTCCCCGGTTCCTCCCAACCTTCAGTGCCGGGCGCCTCTGTGCTCGGTCCAGAGCTTTTTCCAGACTTGCTGAGCGACCCAGTGCCTGTGGGGGAGCGGGGCTCTGAGCCGCCACCATCCTTTGGCCCATATCCCCATCTGCCAGGATCAACCGGGGCAAGTGTTCTGGATTCCTGGTCAGTCAGTGACAGATGGAACCCCTCCCTGAGGAGCTCAGGCCTTTCACCTGGAGCATGACCAGCCTCCTTTACCTGGGGGCCTGCTGAGGAATCCTGGCTGGCGAACTGGCAGGAGCTGGAGGCCAAAGTCACCACTCGCCTGTGGCGCTGAACAAGACTGCTCCGAGTGCTGTCTTACCGGGGTCGAGTTCTGGTCATAAACCAGCTGAATGCTGCCATGTTGTGGTACTGGCTGGCCACTTTGACCCCTCTCCCAGATTTTGTCACAAAGATCCAGAGAATGCTCGTCGACTCCTGGGACAAAAGGCTGCACTGGTTGCTGCTGAGGTTCTTAGTCTCCCACTTAGGGAGGGTGTTCAGGCGCTGGTGTGCCTATCCATGCAGGCAGCGACTTTCTCCCTTCAGGCCCTGCAACCTTTATGTTTAGCCCCCTCCGAGATGTAGTGCCCTGGCAATGCATTTGTTCTGTCAGGTGCACGGCCTGAATTATGACTTGCAGATCCTGTTTGTAGACCTGAGGGGCCTTTGTGGCTCCTTGCAGGCGTTGCCCATCTTTTACCAGGACCTGATCAAAGTCTGGAACATGGTCGCCTCGCAACGCAGCTCTCCTCCATCAGGAGTAGCAGCTATCATCAGAGAACTGCTACTCAAGAATCCACCCTTCCGCCCTTTTCAGTAGCTGGTGGAGAGGAGGGCTGTGGCTGCCGGGGTGACCAGGATCAGGGACGTGCTGGAGGAGGAGTGGGCTGGATGCTACCACAGGAATTGGTGCATCGTGCGTCCGTGGACGTCCGGCTCGCGGCCAATGCCGTGCAAAAACTTAGGGCAGTCGTGCTCAGCCTCGACGTCATTCTGGTTCTTGAGATGGCGCAGGTGTGCAGTGGCCTTCCATCCGAGCGCACCCCTATTCGGACGGGATTCCACATTGACCCAAAGCCCCAAACCCTCCCTCAGAAGCCCATGCCCTGCAACCTGAGTCAACTTGTGGAAAAGCCCTCCATGTCCTTTAGCACAGAGTGGAGGGGTTACCTGTATGGGCTGCTGCTGCACACCCTTCACTTCCTTGTCCTCACCCGCCGCCCGGACACACCCTGGCGTGCCTTGTTACCATCCGCCCGGCGGAGGTCCCCAATGGGGGACCCTCTATGGGGGTGTCCTCCTACTTTCCATCGGGGACCTGGGGTGGAGGGTGTTGCACACAGCAGCCCTATAGGATGTGTCGGTTCACGGACTCCCAAGACACCTTCATTTTTTGTGGCCTTGTGGAATCCATGGACTATGTGTATGTTGGTTTTTGTAGGCTGCACCCCCTTTTCAGAGTTTTGAAAAGCCTTTTACAGTTGTTTTGCTTGCACTTCAATCCCACGCTCCTCATCTACAGGCACTCAGTGCGGAGGGGGCCAGGAGGGAGGAGGACCCCCTTGTGAACCTGCTCGTGGGCCTGGCCAGGTTGACCATTAACAGGTCCAGGTATCGGGTGATCGAGGGTGTCGTCCGACCCAACTGTCTGCCCCTCTTCCGTGGCTACGTTCGCGGCCAAGTGTCCCTGGAGAGGGAGCACGCGGTGTCTGCCAGCACCGTCGAGGCCTCCTGTGCTCGGTGGGCACCGCGGGGACTGGAGTGTTTTATCAACCCTCTTAATCACATTTTGATTTGATGTTGGTAAGTTTCCTTTGCATTTTGTTTTTTGTTTTTGCAGTTTCCCTTAAATGGGCTGCTTTTACTTTGTCCCTGATTTTGTTAAATTAGCTTAATTGTTTTGATTCAAAAGAGATACTTTTAATTAATTTTCCAAACCCTGCCGCTACGTCTTGGTGCCCCCTGGAGATCTACAGCAGAGGTGAAGGCAGCCTGCTGACTGTGATACCCTGTCTATGATGACTTGGATGGGCGCCTTCTGCAGGGCCAAGACTTGGTGGGCCCCGGTTTGCTTTCGGGGTCCTGCTGTGTGGCAGTGGTACCCTCCTCGGCCTGTGAAGCTGGATCTGCGGAGGTCACAGGAAGAGGGGAGTCAGATGGATCGGTCACTCCCAGAGTCACCTGGTTGGATGGCCCTGGAGCATGCACCTGCTGATCCTCTGCCCTATGGGTGCTCGAAGACCCCTGGCTGACTCTGTGAGCAGAAGGAGTAGCTGGAGTGAGATCGAGCTGCCCAGAATCCCTCTCATGAACACACTGTTGGAGGCCAACTATGGGGTCAGCGATGGAGTTAAGCCACGCAGCAGTGCAGGAGTGACGTCCTGGACCAAGGTCTCCATGGTGGCCGCCATCCTGCCAGTGTTGACCTCAGTGCATTAAAATGCGGCGCTATCACCTCAGCCAGAAGACGGACGGAATCCTCTATTGTGCTTTGCAATCTGAGGAGTGCAATAGACACCCCTTCCTGACGTTACAGAGCTTGCCTTTGCAGCTCCAGCAACTGTGACATGACCGAGTCCAAAGGCTCATCAACGTACTCAGACGCAGCAACGTTCTGGCCTCCACCAGTCTGCCGAATGCTGGGGAGCTGGGACCTGCCTCCACCTACTGTGCATCAGAAAGTGCGATGTGCTCACCAGATTGTGATCCCGAGGCTACTCTAAAGCTATGTCTCACCGAGGTGTGTTTCTCAGCGCTGGTGGAGGGTGTAGGTGAGCGCTGTGACTGGACTTCAGGGAGGGTGCCTTCAGATTCCTCTTCAGAGGTTTCTTCCAAGCTTGATTAGAGGCCCTGGGTCATGGACTCTGTCAGCTATTTGGCAGATGTGCCTGCGAAAGCAAGGGGATATAATTAGTGCATGGCAGTGGCCTGTGAAAGAGGACACATCATTCACGGCATGGTTGTCTGATGGATGTTGCATTGTTGGATCCTCACTTGGCAGAGCAGCGCCGATCTCACCGTCAGCACAGGACCGGTCCCGGTCATCGCCGGCCAGCTGGATGGCTCTGTTTTCAAATTCTATCAGAATTTTGATTTCCGGCATCCCTCCACCTGCCTGCGACCTTCCCCCGCTGTTGTGAGCCAGTTTGTCCTGCATGGATAGAGATGGGGAGAGTGTATCAGGATGCCTGCTGGGCCAGATGATAAGTATGCCTGGCCTGTGTGGGTGGTGAGTAGTCCCATGGACTGGATGAGGACAATGACAGTATGTGTGAAAGAGAGAATGGTGATGTCCTTTGCACTGGCAGTGAGTGAGGGCCCTGTGGGTGTGTGATGGGTTTGTGAGTATGTGAGTTGGGAGTGATGAAAAGAGTGAATTAGCCTGCTGGAACGGAGGAGATTATTCATCCTTTTGCGGCACTGGATGGCTGTCCTCCTCTGCAGGGCGTTGGTGCTGACCACCACTGCCACTGCCTCCCAAGCCGGCGGGTCTCCACAGCACCCAGCAGTCGCTTGAGGAACCTGTCGTTGAAGCAGGGCACTGCAGTCTTTTTCGCTTTGCTGGCCATGTCTCCCAGACAGCGGTGGTGAGCTGATGGTGATGAGCACTTTGCTGGCGGCTGCCTTTTAAAGATGGCAGCCAGCGTGATGCAACAGCAGGGTGATGGCGAGAAGGCGAATGAGAGCCCGCTCGCCATGGAAACGGCATGTTTCCCTGGAATGTATAAATAATGAGGTGGGCTCGGGAAGATACAGTGTGAAAACCCGTCATTTTCATCAGCGGGTAGGACTTTATTTTACCCGCCCACTACCGCACTTAGTGCAATTCTGAGAAAACTCCACCCACTGTCCTTAATTTCCTTAGTTAACCATGGTTGGTTTATCCCCTTCCTTGAATCCTCCTTCCTCACTGGGATATATCTTTGCTGAGAGTCATGAACTTCTTAAACGTCTGCCATTGTTCATCAACCTTCTTTTCTGCTAAACTACTTTCCCAGTCCACTCAGCCAACTCTGCCCTCATTGCATTGTTATTACCTTTATTTAAGTTTAGCACAGTTGTTTCTGACCCAAGTTTCTCACTCTCAAACTGAATGCTAAATTCTACCATATTATTGTCACTGTTTCCTAAGGGATGATGTAATCTGAGATCATTTTTTAAACCTGCCTCATTACACATTACCAGATCCAAAATAGCCTGATCCATAGGTTGGATTCGCAACATATTGTTCTAAGAAACTGTCCCGAATACGTCTATGAATTCTTGCTCATGTCTGCCTCTGCCAATTTGATTTTTTCAATCTACATGAAGGTTAAAGTCACCAACAATTAATGTACTGCCTTTTTTACAAGCCCTCATTTTCTACTGATTTATTCTCTGTCCTACAGTATAGCTACTGTCAGGGGGACTATAGACTACTCCCAAAGTTGTCTTCTTTCCCTTGTTATTTCTTACCTTCACCCATATGGATTCTACATCTTCTGATCCAAGATCCTTTCTTGCTATCCTCTTTATTCCATCTCATACTAACAAAGCTACCCCACCACCCTTTCCTTCCTGCCTGTCCTTTCAAAAAGTCACATACCCCTGAATATTTAGTTCCCAGCTTTGATCCTCTTTTAACCAAGTCTCCATAATTGCTATAAGATAATACCCATTAACCTCTATTTGTGCCATTAATTCATTTATTTTGTTCCAAATACTATGTGCATTTAAGTAAAAACCCATTAATTTTGCCTTTTTAACATTTTTCCCCCTTTGATCCAACTTGCTGCTTTTTAAAAAATGTTTGTACATTCTGTCTCTTCCTGTCACATTCTGGGTATCATTACCTAAATAGCTGCCCTGCAATGCTGCCATGTTCTTTTGCTTTGTAAGCCTACGTATCCCCTTTCCAGAACCCTCCCCCCCCCTATTTAATTTAAAGCCCTCTCTACAGCCCTACTTATTCAGTTCGCCAGGACATTGGTCCCAGCATGGTTCAAGTGAAGCTCATCCCACCAGAACATTCCCCTTCTACCCCAGTACTGGTGCCAGTGCCCCATGAACTGAAACCCATTCCTCCAACAGCAATCTCTGAGCCATGCATTTAACTCCTTGACTTTATTTACCTAATGCCAGTTTGCCTGTGGTTCAGGTAGTAATCCCAAGATTATTACCTTGGATGTTCTGCTTTTTAATTTCGATCCTAACTGTTCAAATTCTTTCAGCAGAACCTCCTTTCTAGTCCAATCAATGTCGTTGGTGCCAACATGGATGACGACAACTGGATCCCTCCCCTCCTACTCCAAGTTCCTCTCCAACCCTGAGGGGATGTCCTTAACCCTGGCACCGATCAGGCAACACAGCCTTCAGGACTCACGCTCATGGCCGTGGAGAACAGTATCTATCCCTCTAATTATTCTGTCCCCTACCACTACTACATTCCCATTTCCTCCCCCACTTGAATGGTTCCTGTACCATGGTGCCATGATCAGTTCGCTCATCCTCCCTACAGTCCCCGCTCTCGTCCACACAGCTTGCAAGAACCTTGTAACTGTTGGACAGTTGCAGGGGCCGAGGCTCCTCGAATGCTACCCCCTGGATATCCAAACATGTTTCACCTGCAGTCATACCCTCCTGTCCCTGATCACAGACCAAATTTGAATTACCTAATCTGTGGGGTGTGACTGCCTCCTGGAGCAAAGTGTCCAGGTAACTTTCTCCCTCCCTGATGTGGCGCAATGTCTGCAGCTCGGACTCCAGCTCCTTAACTTGGATCCAAAGTTCCTCGAGCTGCAAACATTTGGTACAGATGTGTTCACTCTGGATCACCTTGGTGTCCAGCAGCACCCACATGCTGCAGCAGCAACACATCACTCATCCTGCCATTGCTATTGTATTTTATTCAATTTGTTAATTAATTACTCTAGTGTCCACACTCTTTATGCTTTATTATAATTACTTCTTATACACACCAGTATCGAACTTATACTTAACAAGCTATCTTTAAGAAAAAGAGAAAAAAAAGACTAGAGATCTAAACACAAACTAAAGACCTTACTATTACTTTGAAGACTAGAAAAAATCTCAAATCCTACTCACCAATCATCTGCCCTCCACGCTCTTTTCCCTCTTGCACTCTTTAATGATCTCTCGCTCTTCTCTCATTCTCTCACTGTTAAAGGCCCCGCTGCTCTCGTACTCGCTCCCTGTAAATGACCACACTGCTTCTCTCACACTCTCTCACTGTAAATGACCACGCTGTTTCCCTCACACACTCTCCCTGTAAATGACCATGCTGTTTCTCTCACACTCTCTTCCTGTAAATAACCATGCTGTTTCTCTCACACTTTCTCACTGTAAGTAACCATACTGTTTCTCTCACACTCTCTCGCTGTAAATAACCATGCTGTTTCTCTCACACTCTCTTCCTGTAAATGACCACGCTGTTTCTCTCACACTTTCTCACCGTAAGTAATCATACTGTTTCTCTCACTTTCTCACTGTAAGTAACCATACTGTTTCTCTCTCACTCTCTCGCTGAAAATGGTCTCCCTGTTTCGTTCGCACTCTCTCACTGTAAATGATCACACTGCTTCTCTCACACTTTCTCACCCTGTAAATGACCACGCTGTTTCTGGCTGTATGATTTGTCAAGTATAGATCACTCTGTAAATGAGAGCTGACAAGGATTATTAAATTGACACATGGACTATACTTTCTTCTTTGAGGCACAAAACTGAGTAAAATGGGGCAGTAATGGCTACTTACTGAAAACCACCAGAAAAAAAAACTAACACTTCACTCTAAAATCTGATGATCCCCTGTAACACCCAATGGTAAGCCATTTATTAAAGTTAAATGGAGTCAAGCCGGTGTGGACAAACAAGATCAATTCTAAATATTTCCTACTTTCATTTTCCCCGACCTCTGTCCTAAACCCTGTCCAAATTATTACCACGAGTATTTGAGCAGCAATGTGAGCTTGGATATGGTATCCCAGTGATGAATAACTCTGAAGAGGTCATTTTCCAATTGGCCTGCACATTTATTTCGTGCTCTATAAAATCTGTCAGAACCTTTACTGTCCTGTTTAATCAACAGAAAGTAGAGCTTTGCACAAAGCAAATGAATTTTCCAAAGGGAATCCCTCTTTTCCAATGTTATGAAGGGGACAAGAATAAGGAGTTGGAAGGGGCTAGATTGTAGGCTCTTAGCATAAAGCATCCATAGTAGGTATCTCTTTCCAGCATGCAAATATCTACATACCAAAATCTTCAAAAATGTTTGAATATTTCAACCTCAGAAGGCTCTAAATGACCTCTTCCCCACCACCCCTTACCCCACCCGACATGATTGTGAAGATATGACAACTGCTGGATGAAGATCAGCAGACTACGGATTTCTTTGCAACTGGATTCTTCCAGGCAGCAATTGCTACATTAGTCAATCAGCAGGTCTACATTGTATCAAGAAGGTAACCGATGCTCTAATCAGGAGGGCTGCATAATTAATATCCTCCCCAGTTCAACCAGGGAAACAAAGAGAGGGCTGTCCACTTCTGTAGATGGCCAGCACTGCCACAAATGAAAAGTGCAAATGATGGAACACTTTTGGCACTCAAAGCTTCACATGAGAGCTTCCTCAATTTTATAATTATGTATAGTTAGTGTGTGGTGCCAATTGCCTCATAGAGTATGCAAATGACCAATATCCTTGAAACTGTAATGATGCTAGCATTATGTGAAAAACCACCATACCAGCCCTCCTAAGTTGGAGTCAAATATTAGTTGGTGATCAGAGCTATCCTTTGAAGGCATGATCTATGATGTCAGTAAGGTTTCATCAGACAGAGAGGAACAACAGCTCAACGTGACCTGTGCCAATATAATATGTATGATTGAGCAGATAATGGGAATTCTAAAGTCTTACTTCAGAGGCCTAGGTAAATCAGTAAAGCCCATTAAGAGACTTCAAAATAGCTGTAGTTCGCTACATATAACATAACATTGAATTGGAGAAAGGCTTGCTCATAAAGAAAGGGAAAGCATTCCATCCCCACAGGAGGTCGCATAGAAAAGGAAGGTTATGGCTCAGGGAATCCTGCAGTATGAGTAGCAACCTTCTGAAGCACTCGAAGGACAGCACCAAGGAAGTCCTACCCCTCTTTCAAAAATGCTGCTACCATGAAACAGACTGGTGAGGTCAGGCCCATCCTTGTTTTATTATACACTAAACCGGGGCCACATTCAATCCACACCTCAATCTGCCTTACTGTAGGCAAGGAGGTGAAATGATTAGTGCCGTGGACTGCGTTAAAGACCAGTTTTGAAAATGTACAGTGATCTCAATAACACTACCTGAAAAATGACCATGTCAAATCCTGCACAGGCTGGAAAACAGACAGAGTGAGAGGGCCTGGGTTCAGTCATTGGAATACATTGACAATTTGCAGTGATGTACTCGTTCATGTTTTTATGTAAGTCAGTGTGGATCTAAGACTGGATTGTGGCATTGCTGATCCATGGTGTTGAATGTTAAGTGTTTATGTTTGTCATTGCTACTTCTGACTCTACCCACTACCAATTTAATACAGTCCTGCACTTCAAGATTTATATACCTTGAAGTGGGTTTAAAATGTTACAGGTACTCTATTCAGTGTCAGAAATAGTGAGCTATGCTACTGAAGTACCTGATAATGATTTATGATTTTAACATGGAGCAGTAATTTGGGGCATTTGAAGGAGCAAAATATATATGACACAGTCCCATGGTCAAACTGGGTGATGTACAGAGATAGACAATCTGGTCCAACTATGATTAGTTGCTCTTTACAAACAATTTCATTTCATGAGATAATATACCATTAAAAGTTGTGATCAGCCAAACAAGCTTTAAACAGAAAAATCTTTTTAGAATTGATATATATAGTGGAATTTTCTCAGTTAATTTTTTGATAGTATATGTTTACAGTTGTTTTTATATAAAAACTATATATATGAACATGTGAGTCAACAATATGAGCAAAATGTACATATATGAGTTTTGATTACATTATTCCATTAATATAGGTTCAATGCCTTGTATCTTTTGAGTGACTTTTTTCAGTGATTCCAGAACTAAGTTGATCACTGAAAATGTCATTAACTCAAAAATTTTAAATGAGATCACTGAGAAGTAGTTTTAGGATTTCATAAGCAGCCTAGCCTACTTCTGATTTTTTCTAGGCCTATGTATAAAGGCCCAAGATAATGAGCAATATCCATTGAATGATACTTAAAAAAAATTAAACTCTTTGGGAGTGGTTTTGTCTTTGATCAACAGTGTAAAACATGAAATATTGGTCACCCATTAAGCACCACTGCAGAAGTCCATGGAAATGAAAATTGGGGTAACAGTCTAACAAGCAGCTGAGCTGATATTGCCCGTTTGTCATAAAGCTATTAATGTGTATAATATTGTTGGAAAATATTTTTCTTTTAAAATAGAGGTTTAGTCTGTGGGTGTGTATTAGTTGGATTAAAGCCAGCTAGTCTGGGTGCTTTGATGTGCACTAGTTTTGAGATGTAAGAGAGGTAGAGTGCATTTGCAATTTTTGAATAAAGCATTCAAGAAGGCTAGTGAAATCTGGCAACTAGCTAGCAGAGACCAAGCAATATGTTGGCACTATGAAAGGGGTTTTATTGTTCAAAGAGGCTGGTGATACAATGAGAATATACATTCAATGAGCTACGCTAGGTATAACTTCAGCAGTTTTATGTGTGCAGGGCAGAGGCAATGTACGATCAAAGCAGCTGTGAACCTCCAACTGACTCCACAGGAACCAAAGTGAAAGGAACCTCATTTTGAATTTGTAAGGTGAAAATGCTTTGCCTGGTGTCTACTTAAAAATCTATGGGTTGCTGTTGCCTTAATGGAGAATAGGAATTTGTTAAAAGTTATGATAGTAATTTCTGGCCATGTATATGTATTTAACTTGTGTAGATTAATAAAAATGTTTCATTTAGTTTAATATAAAACCTCTCAAGAACTGGTGGTCTGATTCCTGAATTTAGAGTTGCATCTCAAACATAACCACTTAAAAATATAGGTTATGACAGTTGTTTAAGGTTTCCCTCTGGGATTTTTAAATAACTCAGCTTTAGCAAAAAGCTGTATCATAACAATGTTTTACACCACTGTCCAAAGTCAAAACTGCTGTCATTAAGTTCTTTCTGCATAAGGATCAATGCATTTATGAATCTTGTTCTCTGCTATTGATTAAGTTGAACTTAAAGGGTACTAGAAAAATCAAACCAGATTGGAAAAAACTAACCTATCAAACACATTTGTCATATCCAAAATATATTTGTAAATAAATCACCAAAATAGACTGAGTAAATACAATTTTTAACTTAATTTTCCAAAGGTGTAGTTACATATAGTAAGGAATTAATCATTCTGCTTCACAGCACACCCTTGGAACCAGTATTCTTTTCCTATTCCTCTCTGCATACTCCAATCAGACTATGCCATAACTTTATACCACATGCATTCCCCCATATATTACCAGACTATTCTCTGACTGTGCTATAAATAGATTCAGACAAAGAAATAACATCAATGTGAATATGTTGGGAATGCCAGCGGGAAAGAAAAATGTCCTACTTTGTGAAAAAAACTGGCAATGTCAAATTCAAAATGTGAATTATAATGCTCTTCCATTTATTATACTTCGGTGTACCTGGTCACTTTTGGCAAAAATGTGATTTTTAAAAATCCACTTAGGCAATCAAAGGCACTTAACCATCCCTTAAATAGAAAAGTAAAAGAAATATCTTGCATTTGTACAGCACTTTTCATGACCTCAGGACATCCCAAAGTGCTTTACAGTCTACAAAGTATTTTTGAACTGTAAGCTCTGCTGTAAAATATTCCAAATATACACAATAAGGATGTGATTTTCTCTATTCTTAACCTAATTTTTAAAATGGAGTACATTTAACAGTCTGTTTAAAAATAATAGGAAAATTTTCTATAAATACATTGACTCGGCGAGCAGGCTTATGTCAGTGCTCTACCAGAAAAGGGATATAACAGTTCTAATTGGAGTGAGGCCAGGAAATTTTCCAATCTTGATCACATGTAAAATGAAAATCACATTAGCTTAGATAAATCTATCAGTATCTAGTCAAACTTCCTGTCTTGCATAAAAGCAAAATACAACGGATGCTGGAAATCTGAAACCAAAACAGAAAATGCTGGAAAAATTCAGCAAGTCTAACAGCATCTGTGGAGAGAAAAACAGAGTTAATGTTTCAAGTCCATGGGCTGAATTTTTCCGTCGGCAAGCAGGGGGCGGGGCCCCGACGCGAAAATGACACGGGATGATGTCGGGCGGAACCCCCGACATCATCCCGACCCATTTAAATTTTCAGGAAGGCGGGGGCACAGCACGATCAGCTGTCTGCCCACCGACCTGTCAATGGCCAAGTGAGGCCATTGACAGGATAATTAAAACAATTAAAGGACCTGCCTGTCCAACCTTAAGGTTGGTAGGCAGGCCAGGAGCCCCGGCAGGGAACAGAAAAATCATGAAACCTCATCTACCAGCGGGATGAGGTTTCATGTAGGGTTTAAAAAAGTTTATTAAAGTTTCAGTGAAATTCATTAACATGTCCCATCTCGTGTGACATTGTCGCATGAGGGGGACATGTTAAGGATTTTATTATTTTTCTATTTTTAAAGTTTATAAAGCTTTCAGCGATCTCCCTGAGACAGCGCTTAGCCTCAGGGAGATGTGTGCTCTTTCGTGCGCATGCGCGAAAGAGCACACTCTCGCATTTGGGGAATTCCCTCCCGCCTGCACAGAAAACGCGTAGCGCTTCCCGCCGGGCGTAATGCTGAGCGGGCCTTTATTGACCCACCCACTTAAAATGGTGGCGAGGCCCACTTCTCCAGCAGGGATTGGCACCCTGCCTGCCGGAGATTGGGTTGGGCCTGCCCGCCCGACAGGCAGAAAATTCTGCCCCATATGACTCTTCGGAGCTAAAGAGAAGTAAAAATGTGATGAAATTTATACTGTTTAAGGGAGGTGGAGCAGGTGAAGCTGGATAGAAGGACAGCGATAGGTAGGGGCAAAGGAGAGATTGACAAAGATTGACTATCTTGCATCACTGCTATATTGCTTTCAGATGAAAAAAGAAATTAATATTTTGATTCACCAGAGTTCTACTCCTGTTTGGAAGGTCACGAATAAAACTAACATTTACTTATTGGTGCTAGAATTTGATTAGATTCAATACTGTGGGAAAATAGGTTTTTTACAGTTAATCTCTGTGGTGCCATAATTATTACAATTTTCTATTCAACATTAAGGTGCAATGGAAAACATTAAGACACACTAAAAATATGGATTAAGACACAGAGTAGGGAGAAAATAGCACTAAGTTCAATTTTCAGGTAAAAGTACTGGAGGAAGAAAAACAACTCACGATCCAAATGTGTGCCTGGAAATATGGGCCTGAGGGCTGACCAAAATTGGGTCTTAGTCTTCATTTCAATGAAAGTGGCAAACAAGCTCCACCAATCAGATGTAACAATGTAGCCATTTGTCAGACCCTGACCAATTGCAGACAGGTCTCAGGCTGAGTCAGCTCACAAAGTCGGGCCTAGAGGGAGGGTGGGTGAGGGTCTGTACAATGATGCAAAGCATTGTGGGGGGGGGGGGGGGGGGTGGGGGGAAGGTGGTCAGCCTTCAGGGTGAGGTGGCAGTGGTCCACAGTATTTTTGTGGAGTCTGAAGGAACAATTCTGCTCTTACTGGCCCCACAGAAATGAAAGTTCAAAAAAAAAAGATTTCCTTTATTCACTGCCTCACAGTGGTGCATTTAAAGACCTCTGGCTACGTTGCCCAAGACCCAGAACAACTGGGCAGAGCAAACAGCTGCAAGCTCTATTTAATTGCTGACCAACTAAGATCCTACAAATGCCATTAGGATTCTGATTTGTATATGTACGGCATCTAATGCCTCGTTTCAAGCAGATGTCCTGCACACCTAGAAGTTAGCAGTTTCCAATTTGGCATCTGGCATACTTGCAGGAGACATTTCATGTGTAAATTTGTGATCCAAAGCTCTGGTTCCTAATGTGACTGACTGCACAAACAATGGGCACAATAATATTCCTTTATTCACCCCAGTATTAAAAATTAGCAGTAATTAATCCGATTTTAAGATGAGTTTAGTACTGCCAAACTATTCTCAGATGTACAGTCAGTAATTTTTTTGAAGCAGTGCCCATAGGATTCATATTCATATAATCACAGAGGACAGGAACAGCAACTACACAAAACAAAAACAACTCAAATATATCAAGAAGAAAATTTTCTTTCAGAACAGAAATTCTCAGTTAACAACTAATTATCTAGGTACTTCAGAAAATCATTGCTTGAAAGGAAGTAACTTTTTTTTTTAAATGAAACATCCTTTTCCTCTGATCCTGTAACTTTCTTTGTAATACTCATGGCCACAATGGTCACAACAGGCATCAATGGCTATGCTATTGGATCCTTCTGTTCACTTTCTGGGTATTTGAAGCAACCAATGATTCATTCATATTGCATTTCATATCAGTTATATCAGCCTTTCTGTAAACTGCAAACCACATGCAATAGACTAAGATACAATGGGGTAGATCTTGGCTTTGTACAATAGTGTAAATTAGGCAATAGCCAGATGGCAGCCCAATTTTACATCTTTCCCAATTTTTATTCTCATTGTGAAAAGAAAACCAGGAGAAATAAAAAACAGGCTGCTGACTTGCCATCATCCATTTTACAGTATTACAAAATCAAGATCAATCCCAGTTTCTGGAAACCCACCAATAGTTTGTGCCATTTTTGAGAGGGTATTATGAATTATTGACAAGACATTCACAAATATGTGTCTCACAATATCTTAGTGTACCTAAATTGGAAAGGATTTTATCACGAGTATGTAAGTAGTGAATGATGGCAAAGCATTAACAACATATTCCTATGTCAATTATTCTGGTATCATGCATAACTTGTTGCAGTTCAACCATCTGCGACCCAAATATTTGTGACAGATGAAAGGTTTCAGGATTGGACTATGATAACAGCGATTATAGCTTCAAACTATAGTTGATAAATCCTCCATTTATCATGGAAGCTCTTTCATACACAGGTACAGCTAAACTTACAAATGTTATAAAGTTATAAAACTTGCCATTAAAATGTTTAATATGTGCCCCTCATCTCTCAATAGATCATTAAATGGTTTTAAAAACATAATTTTAAATAATTTTCGAAGAAAAATTACGGTATGATGTATATGCAGCAACACTGTTCAACAGACAATTGGAGATTCCAGAGGTGAGATTCTTTCACTCCTAGGCTGGTAAATTGCTGCTGCTGATTGAGGATAAAGTCAGGCTGCAATCAGTACACTAAGCACAATTTAACATATATGTAGACTCCTGCTAATAAAAGAGGAATCTTCAACGTACCTTCAAGTACTTTCTCAAGGGCAATTAGGGATGGCCAATAAAAATGCTGGCCTAGCCAGCGATGCCCACATCTCGTGAAAGAAATTTTTTTTTAAATCATCAAACAGAATTTTAACTGCCGAGGTGGGTTTGGATTTAGGCGCAACAGGAGGCTAAAATCCCAAAAAGTGATGCTGAGTCAGAAAGCTGATATGAGCCCTTCCACTTCAGGGTTTAACCTGGGTGGGTTTGGGGGAGGATGGGGAAACTCTGAACAGCTGTCAAGTGAGCAATTAAAATATTTAAATCCCCAATTCATTCACGTTATAACCCAGAATTCTGGCTTTAACAGCCAGCACACATATTTCCTGAACTGTCTGCAATTCGCCAGGGTCAATCAGTTGAGAGAACAGTGGAGAGTGTTTGATCAGTGAAATGGACAGGCTGGGAAGCCTTGTAGGAGTGAAACTGAATAGCTGCAGCCATACCCAGGTGAGATTGATGTTCACACCAATTCTGAGAGGGTGCTTCCACTCTTGGAACTTCTTGGTAGCTATCCAACTTATTGGAAATCATTTTGCTTGCCTTGGACTTCACTCATTTTGATCTGTATTTCCCTGCTGCCAGCCTTAACTGAGATGTAGCGGCAGTTTATGCATCTCTATCTTACACCGCTGATGTGGAAAAAGTGGAGCAGCAACACCAACAGCTCCAGGAGAAGCAGGACCAACACCGATAGCAGCGCCAGCAGCCTTCTAGCCCTCTTCACAGCCATGTGCCACAATACAGGGCATAGGGATTGAACACAGAGATCCAGCTTGAAATAGACAAGGCACCTAACACAGTGTCTAGAGGCCCAGGATCAGCTTTCCAGATTGTCTGAGCACCAGTGCCTCAGGAGGATTTCACAGAGGGCCATTGCTGACATCTGCAGTCTCCTGCAACACGATTTCTTTCAGGTGGACCAGATGGGCACATATCGGCAGTTGCTATCAAGTCAGCTATCACTGAACATCGCCTACCCCATTGGTCTCCACCCCAGTTCTCTGCCTCTTCCTGGAGTTCTGCTCTCTCTTATGCTGCAAGGAGAGAAATCAGAGAGTTGTGAGTGAGAGAAATGGATTGTGTGTCAAGAGGAGGGGAGGGCAGCATATGTGGATGGTAACTGTGAGGGATAAGTGTGACGTGCCACAAAGATAAGCCTGAGTGACAGCACTGGTTGTTCAGATGGGAATGTGAGGGGGTACCTTGTGAGAATGAAATGAGTGGAGCTGTAAGGTGTGTTGTTGTGGGGAGTGCTGTGCAGGAGAAAGCAAGAAGAGTCAGAGGGAGGAACCGTCCCAGATTTGCAATGCGTAATCGCATAAAATGGCGACCTGGACCGTTCCCATGTTGATGGTGAGGTCGGCGGTGCTTTACCAAGTGAGGATCCAGCAAAGCAACATCCATCAGACAACCATGCTGTGAGTGATGTGTCCTGTTCCGCAATCCCCTACCATGCACTAATTATCTCCCCTTGCTTCCGCAGGCATATCTGGGAAACAGCCTACCGGACCCACAACCCAGGGCCTCCAATCAAGCCCCAAAGAAACCTCTGAAGAGGAATCTGAAGGCACCTTCATTGGAGTCCCGTCACAGCGCTCACCCGCACCCTCCACCAGCACAGAGACACACACCTCGGTGGGCCCTAGCTTTACAGTAGCCGCAGGATCACAATCTGGTGAGCACATTGCACTGTCTGATCCACAGCAGATGGCAGCAGGGACTTCTCAGGTGTGCAGCATTTGAAGGACTGATGGAGGCTGGAAATTTGCTGAGCCGAAGTCAGATGACGAGCCTCTAGATTCACATTTGATGGAGCTGCAAAGGCAAGCTTGGGAACATCAGGAAGGGATGACCAACGCACTCCTCTGCAAGGCAGGATGGAGGAGTCCGTGCACCTTCAGGCTAAGGTGATAGCACCGGCATGCCAACACAGCAAGGTCAACACTGGTAGGATGGTCATGGAGACTTTGGTCCAGGACTTCGCTCCTGCACTGCTACGCAAGCTCAACTCCATCGCTGACACCGTAGTTGGCCTCCAACAGTGTGTACGCGAGAGGGGTGCTGGGCAGCTCGATCTCACTCCAGCCAACCCTGCTCCTCAAGAGTCAGCCAGGAGCCCTCGGGCACCCATAGGGAGGAGGATCAGCAGGTGTACCCCCCGGGGCCATCCATCCAGGTGACTCCAGGAGTGTCCAAACCATCCGATTCCCTCTTACTCTGCAGCTCCAGCTCCACAGGCCGAGGAAGGTGCCACTGCCACACAGCAGGACCCCTAAAGCAGGCCGGGGCCCTCCAGGTCTCAGCCAACCCGAAGATCATTACAGACAGGGTGTAGCAGTCAGCAGGCTGCCTCCACCTGCACTGTGGATATTGGGGAGCACCAAGATGTAGCAGCGGGGTTAGGAAAGTTAAGAAGATGTAATTGCACAGATTGGGCATGGGGGTTAATCACTTGCACATAATGTTCACTATTGTAAATAAACTCCCAAGAATGTCTCCCTGCCTATGGCTCCTTGTTCTGATGAACAGTGTTCATGTCACTCAGATGTGAAACCTTTCTGCACAAGATAAAGGCAGGTGTCTCAGTCCAGAGCCTCTTCCCTGTGCTTTGTGCAGCCTTCAGACCAAAGTGATGGTCCGGCCTCACACTCCCTGGACACATTACTAATGCCTGCACCTCGATGGTGCTTGTCATTGCTGCTGGAAAGTAGTGGGCAGGTGTCACAGAGTTCCGTCTTTCTCTCTGTGTGCTCTTTAAGGTAGGGCTGGCCCCATGTCTTCAGCATCTGTGACCAGTGATGCTGTGCTCCTGAAGGACTCAGGTGCTGAAGCCAAACAAAGGAGCAGATGCTTTAAATTTTCATGATTGCATCTCCATGATATGACCCTGATCACCTGATCACAGAGTGCAAGCGAGCTGCCAGGCAGGAGTCAGATGTTCTCAGGGGCTATGTGAAGATTTATGGAGTGTCCTCGCTGCATGTCATCATCATCCTGCTGCTATCAAGCAACTACTGGGGCCTCCACTGCATCTCCATGACAGGAGCATTCTCACAGAGGGTATGTGCATTGCCATAAGCCAGACTGGAGTCAAACATTCATACATGCAATGTGAGGATCTCATGTTGTCTCCTTACTGCATGTCATCATCATCCTCCACAAATCTAGCAGCTATGATGGCCTCCCAAGCGCACCTGCCTCGCCTGGCCAGTGTGAGGGCCTCATCCCCATCATTGTCGCCTTCGACAACTTCCTCACCTTCATCCCCGTCGGTGTCCTCCTCATCAGAAGAGATCTTCAGCTCTTCTATCTCCCCCTCAGCCAGCTCCTCTTCCCGCTGTACCGCCAGATTGTAAAGGGCACAGCAGACGATGATGATGCGTGACACCCTCTGCAGACTGTATTGCAGGGCTCCACCAGACAGGTCCAGGCACCGGAACTACATCTTCAGCATCCCGATGGTCGGCTCCACCAAATTGCAAATTGCAGCTTGAGCCTCTTTGTACCTTCGCTCTGCTGCAGTCTGAGGCCGCCGCATACGTGTCATCAACTACATCCCCTGTGGGTAGCCCTTGTCCCCAAGGAGTCATCCCTGCAGCTTCTGTGGACCCTGGAAGATGTCAGGGATCTGTGATCGACTGAGGATGTAGGAGTTGTGGACACTCCCTGGAAACCGTGCGCAGATCTGCAGGATATGTTTGTGGTGGTCGCACACCAGCTGCATATTCAGTGAATGAAAGCCCTTGCAGTTGATATAGCTGATCCCATGCTGCAATGGAGATCTGAGCACCACGAGTGCAGTCGATGGCACCCTGCACCTGTGGGAAACCCTGGATCTGGATAAATCCAATCGGTCTTGAATCCTGGTTGTCCTGGTGCCGGGCAAAATGCAAAAAAGTTGTGTGCCCTCATGTTATGTTCCTCCTGTCAGGTTGCTTTGCTCAGTGAACACGGTTGCACACCTATCTACTGGTGATTGAGTTGGTAAACAAGATACTGCAGACGCAGAGACCAATGTAAGATGAAGCACATGCTGTTTATCAACACAAGTAACAGAGCACTAATGCAATGTGTGCTTCTCAAACCAGACCCTATTCTAAACTACTGATTAACATCGTAGCCCGTGCTACACAGCAATTGGGTAACACAATCACGTGGTCAATCTGCTCACATTCTCTTAAAGGTTTATTGCACCTCAGATTCCTACATCCCTCCCCCTTTACTCGAAAGTACAATTTATAATCTTTACAATATATCAACTATTTACATAAATAAACTATTTACAAATTCAGTCTCATTGGAGGCTTCTTCAAGCATGTCAAATGTAGAAGGACTATGGCTTCAGGTGGTTTATCCGAGGGCTCCCTCTCAGGAGTCATCTGTCCACTAGGCTCTCCAGTAGGAACCTGTAAGTTTGTCTCTTTGACACTCTCTGGCTCAACGGATCCTACAGGTGCTTCCAAACCAAGTGGAGTTCCTTTCACATGTGGTGTAGTCTCCAACGGGGATGCTTGGCACATCCTTTCCTGTAGATCCATTTCCTTTTTCCTGAGGTGATCTAAATGTCTCCTAATTGTCCAACTTTCGACCGATATGTGATTGAAAGGGGTCCTGTCACTGCACTAACTTCACCTGATAGCCATTTGGGCCCATCTCCAAAGTTCTTCGCAAAAACCTATGTCTCCAACAGCAAGGTTTCTTACATGACTGTGGTAATCGTGTCAATTTTCTGGGTCTCCTGACCTCTCTCTACCCTCCCTGCTAAATTTGGCCTTATGAGACTCAAATGTATCCTGAAATGTCTCTTCATCAATAACTCTGCAGGGCCAATACTGGTGGTCGTGTGTGGCGTAGTCCTATAGCTGAGTAGGAAACGTGATAATCTAGTTGCAATAGAGTCTCCATCCAGTTTTTTCATTCCAGACTTGAAGGTCTGGACTGCCCTCTTGGCCAAACCATTGGATGCAGGGTGGTATGGCGAGGTCTTAACATGTGTTATGCCATTGAGACTTGTGAATCTTTGGAATTCCCCACTGGTGAATGCTGTTCCATTATCAGACACAATTATCTCTGGTAACCCGTGTATCACAAAACTCTGATGTAATTTGTCTATGGTGGCGGCAGATGTGGGTGATCTCACCTCGTATACATCCATCCACTTCAAGTGAGCGTCTATAATCAATAGGAGCATAGTGCCCAAAAAAGGCCCCACACAGTCAGTGTGGAGGTGGACCCATGGCTTTCCTAGCCATTCCCAGGGATGCAATGGAGCTGAAGGGGGCAATTTCTGTACCTGTTGGCACTGTATGGAGCTCTTGCCAAAGTTTTCGATTTCTGTAACCATCCCTGGCTACCACATGGGCTGCAGTGGTTCAACAAGGCAGCTCACCACCAGCTTCTCAAGGGCAACTAGGGCTGGGCAATAAATGTTGACCTAGCCAGCAAAGCCCACATTCCGTGAATGAATAAAAAAAATAAAATAAGTAGCTGCGCGCCAATATTTTCATTCTAGAGATGCCGGGGTGCGGGCTATGCAATTCGGTCAATAATGGCTTTCTTCCTCTCGGAGACACAATGACCCTCGCTCCCCACAGCAAGATGCCATCCTGAGAGGTGAGCTCATATCTCCTATTAAAATAGGTTTTCATTTTCTCAGACTTTGGCTAGTTAGACCACCCCTGTAAGACTTGCTCTTACATGAGACAAGTTTGATCACGATCTGTCCACTCTCTTATTTGTTTGACAGGTACTGGTGACAAATCCAGAAAGTTTAATAAAAAGGCAAGTTCTTGAGGAATTGGGACGCTCATATTGCTGTCTTTTAGAGGTAATTGGCTCAGTGCATGGGCATTTGCAATCTGGATTCCCAGCCGGTGGATAAAAATATATTCGTAAGCAGCTAGATGTGTGCAGAGGCGGTATCTTCCACAAACAAGCCTAATAGTGGCTTAGGGCTGAATAAGTGGTGACCATGGATGTATTTGTGGAACTTCTTAAAGCCAAATACGATGGTTAAGCCTTCTTTCACTATTTGTGAGTACCTTCATTCCACAACACTGAGTGTTCTTGAAACGTAACCAATAGGCCGTTCGAAGCCATTCGCCATCTGGTGGGAGAGTACTACCCCTACTCCGCAAGGGGATGCATCGCAGGTCAAAATTTATTCTTTCTTTGGATCGAAAACCAACAGGGCTGATGAATGTAGCAACTGCTTTACTGTCATAAAAGCCTGTTGTTGCAGTGCTTGCCAAGTCCACCTGTGGTTTTTCTAGGCCAAACCATATAATGGAGCCAGTATTGTTGGCAAATTTGGGAGAAAATGGCCATAGTAGTTAATCATTCCCAATAAGGACTTGAGTTCTATGCTGCTTTTCAGTGCTGGCACCTCACGAATAGCTCTCACCTTGTCTTCTACTGGGTGAAGGCCCTACGGGTCGACCCTATGGCCCAGGTAAAGCACTTCTTTTGCTTGGAAGATACTTTTTTCTCTTTTCAAACATACTCCGGCTTGTGAGAAATGCTTCAATACCTCTTCCAGGTTAGCCAGGTGTTCTTCATCATTTAGTCCTGTTACTAAGACATCATCGAGATAAACCACAACATGGGGCAAACCTTGAAGTAAATTTTCCATTGTCCGTTGGAAAATTGCGCAAGCTGATGAGACTCCGAAGGGTAACTTGGTATATTGGTATAACCCCCTATGTGTGTTGATAACCACAAAATCCCGAGAGGCCTTTGCTCAACTTGCTGGTAAGTGTGACTCATGTTGAGCTGCATACATGCAGTTCCGCCTGCCAGCTTGGAGTACAATTCATCAATTTGTGGTGTAGGATGCCTGCCAGGTCTGGCCGCTTTGTTAACAGTCAACTTGTAGTCCCTGCATATTCGCAGGCTTTAGTACTGAAACTATAGGTGCTGCCCATTTAGAAAATTGTACAGGTTGTAAGACTCCCAACCTTTCAAGGCTGTCTAATTCGACATCAACTTTTTCTCATAATGTATAGATATCAAGAATCTGGGGGTTTCCCCAGAATCCACGTGGATTTTAGCTTGCAGACCCTGAATCTTCCCAAGTTCTTCCCTGACGTTGGAGGTATATTTCTGTCATAATTCTTGCAGGTCTCTCATTCCGAGTTGAAAAATCTCTGTCCACTCCAACTTTATTTCCTTAAGCCAGTTCCAACCAAGTAGACTTGGACCCACCCCTGCTACCACTATCAGGGGTAAATTAACAGACTATTCCATACTGTACTGGAACCTTGCATATACCTCTTACTCGTATGTCTTCACCAGTATATGTTTTTAATTTAGCATCTGAATTTTCCAGACTTAATGAGTGGCCTCCTTCATTCAGATATTTGAAAGTATTTTCCCCTATAACTGCCATGGTTGCCCCTATATCCACCTCCATTTGGATGGGTTTCCCGTTGACTTTCACTGTCACCACCAACGCACAGTAGCAGCAGCATGTACCATCTACAAGATGCACTGCAGGAATTCACCAAGGCTCCTTCGACAGCACCTTCCAAACCCACGACCACTACCATCTAGAAGGACAAGGGCAGCAGATAGATGGGAACACCACCACCTGGAAGTTCCCCTCCAACTCACTCACCATCCTGACTTGGAAATATATCACCGTTCCTTCACTGTCGCTGGGGCAAAATCCTGGAACTCCCTCCCTAACAGCACTGTGGGTGTACCTACACCACATGGACTGCAGCGGTTCAAGAAGGCCCCTCACCACCACCTTCTCAAGGACAATAAGGGATGGGCAATAAATGCTGGCCCAGCCAGCAAAGCCCACATCCCATGAATGAATAATTTAAAAAAGATTAGCTCTGTTTTACCCATTTTTAAGTTGTGTAGTGAGTAAATATCTGACTCTGTTTCTTCTGGTTTCTCTATTATGTGGATTTCACGACTTCTACCTTTCTAATTTAAGTTTTGTCTTAATCTGTCTTTACAATATCACATAATGTGCCCAATACAATGGCAGTAGAAACACTCGTTCCTTTTTAAATTGTTTGCTTGCAGGCTGTCTGGTTCCATTTCTGCCGTTATTACTGTGGGTTTTCCCTGTTAAACCATTGCTTTTTGCTGGCCTGTTAATGGCGGCTGTTTCCCGCCTGTCCGCAGAGTCCTGAGCTTCCACGCCGTTTATAACCACTGCTTCCCTCCTGACGTGAAGGATGGCGCCATTTTGTGCTCCCTTGATTACTTCTGAATCCCTGACTGTGCTCTCCATTGTGAGCGCCAGCTCCAGCGCCTTGCTGAAGCCTAAATTCGTATCTGACAACAACCTTTTTTGAATGGCGTCTTCATTAATCCCACACACTTATTGGCCTCTCAACATGTCGTTACTCATAGACTCTTGGAGCGGAATTTTCCCAGAATTGCTCTAAGTGTGGTAGCGGGAGGGTAAAATGGAGTCCTACCCGCCGATGAAAATGGCGGGTTTTCAGACCGCATTGTCCCGAGCCCACCTCATTATTTACTCACTCCTGCAAAACACACCGTTTCCATGACGAGCAGGCTCTCATTCGCCCACCTGCCATAACCCCATTGTTGCATCACGGCGGCCATGTTTAAAAGGCAGACGCCAGCAAAGCGCTCATCATCACCTGCGCTGCCCAGGAGACATGGCCAACAAAGGAACAAAGGCTGCAGCCCCCGCTTCAATGATGGGTCCCTCGAGTGACTGCTGGATGCCATGGAGGCATGCCGGGAAGTGCTTTACCCCCGCTCTGGCTGCAGGATGGGCAGCAATGTCACGAACCCAGCTTGGGAGGCGGTGACACCGGTGGCCAGCGCAAACACCCTGCAGAGGAGGACAGCCACCCAGTGCCACAAAAGGATGAATGATCTCCTCCGTTCCACCAGGGTAAGTCACTCTTTTCATCACTCCAAACTCACACACTCACAAACCTATCACACACACACACAGGGCCCTCACTCACTGCCAGTGCAAGGGACATAACCATTCATTCTTTCTCACACACCGTCATTGTCCTCATCCCATCCATGGGGCCACTCATTACCCGCACAGACCAGGCATACTTATCATCTGGCCTGGCAGAGGATGAGGGGTTAAGATATGGAGAGCTTGGCACTTCTGCATTGCTCGCATGGGCGGGCAGGCTAGGAGCCCGACATCAGTCATATCACTGTGTCTGCGCCTGATCTGTCTTAGTTGCAGAGGCATGGTCAGTTTATACAGGTGTCCCTAATATGAGGCCGCTTCCCTCACTTGACCCCCACCTCGATTGCCTGTGCGCAGGATACAGCGCCAGGGCAGCACTTGACCCCACCCACCAAAAATGCTTGCCTCCAAGGCTGGCCAGCACTCACCCCCGGGCCCACCACTCCCAACCCCACCCCTCCACAGCAGTTGCCTCTGGGGCCAGGCATCAGTTGCCCCTGCCCCCTTGTGCCCCTGAGGCCTGTAAACAATGGGCAAGCTGTGGAGAATGCTGATGCTCACTGACCTCAGTTCCCCCAAAGTGAAGGCCGCCAAGTGCATGCCGCCTGTGTGCTGTTGTGAAACACGTCAACGTGCTTTCCCACCAACGTGGACGGACGATACGGTGGTGTTCCAAGAGCCCGGCGGGATGGCCTTTTAATTATATGCTAATGTAATACAAATAGCTTCCCGTCGACTGATGGCGGGAAATGCGACCCTCTGTCAGCGGGCTGAGCGGACAATCGCGACCTGTCTTCACGCCGTCGTGAAGCAGGTCGGGTTATATTTTCTGTGCACACCACCTATCGCGTCCGCCGCCAGCAGGCTTGGAAAATTGCGTCCATAGACTCACAGACGTTTACAGCACAAAAGGAGGCCATTCGGCCCATTATGTCCACACTGGTCAGCAAAGATCTGACTACACTAATCTCATTTTCCAGCGCTTGGACCATAGCCCTGGAGGCTCTGACAATGCAAGTGAATATCTAAATACTTTTTAACTGTTACGAGAGTTTGTGACTCAACCACCCTTTCAGGCAGTGAGTTCCAGACTCTCACCACCCTCTGGGTGAAAAATTTCTCCTCAATTCCCCACTTAGCCTTTTACCTCTTACCTTAAATCTAATCCTTAATCAACATCCTGAACTCACAGTGCTCTGTCAGTTGTTTTAAGGCTGCTACATAGCAAGCAACTGTCTCTCCAGGGGCACTACACCTCGAATTAAATTTAAAACACTGCGTTGTTAGGGATGAGCAGAGATATTCAGGATACGATGAGAAGGAAAAGAGAGGCTTTTAGCAGGTACAAGGGGAGCAAATCAGTGAAGGCATTAGTGGAGTACAGAAAGTGCAGGGCGGAGCTTAAGAAAGCAATTAGGAGAGCAAAGAGGGGATATGCGAAAGCTCTGGCTAGTAAAAGTAGGGAAAATCCCAAGATATTCTATAAGTATATCAATGGGAAGAGGATAACCAGGGAAAGAGTAGGTCCCATTAGGGACCAAGGGGGCAATCTATGGGTGGAACCAGAGGACATCGGTAGAGTGTTGAACAAATAGAACCATAGAACCATAGAAAAGTTACAACACAGAAGGAAGCCATTCGGCCCACCTTGTCCATGCCAGCCCGAGGATACCCAGGTGCCCTTTCTAATTCCACCTTCCTGCACATGGCCCATAGCCCTGCAGCTTACAGCACTTAAGGTGCAGATCCAGGTACTTTTTAAAAGAGTTTAGAGTTTCTGCCTCTACCACCAACTTGGGCAGAAAATTCCAGACACCCACTACCCTCTGCGTAAAAAAGTTCTTCCTCATGTCCCCCCTACACCTTCTGACACTTACCTTGAACCTATGTCCCCTGGTTCTAGAATTCTCCACCAAGGGAAACAATCTTATCCTGTCCTTATCCTATCTATTCCCCTCATAATTTTGTACACCTCAATCAAGTCACCTCTCACCCTTCTTTGTTCTAAAGAAAATAACCCCAACCTATCCAATCTCTCCTCATGGCTACACTTTTCTAACCCTGGCAACATTCTTGTAAACCTCCTCTGCACTCTCTCCAGAGCTATTACGTCCTTCCTGTAATGTGGTGACCAGAACTGCACACAATACTCCAGTTATGGCCTCACCAGTGTTTAATATAATTCCAACATTATATCATTACTTTTACATTCTATACCTCTGCCAATGAAGGAGAGCATTCCATATGCCTTCTTTACAACCTTGTCTACTTGAACTGCTGCCTACAGGGACCTTTGTACTTGTACGCCAAAATCTCTCACTTCATCTACCCCTCTTAGTATATTCCCATTTATTGTGTAATCCCTGTAACTGTTTGACCTCCCTAAATGTATGACCTCACACTTCTCTATGTTAAAATCCATCTGCCACTTTACCGCCCACTCCACCAACCCATCTATATCGTTTTGGAGATTATGGCTATCCTCTACACTATCCACTACATAGCTAATCTTGGTGTCATCCGCAAATTTCCCAACCATGCCCCCCAAGTTCACGTCCAAATATATAACACAAACAGCAAGGGTCCCAACACTGAGCCCTGTGGAACACCACTTGAGACAACTTTCCATTCGCAAGGGCATCCATCGACCATTACCCTTTGTTTCCTGTTACAAAGCCAACCTTTTATCCAGTTTGTCACATTACCCTGAATCCCATGGGCTTTTACTTTCCTGATCAATCTGCCATGTGGACCTTGTCAAATGCCTTGCTAAAACCCATGTACACAATATCCACTGCACTACCTTCATCAACCCTTCTTGTCATTTCCTCAAAGAATTCAATCAAATTTGTGAGGCAAGACCTTCCTTTAACAAATCCATGCTGACCATCCCTGACTAGTCCATGCCTTTCCACATGATAGTTAATCCTGTCTCTCAGGATTGATTCTACTAATTTGCTCACTACTGATATAAGATTAACTGGCCTATAATTGTTTGGCATTTCCTTTGATCACTTTTTAAACAATGGAACTACGTTTGCATTTCTCCAGTCCTCCAGTACCTCCCCAGTTTCTAGTGAAGATTGGAAAATCATCCTCAGAACATCTGCTATCTCCTCCCTGACTTCCTTCAGCAGCCTCGGAAACAATCCATCTGGCCCTGGTGACTTAATGTGAATATTTCACATCCGTCTTCACCCAAGAGAATGAGGATCAAGGTATCGAACTCGGGGAGAGAGACTGTGAGGTCCTTGAGCAAATTAGGGAGTGACAAGGTATTGGAGGTGTTGGCAGGCTTAAAAGTGTTGGGCCCCTATTATTCATCATTTATATAAATGACATAGATGACTATGTGGGGGGTAGGATTAGTAAGTTTGCGGATGACACAAAGATTGGCCAGGTGGTTAACAGTGAGGTTGAGTGTCTTGGGCTACAGGAAGATATAGATGGGATGGTCAGATGGGCAGAGAAGTGGCAGATAGAATTTAACCCTGAAAAGTGTGAGGTGATACACTTTGGAAAGAGTAATTTAACAAGGAAGTATTCAATGAACGGCATGACACTTGGAAGTTCTGAGGAACAAAGCGACCTTGGCGTGTGTGTCCATAGATCTCTGAAGGCGGAGGGGCATGTTAGTGGGGTGGTGAAAAAGGCATATAGGACTCTTGCCTTTATCAATTGAGGCATTGATTACAAAAGTAGGGAGGTCATGTTGGAGTTGTATAGAACCTTGGTGAGGCCACAGCTGGAGTATTGTGTGCAGTTCCAGTCGCCACATTATAGGAAGGATGTGATTGCACTGGAGGTGGTGCAGAGGAGATTCACCAGGATGTTGCCTGGGATGAAACATTTAAGTTATGAAGAGACGTTGGATAGACTTGGGTTGTTTTCATTGGAGCAGAGGAGACTAAGGGGCGACCTGATCGAGGTGTACAAGATTATGAGGGGCATGGACAGGATGGATAGGGAGCAACTGTTCCCCTTAGTTGAAGGGTCAGTCACAAGGGGACATAAGTTCAAGGTGAGGGGCAGGAGCTATAGGGGGGATGTAAGGAAAAACATTTTTACCCAGAGGGTGGTGAAGGTGTGGAATGCACTGCCTGGGAGGGTGGTGGAGGTGGGTTGCCTCACATCCCTTAAAAAGTACCTGGATGAGTACTTGGCACGTCATAACATTCAAGGCTATGGGCCAAGTGCTGGTAAATGGGATTAGGTAGGTAGGTCAGGTGTTTCTCACATGTCAGTGCAGACTCGTTGGGTTGAAGGGCCTCTTCTGCACTGTGTGAATCTGTGATTCTGTGAACATCACCTCACCTCAGTTCCTCAGATCCTGCAGCAGTATCGCCGGGCTGGGGGGGCGGGTGGGGGGGTCGTTAGTGGCGGAGGGTGTTGTCAGTCTTATCAGGTCTTCTTTCGGTTCATGTGGTTGCTGAAGCCTCAGGAATCAATGTAAAGTTCAGTTTTACTGACCCCTATCGAGACATCCATCCTTTCGCAGATGCAGTATGTCACCAAGCCCACTTTCTGTCATTCATCAGGAAATCAAGAAGCAGAATGCTAATGCCGTGACTGAGTTAAACAGCAGTAGCAAAGCTGGTTTCAATTACAATCGGATTCCAAACCCACTACCAGCCTCCCCACAGTGTCAAGAAGATATAATAATGTCTATTATGTTATTAGAAATTAAATGTTATTGGGAATTATTTTAAAATAGAGTTTAGTGGTGTCTGCGTCTATGTGTGTGTACGTGTGTCCCTTAATTGGATTAAAGCCAACTGGTCTAGAGGCTTTGATGTATAGAAGAGAAGTAGGTTTGAAATGGTACTTAAATAAACATAGGCCAGGATTTTCCCGTTGGCGAGCGGGGGGCGGGGCCCATTCGTTGACACGTAAAATGATGCGCAGTGATGTCGGGCGGAACTCCCAACGTCACCCCGCCCCATTTAAATTTTCAGGTAGGCGGGGCTCAGCAGAATCAGCTGTGCACCCGCTGACCTGTCAATGGCCAATTAAGGCCATTGACAGAGTCATTAAAGTAATTAATGGACCTGCCCGTCCAACCTTAAGGCTGGCAAGCAGGCCAGGAGCCCTGGCGGGCATTAGAAAAAGCATGAAACCTCATCCACGGGTGGGATGAGGTTTCATGTAGGTTTTTAAAAATTTAATTAAAGTGTATTTAAAAGTTATGGACATGTCCCAACTCATGACAGTGTCACATGAGGGGACATGTCAGAGATTTTTTTTCTCTATTTTTAATATTTTTCAATGTACAGCACTTAGCCTCAGGGAGATGAGTGCGCTCTTTTGTGTGCATGCGTGAAAGAGCACACCCCCGTCTGAGGGAAATCCCCCCCTCGCCCACACAAGGAGCGCAAGGCGCTTCTGTGCGGACGTCACGCTGGGCGGACCTTAATTGGCCACCACACGTAAAATAGCGGCGTCCCCCGATCTGGGGCGCCGATCGGAGACGCGGCCCCGACAGGGGGAAAATTCTGCCCATAGGGAAATAGAAGATGAGGTATAAAGGGGGCAATTTGCATTTTTAAATAGACTATTCAAAAGGGTGGGTGAAAAATTACACCTAGCCAGGTGAAGTTCAGAAACAATGAGCAGAATTTTCTGCCTTCCGAGCGGGCGGGCCCGACCCAATCTTCAGTGGGCTGGGAGCCGATCTCCGGCGGGCGAGGAGCTGATCCCCGCTGGAGAAGCGGGCCCCCCCGCACTCTCGCATTTGGGGAATCCCCCCTGCCCGCAGAGGAAGCACATAGTGCTTCCCGTCGGGCGTCACGCTGGGCGGGCCTTAATTGGTCCACCCAGCGTGACACCCAACGGGAAGCACTATGTGCTTCCTCTGCGGGCAGGGGGGATTCCCCAAATGCGAGAGTGCGCTCTTTCGCACATGCGCATGAAAGTGCGCCCATCTTCCTGAGGCTAAGCGCTGCCTCAGGGAGATTGCTGACAGTTGTAAAAATAGAAAAAAAAATCCTTAACATGTCCCCCTCATGTGACAATGTCACATGAGTTGGGACATGTTCATAAATTTCACTAAAACTTTGTTGAACTTTTTAAATCCCTACATGAAACTTCATCCCGCCGGTTGATGAGGTTTCATGTTTTTTCCATTCTCTGCCGGGGTTCCTGGCCTGCCCGCCAACCTTAAGGTTGGATGGGCAGGTCCTTTAATTGTTTTAATGATCTTGTCAATGGCCTCAATTGGCCATTGACAGGTCTGCGGGCACGCAGCTAATTTTGCTGTGGGCCCACCTTCCTGAATTTTAAATGAGGCGGGATGACATTGGGGGTTCCCCCCGACGTCATCTCGCGTCATTTTGCGTATCGGCGAGTGAGCCTCGCCCCCTTCTCGCCGACGGCAAAATTCAGCCCAATGTGTTTATTTTTAAAAGCTTACTGGTAAAGTGGGCATTATGAAAGGGTTTTATTGTTTGAAGATTTAAAGTTAAAAAAAACCTTGTGATAATGAGAATTTGCATTCAAAGAGGAAAATATGTATTAGGGAAGGGAAGGCTGTTGGTAAAAGGAGGAGGGATTCTAAGATCTAAAGCCTGCAGCCTGTAAGCCTCACATCTGCCTGTAAGGACCCAGAGCTGAAAGAAACTCATTTTGAATGCGACTTTCCAGGGTGTGCATTGCCAGGTGTCTGTTTAAATCTGTGTTTTACTGTTGCCTTACCAAGGGCCTAACTGAGAGTCAGATTAATTGGGAGATTTTTGTTGTTATTATAGTAGTAATTTTGAAGAGATATGTATGTGCTTACAATCTTTCTTGTATTAATAAATGTTTAATTTAGTTTTATAAAAAAACATCTTGAGACTCGGTGGTCTTATTACTACTGAATTCAAAGCCTGCATCTGGAAACATACAAATTGCAAAAACGGGTTAAGACAGCTATTTCAAGTTTCCCTCTGGGATTTGAACAACTCAACCTTTACCATCGACTGTGTCATAATAATAATGTGAGAGCCTGCTGTGTTAAGATTTTGCCCAATATTTTTGAGATGGGCAACTGTAACACATATAAACATGAGGAAGACAGTGTATTATCAATTCAACAAATATAAATTCACTAGAAGCCTCATTTGGCTATATATTGTCTGTACCTTAAAGGCCAAGCAATTTTCCTTCTCTGATTTTCCATTACAGGCAGTAACTCAGAGCTCAGTGCATTGGTATAACTGATTGACCTAGAACCTCCAGTAGGCTTAGTATTAAGGTATTTGGCTACTGAGGTATAATATTGCATGCCTGTTATCTCCTATAGTTTAGCCATCCAGTATTTAAGAGAAAGTCCTACAGCCATTAGCCTTGAAGCAATGGGTGTCTAGTAAAAGACAAGTTATGTAAGGAACAATTTATTTCATACCAGCATGCTTAGATGTGGGCAATATTTGCTAGTTACTAACTATGTGAATGAAGACGGTCTAGATTACTTTGCACAAATTTGATTTTCCAGTCTTTATATTTATTTTTGCTATACTTGATTTGTGCCCTTGCATCTAGACACACAACTCAAGATGGGTTCAGTAGAATACTGGTCTTTTACCCATGCTGTGAAGATGCATCATGGACTAGCATCCTTCTCCAATCTGACATCTTCCTCTCCTGCCTGCTCCATTTGCTTTTCATCGCTTATGAATATTGCTTCACCCAGTGCCTCTTCTTCAAATTCATAAATTGCCTAATCTGTAAGGTTATTAACTGGGTTAATGCTGGGTAAAGGTAGATTATATGATGGTGTTTAATATTGTGGTGCCTCTATGTCCTAACACCTCACTGAAGGATCTTGATGGCTGCTTGTCATGATACTTTTCTAGTTGTTACATGCAGCATTCGCCTAAAAGCTGAACACAGTGATGAATATTAGAGGAACATATTCCTTCCTTTATTATATAAGTGATAGAGCCTGGTGTTTTGGTAGCAGTACTGAGTGGGTGCAAAAATTTCAAGTACTAAGTTACAGGTGTTAGGATATCCTACTGCATTTTTTTTATTATTCATTCATGGGATATGTGTCACTGGCAGGGCCAGCAATTATTGCCCATTCCTAATTATCTTTGAGAAGATAGTAATGAACTGCCTTCTTGATCTGCTCCAGTCCATGTACTATACCTTACACCATGCATTGCATACTGCGGAAAGATACGTGCTGCCTTCATCCTGTATCTCCAAAGGGATGGAAGAGCATCAAATCCTGTATTCCATTACTTCCACAGAGAGAAAGATAGCATGCATGCAAAGGAAGAAACACTTAGTTTGGTACTTCTGCTGACACCTGAAAATGTATTCTGAATTTGCTTTGATGTCTACCAGACTTGGAAAATCATGTTGACCTGCTTCTCATTGCACCAGTCCAATAGGGGACATTTTTCTTTGCTGCATTTCCCACAGGTGTGCCTCCGGGATTTTAATAGTGATTTTAAACACTGTACCAAGCAGGAAAGAGGCATGTGAATGGTTAACACCCTTTCAGAATATTTACCACTTTATTCCCACTGTTTTCACATTGTCTGCCATTTTAGTCACTAAGGGTGAGACAGGTGGGGGCCTCATCAATTGGGATCCTGTGATGTTAGGAGAACGCAGTTTCTTGTAAGGATCCCAGGAGCTGTTATGATGCTTTTAACAAGTGACAGCTGACTCCTATTTTTCCAGGTTTATTTTTACAAGTGCAAGGATTTGATGCCAGTCATTGCATTCTGGACAATATCTCCAACAATCCAACCATTATAATAACTACAAATATTCAAAAATACTAGCTAGTTTTGAATGGCTATTGCTGCAATGAAAGATTGTGTAATACGGTGCTCATCCTTAAATTCTTAATTCAGTGAATGTATTGATCACTACTCAATGGATACTTCCAATTTGATGTTGATAACTTATCAGGCAAGTTGATGAGCTAGTCAAATAAGAAAAACTGCAGATTCCCTATTCATAGTGTCTGACTTACTTGTGATTCCTTAATATATTGTTCACCCACTAAACTATTTATCTTCTTGACTTGGTTGGATGAAGAGTATTCTAAGAACAATTTCATCTCCACTTTAAATTTCAGGTGCAGCTCGCTTCATAATTGTTTTTAAATTGGCTAAATCAGCCAGAGTGTAAAGGCATTAGAAACCTCCTTCAGTCTCCCTTCTCTTCTGCTTCTAGCAACTCAGACATTTTTACCTACTCTCTTCTGAATCCAGTTGTACCATTGTTTTTCTGCACCTCTTGATAGTACTATTTTCAGAATATTTTTCCCCAGAGTTAAGGGGCCTTAAACTTTGGCACAAGGTTGGTATTTTAATAGCCAACATATAAGACAAAATAAGTGATAAAGATTTAAAAAGCCTCTTCATCCCACTTAAATTGAGTTACAGTTTAAAAGATTGCTACTTTTAACAACATCAGGGTGGTCAGTACAAAAGATAAAAGGGCACTTTAAAAAAAAGTGCGAAAACTTCTCCATTGCAGACCTCTGTTAGGAATACACTGCCACCAAGCAGCCCATATGGAGGCTAGCACTGAAAATGGTTCAGCATGTTTCGAGCACCTACGTCAAACTCACAATATCTGACATACCCAGAGGAAGGCCAGAGTCTGCAGAAGTTTCCACAACAGTGACAATGACTCAGTCCTGTGGACAACCATGCTAATCCCACATCAAGCTCCTCAGTCAAGAAAGGACCTACAGAAGACAATGAAGTCACTTACAGCTTGGACATACTTGAATAACGAAGAGTCTACCACCACTTTCCTCCTTCCTGATATCGTGCGCAAATATATAATATGACGGCAATATATAATTTTAGAGTTGTCCATTCTGCATCTTCAGCTGATTACACAGGTATTTGGAGATGAGCAGATTATGAACTAATATCTCCCATTAATTGGTATTGTTCTGTAAATTTGATCATGATTATTGTAAAAGGCAGTCAACAGAAGGAATTTCTCACTCCAACGTTAATGATGTTAAGGTTGCCAATTACTTTTGACATGTCATTTACCTCTCAGGTGTAAAATACACTTAAAAGGCAATCATATGGATAAAAAGAAGAATATTAATTTTGAAGGAGTGATGAACCATTGGTGCTTGTAATATTGCAGGTAAATGTCAAGGCCGATGGATGTATTATCAAGGGAAAAAGAAACCTTTGTAATTAGAAGCACTTCGTTTTGTATAAAATCATTCTCTCTAACATTTAGTTAGGCTACACTATTAACATTCTGATGTTTAACTATATCACCCATTTACAAGCCATCAATGCATAGAATATGAAAGTTTTGTGATTGTTATCTATTATTCCTTAAAGAAGGAAATTATATTTAGAAATTAATGTTGCAAATTTCTTCTGGAGTCCTCCCAATCAGCCATGATAACTAAAGCTAAAGGTTGGCAGGAACCACATATAGATTTACCAATTGCTCAAAGAAATTTCTATAATAACAGTATTAGAATGAGAGGAGAGTAAAAATAAAACAGATAAAATTTATATTTGTGCTGATGTTTGTTTGTGTCACTGAAGTGAACTGATGTTTACTTCAGGGCCAGATGAGAATGTTTATGTGGCCCTTTGATTCTAACCTCAGATAATGCAGTTAGAGCCAGTCAGCCAGGCAGCCCTAGACAATAAGAAATAATCACTCAATCAGATACTGGTTATTGAAGTCTCAACAGTGCAAAAAATGTCCCTTGGCAATGTTAAATCAACTACAGCTTTGGATGCAGCAGGAACTATAAATTTACCTTGGGAATGGGGGAGCAAGGTCTTTCTTTATTAATCATGTAAATAACTAAGAAGGTGCAAGATTTGGGGAACCAGAAAGGAAAAATAAACAGACAAGTAAATATTTGCTCCTAAAGCAAATATTGCAAATCCAACTCAGAGACAGGGCAGAATAATTAATATTTTATATAAGAACATATAAAATAGGAGCAGGTGTAGGCCATTTGACCCTTGAACCCACTCCACCATTCGATATGGTGAAATTTCTTCACTATTCAATAATACCATAGCTGATCTGATGTTAGCCTGTACTCCACTTTCCTGCCTGTTCCCCATAATCCTCGCCTCCCCACTATAGTTCTAAAATCTGTCTATCTCTTTGAGCTCAGTCACTTTTGGGCTTGATGTACTGCTTAGAAATATTTAATTGTCCATTCAAAATGTTATAGACATATGTCAACTTGTGGGCTTTTCTTCAGTTCTGGAGACTGTGCTAGCCTAGCAACGTGACCACCATCTGGGAGACACTGATATCTCCCGAGTAATTGTAGCAAAGGGAGCTATCCAGCATTGAACTTTCTCAAGGAGGGTAATGTTTTTAACAGCATATGGATCCCAAGCAGCTATACCGTGTGCTAAGTGTGATCTGGCTAGTATTTGATTCAGCATTTCCTTCACTGCAGTTGAAGAGTTATGGAAGTTCCATTTCTAAAATCCAATCATCTTGAATGATTTGGAAGTTGCTAGTTGACTTTGTACGTTCCACTTTAAATTATTTTAGATGTGGATTCCTAAGTAACAGCATTCCTTAGTAACTTCAAAGGGGAAATCATGCATTGTGTAGTTGGGTATTGATGGACATCCTGTATTGCTGATTCACTTTATGTTGCATTTCTCTACATTGAATTTCATTCCCCATACACAGGCCTAATTGACGAGGTTACTTAGATCTTCCTGAAGGCTAACCTCATCTGCTGCCCAGTAATGGCTCTGTGGACTTGGCAGTCATCTGCAAAGAGCCTGATCTGGCTTGATATTCCACCCTGGATGTCATTTATAAAGAGGAGAAACAAGTGTGGGCCCAGGATGGCACACTTCTTAAAACTGGTTTCCTGTTTGAGGATTCCCCATTCACTGTGACTATTTGTTGCCATTTGGTAAGGAATATTCTTGTCTATTGCTTAGTATTTCCTTGGACTCCATAATGTGATTTTGTTTGTCTAGTAGCTTTGTATGTGGTACACGGTCAAAAGCCTTGGAAAAATCTAAAATATCTAGATCTGTGGTGATGTGATTGTCAAGATTATATGTCAGATAATGGATGGTGAGAATAAGTTGTGATTCTGTTGATCCAGTTTTATGAAAAGCACACTGTTCAACAATAAGGATATTCTGCCTGTCAATATGTCTTATTAGCTGACTATCAATGATGTGTTCTAGTAATTTACAGCAAATGCTAGTAAATGAAATAGGTCAGTAGTTTGCTAGATCGCTAGATCCTTTGTTGTAAATTGGAGAGGCGTTAGCTCATAGTTCATAGGTAGGTAGTTCTCCTGTGTTTATAGATTATTGAAAGATATATTGTAACATTGGTGCAAATGTTCCTTCTTTGTCGCTGGGTCAAAATCCTGGAACTCCCTTCCTAACAGCACTGTGGGTGTACCTACACCACATGGACTACAGCGGTTCAAGAAGGCAGCCCACCACCATTTTCTCAAGGGCAATTAGGGATGGGCAATAAACACTGGTCTAGCCAGTGATGCCCACATCCCATCAATGAATCAAAAAAGCTCACTTGCTGCAGTTTTAAGTGCATGGTTTGGGATGTCATCAGGACCACAAGCTTTTAGATCAATCACTGTTGCGGAGAAGTTTCTGAACACCATTTTTTGTAACTGTAACATCAGCCTTGTTCTTATCAGGCTGACTTCATCCTACAGATTCATACTCGGGTAATCTGCTTTCTTCCTTGAAGATGCTCTGGAACTGCAAGCTTAGAGCTTCAGCTTTTTCCTTGTCATCCAATAGTAACTTACCCCCACCATGCCGAATTGGTATTCCAGTATCATCCTTTCTTTTTGATTTACCTTTTGATGTATCTTCAAGGTTTTCTGGGATTTTCTGTTCTGGTCAATTCCATTTTGCATTAATGCTTGGTGCATCGAATCTCCCTTGTTACCACAGTTTGGTACTGTTCAAACTTAATTCAGGTTTCTTCATTCTTTGAATGACTGTCATTCCACCAAGAATGTAAAGCAAGCGTATATAGTTTCTGGAAAAACTCAGCAGGTCTAACAGCATCTGTGGAGAGAAAACCAAAGTCAACATTTCGAGTCCGTATGACTCTTCTTCAGAGCTAAAGAGAAGTGAAAATGCATTGCAATTTATAATGTTTAAGCGGGGTGGAGCAGGTGAAGCTGGATAGAAGGTCATTGATAGTTGGAGGCAAAGGAGAGAGTGACAAAGATCTCATGAACAAAAGGACAAAGTGGGTGTTAATGGTGGTGTTAAGGGCTAAAGGAGGTGCTGATAGTGACATTAAAGTAAGAAAGAAGGATGCGATAATTGCAGGACAGGGGTAAGCACTCTGAAAAGAAGAACATGAACAAGCGATAGATGGATCTTGTGGGGGGTGGGGTCGGGGGAGGGGGCAGTGGCGGGAAAAAAAGATTGAAAATAGTATAAAAGGTGGGGATAAAATAATGAATAACAATGAAAATAAATAAAAATAATTTTTTTTTAGAGTGCTTACCCTTGTCCTGCTATTATCACATTCTGCTTTCTCACCTTAATGCTACTATCAGCACGTCCTTTAGCTCTTATCACCGGCATTAACACCCCCTTTGTCCTTTTGTTTATGACATCTTTGTCAATCTCTCCTTTGCCCCCACCTATCGCTGGCCTTCACCTGCTCCACCCCTTATACACTATAAATTTCATCACATTTTTACTTCTCTTTATCTCTGAAGAAGAGCCATATGGACTCAAAATATTAACTCTGTTTTTCTCTCCATGGATGCTGTTACACCTGCTGAGTTTTTCCAGCATTTTCTGTTTTGGTTTCAGATTTCTAGCATCTGCAATATTTTGCTTTTATCGTATATAGTTTCTCCTTGTTGCAGACTTTCTTTTTGAGATAGCCTATAAACCGTGGGGCACTTCTCTTTCCAGAGTGGATTTTGTGAGGAGCATGTAGATTTATGTGATTTACGCATTTGGCAAACACCTTCCAGTTCTTGTCCACTCAGTTGGTCTCAGGAGGGTTCTTGAGAAACTGCTTGGACATCTGTGCAGCTTGATCTTAAAAGCATCAATATTGATAACCCTCCACTGTGGCACTTTCTCTGGTAGATTTGGGTGCATTGGTGCCTTGACACAATACTCTGCCAAGTCTGCTGAGTGGTCACTTATCACAGAATGGGGCCTGACAAATCTCATCAAAACAGGATGTGTAACAAGAAGAAGATCCAATATATTTTCAGTTCCATTGGTGTGCCTCCTAGTGGTAAATTTGACCATCTGCATTAACAAGTGGTCTTTTATTATATTCATTAACTTTTCCTGAAGTGGATTTTTGCACATTGCGGGGGCTGTCTTGATTCCAAAGATGATCGGTGATATTAAAATCGCTACTAATACGATAGCGTATTGTATTATAAAGTGCCATTAGGCTAACATCTCGGTCATTTAGTGAATCCTTGGGGCTGCTGGGCGCCCGATAGTAAGCTCCAACAAAAATATCTCCCCTCTGGAAGGCCAATTGGCGTCAGACTAACTCCACGTCTCTTGAGGACAAATGTTGTCTTGCAAAACTGGAAATTGAGTTCACTGGTGTGCCAGTAAGATTGTCTGGGACACAGGGAGTTCCTATAATGTAAATAACCTGAAATAAGAGATTTTGGGAGGGAAAAACAAAAAGACTATTTGTGTCTAAGTGGAGTTTTGTAGTATGGTAAATTTATTATTTGTCATGCTTATCCATTCTCATATTACTAAAGCATCAAAAGCGTTTACCTCTTGTCGGTCAAGTGATGTATTTGTTACAAAGTTATACTATTTAGAGTATTAATTTGTCATGTTATCTGCATATATATCAGACAGGGACATTGGCCTCAGCAGCCACTAGGTTGCATTGTGAAGGCCACAAAAAACTTTATGGAGACAGTGGGCGTAACCTCTGACTAGTGTCGGAAAGTGCTGGCCTGCAGGAATGAGAAATAAATACCTACTTACCTGGTCTTGACAATTGTGTTGCCACTTCCATCCGCTGGAGCTGCTTGGGGCCTGCATCAAAAGAATCCTTGCGAGTCCCAGTGAAGTCCAGATACAGCGTTGTCAATGAGGCTACGCCCCCTTTTTTACAGTGCTAGCTGCCGTAACGCAGGTAAATTTAAAGGGTCAGGGAAATTTACAGGCCAGGGGAAGGTAAGTGTCTAATGTGAGTGGATACGATTTGGAGCTAGGAGGGTGTCCAGGTGTTGCGGGGGTGGTGTTGGAGGGGAGGGGTGGTTGTGGCGGGGGGGGAGGTCAGAGGTCCAGGGTGGGGGGTGGTTGTGGGGGTCGGAGGTCTGGAGGGGATCGAAGGACCTGGGGGGTGGGGGGGAGCTTGGGGTGGGTCGGGGGTGTCAGACGTCTGGGGGGATGGGGTTGGTTGGATCGAGGTCAGGGTGGGTTTGGGGTTGTCCAAGGTTGGGGGGGCCGAGCTCTGGGGGGGATTTGGGGTGTCCAAGGTCGGGGGTGGGGAGGTGGTTTGGGAGTGTCCTAGGTGGGCGATCCAAGGTCTGGGCAGGTTGGTTGTTGTGGTCTCAGGTGGAGGGGAAAGGGGGGGTTGGTGATGTACAAGGTCGGGGCGTGGTTGGGGGTGTCGGGATGTCGGAGGTCAGTCGGGTGGTTGGGGAGATCTGAGGCTGGTGGTTGGGGGGTCAGAGGTCAGGGGGAGACCCATGGGTGGGGGTTAGTCTCGTGGGGGAAGTCAGAGGCCGGGGGGAATCCTGTTGGGGAGGGGCAAGTCCCATGGGGGGGCTGGGCGGAGTTAGGGTTGGGGGTGTGGAGGAGTCCCGTGGTGGGAGGAAGGGGTTTGGGGGTGTTGGAAGTCGGCCGGGGTGGGGGGGGTTGTCCTGAGGGGGGTGTCAGAGGTCAGGGGGAGGGGGGAGTTCTGTGGTCTGGGGGAGGTCAGTGGATTTGAACTAACAGGCAGAGACTGCCACATGGACAGTAGGGGCAATAGCCTTACCCCCTCTCTCTTTGAAACCTCTCTCAACAAAGCTCAGCCCTGTTTGTGGTTTGAAAACCCATCATAAGACCTCATTGCTTCAAACCAAGTTTCTTAAAGGAGAATTCCAACTCAATACCACTGCCTTCAAGAGAAAAGAGAATCAACCAGCCATGGCTGCAGAGTGACAGCTCCAGGGAGAAACCAATCCACCAGCAGCAACCATTGAAAGTGACTCTCTAGCTGTGAACAAGCATTTGGAAAATCTATGAATAATTTTTCTGATTTTACTTTTTTTACTTAAGCAAGTTTTAACATCTGATACTCTTAAAAGTTTTTCTTTCTTTTGCGCATGCCTGGGGAAGTTGTGTTGTGTGTGTTTTTGCATTAGTGGGAAGTTACACATGTTTGTACATTTTAAAGCCTTTTATTAATAATTTCTGTATCTTTACCTGAGTGAGTTTTAGTAATAAAACTAACTCCTTATCTGTTAACTCAAGGAATCTGGCTGGCTTAATTCTTACAACAAACCATACTCACTTAAGCACATATTAAATTGACAACATCACATCTTTTTTAAAATTCAAACTCTGTTCTAACCAGCCCGGGATTAGGACAAAGAGAGGAGTCAGCTCACCCTTCCTAACCTGGCCATAACATCTTGCTTCAGTTACTTTGCTACATTGCAATTATGGATAAACTGCTGTCACATTTCAACTGCAGCAAGACCATAGTAAATATTGGACATTGCACATTAGGTCCTAGAATATCCATAAGCACTTACCTGGGAGCTCTGAAAATGCATAAGAATTATGGTAAATGTTTAAAATAATTTTTGCATCTAATCCTTGGTTCTTAAATTAATGTAAAATTATTCAAGGGTAGGAAGTGATTAGTGAACACTTACACGCAAACAACCCATGCATTTGAATAATCTGCAGATATCTTAATTGGTACACAACAATAACTGAGCGCAATAATTGGATACAATGAGAAGAATAGACTTGATAATAGGTAAAGCTGCTCCATATTGATTACTTACGCCAGTGAGATGATTCTGTGTAGAGGGTGAAACCGTATGTCATTTTGACATCTTCAACTGCAGATTAGTTTGTTGTGGAGGATTTATTGTTCTTTTGGCTCCTTTTTCTTCCCTTGAATAAGAGTAATGAGGGAATAGGTGCACTTTTTAGCCATCGCTAGTGACCCTGAGATGGCTCTGCTGGGCCTTCTTATTTCATCATCATCATTTTGTGACCTTAACATGATGGATATAGCTCTAATCACCAAGCAGCCAGCTTCTCACTTACCATGCAATATAAAAGCATCATGCCGTCTTCCAAGGAAATGCATGCTGGCCTGCATGATGTCCTGCTGGTGATCACACGCCGGTTGCACATTAATGAAGTGGATGTCCTTGTGATTCTTGAAGGCAGGAAAATCATGTGGTGGAGTCCACGGGGAGGCGTAATACAATGGCTGAGACCCTGGACTTGGATAAATGTTTTGTACAAATCCTAGAGCTTCATCCCACTTCTTCCAGCTGACGATGGAAAAAGTGATAGAAGTGTTTGCTTTATGGCATTAGCCGCATGCTCAGTGTAAGCACGAGCTGCAAACTGACTGATGTTACAGATAACCTCTGTGGTGTAGAAGCAGCTGGAGGCAAAGAAGTTGAGGGCTGCAATGAATTTGACTGCAGCAGGTAATGCTGCAATTCTGGCAGTTGGGTTGCAGAAGGTGGCATAACTCTGTCACTACTTTCCTAGAGTATGGAAGCCTCTATGTGCACTGTTCCTCAGAGGTCTGAAGATATGTTGTCCTATATGTACATTGTCTTGCAAGGATATGAATTCCTGCACACATACTCTTTACATCTGCCTCTCTGCAGCTCTATTTGCTCCTTCATCCTATTGCTGCTTCTGTCCCTCCTCCACCTCCTTTTGCTCCTCATTCTCTAGCTAGAGTGAAGTTGCCAGAAAGGAAGGAAGACATGCATCATTTAAGGTGCTTCAAGAGTTCACATCCATTACAACCATTTATCATAATCTAATAAGCAAAAAACTACCAAGTTAAAACACATAAAATGTCTCCCAGACGTTTACAGCATTTTACCTGATAGCAAGTGAATACCCCTTTAAATACCAAACTTGAGGGTGAAATGAATTGAATTATTATTACTTCTCCCCTCTTCCACCCATGACAGTGGTAGTTTTAATTTCTAATGTAATTTGTTTCCCTTTGTATCCTTTCCCTTGTTGAAATGGGCCGAGGTGTTTCCCAAACCTCGGTTTATGAGGTCCAATGTTAAAAATAACCCCACAGCAAATTCTTTAAAGTGAAACCAAACTAGAAATTAGTAACACATTCAAAATCTGAGGGATGGATCGTGACACACATTGACCCTCTCAAGCGTACCAATAGAAAGGCAGAGAAAGAAAGCGAAATAAATTATAAATTGCGAGTTACTTTTTTAAAAATCAAAAAGGTATTGGCATTAATTCACGTGAGTAGAGCCCAGTAAGTCAATGTCCAATGAAGATTCTTTTAGGTGGCCTTGTCTGGCAGAGTTCCTGGTCTTTGTCCTAGGGACTCGGTTGAGATGGTTGAAGATGCAGAAAAGTATTCTTGTATTCTGGGAATTAGTTCACTCTGTAGGCGAAATGCAGGATTCTTTCTGGAGGTCCGACTTTATGAGAGATGGAGGTCAGAGACAGGCTGCTAGCCTGGAGTCTGGTTTTCTTCTCTGACGTTAAACCGCAACTGAAGGTGGAATCCAAAAGCCGTATAATTAAAGCAATTCAGACAGCTCTAGTCTCAGTCAAGCGACAGGGTGGTTTTGAGTTGAGCTATTCGCTAGTGATATACTTTAAGGATCCCCGTTAAAACCCATTTATTCTGAGCAAGTAATTGGAACCATCAGCAAAACGTTGGACATAAGGAGTCACAAATAGTTCAGCCTTTGACCAGAGCTGGCTGGTGCACACGCCTCATCTGCTAGCCCTTTGTGTTGACTTGCCTGGAATGTTCATGCAATGCAAGGGGTATCACGTTCCAGGAGGATGATGAGTTAACTTTTGTCCTTTGGAACAGTGTAGAATCTTCCAGAACTACCAGCGTGTGACCAGCTGCAGCCATTTTATCAGGCCAGCATTTGTCCATTTTTAAAAATAAAACAGAATTTAAACAAGAGAATGGGGAAGAGAAACAAATTTATTTTAGATTTTTTTTTCCTCATGCCTTATTGGCATAACAACTGAAAATATCCACCCCCCAACTTGTACCATCCATGACTTGTGGGCAGGTTGAGGCACTGGTGATTGCAAAGGAGGCAGCACAAAAGTGATATTGTAACCTTAACTGACCCTGAATTAGGAGCAGGAGTAGGCCATTCAGCTCCTCAAGCCTGCTCCGCCATTTGATAAGATCATCACTCATCTGACTGTGGCCTCAACTCTACTTTCCTGTCTACCTCCTTTACCCTTTGACTCCCTTGTCAATCAAGAATCTATCTAACTCAGCCTTAAAAATATTCATTGACCCTGCCTCCATTGCTCTCTGGGGAAGAGAATCCCACAGATGAATGATTCTTAGAGAAAAAATTTCTCCTCATATCTACCTTAAAAAGGAGACCTCTTCTTTTTAAACTGTGTCCCCTAGTTCTAGTCTCTCCCACAAGGGGAAACTCCTTTCAGCATCCACCCTGTCAACTCCCCTTAAGGCATTAGATGTTTCAATAAGATCTTCTAAACTCCAATAGACACTGGCCCAACCTGTCCAAGCTTTCCTCATAAGATAACCCCTTCATTCCAGGAATTAGTCAAACAAATCTCTGAACTGCTTCTAATGCAATTATATACTTTCTTAAGTAAGGAGGCTAAAACTGTACACAGTACTCTAGATGTGGTCTCACCAACACCCTGTAGGCCTGTAGCTGAACTTCCTTATTTTTATATTTGATTCCCTGTGCAATAAATGACAACATTCCATTATCTTCCTAATCACTTGCTGTACCTGCATACTAACTTTTTGTGATTCATGTACCAGGACATCCAGAACCCTCTCTACCTCTCTCCATTTAAATAACATACTGCTTTTCTATCGAGATTGTCAATCAAAATCTGTCCAAAAATTGGAATGGATGGACTTCCATGAGTCAATTCCCCATGTTTTTGTTCCAGCACCAACCCATTTGTAGGGGAAGCCTGGGCAATAGCAAGATTAAAATCACAAAGTAATTGCCACCTGGAACAATTTATACCTCTCATTATTGCGAATAACATATTAGGAATGCCTTTGGAGCAAGATTCAGCAGTTACCATCTTGTATTCTGTAAAGCAAAGGCATAAAAACAAACCCAACAGCCAAAATAATGACCAGTAAAAACTAAAATCTACTACAGGCAAAAAATGGGGTGGAGGAGAATGGACATAACACAAAACAAAAATAAAAATAAAAATACCTGGAAAAACTCAGCAGGTCTGGCAGCATCTGAGGAGAGGAACACAGTTAACGTTTCGAGTCCGTATGACTCTTCAACAGAACTAAGTAAAAATAGAAGAGAGGTGAAATATAAGCTGGTTTAAGTTGGGGGGGGGGGGGGTGGGGGGGGGGGGGCGCGGTGGGGGGGGGGGGGGGTGGGACAAATAGAGCTGGATAGAGGGCTATCCAGGTGATAGGTGGAGATAGCCAAAAGATGTCATAGACAAAAGGACAAAGAGGTGTTGAAGGTGGTGATATTATCTGAGGAATGTGCTAATTAAGGGTAGAAAGCAGGACAAGCAAGGTACAGATAGCCCTAGTGGGGGTGGGGTGAAGGAATCGAAATAGGCTAAAAGGTAGAGATAAAACAATGGATGGAAATACATTTAAAAATAATGGAAATAGGTGGAAAAAGAAAAATCTATATAAATTATTGGAAAAAAGGGGGGATCAGAAAGGGGGTGGGGATGGAGGAGAGAGTTCATGATCTAAAATTGATGAACTCAATATTCAGTCCGGAAGGCTGTAAAGTGCCTGGTCGGAAGATGAGGTGCTGTTCCTTCAGTTTGCATTGATCTTCACTGGAGCAATGCAGCAGGCCAAGGACAGACATGTGGGCATGAGAGCAGGGTGGAGTGTTGAAATGGCAAGCGACAGGGAGGTCTGGGTCATGCTTGCGGACAGACCGAAGGTGTTCTGCAAGGCGGTCACCCAGTCTGCATTTGGTCTCTCCAACGTAGAGGAAACCGCATTGGGAGCAATGAATGCAGTAGACTAAATTGAGGGAAGTGCAAGTGAAATGCTGCTTCCCTTGAAACCCAAACAATCCCCATCCACCACTACTCTCCTCCGTCTGGCTGAACTTGTTCTCACACTGAACAATTTCTACTTAAACTCCTCTCACTTCCTCCAAATAAAAGGTGTGGCTATGGGTACCCGCATGGGCCCCAGTTATGCCTGTCTCTTTATGGGGTATGTGGAACATTCCTTGTTCCAGTCCTACTCCGGCCCCCTCCCACAACTCTTTCTCCAGTACATCGATGATTGCTTCGGTGCTGCTTCATGCTCTCATCTGGACCTGGAAAAATTTATTAATCTTGCTTCCAATTTCCACCCCTCCATCATTTTCACATGGTCCATCACTGACACTTCCCTTCCCTTCCTTGACCTCTCTGTCTCAATTTCTGGTGATAGACTGTCCACCAATATCCATTACAAGCCTACCGACTCCCACAGCTACCTCGACTACAGCTCCTCACACCCGCTTCCTGTAAGGACTCCATCCCATTCTCTCAGTTCCTTCACCTCCGTCGCATCTGTTCTGATGGTGCCACTTTGAAAAACAGTTCCTCTGACATGTCCTCCTTCTTCCTTAACCGAGATTTTCCACCCACGGTGGTTGACAGGGCCCTCAACCGTGTCCAGCCCACCTTCCGTGCATCCGCCCTCACACCTTCCTCTCCCTCCCGAAAACATGATAGGGTCCCCTTTGTCCTCGCTTATCACCCCACCAGCCTCCGCATTCAAAGGATCATCCTCTGCCATTTCCACCAACTCCAGCACGATGCCACCACCAAACACATCTTCCCTTCATCACCCCCTGGTGGCATTCCGCAGGGATCGTTCCCTCCGGGACACCCTGGTCCACTCCTCCATCACCCCCTCCACCTCAACCCCCTCGGCACCTTCCCATGCAACTGCAGGAGGTGCAACACCTGCCCCTTTACTTCCCCTCTCCTCACCGTCCAAGGGCCCAAACACTCCTTTCAAGTGAAGCAGCATTTCACTTGCACTTCCCTCAATTTAGTCTACTGCATTCGTTGCTCCCAATGCAGTTTCCTCTACATTGGAGAGACCAAACGCAAACTGGGTGACCGCTTTGCAGAACGCCTTCTGTCTGTCCGCAAGCATGACCCAGACCTCCCTGTCACTTGCCATTTCAACACTCCACCCTGCTCTCATGCCCACATGTCCATCCTTGGCCTGCTGCAATGTTCCAGTGAAGCTCAACGCAAACTGGAGGAACAGCACCTCATTTTCCGACCAGGCACTTTACAGCCTTCTGGACTGAATATTGAGTTCAACAACTTTAGATCAAGAACTCTCTCTTCCATCCCCACCCCCTTTCTGATCCCCTTTTTTTTCCAGTAATTTATCTAGATTTTTCTTTTTCCACCTATTTCCATTATTTTTAAATGTATTTTCCATCCATTGTTTTATCTCTACCTTTTAGCCTATTTCGATTCCTTCACCACCCTCCCCCCCCCTCCCCAACTAGGGCTATCGGTACCTTGCTTGCCCTGTTTTCTACCCTTAATTAGCACATTCCTTAGATAATATCACCACCTTCAACACCTCTTTGTCCTTTTGTCTATGACATCTTTTGGTTATCTCCACCTATCACTGGCCCTCTATCCAGCTCTACTTGTCCCACCCCCCCGCCAACTTTAAACCAGCTTATACATCACCTCTCTTCTATTTTTACTTAGTTCTGTTGAAGAGTCATTCGGATTCGAAACGTTAACTGTGTTCCTCTCCACAGATGCTGCCAGACCTGCTGAGTTGTTCCAGGTATTTTTATTTTTATTTTTGTTTTGGATTTCCAGCATCCGCAGTTTTTTGCTTTTATCTTGGACATAACACATGCCTGTTCTCGCTAGCAAGAGGCCTGAGCCATTGAAAGGTCAGGTCCCGTTTCCATGCCTCTGACAAGCCAGGATGACAGCTGCCCACAGTATTATGGTGGAACTCAGAAGAGAACTCCTGCCCCCTCTGGCCCCACAAAACTGATGCTGTATTGACTTTACCTTTCCTCGTACAACGGTCTGAAACATGCTCCTTTTAAATTGCATCAGTGTCTTATATATGTCCTAGAATCCAATTTGTGTATAACAATGAAGCTGCAGCCTGATTCAGGAGCATGCCTGTGTCACAAAATGGAAGGCCCTGTAGAAGATGGTATGATAGGAGTGGGCCATTTGTGCTACACTGTGATTTTTAGGCCAACCCAGTTCACTCCCAGCGGCCTGAATTAATATTGACTGTTCTGAATCCGATCACGGACAGCAAAACAGTTATGGGGATGTCAAACCAAAAGCTCAGCTCCTGAATTAACAATTGCTTGAAAATACTAAACAAATCTAATGACAAGCTTCCCACTCAGAAAGTTAATGACAGGGAACAAATAAGGGTCAACTTTGAAAATCGATCTTGAATCAATCGCGAAAGCACTCCAGAACAAAAACAGGATGTGCCCAGACACTTGTCTTATCCAAGACCACTAAACAGAATAAATCACTCAAATTATCACAAGCAGGAGTAGTCCAGCATGTCAACATTAAAACCATGGGCTACTACTGGCCAATGCTTGCACTTCTCCTGACAGCTTGCTCCACTGCTGATATGGAATCAAATAAGGAAATATTAGAACAAATAACAAAAAACTTGATTAAAGTGTAGGTTTTAAGGAGTACGTTAAAGGAGAGAGAGGTAAAAAGATTTAGGAAGGGAATTCTAGGGTTTAGGGCCAAGGCAACTGATGGTGCAGCCATAAATGGTTGAGCAATTAAAATAGGGGATGCTTAAGAGACCAGAATTGGAGGAGAACAGATATCTCAGAGAGTTGTGGGGCTGGAGAGGATTATAGAGATGGGGGGGGGGGGTGGGGGGGGGGGGGGGGTGGGGGGCAAGACAATGGAGGGATTTGAAAATTAGGGTGAGAATTTTAAAGTTGCTGGATTGGAAGGTAATGTAGGTCAGTGAGTACAGGGGTGATGTGTCAATAGGACTTGGTCCGATTCAGGAAACAGGCAACAGATTTTTGCATGAGCTTAAATTTATGGAGGGCAGAATATTGCACGATGGATAGGAGTGCTTTAGAATAAATGTGTCCCATGGATGATGGCTTCACCAGCCCATAAGCTGAGGTATTGGAGAGACAGGCAAGGGCAGAGGAGAAAGCTATGGTCATGGGGTGTTTTTTGTGACTGGATGCCTGAATTCCACAGGGATCAGTATTGGGTCCCTTGCTGTTTGTGGTATATATAAATGATTTAGACTTGAATGTAGGAGGGTTGGTCAGCAAGTTCGCAGATGACACGAAAATTGGTGCGGTGGTAAATAGTGAGGAGGATAGCCTTAGACTACAGGAGGATATAAATGGCTGGTCAGATGGGCTGATCAGTGACAGATGGAATTTAATCTGGAAAAGTGTGAGGTGATGCACTTGGGCAGGACAAACAAGGCACGGGAATACACGATGAATGGTAGGACCCTGGGAAGTACCGAGGATCAGAGGGACCTTGGTGTGCATGTTCACCGGTCTCTTAAGGTAGTGGGACAGGTAGATATGGCGGTTAAGAAGGCATATGGGATACTTGCCTTTATTAGCCGAGGCATAGAATATAAGAGCAGGGAGGTTATGCTACAACTGTATAAAATGCTGGTTAGGCCACAGCTAGAGTATTCCGTGCAGTTCTGGAATCCGCATTATAGGAAGGATGTGATTGCACTGGAGAGAGTGCAGAGGATATTTACCAGGATGTTGCCTGAGCTGGAGAGTTTTAGTTATGAGGAGAGATTGGATAGACTGGGGTTATTTTCCCTGGACCAGAGGAGATTTAGGGGGGACATGATTGAGGTGTATAAAATTGTGAGGGGCATAGATAGGGTGGACAGGAAGGAACTTTTCCCCTAGGTGGAGGGATCAATAACCAGGCGGTATAGATTTAAGGTAAGGGACAGAAGGTTTAGAGGGGATGTGAGGAAGAATTTTTTCACCCAGAGGGTGGTGGGAATCTGGAACTCACTGCCTGAAAGGGCATAACATTTAAGAAATATTTGGATGTGAACTTCCGATGCCATGGCATACAAGGCTATGGGCCTAGTGCTGGAAAATGGGATTAGAATAGTTAGGTAGTTGTTTGACCGGCGCAGGCTCGATGAACTGAAGGGCCTTTTTCTGTGCTATAGACCTCTATGACTCTATGACTCTATGACTCCAAGAACCAATTTGTTTAACTCAGCTTTCTTGCAAATAATGACCTAACATTGAAGCATGATAGGATTCCTGCCTCCCTATTTGGCACAAAGTTCCCTGCTATCTGGCAATATTACTGTGAAAGATTTGAAATGATAATGAAATGGAGAATAATGATTTCAATTTATAATGTACCCACTGTGAAATCCTTGCCAAACCTAGGGCAATTCTACCGGCCAGACAGGAACTAAAAAAGATTGTCATTGAATCCCATCCAAGCTTCTCCTCTGATGATGGTATCAGGGAATCTTTGACAGATCGCCCACAGATAAAACACCAACACAGATGTCACAAGAGGTAAATGATAATGACAGCTAATAGATTATCATCATTCATATGGAAAGCATGCTTTGAAATAAATCAGGGTCTTTGTAAGTTGCCAGGAGCCAAGTAAACAAGCTCAAGACAATGTGAGATAACCTGGGGCAACAAATCTCCCTGCTACCAGGCCACCAAATCCATTATCCTTACTTTAACTCAAAGAGGCATGAAAAAATTATTTAATCCAGGAAAATGATGACCGCCGTTTGCCTTTGATCTGAGGGTGAGGGAGGATAATAACTAACTTCTCATTCTTTTTGGCTGGGAAGTGGAGGAGTGCAAAAACTGCAGATATTGGAAACCTGAAATAGAAACAAAAAATACTGGAAATACACAGCAAGTTTGGCAGCTTCAGTGGAGACGAAAACAGAGTTAACGGGAGGAATCATCCCAGTTGTGCACTAAGTGGGGTAGCAGGCGTGAAAAAAGTCATTTTACCCATCGGCCGCAATAGTGGGTTTTCGCGCCATATCATACCCTTCCCTGTGCATCTCTCCTCATCATTAATACATTCCCAGGAAATACGCCAGTTCGCTGATTCGCCTGCCCCGCCATCACCTCAGGCCTTCAGTAACCCAGGAGACATATTTAAAGTGCGCCCCTGCATAGAGCCAGCGCTCTCTAAGGGATCGAAAGCTGCTGGAAAGTCATAGCTGCAAAGGGAGGAGATATGCTGCCCCCAAATTTAGCGACACCTCCCTTGGGTGCCTGCTGGATGCAGTGGAGGCCCACCGTAAAGTCCTCTACCTCCGCTTTAGGCGAAAACCAGCAAGCAAGGTCATCAATCCAGCATGGGAAGCAGTGACAGCGGTGGTCAGTGCCAATGCCCTGCAAAAAAAGTACAGCCACCCAGTGTCAAAAGAAGATGAATGATCTCTTCCATTCCACAGGGGTAAGTGACTCTTCTCATCACTTTCAACTCACACACTCACAAACCCATCACACATTCATAGGGATCTCACTCACTGCCAGTTCAAGGGTCATCACGATTCACTCTCTCACACACACATTCTTCTACCCTGTGGATCATGTCTTCATCCCATCCATGGCACCACTCACCACCCACACATGCCAGGCATCCTTCTTATATGGCCTGACAGGCATCCTGCTTACAGTCTCTCCATCTGTATTCATGCAGGACAACATCAAGGTCATCAAAACCTTTGAAAATACAGTCATCCAGCTGGCTGGCGACAATCTGGACCATTCCTGTGCTGATGGTAAGGATCCAGCAGTGCAACATCCATCAGTCAACCATGAGGAAGTCCGTTCCCCTGTTCCGCAGTCCCCTGCTGTGCACTAATTATCTCTCCTTGCTTTTAGAAGCACACCTGGGAAGCAGCCGAGGGGGTCCATGACCCAGTTCCTCGACTCAAGCCCCAAAGACACGTCGGAAAAAGAATCTGATGAAACCCTCACTGAAGTCCAGTCACAGCACTCACCCACACGCTCCACTAGCGCAGAGACACACAGCTCGTTGAAACCTGGTTCTAGAGTAGCCTTGGGGTCACGACCTGGTGAGCACATCGCACTGTCTGATCAACAACAGGAACTTCCCAGGTTTCTGCCACTCAGAGGACTGTTGAATGCCAGAAATCTGCTGAGTCTGAGTCAGATGACGAGCCTCTAGACTCGGTCATACCTCAGTTGTTGGAGCTGCAAAGGCAAGCTCAGGGACATCAGGAAGGGATGTCCGCTGCACTCCTCAGATTACAAGGCATGATGGAGGAATCCATCCACCTTCAGTCTGAGGTGATAGCGCTGGCATGCCATCGAACCAAGGTCAACACTGGCAGGATGGCGGCTACCATGGAGGCCTTGGTCCAGGACATCGGTCCTGCACTGCTGCGCAGGCTGAACTCCATTGCTGATGCCATAGTTAGCCTCCAACGGTGTCAACACAAGAGGAGTGCGGGGCAACTTGATCTCACTCCAGCTTCCCCGTCTCCTGAAGGAATCAGCCAGGGGCCCTCGGACACCCAAAGGAAGGAGGATCAGCAGGTGCACACCCTGGGGCCATCCACCCAGGTGATGCTGGAACTGCCCAGTTCACCTGAATTCCCTCTTCCTGTGACCCCAGCAGCTCCAGCTCTACAGGCCGAGGAGGGTGCCACTGCCATGCAGCAGGACCCCAAAAGCAGGCCGGGACCTCCAGGTCTCAGCCCTCCAAAGATGGCCCGCCAAGGTCATCACGGACAGGATGTAGCAGTCAGCAGGCTGCCTTCACCTCTGCTGTGGAGGTCAGGGGAGCACCAAGACATAGGAGCAAGGTTAGGAAGGTTAAGATGTAGATGCACAGCCTAGGCACGGGTATTAGTCACTTGTACATAATGTTCACTATTGTCAATAAACTCCCAAGTCTCCCTGCCTATGGCTCCTTGTTATGATGAGCAGTGTGTGTGCCACTCAGACATGAAACCTTGGTTCCTGCAGAAGGTAAAGGCAGGTGTCTCAGTGCAGGATTTCTTCCCAGTGCAGTGAGTAACCTTCAGACCAAAGTGATGGTCCGGCTTCACACTCCCTGGACACATCATGATGCCTGCACCTTGATGGTGCTGGTTATTGCTGCCAGGATGTCATGGGCAGACGTCACAGAGTTCCGTCATTCTCTCTGTGTGATCTCAGCACTTTTAAGGTGGGGCTGGCACCCATTTCTTCAGCACCTGTGACCGATGACACTGTGCTCCTGAAGGGGACAGGTGCTGAAGGCTGACAAAGGATCATGTGCATTTAAAGTTTCATGGCTGCGTCTCCATAAAATGACCCTGATCACAGGGCACAAATGAGCTTCCCTCAGCCAGACAGTCACAGAGGCTATGTGAAGATCTATGCAGTGTCCTCACTGCATGTCATCATCATCTTCCTGGAATCTAACAGCTATTAGGGCTTCCGTTGTTTCTCCATGACATGAGCCTGGGCACTGAGGGTATGTGAGCTGCCATCAGCCACACAGGAGTCAAATGTTCACAAATGCAAGATGACGATGTCAGGACTGTCCTCACTGCATCTCGTCATCATCCTCTACGAATCTTGCTGCTATGAGGGCCACATCTGGCCAGTGCGATGGCCTAATTGTGGGCATCCTCGCCTTCGAGGACCTCATCACCCTCATCCCCTTTGGCGTCCTCCTCATCAGAGGAGATGTGAAGCTCTTCCATCTCCTCCTCAGCCAGGTCCCTCGCCCCTTGCAGCACCAGGTTTTGTAGCACGTTGCAAGCGACGAACATGCGCGACACCCTGGGTGGACTGTATTGCAGTGCTCCACCAGACCTGTTGAGGAACCGGAATCTTATTTTCAAAAAGGCTATCGTTTGCTCCACCAAGGTGTGGGTTGTGGCATGAGCCTTGTTATACCGTTTCTCTGCTGCAGTCTGAGACCGCCACATGGGCATCATCAGCCACGCCCTCTGTCGGCAGCCCTTGTCCCAGAGGAGCCAACCCTGCAGCCTCTGTGGACCCTGGAAGATGTCAGGGAGCTGAGACCTTCTGAGGATGTAGGAGTCGTGGACGGTCTCTGAGAACCGTGCGCAGATGTGTAGGATGCATTTGTGGTGGTCGCAGACCAGCTGAATATTCAGCGAGTGGAAGCCCTTGCGGTTGACGTAGTTGACTGCTTGTTGCCATGGAGATCTAAACACCATGTGAGTGCAGTCAATGGCACCCTGCGCCTGTAGAAAACCAGAGATCTGTGCAAATCCCAGCGCTCTTGCTTCCTGGCTTTCCTGATCCTGGGCGAAATGCACAAAGTTCTGTGCCTTTGTGAAAATGGCATCCATGACCTCCTGGATACACTTGTGTGTGGAGGCTTGTGAGATCCCACAATGGTCACCTGTAATGAGCCACTGTGTAAAGATTTACCACTGCGGTCACTTTCACAGCCATTGGCAGTCCATGTATCTGTGGTGCCAACTCCTGCAGTAGGCGGCATATGTGACCAACCAGTTCCCTAGATATGTGCTGTCTTCGGTGATACTAGTTCTCTGTCATCTGCAGGAATGGCAAGCATCGTGTATAGGTCTAGCGAGGTGCCTACAACCGACGGCTCACTGTGGATCTTCAGCTGCGTGTGCAGCAGGCCCTGCTGCCCCTTCATCTTGATGGAGGTGCTCCTCCCTTTCCCGAGCCAGGTGCCTCTCCCGCTCTTTTCATCTTCTTCTCTGTTAAATCACAAGGCTCCATGATCCTGATGATCTCCTCCTGCAGAATCAAAGAGAGAGGTGTGTGGGTTAGCATAGGTGCCCTAAGGACCTCTCTTAGTTAAGTCTGAAGGCCCCTTCACACATGCAGGAGAGTGCTGGCCACCACTTGGATGGCCAGTGTGTAGTGAGCTTCATGGCTGTCAAAAACCCCACCCATCTCTGCCCCACTCCATTTGACCGATTGGCAGCAGCCTTGCCCACTGGACTGCATGCTGTGCTCTCAGCTCAGGCACAGACATTCTCCTAACCCACACTGCAAGGTTGCGCTGTTAGCTTTAACCATGATGGATAATGGTCCAAACCTTAATAAAGACATTGCAAGGGGCTGTGAGCGCCTCCACCAGTGAATGTGCCATGACCACCTTTCACAAGGGGATTCTACAACTTGCCCAGTCAGCCAATTGTTCTGCAGCCCCGTAAAGCACACATTAATTTTAGCCTGTGTCCGAGGGGTGAAAATTTCTGGAGCATTTGGTGGCAAATTCAAGTTTTTGCATTGCTTGAGTGGGCAGAAAAGCTTCAGAGGCCCAACTCCAAGCATGTCAATGGAGTTGCTGCTGAACAGTCTCAGCTGCAGAGGATTGCTCACTTTTGAGAAGCTTTTCCAAGGCGTGGCTGCTTCCCTCCCCTTCCCCCCCACCACATCCCCAGCATGTTCTTGTCTACTTCCTTGCCCCCACCCCCACTACCACCCCCACCCAGCCTGACCTGCAGTGGAGCCTTTGCCCCAGCACCACACTGAAAGCCAGCTGGTATAAAGCAACTTGCCTGTGTCTCTGCCACTCACCAACCCCCCCACCCTCCACCCCCCATCCCGCCATGAAGGCATGGAGCTTCTTCCTTGATGTCCTACAGGCCATGCTTGTAAATGCTGCACAAGGTTGTGCACTCACCTCCGAGTTCCCCTCAAAGTTCAGGTCACCAGGTGCACACCTTTTAAAGGCACTCATGAAGCATGCTTTCTTGATCCCCTGGTCCACTCATTAGCCACCCCTGAACCCCCTCCCTTTCCAATAGCATCTTTCCATCAAAGTGCAGAAATGCAACACCTGACCTTTTACCTCCTCCCTTCTCACAATCCAAATGGACAAATACTCTTTCCAAGTGAAACAGCAATTTACTTGTACTTCCTGCAATTTAATATATTGTATTCGCTGCTCATTATATGGTTTCCTCTACTCTGGGGAGGCAAAATGCAGTCTCTATTCAGTGTACAAACCTGACTCCAAGCTTACTGCTGCTCACCTTGCTCCCACTGACCTTTCTGTCCTTGGTCTGCCCTAGTGTTCCAATGAAGTTCAACGCAAACTCAAAGAACAGCATTTCATCTTTTGGCTTGGCACTTCACAGCCTTCTCAGCACAACACTGAGTTCAACAATTTTACATCTTAATCTCTGTCCCCATTTTGTTCTGTGTTTTTTTTTTGTTGTTATGTTACAGACAGGGGAGAAATGATAGGGATGGGTCTCCTTTTTTCCCCATCTGTCTGAAGACAGCGAGTTTTTTAAAAAGTATTTTAATCACTGTTATGATATGGCAGGTGTTATTTGCCAGGCTGACCAAATCCACAAGGGAAACTTGGTCAAGCTATCACAACAATTTTGCAATTTGTATTTATTACGAGAAGTACACTGAAGTCAGAAGTAATGAGTACATTATCACCTTTAAAGATTTTAAGGGTTAATTTAAAACATTTATTAACAAAAGAAGAGAAAACTTAAACACACACAAAATTATAGTTACACAGTTATAACAATTTCCAAAATTTCTACTTAACCAGACTCCCAACTACACACCCCATTTAAGGTAACAGTCTAAATAGATTCCAAATTTATAAAGTCATCCAGCAATATTACCACAAGCACCCACTGGACAATGGACTTCCAAAGATTTTTAACACAACTTTCATTACTGGAACAGGATGGCTAGAGGCTTTTTCCCCATGTCTGTTTCACACAGTCACCTTTCAAGATCTCACACAACCACTCCTCACACAGCCTTCCACCCTTCTTTAAATATATTTCTCTCTTTTGGATCTGTAAATCCCATTGTTTCCCCTTGTCTTTCGAAGTTACTTTTCCCAGGATATGACAATCTTTCATGTTATCATTATGGCCAGCATTTCTAGAAAAAATCAATGTAATAACCTTGCCTTATTTATCTTGTAAACATTTTCCATGTCCCTTTGAAAATCAAACACCTTTCCCACTTAGTTAAAAATGAAAATTTAATTCATACCGTATCTACTGGCCTCACCCTAGTTTACTAATCTCCATTTCAGATGCCTGTTTTACACCTCACTTCTTTGATAATTTAAAGCTAACAGTCTAATTGCCTCTATACACATACACACACACACAGACACACACACACACAAACACAAGCATGCTTTAAAGTATCCCACAATAATACTAGGAAAAATATGATAGTAACTTGAAACTGTAGGGGGTGGTGGTGTGAGGCAGCTTCACCTCTGACTTCTGAGCGGTTCAAATCGCTCCCACTCCCTGGGTTCTAGACCTTGGACTTATTTGGGGGTTGTGACAAAGTGCAGCAGACAACTGGTTTTGGTACAAGAAAAACTGAGTTTATTGAAGTCACAAATGAACTTATAACATTAGGATTACACTGAGATTATACAGACTTACAAAGTACACTTAGTTAAGAATGGGGAACACACAGTATAATGAGGGAAAATCAGGCTACTAATCCCCTTACCCTTGTCCCACCCCCAAAACCTAACTAAATTGAACTAGGAGAGGTCAGGGATCATGCTCACCAACCAGGGTTCCTTGACAGTTTGAAATCCAGCCAGGTAAGCCGGTTGCAGTTTTGGGGTTTGTTTTTTGTGTCCTCTGGGGCCTGCCGTCCCCACGTGGTCCTGGTATGTGGAATCTGCAAAGGTTCTTCATTTGGGTGGAGGGCGCAGTTGTGGGTGGTCGATCTTCATGGAGGGCTGCAGTTGCAGCCTTGTTGTCTTCGGTTGAGCCTTACACCATGTGCCCCTCGCCGTGATGTTGCCTGCGGGCCTGCAAACCTCCAGATCTCCTTCCTCCGCTTGGCTCAGCTCCCTGCTTAAACTCGACTTTAACCGCTTCCAACTGCTCACTCTCTTGCTAGCTGGTTTCTCTCTCTCTTCTTCGTAATTGGCCAGTTATACTGTCTTTCGAATTTCTTATCAGAATCCAAATCAAGGTTAGTTCTTTGTTTGATTTTGGTGGGCTTCCCCCAGTGATTATTGTCTCATTGTTTTTAATGGGCTCGCATGATGTTTATCATTGTCTTCCTGCCCCCATAACTAGTTTTGAACTGAAAGCCATTGTATGTGTGGGGTATTGATGGGTTTGCATAATTGCATTGATTGTGCCTTCCTGCCTTAGTAGTTAGTAACAATTATTTATGCAAGATTTTGATGGGCTTTAGTTTTGTGTAACATGAAGTCTTTCTCTGGTTTGATTGTTTTAAAGAGAAGAATGTATATTCTGTCTCGTCTCGTTGTCTGGTTTCAGGCAAAAAACCACACTGCACTCAACGAGCCCGGGCATGTCCAGTTCCAGGCCTTCATGGGCCTAGCCTCCTGTCTGCAGGGTTTTACACTTAACTCAGCAGTTTAAAAGTCCAAAAGTCATATCCTTATTGCTGATATGAAAAATGTAGGAGTTTTGAGAACCCTTCAACACCCCTGAGTGCTGCAATTGTCAGGAACAGATAAATGACAGGTTTTCTCATAAGTTTTCAAAGAAAGGTAAATGTTTATTATTCAACACCCAAATAAATACACAACCACACCCACTCTACAGGCACGCACACACACGCACTCAAGTAAAGACTGTGATTACAAAAGTAGCATGCATTTAGGTCTTAAGAGTTTGAGAGTTCTTTGTCATACTTGCTTTTCCCCAAGATGATGTCTTGAAATGATGTCGGCTTTTAATCCTTCTTTTTGGTCAACTGAAGAAAAGAGCCTGGAGGTTTTAAGAAGACAGGTTTGCTGTTTTTTTATTATTCACAGTAGCAGATTTCTCTTGTCCCACTCCAGTCAAGGTGCATAATCAATGCCCTGGCGTGAAACCCTGCTCTGGTTCTTCAGGTAGAGAGGTCAAGGCCAATCTCAGCCTGCTGGTGATTCTTAGACAGGGTCTTGTTCCTTTGTTGCTCCAGATGTTTCTCCTTCTTTCTGCTCCAAAATTTGCCTCATTAGATCTCCTTATCAGAAAGCCAGTTTCTGTCATGTGACCAGAGTTTTCTTTCCATTGTCGTCATAAATGATTTCTAATGCTAGGCCATTGTCTAACAATAAGGTTCAAGTACCACCCATTCACAAACCATAAAGATAAAAATAGGATTTTTTCCAAGCTCATTTTCTGGATTTCAACTCTGGAGTTGAAAAGTCTACAAATGGTATTGTGAAACAATTTCTTTAATTACTTGGAGAAGGGCAGTCATTAACCACGGGAAGAGTCTTTGCATTTTAATGACTTGTAAAAGATAGGTCCAGAAACGTAATTTTCCTTTTAATGGCTCCGTCGAAACTTGTCTAGACATGAAGATTAGCTCAGGGGGTCTTATCATTCCATGTGCACTAGGAGGAAAGAGAAGGTCACCTGATGACTCACCTCCATTTTCTTTATACTTCATAATCCATATTGTGTGATTGTGACATCTAGCTCAGCTTTTTCTCTTGTTTCTTTCTTAATCCATTTATTTTGCAGTTGGAAGGCTGCTATCCTGTCATTCACACCTCATCTAGACACAACTTTTGCTTCTTTACTTGTCCCATTACCACTCCCTTTGGTATTTATACCATGAAATCTTTTGACACTTAATCTCTCCTGCCCTCCAATCTATCGCAGGCCATCCCTATCATTCTTTCCTCTCCATCCCCACCTTCACTTGATCAAAACCTATTACATTTCTAATTTTCCTCAGTTCAGATGAAAAACCTAAAATGTTAACTCTTTCACTTTGCATTGATGCTGCCTGACCTACTGAGTAGTTCCAGTATTTTCTGCTCTTATTCCAGGAAAAGAAATGGAATGACTTAATAACGACATATATCACTTACTTCATAAACTCCTTTGTCTTTTGCACAGTTCAAGGGTCCACATGTCATAAACTTTGGCACAAGTCACCAGGAGAATCTGGGCCAGTGAAAGGTAAATTTTCTAAGGACCTCTCCAGCTCTTCATGGGAACATTGTAGGACAAGATTAGACAATGAATCACTTAAAAAGATATTAGACCAGGTGACCAAAGGTTTGATCAAAGTGGTAGGTTTTAAGGAGGGGCTTAAAGGTGGAAAGAAAGGAAGAGAGGTGGAGAGATATAGGGCCCAATATTTGGGCGCCACCAGGGTGGGAATTATAGCATGCCGCTTACCCGATGCCATTCCCAATGTGGCTCTTATTGCAGAGACAGGCTCGGAGCTGTCTACCCTCCCACATGAGGCTCATTAAGAGCCTTGTTAACTACAATTAAAGGAGGTTGAGTGTAATTTTCCGGTCGGCCTCCAGTTTCCCGAACCAGGGCACGGGGCCGAGGTGGGGGTGGGATTGCAGTTTAACTGCTTGGAGGCGGGCACCCAGCAACAGGCCATGGGGCCCTCCCTGCCTGCCTTTGTGCCAGAGCAGCCACTAGCCGTCCTCCTGATGAGCTCCACTTGCCTCCCACAAGGGTGGTCTGGCTGCAAGAACCACCTTTCATTTAAATTTTCAAAAAAAATGGTGAGAGGGTGCCTCAACGTTGAAGTGTCTTCTCTTTACTTACCTGTTACCACAGTGGCTGCTCCTCTGATGTTGGAAGGCCTCTGAATGGCCCATAGCTTCAAGAGCATGTCAATCCACCTTAGGTGGACAGGTAATCTAACTCTGAGTCAATTATGGGGCACCTCTGAGAAAATCCCCCCAGTGGTGGATTCAGGACAAAGAATCAATCCCAGCTCCTGAAAATCCAGCTCATAGAGACAGAATTCCAGAGCTTAGCGTCTGGGTAGCTGAAGGCATGGCTGCGAACCATGGAGTGATTAAAAGTGGGAATGCGCAATAGACCGGAATTTGCAGAGCACAGAGGTCTAGGCAGTTGTAGGGGTGAAGGGGATTCAGAGATAGGGAGGAATGGGCCCGTAAAGAGATTTTCCAAAAAGAATAAGAGTTTTAAACTCAAGATGTATCTTGACTAGGAGCCAATGTAGATCAGCCTGGGCAGGGGAGATGGGTCAGTAGGACTTGGTTTGAGTAAGGACATGGGCAACAGAGTTTTGAACGGCCGCAAGTGTACAGAGGGTAGAATTTGGGAGACGGGCCAGGAGTGTGTTGGAATAATCAACTCCAGAGGTAACAAATGCATGGATCAGGTTTTCAGCAGCAGAGAAGCTGGGGCAAAGTTGAAGTCGGGGTGATGTAATGGAGATGGAAATAGACGATTTTAGACTTGGTGTAGATGTGGTGTAGGGACCTCATCTCCAGGTCAAATATAATACCAAGCTTATCAACAGTTTGGTTTAGCATTGCCAAGAAGAGTTGATGGAGCTGGAGACGGGGATCAAAGACAATGACATCTGCATTGCCAATATTTAAATAGAGAAATTTTCTACTCATCCAATAATGGAAATCGGACAAGCAATCAGACAAGAGAACTGGGGGAAAGATGGAGCTGGGTATTGGTAGCATACACATGGAAACTGACCCCACAATTTCATGTGATGTTACCAAGGGCAGGATTTTTGGGTCAGTGTGCAGACCTCACAGACTACCCTCTGCTACTCCAGTTGTCCCTCCTTGCACAAATGCTATGGATCTTATCACCCAGCTTTTTAAGGACAGCGGTGGGCCTGGGAGCGGCCAGGAACAGACCGTCGCCCACAATTGACCCCATACCGCGATTTCACGCTGGCTGGCCAATTAACCGCCAGCCAGCTTGAAGCGCATGTTGAAATGCTCAGCGCTGCCTGGGAGGGGGAGAGAGGAGGGCGGGCACTGACGTAAGTGCAGGCATGGGGAAGCACTGAATGAAAGATCCCTGAAGGCAAAGAGCTGCCTCAGGGAACTGAAGACTTTAAAATCAATTAATAAAATTTTTTTAATCTGGTCCACACATCAGAATCAGTCACCTGAACATATACATAATGAAAATTCTGTCCATACAATTTTTTTAAATTTAATACCGGAGACCTCATCCCTCCCTTGGATGAGGTTTCATCAAAAATGCAAAGTCCGCCATGCAGATTCGCCTGTCCGCCAACTGTAAGGTTGTAAGGAAAAATCGGGGACAATTGGAACTTTAATGGGCTTAATTGCCCTCTTAATTGTCGGCGGGAGCGCTTCCAACTTTTGCGCGTGCCCGCCAACTGAAATACTATGTGGGATGACATCAGGACACTCGCCCAACATCATCACGCACTATTTTACGCTCGAGCGGGTCAGGCACGTGCCCGCACACAACCTAAAAATTCTGCCCCAAGAGGCAGCATGTACCTGAAAAGAAGAAAGGGCCCAAGGATAGATTCTTCAGAATTATCAGAAGTCACTCTGCAGAAATGAGAAGAGAAGCCGTTGCAGATGAATCTTTGACGACAGCAAGATAGATATGAATGAAACCAGGTATGTGTATCTGACCCAACTGGACAACAGTGAACACAAGGCCACAAGAAATGGGCACAGGAATAGACCATATGGCCCTTTGAGCCCGTTCCACCACTCAATTTGATCATGGCAGATCTTGTGCTTCAACTCCACTTTCCCGCCCACTCCCCATATCCCTTGAGACCAAAAATCTGTCTATCCCAGCCTTAAATGTATTCAATGATGAAGCATCCACAACCCTCTGATGTAGAGAATTCTAAAGATTCACAACACTTTGAGCGAAGTAATTTCTCCTCATCTCAGTCCTGAATGATCGGCCCCTTATCCTGAGACTGTGCTTCTGCGTTTTAGGTTCCCCAACTAGCAGAAACAATCTCTCAGCATCTACCCATCAAGTCCCTTCTGAAGCTTGTATATTTCAATGAGATCACCTCTCATTCTGCCAAATCCAATTTACTCAGCCTCTCGACATGGGACAACCCTCTCATCGCAGAGACAAATTAAGTGAACCTTCCTGTACCGCTTTCAATGAGAGGCGTAGGGTAGGATATTGTGGTTAACCCTGTCAAAGACTGCAGGCAGATCGAGGAGAAATGGTTTACTGTTGCTACAGCCCAACAGGATGTGGTAAAACATTTACCTTCTCATGTCACCAGTGGTTGGGTGAAACAACTCTGTTGCATGGCACCCTGGTGATTTTCACTTCCACTGATCTAGCCATCTCCATGTTGAAGTGCTTTGGGGCATTTTACTATGTTAAAGGTGCTATATAAATACAAGCTGTTGTTGCTGTGCCTTTAAGTTTCTGTTCACCAGACATCACACATTTGTCATTGTCATCGTGTATAGCTGTAGCACTTGAGGCATTGCCACTCAGTGAGGTAGCTTTGCCTGACTGGTACAGCTGTTGTCTGGGATACCATGAAACTTAAATATACAACTTACTTCACAGACTATCCTCTGCTACTCCAGTTGCCCCCCTTGCACAAATGCTATGGATCTTATCACCCAGGCTTTTACAGACAGGAACAAATTGCTTCCACCCCATTGTTTTACTAGTAGTCGAGCCAAGTTGTTTCGAATCTGATATTTTAGTTTCTATTTAAAATGAAAAGATATTGCTTTCTGATAAGAGAGGCAAGCTCAATCTAAAAGTAAAACAATTTGTGTATGACAGCCAATCAAAGCCAAAATTCCATTGGGTATAAGAGGGTGATTTGAAGAGAAATGTATGTGCCATTCACAAGATACATGGGTCTGCTCAGAAACTCTCAGATCCACTATTTGAGTTTTACAAAGAAATTAATTGCAATCTCTGACTTCTTTAATCATTGTCAAAAATGACAACCCAAGTTTGGAAAATACAAGTATTTCTGAATGTAGAGGAACCATTGGAAGCTGGGGAAGGTCACTGTGTTTCTCGCACGATGAACTAATCAGGTAATCGTGAAAAGAAACGTATGTATTCCATTGTCTAGTAAGTCCTAAATTACATTGAACAAATGGATTGCTGTTAATCAGGTGTAATTAATGCAAAACAATGCAATTTTAGTGAAAGACAATTTATTTAGTTAAATGTCAATGACATGTCATGCCTGCAAAAAATGCAAAGTAGATGATGAAGGACAGTTTACAGATTATTTACATGCAGAAGTAGATACAACTGTCCTTTTACATTTCATACTTTCACTCAAAATGTCAATAGTAAACTGAATGAATGCTTCTAACCAAAGGGTTCACTGGATCTGGCCGAGTCTTTGGACCATTCCGTTTCCGGCTTTAGCTAAAATGGTACTAAGATTGAAAAATGTCATTGCTGTTCACTTACTGGCATAGAGACCTAACTGGAGAGTCTAACATTAATCAGTTTTTGGGTATGATTCTGACCCTTTACTGATCTTTGAATTGAAAGAAGTCCAAGCAGGAGCTGATTCCAATCTGGCTGCAGAAAAAATCTTCAGGATGGTTGCAGTAAATCTAAAAGACATAAATCACAAATACTGTCAGTGTCCAATTGCACTTTTAATCCCAAACAAGAAAAAATATTTGGTCCATATCTTGTTAATACAAGAATTGCAACAGAGGAATACATTTTATTCAATGGACTGAAAAGATGTTACGTTATAAGCATTTAGTAAGTCCCTTTAGAAGCTTTTCATTAGACATTGTGACTGAAGATTTTCTAACTGCTTTTTCAAGCAAAATTGAAGGTAACAGGGACAATGAAGGTTAACATCTTTTCAAGGCCAAAAAAATTCTCACTGGAGGAATAATACAACTAATAAAACTGTGGTTTTTACTCTCAAAATGATGCTGAGATCAATGCTGAAGCAGGAAAGAAGAGCCAAAATGAAAATCTAAACCAAGTATATTTCAAATGATTGAAAGTAACTTTGTTACTATCAGCAGTGACCTTGCTGAATTTTTACTTTGAAGTGAGATAAACATTATATATAATTGAAAATAATCACTATAACATCAAATGTTAGCTACAGATGGTTTTTGAAGACAGCTTTATACTTTTTGAATGACACTTGTTGAGAAAAATACAATTTTTCTTTAAAAAATACTAATGTAAAATACCAAATAATGAGATCAGGAATAAACACAGAGCAATAAATTTAATCTTGGCAAAATCAAAAGAACCTCATCACCTCAAATTATTTTAAACTATGTATGTAAACTGAAACTTTATGGACAAAATTTTTAACTCAGTGGGCGGGCGCGCGCTCGAGCGTGAAATGACGCGTGTCGACGTCAGCTGGGCATCCCGACATCAGCGCACAGTCGCGCAATAGTTTGGTCAGCGGGTGAGCACCAGAGTCAGCAGCACACCCGCTGACAATTAAAAGGCCTGTTAAGGCCATTAAAGAGTCAATTAAGTAAAGTTTTTCACTGCCCGTCTAACCTTACAGTTGGCGGGCAGACGAAAATGCCAAGCAGCCTTTGCATTTTTTTGGAAACCTCATCCACGGGCAGGATGAGGTTTCCAAAAGCAAATAAAAATAAAATAAAGGTTTTTAAATTTAATTAATAACATGTCCCTACTCATGTGACAGAGTCACATGGGGGGACATGTTTTATTACATTTTTCAAATCTTTATTTAAAAATACTTCATTTCCCTGAGGCAGCTCTGTGCCTCAGGGAGATTTTCAAGCACTCACTCGCGTACGTGCACGAAGTTCGCACTCGCCCCGCTTACCCTCCACCCCCCACCCACACAGGCAGTCTTGAGCACGGCAGCCCGCCAGCGTGAAATCATGGTCCGGCCCCGATCGAGGGCAGCGGTCAGCTTCCCAGCCACCCCTGCCAAACCCACCCGACCTGGGCTAAATTCTGCCCTTGGTTTTATTTTTGTTTATAGTATTTCAACCCAGTGTTATCCAATGCAATGATCAATAACAACATGTGGCTAATTAGAAATACAGATGCTGCCAATTGCATAATAAATGCCATTATTAAGAATGTGGTTTCGATGTTGAATGACATATACCTGTGCAATTTGATCATGTTGTAAGACTATTGCTAAATTCGTAAGGCAGAAAGCAGAGTCAGTGAGTGTTTTTGATTGTTGTATGGGATTTACTTCCTTGTTTACTGCTTATTAGTTACCCACTAAAGTGGTGTATAACATGGGTGAAAATGCTGGACTTCAGCGCCATGGGAAATGGGAAGACCAGCAATATTGTATTGAGTAGGGAGCTGCTATTGTAGCCAATCAGAATAACCATGCTCAGCTAGTCAAAGAAAGCAAGTTCAACCAATAACGAGCAGCTCCAAGAAGACACGTCATGGCAAAGGTCAGCCAGCATTCAACCAAGTACTGGATGGAACAGCGGCAGATGTAGCCATCTTGTTATGTAGGCCAAAGTTGTCAGCAATCACCCTGATGAAGTCAAAGTACTCCTCGCAATTACTGGACAAAAACCCAGACACTGCATTAAGATGTGCTATATTTGGTAAACTTGTGCCAGGGTTCCAAAATTTGGTGAAGAAGAAAGTCTGCAAAGTTTTACATTGAAATAAAAACAGCAAGTGCTGTAAAAACTCAACACGTCTGGCAGCATCTGTGGAGACAGAAACAAAGTTAACGTTTTGAGTTCGTATGACCCTTCTTCGGAGCTGCTTCAGAATCTCTGAAAAAGAGTCAGGTGTACCTGAGATGTTAACTCCGTTTCTCTGTCCATAGATGCTGTCAAACCCTGCTGAATTTTTCCAGCATTTTCCATTCTTATTTTAGATCTCCAGAATCTGCAGTATTTTGCTTTTAGTTAAGTTTTACATTGAATGGTTTTAGATTTATTTTAGTAAATATACACTTGAACTACATTTACCTCTATTCTATGTTAACACTTTTCTATTAAAATTAGTGCCAATGGCTAAATTGGAGTTGCTGTAGCCACACCTGTGGCTGGTCAATGATTTTTATTGGTCAGTGCTGTTTTAACCAATAGTTCTTAAACACATGTTGCTGTTAATATCACACTTCTCCTTTTTCAAACATCTACATGTCATTCTCTATTCACTTCCATGTGTACTGCAAACAAATTAGAATCTGAGATGCAAATTGATTACTGTAACAATACTTACAATTACATTTTAAAAGAAACAGAACAGAAAGGGAAAAGTGCTGACAGTACAATATGTTCTATCTTGTAATAGGTTTCAGGGTAGATGTGTAAAAAAGCAGAGCAGAAGAATATTGCAGTAGTTAAACAAAAAGGAGGATTTGGTTTCAGTGATGTTGATTAATGTCCTTGCAGCAGCTAAAATTATTCCATCTGTTACTTTCATTGCATTTAATTTTAGATGTGCATAATCTTTGTACACTTTCAATGAATAATGATATTGCATGCCTGGTTATTGACAATTTGCTTTAACTTATGGAAGCTGTTTGTTGCCTGATACTTATGCTATTGTACAAAAATAATGAATATCACCCACAAAACAGAAAAAAGGATGGATGCACTTTATAAACAATCCATAACGGAGATTGATTTATCATTAAAGTATGCTGAAAATGTATGCAAGAACATAAAATAAGAATTATGTACCAACTTAGCATCATTTAATGTCATGCAATATATTCTCAAACTAGATCATAAGATGACAGTTACATATTCCATGCTGTCAGAATGTATTTTAAATGAATTGAGGAATGGGCTAATAAAAACTGAAAAAACAGCAATGAGCAATATGATGGTATAAGTAGCCTTAATGGAGTAAAATAATTAAAGAACTTGCATCCCCTCAAAACTGTAGTAAACATGCTACACATAAATTTGTTTATAAACAATATAATGGAATACAATAAAATTATGGGTCCACATTTTCAGCTGCAGACATGTCAGTCCTCGGGATAATTCAGGTGGAATTTGGTGAACAATCCTTTGGGAGCCAGAAATGATGGCACTGAATTCCCAGCCAGAAGAAGTAACCTGCCCCTTATCCATTCTATCAGGGAGGAGGTTCGTGTGGAGTATTAACACTGACACAGACCTATTGGACTAAATAGCCCCTTTCTGTGTTGTAAATATTGTATCATTTGATGTAATATTTTCTTAAGCTTCTCTCTTCCAGTGGAAATAACATCTCAAGTCTCTGTGTATAGTTATAGTTTTTCTTTCTGAAGAATCTATTCAAGATGAACTTGGTTCAATCTTAATAAATGTTCTGTTCTGTTTAAAATGTTTTACCTACCTTGCCTTCAGTCCCTGCCACAAACTCCATCCCCTAGCCAATGGCTCCAGCCCTCTCACTGACAACTGTCTAAGGCTGAACCAAACTATTCCCAACCATGGTGTCGCAATTGACCCAGGGAGAGACTATTAACTGTATAGTCATGCCATCGCTAAGACTTCTGCCTACTTAACATTGCCCAGCTACACTCCTCCTGCCTCCAATTATCTGTTGCTTCGCCCTCATCTGTGCCTTTGTTCCAACTGGCTCTGGGTGGGACTCCCGCCTTGTACTCTCTACCAGCTTTAAGATCATCCAAAACTCTGTTGTCCGTATCCTAACACACACCAGGTTCCACTCCCACATTACCCCTGTGCTCACTGACTCATGGTTGAGCAACTCCTAGGCTTTAAAACTCTCATCTTGATTTTCAAATCCCTCAATAGCTTGGCTCCTCCTATCCCTGCAACATCACAACCATCTGAGATCTCTGTGCTCATCCAGTTCTGGTCCCTTGTACATTCCTGACTTTAATCACTCCAACATTGGTGGCAGTGCTTTTAACTGCCAAGGCCCCAAGCTCTAGGATTCACTTCCAAACCTCTGCTGTCTCTCTGCTTTCTCTTTCCTACTTTAAGGTCCCCCTTAAAACCTACCTCTTTGACCAAGTTTGGTCATCTGCCCTAAATTCTCCTTATGTAATTTGATGTCACGTTTTGTTTGATAACAGTGCTGTGAAGTGCCTTGGGAGGCTTTACTATGTAAAAGGTGCTATTTAAAAGTAAGTTGTTGTTTTTGAATGCATTCCGTTTCAAACTGAAACAAAATAATTTCAGAAGACAACAGTGGCTACTAAAGATGTTACCGTGGTCTTCACAGAATCACAGAATTGTAATGGTACAGAAGGAGGCCATTCGGCCCATCGTGTCTGCACCGGCTCTCCAAATGAGCATTATGACCTAGTGGCATTGCCCTGCCTTTTCCCCGTACCCTTTGATGCCTTTGATAATTAGTTTGAATTCTTTCTGAGAGTCTATCACACCTCGTCCTTATTGAGTAAGGTTGTCATTATTCAGATCTGCAGAGTCAGCTCATATTACACTACAAAGAAATTATAATTACAAACAAATTATATTTGCCACCTCAGCAGCTAACAGCCAGTTACAACTGTCTAGGTTGTCCTATTTAGAACAGTGGGTTTAATGGGGCAGACTTAATTAACATCCAAACTATGCTGCAGAGCCCAACAAACCATTACCATTGCCACGGGAGATCCAATAGTACAAATCATTGTTAAAAAACAATTTCAAAAACATATTTTGCAGAAATGCAAATGATGATTTTCTACTTGGCTGCCAAGGAGGTAACCTGGCACAATGGATTACCCACCCATTGCAGAACCACTCAGCCATTTTACCACCAGGTGCCAAGATTAGAAATGAATGGAATGATATAATAGTATTGACATTTGCAGGATAAAATTAGGCACATCAGTGTCAATGGTTTGAAGCTATAGGTATTTGTAATTTTTTTAAAAATTCACAGTACATTTTAGTATTAATGTAATATTAATTTCCAGGGAAAAAAATGCTTCCTGGCCTAGAGTCAAAGTTATTTTCAAACCGACTCTAAGTTCTCTCAGTAGAAGTTTTAAGTCATGGTCGATGTACCTGAAGCCTAAGGATTTGCTAAACTGAGGGTATTAATGCCTCTGTGAAAAGCTAAGTGGTCAGGTACAGGAGAGTGTGACTGCAAGTGAGGCAGGTATGGGGATCAAGAAGTTAGAAGTGAATGAGCCTCAGCTTTTGCAATTGTCCAACAGGTTCAAGATGCTCTCAAACTGTACAGACGAAAGTGGGGACTGCAGGGTGGATGAGCGAACTGGCCATGGCACCATGGTACAGGAAGCCATTCAAGCAGGGGGAGTTAATAGGAATATAATGGTAGTAGGAGACAGTATAGTGGGTGGGTTAGGTACAGTTCTCCATGCCTGATAGTGGGAGTCCAGAAGGCTGTGTTGCCTGCCCAGTTCCAGAGTTTTGGACATTGCTCGGGGCTGGAGAGGAACTTGCAGTGGGAAGAGCAGGATCCTGTGGTCATGGTCCACATTGGTACCAATGACATAGGTAGGATTAGGAAAGAGGTTCTGCTTGGGGAGTACAGTTGCAGCTAAATTAAAAAGCAGAATCTCAAGTAATAATCTCTGGATTATTAACTGAGCCACAAGCAAATTGGTAAAGAGTGAATAAGATTAGAGAGTTAAATGCATGACTCAAAGATTGGTGTGGGAGAAATGGGCTTTGATTCATGGGGCACTGGCACTAGTACTGGGAAAAGTGGAAGCTGTACCATTGGGACAGACTTCACCTGAACCATGCTGGCACCAGTCATATAACTAGAGCAGTAGAGAGAGCTTTAAAGTAAATAGTGAAGGCAAGGGATCAAATCTGGGAAGATGTGATAAAGTAAAAAGAGAAGACAAGGCAAGAGAGCTAGGTATGAATAAGAGAATTGAGAATCAGAACGTAGCAGGAAGGGACAGGGCATACAAACTTAAGGGTGAGATAGCAGACAAGGCTAGAGGTTGCGAAAATAGTAAAATGGCAGAAGTAAAGGCTATGTGTCTAAATGCACATTGCATTTATAACAAAATGGATGAATTGGGAGCTCAATTAGGAATAATATGTGCGCTCTTATAGCCATGACAGAGACGTGGCTGCAAGATGACAATGGCTGGGATCTGAATATTCAAGGATATGATATTTTGGAAGGACAGGAAGCTAGGAAAAGGTGGAGGGGTAACTCTGTTAACTGAGGATGGCATTAGTACATTAGCATTAAAGATTAAGATGTAGAATCCGTTTGGGTAGAGATGAGAAACAGCAGAGAAAAGACATCACTCGTGGGAGTAGTTTATAGGCCTCCTAACAGTAACCACACTGTAGGACGGATATACAGGAAGAAATAATGGGAGCTTGTGACAAAGGTACAGCGATAACCATGGGTGATTTTAATCTACATATAGATTAGACAAATCAGATTGACAAAGGTATCCTGGCAAATGAGTTCATAGGGCAGAAATTTTCGCTCAGTGGGCAGGTGCACGTCTGGCCCACTCAAGCATGAAATGACGCGCTTTGACATCGGCCGAGTGTTCCGACATCAACGCGCAATCATGCGATAGCTCGGTCGGTGGGTGGCCGAGCGTGCCAACGTCAACGTACAATCATGCGATAGCTCGGTCAGTAGGCATGTGCAAGGGCCGGCAGCATGCCCGCCGACAATTAAAAGGCCTGTTAAGGCCATTAAGTAATCAATTAAATTAAAATTTTCGTTGCTCATCCAACCTAACTGTTGGCGGGCAGGCGAAAACGCCAAGCGGCCTTTGCATTTTATTGGAAACCTCATTGACGGGCGGGATGAGGTTTCCAAAAGCAAAACAAAAAGTAAAAACCTTAACTTTTTATCAATAGCATGTCCCTGCTCAAGTGACAGAGTCACATGAGGGGACATGTTTCATTACATTTTTATTTTTTAAATTTTTTGTCATATGTCTTCATCTCCAAGGCAGCTCTGTGCTCACTCGCCCACTCACCCTCCTCCCCCCCACCCCGCACAGGCAGCGCTGCCGCTTGCATTTCACACTAGGTGGACCTTAATTGACCCGCCAGCATGAAATCGCGGTCCAGTGCCGATTGAAGGTGGCAGTCGGCTTCCCGACCGCTCCCACCTACCCCACCGAGCACCACCACCAAGGGCAAAATTCTGCCCATAGAGTGTTTTGGGAACTGTTTCTTAGAACTGAACATTCTACAGTCAATCAGAGAGCAGGCTATTCTAAATCTGGCAATGTGCAATGAGGCAGGATTAATTAATAACTTAGGAAGCCCTATGTAGCAGCAATCATAACATGATGAATTTGACATTTAGTTTAAAGGAGAGAAGAGTGGGTCTAAGACTAGTGCTTTATACTTAAATAATGGCAATTATGAAGGTATAAAGACCGAGCTAGCTAAAGTGAACCAGGAAATTAGGTTAAGGGGCAGGTCAGTAGAGATGTAGTGGCAGACATTTAAGGAGATATTTCATAACACTCAGCAAAGATACATTCCAGTGAGAAAGAAAGACTATAGGGGATGAATGAAGCAGCTGTGACTAACTAAACAAGTTAAAGATAATATCAATTTGACAGAAAAAGCATGCAATTCTGTGAAGATTAGGGGCGGGACAGAAGATTGGACAGAATATAAAAAGCAGCAAAGAATGACCAGAAGAATAACGAGGGAGAAATTAGAGTACGAGGGAAAGCTAGCTAGAAATATAAAAATAAATGGTAAACATTTCTACAGATGTTTAAAAAGGAAAAGAGTATTAAAGTGAGCATTGGTCCTCTACAGAGTAAGTCTGTGGAACTAATAATGGAAAATAGGAAATGGCGGCTGAATTGAGCAGATATTTTGCATCTGTCTTCATTGTAGAGGATACAAATAACATGTCAGAAATAATTGTGACTCATGAGGTGAAAGGGAGGGAGGAACTTAAAACAATTACAATCACCAGGGAAAGAGTACTGAGAAAATTATTAGAACTAAAAGCTGACAAGTCCCCAGGTCCTGATGGACTTCATCCTGAGTTTTATAAGAAATGGCTGCTGAAATAGCACATACATTGGTTTTAGTTTTCCAAAATTTCCTAGATTCTGGAAATGTCCCATCAGATTGGAAAATAGAAAATGTAACCCCTCTATTCAAGAAAGGGTGGAGAATAAAAGCAGGAAACAACAGACTAGTTTGCTTATAGACGGGCACTTCAGAAATCTCAATACAATCAAGCAGAGAAATCATGGTTTTGTGAAAGGGGAATCACATTTGACTAATTTATTAGATTTTATTAGAGTTCTTTGAAGAAGCAACAAGCAGCATGGATAAAGGGGAACCTGTAGATGTGGTGTACTTAGATTTCCAGAAGGCATTTGACAAGGTGCCGCTTCAAAGGTTACTACGTAAAATAAGAGCTCATGGTGTAGGGGGTAATATATTAGTATGGATAGAGGATTGGTTAGCTAACAGAAAACAGTGTCAGTATAAATAGGTCATTTTTGGCCTGACAAGATGTAATGAGTGGAGTGCCACAGGGATCAGTGCTGGGGCTTCAACTGCTTACAATCTATATCAATGATTTGGATGAAGAGATCGAAGGTATGGTTGCAAAATTTGCTGATGACACAAAGATAGGTAGGAAAGTAAGCTGTGAAGAGGACACGAATGCCTGCAAAGGGATAAAGCTAGGTTAAGTTTATGTGCAAAAATTTGCCCGATGAGGCATAATGTGGGAAAATGTGAACTTGTCCACTTTGGCAGGAAGAATAGAAAAGCAGCATATTATTTAAACGGAGAGAGAACTCTGAGGTACAGAGAGATCTGGGTATCCTGGGGGTACATGAATCAGAAAAAGTTAGTATGCAGGTACAGAGGGTGATTAGGAAGGCAAATGGAATCTTGTTGTTTATTGCAAGGGGAATGGAATATAAAAGTAAGGACGTTTTGCTACAGTTGTATAGGGCATTGGTGAGACCACAACTAGAGTACTGTGTACAGTTTTGGCTGCCTTATTTAAGAAAGTATATCGTCACATTAGAAGCAGTTCAGAGAAGGTTCACTCAACTGATTCCTGGGATGAGGGGGTTTTCTTGTGAGAGAAGGTTGGACTTGTATCCATTGGAGTTTAGAAGATTGAGAGGTGATCTTATTGAAACATATAAGATCCTGAGGGGACTTGACAGGTGGATGCTGCAAGGATATTTCCCCTTGTGGAAGAAACCAGAACCAGGGGACACAGTTTAAAAATAAGGGGTCTCCCATTTAAGACGGAGATGAGGAGAAACTTTTTCTCTCAGAGGGCCATGGGTCACTCACTTCCCCAGAGAGTGTTAGGGCAGGGTTACTGAATATTTTTAAGGCAGAGGTAGATAGGTTCTTGCCTAACAAGGGAATTAAAGGGTATTGGGCATAGGCTGAATGTGGAGTTGAGGCCACAATCAGATCAACCGTGATCTTATTGAATGGCGGAGCAGGCTCAAAGGATCGAATGGCCTACTCCAGCTCTTAATTCTTATGTTGATATGTTCGTATGTAAGATCCTGCTCAAATAAGCCTCAGGTAGAATGATTCAAATTATGTAAAATTGACTTAAATCCTAATTTCAGTCAAAAGTCTAAGGAGTGGGAAATTTATTTTACTGTCAATAAGATGTTTATTTCTCCTCCACTTTTTATTCACCAGTGTTTCTCTGCCTCAGCATCAAGGCCTTCACTCCCTGCTGGGGTACAGTTCAGTCGGTACTGGCTCATGCCTGAGGGAAAGCTTTGCCTCAGTGCACACTGGCAGCTATTCCCTATGATGGACATCAGGGCTTAGCCTGAACCTGCCTTACCTGAAGTCCGCACTCGTATATTTCCAACAGAAGTCACTGGATACTGACCAGCGTCAAAATCTCTGACCATCTTTCCCTTCCCTAAAGCACAGTCCTGAATTATAGGGCTTCTACCAATCCCTGGGTGAAATAAGATCATTAAGTAACTGACTTGTGATCCAACCTGGCAATTTCTGAGCCTGTGGGGTTCAGTTATTTACTTGGTAAACTGGTTGAGCTATTGAGAAAGTCTCTAATAAGACCTTTATTAGCTCATTCATGAGTTATGAGATCTTCCTTCTCACAGAATAAACCTGGTTCCCTTAAACTCCTCACTGAGCTTAATTGATTTATAATTACATTTATAAACATTCAAAAGGACAAAGTTTTCATAAAAAAGCTATTTACCAAACTTTAAATTGCTTGGGAAGGAGGATGAGACAAAAGTATGTGTCACTGTTATCATTATGAAAATGATACACAAATCACCATGATAATACATTTGAACATATTTAAATATTGTTACTTTCTATGTTTGTAAAGGAATGGAGACAGATTTGGCAAAGCATTTTCCTGAGAACACCATGACTTCAAATTTGTAGTTAATTTGATGTTCATTATGTCTAATAAATATGTAAATAAAAGCTAATAACAGAAAGCAAAGAACACAAAAAAAAGTGTAAGTGGCAGCTAAAAGCTTTCAACAGCTTGTATGAGTCAGCAACTCTGGAGCTTTCATTCACTGTGATTGCAAAAGAGAAACTCCACACCATGATGCATAAAGAGACTACCAGAATTACAGCACATTCATATCTTGCATTTACTGCCACTAATACAATGAATGGTAAGCATGGCTTAAAGTTCCTGAAATGGACACGAGCCATAAAGCATGTTGTTTGCACTAGTGTTAGTAACTAGTTATAAAAATTCCAGAAGGATTTGGAAATTGAGTGTGCATCCATAAAACCTCATGCTTCCTTATGATTTTCTGACAGGGAGTTTTTTCATAAGAACAGGATGAGCACCTTAATTTGGAGAAATATGCACCGTAATTCCCCTTATGATGGCAGTGATGTATCCACTGATGAGGAGCCTCTCTTTCAGCAAAACTCCAATGAAGAAGGCAGAATAAATGTGAGTATATATTATAGGAATTGGAAAACATTTTTTTGTAATGCTTCTGTAGAGCATGAAACAACTTTAATAGTTTATAAAGTAGAGAAAAAAAATCAAAGTTGCATTCCAGAAGTGTGACAATATCAAAACCATTTTCCATGACATTGTGATGGATGTTTATGAAGTAGAGCTAGGAGGCCAGTTATGCATGAATGTAAGTACACATGGATGCATCTTCACAGACATTGTCCCACGTCAATAAACCTTCCAGAATAAAATCTCTGATTTGTGGCTTTTCTGTAAGTTAGAGAAACTGCTTAAGGACAAATACAGACTGCATGTCATAAGTACATGGCTCATCTGAATTTCAGCAGGTCAAAGAGATAATTTGCTCTGATCCCTTCAGTAACATTCTGAAATTTCTAATCATCTGCTTTTTGTGTTTCACTGGTAGGAGCTCAAATGTTTTATTGTGGATTTTTGCGTTAAAATCTGATGCAGATTGCAATTGAAATGTGACAATTTAATTACATCTTTGTCTATGAATGGCTGCGGTACATGTACATTTGAATTGGTCAAACTGTACACAGCAAATGGATGTAGAATAAGCTGTGTTGCTCTGTAGAGGAGCTGATTTTGATTTATCCAGCTCCTAATAGTACAACAACCATTGAAATGGTGCACATTTCCTACATACACAAGGCTTATAATACATATTGAAATATGTATATGTTATATATAACTGTATTTCCTGTTAAAATCTCCATCCTGTTTATGCTGTCATTAGTCTAGAACTGAAACAAATTAAGCATGAAATTTTTTTTTAAACATTTTACTCGCTCCTTTAGAGTTTTGCAAAACATATAAAGTTCTTTTTGCACATACTGAGGAAGCTATTTATTCCAGAAAATGGGATCAATTACTTACAAGCTCTCTTCAGTAAAATGCTTGTAAGGATACTTTGCATGGTCATGCAGTTGTAATGCATTACTTAGCTTTGAAGGGAGATAATCAGATAGATTTCTGCTCCGAGCACCCATGAGGGTTGGTAATCAAATGGGCAGAAGGCATTAGTGCTGCCTGTCAATAGACTTAATGGGCTGGATTTTCCTGCAGGCTTTGGGACTTCGGATTTGAGGTCAAATGGGGGTCCTGAGCTCACATTTACCAGCAGCGAGACTGGCTCAGCAATCTTCTGGGAAGTGGTCTCCGAATTGGCTGCTGATGCACCCACTGTCCTATTCAGGGTGGTAGGCAGGTTTCCGACGCTGCAGGCACAATCAGAGGGCCAGCAAATCTGGGGTGGAGGGGAAACCCCTCCAGTGGAATTATTTGGGCTGTGGGTGCAGCCTCTCTCCCCGTGGCCCTTTTATTGAAGCATGGAGCCTATGTCTCAGACGGGCACCTGGCCTGCTGCAGAGAGGCCGCCTCCCTTGAACGGGCAAATTCATCATGCAGCGGTGGGGCCACTCTGCCAGCAGCAAAATGCTGAGTAAGGTTGCAAAATCACCCCTAATTAAGGCCTTAACAATGATCATTAGCTGCCCATCTCCATGGAGTATGCAGCTGATCCGCTTCCCAGCCTGGAAGTGGGAACATGTCGGGAGCCATCTCGCGTCGCAACACTATTTTTTGGGCTCCACCCCACCTCCAAGCCTGTCACCATGAGGCCGGGAAAATTCAGCCCTTTCTTTTCAGGTGTAATTTTAATTGGGCAATTGTATAGAATGGGCGATATTAAGAGACAGAATGATGTATCAGTTGTATCTGTATGAGTTGCTGCAATTCCTAGAGTCATAGCGTCATAGAGGTCTACAGCACAGAAAAAGGCCCTTCAGTTCATCGAGTCTGTGCCGGTCAAACAACTACCTAACTATTCTAATCCCATTTTCCAGCACTAGGCCCATAGCCTTGTATGCCATGGCATCGCAAGCACATATCCAAATACTTCTTAAATGTTATGAGGGTTTCTGCCTCTACCACCCTTTCAGGTAGTGAGTTCTAGATTCCCACCACCCTCTGGGTGAAAAAATTCTTCCTCACATCCCCTCTAAACCTCCTTCCCCTTACCCTAACTCTATGCCCCCTGGTTATTGATCCCTCCACTGAGGGGAAAAGTTCCTTCCTGCCTACCCTATCTATGCCCCTCACGATTTTATACACCTCAATCAGGTCCCCCCTCAATCTCCTCTGGTCCAGGGAAAATAACCCCAGTCTATCCAACCTCTCCTCATAACTAAAACTCTCCAGCCCAGGGAACACTCTGGTAAATTTCCTCTGCACTCTCTCTAGTGCAATTACATCCTTCCAATAATGCAGATTCCAGAACTGCACGCAATACTCTAGCTGTGACCTAACCAGCATTTTATATAGTTCCAGCATAACCTCCCTGCTCTTATATTCTATGCCTCGGCTAACAAAGGCAAGTATCCCATATGCCTTCTTAACCGCCTTATCTACCTGTCCCGCTACCTTAAGGGACCAGTGGACATGCACACCAAGGTCCCTCTGATCCTCGGTACTTCCCAGGATCCTATTATTCATCGTGTATTCGCGTGCCTTGTTTGTCCTGCCCAAGTGCATCACCTCACACTTTTCCAGATTAAATTCCATTTGTCACTGATCAGCCCATCTGACCAGCCCATCTATATCCTCCTGTAATCTAAGGCTATCCTCCTCACTATTTACCACCCCACCAATTTTCGTGTCATCCACGAACTTACTGATCAACCATCTCCCTTAACAAAACCATGCTGAATGTCCTTGATTAATCCCTGCCTCTCCAAGTGTAGGTTAATTCTGTCCCTTAGAATTGCTTCCAATAGTTTCCCCACCACTGAGTTTAGACTGACTGGCCTGTAGTTCCCTGGTTTATTCCTTCCTCCCTTCTTGAATAACGGTACCACATTGGCTGTCCTCCAGTCCTCTGGCACCTCTCCTGTGGCCAGAGAGATATTGAAAATTATTGCCAACACCCCTGCTATCTCCTCGCTTGCCTCACTCAACAGCCTGGGATACATTTCATCCGGGCCTGGAGATTTATCTACTTTTAAGCCTACCAGACAACATAGAACCTCCTCTCTTTTTATGCTAATTTCTTCAATTATATCACGGTCCTTCTGCCTGATTTCCATACACATGTCATCCCTCTCACTTGTGAACACCGACACAAAGTATTCATTTAGAACCCTACCCACGTCTTCCAGCTCCGGACACAAATTACCACTATGGTCCTTAATAGGTCCTACTCTTTCCCTAGTTATTCTCTTACTCTTAATGTACTTGTAAAATAACTTTGGATTTTCCTTTATTTTATCTGCCAATGTTTTTTCATGCCCCCTTTTCGCTCTCCTATTTCCTTTTAAGCTCCCCCCTACACATTCTATACTCCTCTAGGGCTTCCGCTGTTTTGAGCCCTCAGTATCTGCCACAAGCCTCCCTTTTTCTCTTTATCCAATCCTGTATATCCCTCGACATCACGGGTTCTCTGGATTTGTTGGTCCCACCCTTTGTCTTTACTGGAATATGTTGGCCCTGTCCTCTCCCTATTTCCTTCTTGAATGAGTCCCACTGCTCTGACGCAGATTTACCTAAATGTAGCTGCTCCCAGTCCACTCTGGCCAAATTATATCTGATCTTATTAAAATCAGCCTTTCCCCAATTTAGAACTCTGATTTCTGGCCCATCCTTGTCCTTTTACATAGCAACCTTGAATCTAACGGAGTTATGATCACTATATGCAAAATGGTCCCCCACTGATACTTCTACCACTTGCCCGGCTTCATTCCCTAAAATTAAGTCCAGAACTGCCCCCTCTCTTGTAGGACCTTCTACGTACTGGCTTAAAAAGCTCTCCTGGATGCATTTTAAGAATTCTGATCCCTCTAAACCTATCACATTATGACTAACACAGTTAATGTTGGGGAAGTTGAAATCCCTCACTATTACTACCCTATTATTTTTACACTTCTCTGAAATTTGCCTACATGTCTGCTCTTCTATTTCTCTATGACTGTTTGGGGGCCTATAGTACACTCCCAGCAATGTGATTGCTCCTTTTTTGTTTTTCAGTTCTACCCATATGGCTTCATTTGAGGAGTCTTCTAAGATGTCATCCTTCCCTAGTGCTGTAATTGATTCCTTGATCAATATTGCAATTCCCCCTCCTCTTTTACCTCCTTCCCTGTCTCACCTGAAAAATCCATATCCTGGAATATTGAACTGCCAATCCTGCCCTTCTCTCAACCATGTCTCTGTGACAGCAATGACATCATACTTCCATGTGTTAATTTGTGCCCTCAACTCATCTTCCTTATTTGTCAGACTTCTTGTATTAAAATAAATACCATCCAACCTTGCCAAACACCCTTGTGCCTTAACTGGCCTATAATTTCTATGCCTTCCAGAATCTCTTGCTCTCTCTTCTAATTTTGGCTGTGCATTTCCCCATGCTGAACCTCCCCTCAGGATCCCATCCCCCTGCCAAGTTAGTTTAAACCCTCCCCAACCACACTAGCAAACCTCCCTGCAAGGATGTTGATCCCACTCCGGTTCAGGTGCAACCCGTCCGCCTTGTACAGGCCCCACTGCCCCCAGAAACAGTCCCAATGTCCCAGAAATCTAAAGCCCTCCCTCCTGAGCCATCTCTCCAGCCACACATTCATCTGGACTAACCTCCTATTTCTATACTCACTAGCAGGTGGCACCAGAAGTAATCCAGAGATTATTACCTTTGATGTCCTGTTTTTTACTCTGTTTCCTAGCTCCCTAAATTCTGCTTGCAGGACCTCATCCCTCTTTCTACCTTTGTCATTGGTACCCATATGTACCACGATCTCTGTCTGTTTGCCCTCCCCCTTTAGAATGCCCTGCAGCCGTTCAGTGACATCCTTGACCCTAGCACCAGGGAGGCAACATACCACCCTGGAGTCATGTCTACATGCAGAGTAGTCTACAGTGTTGGTCATAATGAGTAGAACATAACCATCACTAATCCATGTTTATAGTCATTTTTTCATTGTGGCAGTATGAACATCCATTTGAGATACACCCAATGTACTGATGGGTACATCAACTGAGGCAATGCAATGGCTCGAATTTGGCACATTTCCAATGTCAGGCTGGAGAAAACCTCCTTGTCTACCTTATCCTTCTGGTTCAGGTTTTTAAAATTTCAGACTCTCTCTCTCGCTCTCTCTCCCTCTATTCAGGTACCATGCCCTCAGAGGCTGATGGTGACCATGGACCTTCATGTTGATTTCGCTTTGGAAGAATGGATCATCTTCATTGGTGGTACATTCACCCAGTTTGCGAGGCTCTTTATAAAGGTCATTCTTTGTCTATCTCGATCTTTTTTACATCGATCTTTCCCATCTGTAACAGGCTCTCTAAATCATGATTTCCTATTACGTGCCCAAGAAAGCTATTAGTTGAGTACTGCAACCTGCAGAAAGCAACAGCAAGCCACTGCAGTACCTTGCCAAGCATAGCCATGGACCAACACAAATCAAACAAAAATTTCAGACACAGACTCATATTCAGAACTTTCAACAGCTTGCTGCTCAGGTTTCTCCATAACTCAACCAAGGCAAGCACAGAATACACTTGGCCCATTTCCATTTCACAAATGAGTCCTCATAGAAGTCTACATCCTCAGTTATTTCTGTGCAGGGTTTGGAATGGCTGTCAAGTGGGTGGTCTTGGCATCAGGTTTTCCTGCAGAAGTTGGCACTTTCTCTTTGGTGAAACATACTCTTCTCATGCAGTGTCCCTCAATAAGATCTTCAAAAGACGTGCAAAGCTTGCAAATTCTTTGGGGCTGTGGGACACAACCTCTTCAAAAATGCTGACTGATCTTCCTTTCCTTCCTGTTTCTTGTCCTCTTCCAAAACAAATTGGCGACAAGGGAATTGGCAATTGAGAATCCCATAGCTGTAACTCCAGTAACTCCAGTAACTCAGAACTGCTTCCATTGTGCAGGTGAAATAATTTTCCCTCAGGTTGTTAAAGGCAGTTAGCCCTATTCAGGTGGAAAGCTAAAAAAAACTCTGCAAAAACTCTTATTCTAAATTCAATAATCTCTGTCGAAAGTTTTTCACCAGCAGGTTCCTAAATTCAGAGCATTCATCAGCATCAGCTGATTCCAGCAACAAATGATTTAAATAATTGATTATTACCCTTCATACAATGGCTCATGCCACTGTTGGCAATTCTCACTATAATAAGCTCCCAGCACCATCACCAAATGCAGGGGATATTCCAGACCACAGTCAATGTCCCAGAAAGAAATGCTGCCGACTGTCAGGACAACAGCAGTGCCCCAGGGCTCTGGCCTTCTTCCACTGAGCTCTCTGACACGGGTGAGACCAAACTGTTCCAGAGCTCCCTCCACACATTGCAGGCAGCAGCTGCCCTATCTCAGCAGACAGTTGCCATGAATCAAGGGATACCTATGCCCCATGTCTCTGCAGTCCAGCATCCCTACCCCCTTACCGCCACCCCCACCAACTCCGTGCGCCCCCCCCCCCCCCCCCCCCCCCCACCACCACAAGCAGTGCCCTGCCTCTCCTCACAACTTCTCATCTCCCTAATCCAAGGCAGTCTGTCTGTCTCTGCACCAGGCTGTGAGGGCGAAAGACACCACCAGGTATGGGAGGAAAGCATGGTGTCTTAGGTGAGTGAGCTACCTTCCTGCAGAGCCCATTTCTCTCCTGCTCCTCCTCACCCCCATGTCTTGCTTCTTCACCCACATGTCCAGGGGGTTCTCCATGCACATTTTAATTATTTAATCTACACTACTGTAAATTGTTTCTTGATGATCTCAGTTCCTTTACAAGCAATCAGTTGTCTGATATTTTCTTTTTATAGTTCATGGTATTTGAGCATCACTGGCTAGGCCAACATTTATTGCCCACACTTGGTTTGCCTTGAGAAGGAGGTGGTGGGCTGCGTTCTTGAATGCTGCAGTCCGGGTGGTGTAGGTACCCCCACAGTGCTGTAGGGAAGGAAGTTCCAGGATTTTGATCCAGTGACAGTGAAGGAATGGTGATATGGTTCCAAGTCAGGATGGTGATTCGCTTGGAGGGGAACTTGCAGCTGGTAGTGTTCCCATGCATCATGTCCTTCTAAGTGATAGAGGTCACAGGTTTGGAAGGTGCTATTTAAGGGGGCTTAGCAAATTGCTGCAGGACATGTTGTAAATGGTACATGCAGCTGCCACTGTGTGCCAATGGTGGAGGGAGTGAATGTTTAAGCTAGTGGATGGTGTGCCAATCAAGTGGGCTTCTTTTGTCCAGGGTGGTGTTGAACTTCTTAGTTTTGTTTGAGTTGCACTCAACCAAGCAAGTGGAGAGTACTCTAGCTCACACCTGACTTATGCCTTTTAAGTGTAGACAGGCTTACTCGCTGCAGAATTCCCAGCCTCTGACCTACTCTTGGAGCCAGATTATTTATATGGCTGGTCCAGTTCAGTTTCTGGTCAACATCAACTAGTTTCTGATGTTCGTGGTGGGAATTCAGCAATGGTAATGCTATTGAATGTCAAGGGGAGATGGTTAGACTCTCTCCTGTTGGAGATGGTCATTGCCTGGCAAATATTGCTTGCCATTTATCAACCCAAGCCTGAATATTGTTCAGGTTTTGCCCCATGCAGACATGGACTGCTTCATTATCTGGGGAGTAGAATATGATACTAAACACTGTACAAACATCTAACTTTATGAAGGAGGGAAGGTCATTGATGAAACAGCTGAAGATGGTTGTGCCTAAGACACTACCTTGAGGAACTCCTGCAATGATGGGCTGGGGCTGAGATGATTGACCTCCAACAACCACATCCACCTTCCTTTGTGCTAGATATGACTCCAACCAGTGGAGAGCTTTCACCCTCATTCCCATTGACTTCAATTTTGCTAGGTCTCCTTGAGCCACACTTGGTCAAATGCTGCCTTGATTTCAAGGGCAGTCATTCTCACCTGGCCTCCTGAATTCAGCTCTTTTGCCCATGTTTGGACCAAGGCTGTAATGAGGTCAGGAGCTGAATGGACCTGGTGGAATCCAAACTGAACATAAGTCAGCAGGTTGCTGAGTAAATGGTACTTGACAACACTGCCAACAACAGCCATCACTTTACTTATGATTGACAGTAGATTGATAGGTAGATTGGCTGGATTGGACTTGTCCTGCTTTTTATAGATGGGACATACATGGGCAATTTTCCACAATGTCATTCAAAAAAAATTTCTTGTCACTGTTAAAGAAATGCATATTTCAAGCATTACCACAGTAAATCCTTTGCTCTCTTTCAAGTACTTTGCACAGTCTTATACTTAACAACCTGACAACTCAACCTGTTAGCCCTGATTTTAACATTTTCTACCCTGTAGGAATGGAGTCAGTTCAAGTTGGACACCTAGTCTAGATGCACCACCTCCTCCCCCACTCCTCCCCACAGGTTTACTATTCATTGACTCACCCTGCCACTGACTCCTCACCGCCTTTTCCTGATTGCAAGACATGACTTGGAATGACCTGGCAGCTGATCGTCCAACAGCCAGCCTCTTCCCAGTCAGAACAGGGTGAGATGTCAACTGTTGGGATTTAAATGGGTCCCGGGCAAAGAAGGTTTAATTAACTTTTCAATGATGTAGCAAAAGGTTCCATAACTTAATTCATCTTGTGATGTTTTTACTTTCCCTCTCGCTGTGACCAGAATCTAGTTGCATTCCCTGCATGCACCCAGACTGCGTTGAGAATGTGTTTCTGTGAGTCTCTCAGCATCTACGCTAATGATGCCTGATTTACCCATTCCATCTTTAAACTTGGCTTCCAACATACCCACTGTGACTAAGGTGGTATTTGATTTCTCAGTATGCGAAAAACAAACAGCTTAACCTACATCACCTCACACATTAGATCAAGGCCTGCATGTGTACAAACAGTTTAACTGAATGGGCTACCAACATCCACCTGCCTGCAAGAAAAGTCTTTAATCCTCCCCATAACATTTTATGACTTATTTCTTCCTCGCATGAGAAGTGCACCTCAAAGAATTTTGATTGGCATGTAAGGATAGAGAACTTAGGCCTGGAAGGTGTTATGGACTGGAGGGGGTTTAATTTAGACTGCACTAATTTCTCCTCTCACCACCATCTAATAACAGAAAGGTGTTTTTGATTTGCTTCCCCCTTTATATGCAGTGGCATATTACCCAACCCCTCGGTTTTGGTGTGATCCAATTTCTATTAATAACCCCACAGCAAACTCGAGATAGGATGAACCCAAAGCGTTAGTTTATTTGCACACACTCAAACATGTGAGGTGGGTCGCCTTTGCAGTCACACAGTGAAAGAGGGATAGAGGAAATAAAGATTTACAGTGCAGAGACCACAGAGAAAAGAAATTATGTTTCATGTGAATTCCAGAGCCCAGAGTCAAATTCCAATGAGTTATTCCTTCGCAGTGGTCAGCAGGTTGAAAACTGATGCTGTATAATTCACTTTTCTGGTGATATTGACTTTACACAGTGAGATAGGCATGCAGAGATGAATTATTCTTGTAGGCGATGGTACAGAATTTCCAGCAGAGGCAATGTAGATGGTATTCAACCTGGGCAGAGCCTCTTTTCTGTGAGACCGCTTTTAAGATGGTAAACAGCAGGCTGAGATTTTGTAATACAGAAAGGCAATATTACTGGTTACACAAGCTAGAGGTCCATATCACATGACTTCCACCTCTCCACATTGTCTTTGACAAGGGATGCGTATACCTTGTCTGGGTCCCCAAAATGGTTAGATGTCCCAACCATTAGGAATTGAAAGAACAGTTATGGGGCCCTTTGTCCTAGCTGAAGAGTAAACTCTGGTTGGCCAACCTTAGTTATGAAATGCAGGTGACCTTTGTATAACCCTCTTTGAATTTGATCTCTGCAGCCTACAGCAGGGTCATTGGCATCTCTTCAGAGATAATGAGGTGCAAGTTTCTTCGATACTGCCATAGTAGCTCTTTATGTTTGAGGGTCACAGACAGACATAGCTTCAGCCATTTTAATAGATCTTCATCCAGTTTTTTAAATTTTAGAAATAGCCACGAGGGGATCTATAATCTATTTTATAGAAGATATACAGGGTGAGGTCTTAGACCCCTCACAAAGGTATCTTGCTTTTTACATTGACGGAAATAATGAATTCTGGATTCACTGTGGTAAAAGTAGAAGCTGAATGTACTGAGATAAGAAATAAGATGCAAAAGAGCCTAGTTATTGGGATCTATTTAAGGTCACAAAGTCGAGTGATGCTATGGGTTTTGAATTATAGAAAAAGATTAGCGAGCTATTTTTAGCTACAAATACAATTGGGAAATTTAATCTACTGGGATTTAACACCGAGGATTATTAATGTGAGCAGGAGTAAAGAGATTCACTTCCTGCCCATCGTCATGACCACTTCTTGACTCTGATGTTAAGGATCACATAATGGAAGAGCTCATTTTGGATCTGGTTTTGTGTTGAACAGCTTAAGGTTAGGAAACATTTTGGAAACTGCATCGTATCACAGTGGAGTTTAGTGTTAAAGTCACCATAGATAAGGAAAGCTCAGCTGAGAGCCTTAATATTACGAGACACTGAACAAATAAGGAAGCAACTGAAGGAGCTGGAATTGATTATTACAGAGACAAGGACAGCTGGTATAATAAAGGCACATATAGGGAATCTAAAGTCGAGTTATACCACTGAGTAAAAAACAGAATAAGAAGAGAAGGAAACCAATGTGGCATCAAAGGAAGCAATGCAAGGAATAAGGGAAAAATGTAGATAGCAAAATTGTATAGCCGCCCAACCCCTCAAACAAATGGGTGCAGGGATGCAATGTGCAATTAACCTGAGACTTTTCCTTTTAAAGTTTACATAAACTTCATGCTGCCTGCACATTTACATGATATATGCATGCAGACCAGCACTAAATGCAGTGATTGCACACTTCAGTGGGGGACCTAAATGTGTGCCATTTAAAAATAGAGTGCAACATTTAAAGCCAGCCTGCACCTCTTAAAGAGGAGGTGCATTCTTGGGTGGATCAAGTGCTGGAAGTGACTGTGGAAGACACTCTGAGCAAGGTAGAAGACTGCCTAATGCTGGAACAGGGTGGAGGGCATGCTAAAAGGTTCTCAAATGCAGAACTGGAGGTCTTGGTGCAGGAGGTGGACAGGAGGAGAGGGGACCTCTAAGCATAGGGGGCCAGGCAGCCCACCAGACAAACTCTCGGAAGGCAATGAGAGCAGATATGTATCATGGTCAATGCAGGAAGTGTAGCTCCGAGGGCCTGGATGTAGTGCCCCAAACAGTTTAATGACCTCACACGAGTGGTCAAGGTCAGCAAGTTCATCTGCAAATTGCATAACCTTACGCCTCAACTACTAGCTCGATTCATCACTCACTCCACTAACCTCACTCAACTACCAAAAATCTCAATCAGTCATGACTTATACTTCACCTCAGCATTACACATTTATCACTGCTGCCAGCCTCACACCCACAGCTCACAGCTTGCACACATTTTAAACATGGCAGGCACATCACCCAAACCATACTCACTAACACACTTCCCTCACTCTTTCACAACAAGGTGGTGCATAATAGGCAGCAGCACCCAACTGGCGGGGGACAGGTATGAATGTATATACTTACCTCCATTTGGGGCAGTCACACTGAAGCAGTGAACAGCAGCAGAGCTGAAACTGCAACCCTACCTTGCGCCTTTCTCCATTCCGATACCGCAAGTGGATGACGAACTGTGAAATATTGAGATGTACCCTGCTCCAGCTTGAAAGAAGTTCCTGGCCACAGTCACCTTCACAGCCACCTGCAAAGCCATCCTTGCAGTCCTCTGAGACTGCAGGTCTGACCGAAACATGTGGCAGATTTCAGCGAGCGCCTCTATAGTAACAGAGATGTCACACACTGTTCCTGGCTTAAGTTGGGGCAGAGTTGCTTCCTGAAAACCCGGGTGGATATGACCTTGTGCTGAAAGCCCTTCTCTTCCTCCTCCTTCTTTGAACAACTTGTTCTCCTCTGTGTTGCCTCTTCTCATTCTCCATGTCATGTTACAAACCAATGGGAATAGAATCTACAGCAACTATGACTGGGCGCAAGTGGTGTGAGTAGATTCCTTGAACTGAAAACCAAAACCTCACCACATGCTACACCACTCCCTATAGATTTCACCAACTTTAAATACAGAACAAACCACAAAACACTTCTCTTAACTCAACAACAGCCACTAGAAATCAATCAAGCTAACCTAAAAGTTGTTGTTGATCCCTTTAAATAGCACTGGAAGAAGGGGTCCTTCATGTTGCTGAATGCATGTTGAGCTGTGTGAGTTTAAGAGATTGTTGGAGCATTCAGATCACAAGTGGCATCACTGGGGTCTAATCCACATAATGCATTGAATGACATCACAATCTGCCTACTCTGTATACTTAATACACTCTAGTTGCCCATGCTAACAACCTCAACAAACTAGTGTCCAACGTGGTCTATATCAGAAGTGCACATGCAGCGCATTGTTATTTTAGTTCTGTAATGGCAGCCATAGCACCAAAAATATCTAACTTTTGCAACAATAAAGTGATCCTCAAATATACATCACTAGGTTTAATGGTAGACAGACAGGAGTGTAAGGCTGTTAAAACTGGTTACACTGGCACAAATAAACAAAGAGCAGAAGTGCAATGATTATATCATAAAACAATATAAAGGGCCTGTATCATTATATATCTGTAAACAGAAGGTCTAAGGCTTGAATTTTAGCTCCCAGGTCAGGAGCACAGTCAGGAGAATTTCCAGCTCTGCAAAGCTGACTCCTGAAAAAGTGTCCTGGAAGTTCCAATTTTTATTCTGGGGGGGTGGAGAAGGAGATATTGGGAGTCAGGCTCGCCAACCCCAGAAACAGTTCAGGGGCAGCACTGAGACTGCTGACTGTGGAGGTGGGCTGGGCAAAAGGCCGGCCTCAGTGATCCGACACTATGCCCCAGCTGCAAAACAAATCAATGAATTTCTGGAGCCTTATGAAACTGATCATTAACGTGTCATGAAATGTAAATCTCATTGCTCCATCATCTTTCAATGGGACCATTCTTGAGGGATTCTACAGTTCTGCTTACCACCAGTGTTCCTGAGGTCTCCCTTGGAAGCGGAACTTAATGCAGTCCATGGTGGGGGGGGGTCATCTCTAACAGTGTGGTATATGAAGGTTGCTCTGTGATCTGTAAGAAGTTGCTTGGCTGTTCAAACGGATGGGAATTCTTCACTTCATATCAGACCCTGTAAAGTTGGGATCAGAATGTCATATAACAAGGCCAGTGGCAATACCAAGACTCCACTCAGGAACAACAAGTTACCCTTCAATTTTCACCACCACCCTTTCCATATAGTGATTCAACCTGGGGGATGCTTGGCGATTCCACTGAGTGCTCAGATAAGGTTTGTTGCTGCAGCCCTCAAGCCACCGCCCATACATTTTGGGGGGAGGCTGTGGCATAATGATAATGTCACTGATCTGTAATCCAAAGGCTCAGGCTAATTCCCTGGGGGGCATAGGTTCACCATGGCAGCTGATGCAATTTAAATTCAATTAATAAATCTGGAATTAAAAAGCTAACCTAATGGTGACCACAAAACCAACCTCAATTGTCATAAAAACCCATCTGGTTCACAAATGTCCCTCAGGGGAACAAAATCTGCCCTCCTTAATTGGTCTGGCCTACATGTGACTCCAGACCCACAGAAATGTGGCTGACTCTGAAATGGCCTAGCAAGCCACTCAGTTGTATCAAACCGCTATGGCGTCTAAAAGGAATGAAACCAGACAGATCACCTAGCATCAACCTAGGCACTGGAAATTACAATGACACACCCAGCCCTGTCAACTCTGCAAAGTCCTCCTTACTAATATCTGAGGGCATGTGCCAAAATTGGGACATCTGTCCCACAGACTAGTCAAGTAATAGCCTCACAAAATCATACTCACAAAATCATACCGTACAGACAATGTCCCAGCCGCCACCATCACTTTCGCTGGGTATGTCCTGCACCATCGACAGGACAGGCCCACCAGAAGTGGCAGCACAGTGGTATACAGTTGGGAAGGAGTTGCCCTGAGAGTCCTCAACATCAATTCTGGACCCCCTGAATTCTCACAGCATCAGGTCAAACATAGGCATGGAAACCTCCTGCAGGTTACCACCTACAGCCCACCTCAGCTGATGAATCAGTGGTCCTCCATGTTAAACACCACTTGGAAGAAGCACTGAGGGTGGCAAGGAGGTAGAATGTACTCTGGGTGGGGGACTTCAATGTCCATTAGCAAGAGTTGCTCGGCAGCACTACTGACCGAGCTAGCCATCCTATGTCACATAGCTGCTAGTTTGGGTGTGCGGCAGGTGGTGAGGGAACTAACAAGAGAGAAAACATACTTGACCTCATCCTCACCAATCTACCTGTCACAAATGCATCTGTCCATGACAGTACTGGTGGGAGTGACCACCACACAGTCCTTGTGGAGACAAAGTCCCGTCTTCACATTGAGAATACCCTCCATCGTGTTGTGTGGCACTACTACCATGCTAAATGGGATAGATTTCAAACAGATCTAGCAACTCAAGACTGGGCAGCCATTAGGCACTATGGGCCATCAGCAGCAGCAGAATTGTACTCGAACACAATCTGTAACCTCATGGCCCAGTATATCCCCATACTACCATTACCATCAAACCAGGTGATCAACCCTGATTCAATGAAGAGTGCAGGAGGGCATGTCAGGAACAGCACCAGGCATACCTAAAAATGATGTTTCAATCTAGTGAAGCTACAATTCAGGACTACTTGCATGCCAATCAGCAGAAGCATCATGCGATAGTCAGAGAAAAGAGATCCCACAACCAATGAATCAGAGCTAAGCTCTGCAGTACTGCCACATCCAGTCATGAATTGTGGTGGACAATTAAACAATTAACTAGAGGAGGAGGCTCCTCAAACATCCCCATCCTCAACGATAGGGAAGCTCAGCACATCAGTGTAAAAGACAAGATTGAAGTGTTTGTAGACATCTTCAGCCAGAAGTCCCGAGTGGATGAATCATCTCGGCCTCCTCAGGAGGTCCCCAGCATCACAAATCCGATTCACTCCACATGATATCAAGAAACGGCTGAGGGCACTGGATACTGCAAAGGCTATGGGCCCTGACAATATTCCAGCAATAGTACTGAAGACTTGTGTTCCAGAACTAGTTGCGTCCCTAGCCAAGCTGTTCCAGTACAGCTACAACACTCCCATCTACCCGGCAATGTGGAAAATTGCCCAGGTATGTCCTGTAAACAAAAAATTCGGTAAATCCAACCCGGCCAATTACCACCCCATCAGTCTACTCTCTCATCATCAATAAAGTGATTGAAGGTTCATTGCAGTGTTATCAAGCGACAATTACTCAGCAATAGCATGGCCACTGACGCTCAGTTTGGGTTCTGCCAAGGCCACACAGCTCTTGACCTGATTACAGCCTTGGTCCAAACATGGACAAAAGTGATGAATTCAAGAGGTGAAGTTAGAGTAACTGCCGTTGACATCAAAGCAGCATTTGTTGCATCAAGGAGCCCTAGCAAAACTGGAGTCAATGGGAATCGGGGGAAAACTCTCTACTGGTTGGAGTTACACCTGACACAAAGGAAGATGATTGTTGGAGGTTGATCATCTTAGTCCCAGGACATCACTGCTAGAGTTCCTCAGGGTAGTGTCCTAGGCCCAACCATCTTCAGCTGTTTCATCAATGACCTTCCTTCCACCATAAGGTCAGAAGTGGGGATGTTCGCAGAAGATTGTACAATGTTCAGCACCTCAGATATTGAAGCAGTCCATGTCCATATGCAGACAGACCTGGACAACATTCAGCTTGGATTGACAAGTGGCATATTATATTCGTGCCACAGCAAGAGAGAATATAACCATCGCCCCTTGACATTCAATGGCATTACCATCACTGTATCCCCCACTATCAACATCCTTGGGGTTACCATTTACCAGAAACTCAACTGGACTAGCCAGATAAATACTGTGGCTACAAGAGCAGGTCAGAGGCTAGGAATCCTTTGGTGAGTAACTCACCTCCTGACTCCCCAAAGCCTGTCCACCATCTACAAGGCACAAATCAGGTGTGTGATGGAATACTCTCCACTTACCTGGATTGGCATCCCATCCACAACCTTCAACATTCACTCCTCCACCACTGTTGCTCAGTGTCAGCAGTGTGTACCATCTACAAGATGCACTGTAGCACCTTCTGAACCCACATCTTCTACCACCTAGAAAGACAAGGGCATCAGTTGCATGGGAACACCACCACCTGCAAGTTCCCTTCCAAGTCACTCACCATCCTAACTTGGGACCATATCACCATTTTTTCACTGTCGCTGGGTAAAAATCCTGGAACACCATTCCAAACAGCACTATAGGTGTTCCTACAACATGTGGACTGCAGCAGTTCAAGAAGGCGGCTCACCTTCTCAAGGGCAATTAAGGATGGGCAATAATGCTGGTCTAGCCAGCAAAGACCACATCTCATGAATGAATTTTTAAAAACCCTCACCCCAACACACTCTCCCCTTGCCCCATCCTTGCTGACCGATTCCAGCCTATGCCCCTCTACCCACCCCCTTGGCCTCTCACAGTCTCCATGCCAATGTATGCCTCTCTATCCAACCCCATGTCCTTCATAGCCCCTATGCCAACTTAGTGTCAATTCTTGCCATGCCCCACCACCACCCTTTGCCTTTACACCCTCCATGCCTACTTACCCAGCATCCACCATGGTCAGCCCTCCAACCCATGTTGAGAGGAAATAAAATTGATGAATTCGCTAGATTAAAAAAACAGTCATTGATATAAGAGCATTCACTAGATTTAGATTCCTTCAACCAATAATGCTTTATAACAACAAGCATTTGAATTCATAGTCCTATATCAAAGACTTAATAATTGGAGCTGTCAATTAAACAGTGAACTGACAGGCACCCCACAGTGATAATGATAGGTTGTGAAAACAGTCATGCAACACAAATCCTATAATTATAGCCCTAGGCTTTTTCAATAAACTGTGAAATAACAAGCACTGCCTACTGCTGTTTTTAAAATTCTAAGGCCATGAGATTTAAATCACTTGACATACTGAGAGTTCCCTTGACAGTTTCCTTGGCAGTTACAATGAGTTTATCCACTTTTTACGCATATTCATGTCTATTTTTAACAACTCTAAAGGGCACCTTATCTCACCCAAAGGGCACCTTACATCTCCCAAAGGTGTCCCTGGTCCTATGCAAAAGGGTACCCTGCCCCTCCTAAAGGATACTCTACCTTTCCAAAGAACTCCGCTAACTTTATAGATTTTCTCCTGATAAGTCTAAAGTGCACGTGTCATGTTTCAGACAGCCCACTAGCCAAAATTGGATCTAACTGAATTCAGCTGCACTTTAACATGTGCAGCTTCCTCCATGAACCATGGATGTACAAGTACATTCTGTTTTCCCCCTGCAAAAATGGTAAGGGCCGGGTTTGAGGGTGGGACTTGCAGGTTAGGGCCCCCACTGCCATTTTTGCTATGATAGACAGCCTCTCCATCTGTACAAAAATACAGGTTGAAGCATTTGTAGGGCCTTTAAAAGGAATCCAGTAGTTAGGAAATAGTAGATACCCCAAACACTTCCTTTGTATTGATATTTCACAGAAGAAGATCCTTTGTCTGAAGTAAAAGCTGTTTTTGTTTGAAAAATTAGGAGGAAATTTTAAGAACAGTTATAATTTCTGATAAAGAAGTAATGGTTTCATTGAAAGATCTTCACAACATCAATTTAATCCAGTCTATAACCAGATGGCCGGCTTCCCAGGTTGTTTAATGAAATAGCTGTTGCAATTAGGTACATACCAGTGAGGATCTTTGGAAAATCATGAGAATAAGGAGTTGGACAAAAGGATTGGAGAAAGTCAACATACATCATTTTTTTTTAAAGAAAACTGGGGCAGAAGATCTCTCTTGTAAATCACAGTCTGTTAACACTGAGATCTGTTATGAGTAAAATGTTAGCTGCGAGGCTGAACAAGTGAAATCAGGAAGCACACTTTCACATAAAGGACAATAGGAATCTGGAACTCTCTCTCCCAAAAGGCTGTGAATGCAGGGTCAATTGAAGCTTTCAAGACTGAGGTTAATAGAGTTCTGTTGAGTAAGTGTATCAAGAAATAGATCTAATGCAGATAAATTGGGTTGAGGTACAAATCAGGCATGATCTAATTTAATGGGAGAACAAGTTTAAAGGCTGAATTGTCTATTCCTGTTCCTATGTATAGTGAAAGAAGTATGATGTCATCATGTAAAATATGGTTTGATAGAGGGGATCATGCTTGATAAACATTGGACACCATTCCTGATGTCCTACAGATGAAATGCTTCTTACAGGACTCCATGTTGAAGCTCACTGTTTTGTCCACATATATCATTGCAAGCATCAAAATCTGTTACAAGGAAACCTTAAAAAAAAAGGTAATTTTGTGCCGACAAGCTTCTTTTTGCAGCTTCTGCTGCTATCCTCATAGTGGACTGTGCTTCCCATTTATTTCAATGAAAGAAGTACAATTACAGTTTTAATGGATTTGCTGTTTGTCACTATAGTTTCAGTTTTTATTTTGCTTTATCTGATCTTACAGAACCATATTCCCAAAATCAAATAAAAATATTATTTTGTAAAAGTTCAATATTTCTGTTGCGGTCCATGGCATTTTGTACCGTGCCTGACAATATGGCATTAATGACGTCATCAATATTCTACAATAATATTTCTGGGCAGCCTCTAACAGATGTCAGGGCAATTTTATTTTGCCGAATGTCAAAGGAGCACTTATGCAGAAAATATGCTGAACAGCTCTCAGACATTTTCCCAGGTTCTTTGAAATGTGTATCCAACTGCATTTACATTGATTCAAAAGAAACTGACAAGTAGACAAAAATGCCATTAAGACTTGGAACCATCTGGAACAAATATTGCCAAGCAAACAAAAAGCAAAAACCAATCCTGCTCCATTTTAACCATTGGGCTGCTCGAATGTTATGTTCTTAAAGTTCCATGTGGGTTAGATTTAAGAAATAGCTCAATGATAGCATTCCCACTGTTAAATCAGATGTGCATGTGTTCCAGGATTTGAACACATAAGGTTGATACTTTAGCGCAGTAGTGAGAGGGTGCTGTCTTTTAAATGAGAGGTCCTGTTCATCCCTGGTGGATGTACAAAACTCAATGTCACTATTTAGACCATAAGACATAGGAGCAGAAATTAGGCCATTCAGCCCATCGAGTCTGTTCCGCCATTCAATCATGGCTGATAAGTTTCTCAACCCCATTCTCCCACCTTCTCCCTGTAACCTTTGATCCCCTTACCAATCAAGAACCTATCTATCTCGGTCTTAAATACACTCAGTGACCTGGCCTCCACAGCCTTGGTATTTGTAGAAGAGCTGGGGGAGCTGTTCTGGTAACTGGGTGAAAATGTATCCCTTTCATCCTTGTACTATCAAAATCAAGCTATCTAGACATTTATGTCACTACTGCTTGTGAAAGTTTGCCATGTGTAACTTGGCTGCCATGTTTACTTCATTACAATGACTGCACTTTAAAATGATATAATTGGATGTGAAGCAGTTTATCATATTTTGAAAATATGAAAGGTGCCCTATAAAGACAAGTTCATTTTTTCTTTTGGCTATTAGATTTCTCCTGGATATTTTAAAGTAAGTACGAATTAAGCCAAAATTCAAGATCTTTTATAAATGAATCCTAGTCAAGCTATAAAGACTTCAAACAAATAAATTCCCAGTGAAGGATTGTATTTATCCCAGAGTATCCCAGCGTACCATTGTCAGCATGTTGCCAGCTGTCCTTTGATTCTAGCATGACGTCTAATCAGGATCATGAGTTTCTGCAATGAGTGACTGAACAGACTAATTCTCGACCCACAGATCTTTGAGTACATGGGGAAGGATGTCACATGAGTAAGCGGGACCTGGAGTGCAGGATTTTCTTTCTTTTCTCTCCTTCTCTGCCACTGCTCTGCCTCATCATTTGAGGCATTGTTTTTCAAAATGTGATGCAGCTTGATGGACAAGTTCTCGGCATTTTGAACAATTGGTAGTAAGCTCCGCTTAGTCACTAATGTCAATGCTGCTATGCTTCAAAGAGAACTTCAGAGTGGTCTGCGAAGTGTTTTCAGTAAATATAGCAATGCAGTAAAAGAGTCCAGAATGTACAGGCAAAGGCTACCTGTAATATTTGAAAACACAGCTATTCCTGAACAACCTAGACTGCATACGTGTAAAATAATTACATTTCCAGGATTAAAAGATTCACTAATAAATTCAAGGCCATCACTGAATGGTTAGTGCCATCCAAGAAGAGGAGTCCCCTGACACTGATAAAGGAATAGGAGAGTTAGATACTACTGCAGTTAAGGAAACAGATATATTAAAAACAGCTGTAGTTCCCAAATTGTGAGTGCTCCACTGTAGGATCGTGCAGATTAGAACAAGAAATAACATGCTCAGTTGGACATAGAAGTTGCATGACTCTGTGGTGATGGCAAGTACAATTGGAAGACACCCTGCAGAAGTGCCATTTCTGCACTCCGGGCCACTCTTGTGACAATTCAAGATCTGCCCTATTTCATTCTTCAGAGACTCTAGAATTGGTATTCTGAGAGGTGGATGCTGCAGGATTTGTTTGTGTCTTGATTCAATGAACCCTGACCCTGACATGACTTCCAAAGTTAAATTAATTTTAATAAGTGCAGTTAAATCCCAGTCTGTATTGAGTCTGATGCTGAGACCTTGCCAAAGAATGGGGTTGATAATTGCTGACGATACATGATTTCCTGCACTTCCCCCACACCCCAAACCCGACCACTGAGGACTCCTGATAATCAATGACAAATAAATTTAAAGGGATGTATGCTTTATGTGGGCAACATATATTTATTGATTGAAAAGATCATGAATATTATCAGTACACATTTGAGCCATTCCAAAAGTTGTCTGGGGCAAAGATGTAGTTAGTAATACACAATAGCTGGAACAGTAAATGTGCGTGCAGAACATGGAGTCTCTGGGCTAATGATGGAGTGAAACCATCAAACACCAGTTTAACAACTGGCAAATAAAAAAATGCTGCTGGCATGAGGTAATTACTTTCAACTGGAAACTTTGGTATCTCAACACCACCAAAGGGCTTAACACAGAAAAGCTCTGTAACACAACGTAGATGCTTTAACATGTCAAAATGACTTTTCTTGTAGAATGAGATAGGCTAAGAGAAGAAAACAAACCCAAACAGTAGGAGGCCACAGGAATTACAAGCTGCTTAGGAGGAGACTGCCCTCTTAGAGCATCCAGGAGATAAGAGAGGGTGAGGCTGCACACCTCCCAGAAGCTGTGGGTTAGTACATCCACTTCTTGTTTATTCTCATTCCCTTCTCACTCATTCCCACACAGGCATATGCTCAATTTCACAATACAATTATATAGTATAAAGCATATCTCTCTTGACATCATTGTAACCTTGGTCACTTTTTTCTTATTGCATACCTGAAGCAGCCGCAACTTTCTAAAAGGCTAGAATGTGACAGCAACTCAGAGCACCTGGGATCCACTCACCAACCCTTGCAGGTCCCAGCAAAACTACATCCATTCTGTAGGATAAGATAGCATTGGATGATTCATTGGGAACAGCTGAGGAGGTGATCAGAGGAACAGGAACCAGGGCTCTTGACCTATACTTGGGGAATTTTAGCAATGTATGTTGCCTTCCTGCTGCTGGCCAGTAGGAAAGGGGATAGTTATGCTGACCAGCACATCAGTCAGTTGTTTCATATGTCTGTGAGTAGCTGGTCTTTCACATGATAGACTAGGAGGTAAAGCCAGCAACAATGAGTGGCCATAACCTTGCCTGTTTCCTGAATCCTATGGAGTCCAAGAGTCTGCAGATATGACAGGCAGTTTTCATTTTCCTACTTACTGCCTCCTAAAAAATGGAACAGTACCCAAATCAAAATGAAGAGGCTTCTAGTACCAACTAACTGTTGCTTTGATGTAAGTTCCAATTTTCAGGCAGCCTTGAACCCTAGCAGCAGGAGTTCCCATTGGAAATAGCCTTAACCAAGAAAACAAATAGGGGTCAAGTCAAATAATGTGGACCCTACACTCTCTGAGTCAGTGGGACTGCCACCAACTGCTCTCCACAAACAAACGGTGGTACATGTCAGGAGACGGTTATTCAGGAAATATTTAAAGAGATCCTCAGCTGCTGACAGGTAAAGCTAGATGAAGTTATTGGAAACATTTTTCTGACAGTTGCTTTTGAGTTTTCCACCTTAATGGATTTGAAAGTTGATGTATTTGCTGCGGCAGGTTCTGCACTCATGTTGCCTTCTGCTATGCAGTGATGCTTCTTTTCTATCCTGACCTGCTTGTTATGTTGCTGCAGTCCTTCAGCAAGCTGCCTTACTGCCTGATTTTGCACCTCCAAATTGGCAAGTTGTGTATTTGGAGCATCTTGCATGTCTACATCTTGCCGATCACCTAATAATAAAGATGACCACTAAACTCACATGGATCCTCTAGGCAATTGCTGAGCCCCTTTGCTGTTCTCCCTCCCCCACCCCTCATTTACTACACAGATTCAAATCATTCCCAAGGTGTATCCCATCATGGTGGATTGAACAATCCAGTTCTGGTGCCTTCTGATTTCAATATCATATATTGTTCCACTTAAATTATGAAATACTGAGAATTGCAGGGCATGGTAACATGCCAAAGGGTAATTCAATGTGATGCAGTTTCCAGTTAGATGCAGTGGGACACCCTAACATGGTATGAATTTTATTCCTGTGGTAGATGCTTTACAAATCCCATTTTTATCTTTAACACTGTTCCTGTTCTGTAGAACTCTGGGAAAGAGTGCCTGTACTGAAAAAGATAATCTGAAACAGTCAGACACAGATTTTAATCTCTAGTCACTGGGTCTGAGGCAGTAAGAAGAATCTCATCTTTCAATATGACAGAGCACAACACCAAGTAACCAACTGTTATACCATTTCAGTGGTGACTGGTAATTAGTAATTAAGTGGGTTCCACACGGAACAGTGGTAATGGTGCGTAGCTTGTTATTTTAGTGTATGAGAAATGGTAGGAAATAGATGTATTTTGTTAGAGAACTATATTCTGTTCATTTAAATATTCCATGAGGGCTGATTAGCTCAGTTGACTCAACAGTTAGCGTGTGATTCAGATTAATGTCAACAGCACAGGTTCAATTGCAATTCCACTGATGTAGACTTGTGACCTGCCCCCTTGCCCTACCTCTGAGAATGGAAGGCAATGGCAAATCACCACTAAAAATAAATAGCCAAGGGACTGGCTCAGAATGGACCATGGGCAGGCAATGAGCCAAGGACCTGAATTAGACAAAGTACATGTGAATGAATGAATATGTTTCATGTAATCTAAGCCAGTTTTTTGGTGTACATTTGGCCATCTCTCACAAGATTGTTTTATTCCACCATCTGAAGCAACAGAATATTGTACATTGCTTCAGTTGTGAGAGCACATTATCTAGTACACACCATGAAGGATCCATTGTTACAGACACTCAGTCAAACTGTTGTTTAATTAGACAATAGAATCATAGATTCATAGAAGGAGGCCATTGCCCCATCGTGTCTGTGCTGGCTTTCTGAAGGAACAATTCACCTAGTGACACTTATCCTCCTTCTCCCCATAGCCCTGCACATTCTTCCTTTTCAAATACTAATCTAATTCTCTTTTGAGCGCCTCTATTGAACCAGCCTACACCACATTCTCAGGCAGTGCATTTCAGATCCTAACCACTCACTGCATGAAAAAGTTTTCCCTCTTGCCACCGTTGCTTCCTTTGCCAATTAGCTTAATTATGTGCTCCCTTGTTCACAATCCTTTCATCAATGAGAACAGTTTCTCCCTATCTACTCTGTCCAGAGTCCTCCTGATTTTGAATAACTCTATCAAATCTCTTCTCAACTTTCTCTTCTCCAAGGAGAACGGTCCCAACTTCTCCAATCTATCTATGTAACACAGAAATTCCTCACCCCTGGAACCATTCTCTTGAATCTTTTCTGCACCCTCTCTAATGCCTTCACATCCTACCTAAAGTGTGGGGCCCAGAATTTAACACAATACTCCAGTTGAGGCCAAACCAGTGTTTGACCTAACTTCCTAGCTTTTGTACTCTAGGTCCCTATTGATTAAGTTCAGGGCACCATAGGCAGTGAAAGAATGATCCTGATCATAAGGAATATGAGGTCTCTTTATGAGTGCAACAGGCAATGCTGAAACCAAGAGAATATCAACTGTAGACCTGCAAGCTTTGTAACAATGAGCATAGACAATCAAGTCTGTCAGGACTAAGTAAGTAATTGCTATCAGGTGCATATTTCTAACTAAACCGTTACCCAATCCATCCAGGTGATGGAAATAAATCAGATTCGACGCAGGTGGCCAATTATTTGGTCTTTTACAATTAATCCATTAAGGCATTCTCTGAGCAAAGTTCTTGCCACTTGTGATGCCTAGAGAGAATGTGGATGATTAGTTTATTATGTGTACGACTGAGTCCAGGATATCATAGATATTATGCACAATATCTACTCAATCTGCTGCCCAAAAATGTATTGAATAAGTTTCTGTTTTGTTACTGAATGTAATCTAACAGCAAGGAATTGAAGAAATTAAGAATATTAAATTTTGAACAGAGATAGTTCCTGCAGTTCTCAGGCTGATGTGCATTCATGAACATAACCTACAAACCAGGTCAGAAATATAACAGAGTGATTTAATCACACAGAAAGGAAGTAATGTGCTGCATTTACTTTTTAAACTTGCAGCAAAATTGAGAAGAAGACATTGACATGTACTTTACTGAACAGTTAAGATATGAAGAGCCAGTGCGAATGCTGAAAAATGATTATTCTTTTAAATTACTACATCCTTTAGCTCCCCTCCCCCAATTGTGACAGATTTCTGAAGTGTTGATGAACCCTCAGGATGTTGGGATTAAAAGCATTGGGCCTTTTGTACAAAGCTTCAAAGCCTGATCCAAGCTTTGGTGTCAAAGGAAAGAAGTAGAATTGCATCATTTGAAACTAAGTGTGAAAATTGATTTTCATTAAAAATGATGAAACAATTTCTTACCTTCAGTGGAGAAGTGCGAAGTGTAAGACTGATCATGCGTAACAAACTGAAACCAAGGATTGAAATTACCATTCTGCAGAAATGTTATATCTTATGTAATACCTGTATAGCTTTGAATGTGATCCAAATACTGTTGATACAACCAATGATGGCTATCTGCCTTTACTAATGCCGCATTGGATTCAACGTAGTTTATTGTTAACAATACAATTGGATCGTTTACTGGCCTAGCATAAAAGTCTTTCTCAGGAGTCAGAAGGTGCCATATTTTCTTCTTATTGTTAAATTTAGCAAAAAAGTAGAGAGGCAAACACAATGGGCAAAATCGGCCGTGCCCGCTGGTGCGGGTGTGCTCGGTGGCATAAGCGGGCAAAATGGCAAGAAGGCCAAAAATCAGTTTCACAGCATCATGAAACCAGTTTGCAACCGTCTGTTCAGCCTGTCGATGGCAGGCCACATTTCTCATCATTGGATGCCGGGAGCCTCATTTTAATGCATCTGCATATCATTATAAGATTAGCCCAACATATTCGTTCCCCCCACCATGTCGGCGTGATTACATGCCAGCGTGTTTCACAACATCACATAAAAGGAATGCACTTAGCGGGCTGCACTTTGAAGGGAAATCGGAGGTGAGTACACAGTAACATTGCGAAGCGCTCGCCATGGTCACCTGTTAGACTTCAAGGTTGAGGCACATTAGGGGGTGGGCAAAGGCTGCCCTCCAGTTGTGGTGGCTTTGGGGGGTTACAAAGGCTGCCCTGCAGTTGAAGGTAACACATGTGGGGTGGAGGGGGAGAGGGAAGCGGCCACACATTAGAGACACCTTGCACAAAGTGACCATTCCTCTGCAGCTGTGACAGGTCAGACGCAGCCAATATGATTGGAGTCGGGCCTCTAGGTTATCTGTCCACTCAAGCAACGCAGAGGTATCAAAGTGCCACCAAGCGCTCTAGAGCTTTTCACTCCTTGGGCACAGAGTGCAAACTAATGAGTGTTTCAGTGGACTGCAGAACAGTTGGGTGACTGGGCATGTTGTACAACCTCCTTGCTAAAGCTGGCCATGGAGCAGTCACTGGTGGAGGCGCTCACAGCCCCTTGTAATGTCAGCATCCCGGTTTGGACCAGACTCCCCCATGGTTCAAGCTAACAGTGCAGCCTTGCAGTGCAGGTTAGGAGAATGCCGCCTGAGCTGAGAGCACAGCACCTAGTCCAATGGGCAAGGCTGCCGCCAATCGGTCAGGTGGAGTGGGTGGAGAAATGTGGGGTTTCAGGCAGCCATGCAGTGCACTAATGTCTGCCCATGCAAGTGGTGGCCTGCACTCTCCAGGTTGCATTGAGGTGCCTTCAGACTTAACTAAGAGAGGTTCTTAGTGCACCCATGCTAACCCACATGTCTCTCTCTTTAATCCTGTAAGAGGAGTACATCAGGATCACGGAGCCTGGTGAATTAGCTGCATGCCTCGTGGTGTACAGAGAGCAAATATGATGGAGAAGACAGCGACTGAGGTGCCTGGCTGTGCAGAGGGAGGAGCAGCACCCTCTGGAAGTAGGAGCAGTGGGACTCCCACACACGGCGCCAAAGAGCCACAGTGAGCTGTCACTGGTTGGCATCTAACAACACCCAGGGTCTTTAGACGCCACCTTTCATTCCTGCAGATGACCAAGAACCAGTGTTGCCGATGACTGCGCATGCCTAGGGAACTGGTCGGTCACATCTGCCAGCTACTGCAGGATTTGGCGCCATGGGGAGATAGAGGACATCCACTGCCAGTGGCAGTGGCTCCTTTCAGGGCTCCACTGTGGCCCCTGTGGGATATCACAAGCCTCCACCCACAACTGCATCCATAGTGTCATGGATGCCATTTTAGCGAGGGCACACAACTATGTGCATTTCGCCCGGGGTCAGGAGAGGCAGGATGCAAGAACGCAAGATGCCATCGACTGCACTCACATGATGCTCAGACCTCCATCGCACCATACAGTCAACTATGTCAACCACAAGACATCCCATTAGCTGAACTTGCAGATGTTGTGCAACCACCACAAATGCATCTTGCAGGTCTGCACACGGTTTCCAGGGAGTGTGCATGACTCCTACATTCTCAGCCAATCTCAGATCCCTAATGTCTTCCAGGGTCCACAGAGGCTGCTGGGATGGTTCCTTGGGGACAAGGGCTACCCGCAGAGGATGTGGCTGATGACACCCATGTGGCGGCCTCAGACTGCAGCAGAGCGACGGTATAATGAGGCTCATGCTGCAACTCGCAACTTTGCAGAGCAAACCATCAGGATGCTGAAAATGTGCTTCCAGTGCCTGGACCGGCCTGGTGGAGCCCTGTTATACACAGAGGGTGTCACGCATAGTTGTCACCTGTTGCGCCCTTTACAGCCTGGCACTGCAACGGGGAGAAGAGCTGGCCGAGGAGAAGATGGAAGAGCTGGAGGACTCCTCCGATAAGGAGGGCGTCGACAGTGATAAGGGTCAGGAGGTCCTCGAAGGTGACAATGGTGGCGATGAGGCCCTCACACTAGTCAGACAAGGCAGGCGCACTCAGGAGGCCCTTATAGCTGCTAGATTTATGGAGGATGATGACGACATGCAGTGAGGACACTCCATAGATCTTAACATAGCCTCTGTGAATATCTGACTCCTGCCTAGCCAAGTGCAGATCACTTGTGCTCTGTGATAAGGGTCATATCATAGAGACGCAGCCATTAAACTTTAGAAGCATCTGATCCTTTGTCCACCTTCAGCACCTGAGCCCTTCAGGAGCACAGCATCACTGGTCACAGATGCTGAGGAGATGGGGGCCAGCCCAACCTGAAAGGTGCTAACAGCACACAGAGAGAATGAGAGAACTCTGTGGTGCCTGCCCACGACATTCTGGTAGTAATGACATGCACCGTTGAGGTGCAGGCATCAGTAATGTGACCAGGGAGTGTGAGGCTGGACCATCACTGTGGTCTGAAGGCTGCACAGAGCACAGGGAAGAGGCCTTGGACTTAGACACCCGCCTCTTATCTTGTGCAGAAAGGTTTCACATCTGAGTGACACGAGCATTGCTGATCAGAACAAGGAGCCATAGGCAGGGAGCCAAGAATGGGAGTTCACTGACAATAGTGAACAGTATGTACAAATGATTAACACCCATGCCCAGGCTGTGCAACTGCTGTGGCTCAGTTCATAGCACCCTCACCTTTGAGTCAGAAGGTTGTGGGTTCATGTCCCACTCCAGGACTTTGAACAAAAAAAAAAGGTCAAGAACTGTGAATGTGCTCGAAAGAGTTACAAGAGGTACATCTTAACCTTCCTAACCCTGCCGCTACCTCTTGGTGCTCCCCGGACATCAACATGGAGGTGGAGGCAGCCTGCTGGCTGTGACGCCCTGTCTCTGATGACCTTGACAGGCGTCTGCTGGAGGGCCAAGCACTGGAGGTGCCTGGCCTGCTTTCGGAGTTCCGATGTGTGGCAGTGGTACCCTCCTTGAGCTGTGGAGCTGAAGCTGCTGGGGTCACAGGAAGAGGGGATTCGGATCGGCTGGACACCCCCAGAGTCACCTGGATCGATGGCCCCAGGTATGCACCTGCTGATGCCCCTCCCTACGGGTGCCCAAGGGCCCCTGGCTGACTCCTTGAGGAGAAGGGGTAGCTGGAGTGAGATTGAGCTGCCCTGCACCCCTCTCGTGTACACACTGTTGGAGGCAACTATGGCGTCAGCAATAGAGTTCAGCCGCGCAGCAGTGCAGGGGTGATGTCCTGAACCAAGGTCTCCATGGCAGCCGCCACCCTACCAGTGTTGACCTCAGTGCTTTGCAATGCTGGCGCTATCACCTCAGCCTGAAGGTGGACGGACTCCTCCATCGTGCCTTGCTATCTGCGGAGTGCAATGGATATCCCTTCCTGACATTCCCGAGCTTGCCTTTGCAGCTCCAGTAACTATGACATGACTGAGTCCAGAGGCTCATCATCTGACTTGGACTCAGCAAATTCCTGGCCTCCAGCAGTCCTCCGAGTATCAGAAACCTGGGAAATTCCTGCCTCCGCCTGCTGTGGACCAGACAGTGCGATGTGCTCACCAGATTGTGATCCCAGGGTTACACTAAAGCCAGGTCCCACCAAGGTGTGTGTCTCTGTGCTGGTGGAGTGTGTGGGTGAGTGCTGTGACGGGACTTCAAGGAGGGTGCATTCAGATTCTCCTTCAGAGGTTTCTTCGGGGCTTGATGGAGGCCCTGGGTCATGGGCTCCGTCGGCTGTTTCCCAGATGTGCCTGCGAAAGCAAGGAGAGATATTAAGCACATGGCAGTGGCCTGTGAAACAGGACACATCACTCAGGGCATAGTTGTCTGATGAATGTTGCACTGCTGGACGCTCACATGGTACAGCACAGCTGATCTCACCGTCAGCACAGGAATGGTCCAGATACTCACCAGCCAGCTGGATGGCTCTGTTTTCAAAGTCCATGAGGACCTTGATTTCAGGCATTTCTCTGTCGATAAGCGACCTCTCCCTGTTGTGTGCCAGCTTGTCTTGCATAAATAGAGATGGAGAGATTAAAAGCAAGACGCCTGCCTGGTCAGATGATAAGTATGCCTTGGCCTGTGTGGGTGGTGAGTGGTCCATGGACAGGATGAGGACAATGATGGTGAGCGTGACAGAGTGAATGGTGATGTCCCTTGAACTTGCTGTGAGTGAGGGCCCTGTGGTGACGGGCGCAGTGTGATGGGTTTGTGAATGTGTGAGTTGAGAGTGATGTGAAGAGTGACTTACCCTGGCAGAACAGAGGAGATCATTCATCCTCTTGCGGCACTGGGTGGCTGTTCTCCTTTGTCGGGCATTGGCGCTGACCACTACTTCCTGCCAAGCCGGATTAGCGATGTTGCTGTCCATTCTGCGGCCAGAGTGGGGGTAGAGGACATCATGGCGAGTCTCTACTGCATCCAAAAGGCACTCAAGGGACGTGTTATTGAACCTGGGGGCTGCAGTCTTTTTGCCTTTCAGGGCTGTGTCTTCTTTGCAGCAGTCGTGGGCTGGAAGCACTGACAGGTGTGCGCATGGCTGGACTTTAAATATGGTGCCCGGTGTGCTGAAGTGGTGAGGTGATGGTATAGTGGGAGAATGGGAGCCCACCCGCCATGGAAATGGCATGTTTCCCGAGAATGCATAATTAGTGCAGCAGGTTTGGGATGATACGGCGTGAAAAGCCGCCATTGCGGCCGGCAGGTAAAATAACATTTTACCCGCCCGCTACCGCACTTAGTGCAAATCTGGGACGATTCCACCCAATGGTGCAAAAGCAATGAAAAGCTTTAATTATTTTGCCCATAATTAGCACTGTTCCAAAAATGAACAGAAGTTAAATCAAATAAGTATTTTTACTGCCTTATTAAAGGAAAATCCTGATAAATATTCCGAATTATTTAGGGTAGTACAACAGAAGGTAAATCAAAAGGAAGTGTTTAACCCCAGGTCGGTAGAATTGGTGAGGTTTTAGCAAAATACAAAGTTTCAAGGTATTGAAGTGAATAGCTCAGTTGGTGTTTTCTGCCCCGCAGCATAAATAAAGGGGATATTGTAGAATATCTATTAGTCCCAAAAGTAAAATGGAGAAGGTAGACAGGAAGTGCAGAGATATAGGAGTTACAGAACTCACACCAGATTCGAGCATAGCAGGAAGTCCACCACAACAGAGTTAGCTACGTGAGTGTGACAGAGAAGCAGTGCATGAATAGCACGGACAAACAAGGATATTGGAACTGAGAGGTGTCATCTGGTTCTTAATGTTCTGCAGGCACAGCGCCGAAAACATTTATACCACATGGAACATATCAGATGTTAACAGTTTTCTTTGCATTACCCCATTAGAAAAGTAATTGAAGTCTGGTATTATCACACACCCCACTACATATAACAGAAACACAACTGAAGTTTGAACAAATTGTTGGCTTCCTCTATGTATAGGGCATTACAAAAATCCTATCACGTACCTAATAAGATTATTATGGTACAAATTTACAAATACTGTGCCTGCACCATAAGAAAATCAAATACCTCAAAATATATTTTCCAGCAGCGCAATAATGCTTGTACTGAGGAAATCAAACATGATACAGTGATTTGAAGAAGATGGACGAATGGATAAACAATTCCACAGAGACATGAGCTAACACTATAGGGAAATTTCCCCAAGACTTGGGGGCAGGGCTGGAAGCAGGCTCGGCCAGAAAATTTGAAAAATTCCATCGGGCTGTTTTGCCAATGTATTCTGCCTCCAGGAGTAGGTACCTCATGTGGCAATGGTGGGAAGCCAATTGAGGTTCTTTTGGAAACATTTGAGAGGCATTTCCCAGAACCGGAATTTTACCTGCAGTGCAGGGGACCCATGATCTATCTGTAATTCATCCATGCATAGCAGCCAAGTACACAGTGCGAGGTCCGGGAGGGTGACTTGCAATCTGATCTTTAAATGTGGGTAGTGACAAGCCTATGATTATCCACTGACAGAGATTTGCAATTGAAGAATCTTATTGAGATTGCTGTCATGGGTGATGCTCAAGAGTGAAGAAATGATTGCCTGCTCCCTCAGCCCCTCTCACCTCCATTTTGCTCTGCCCTCTCATGGAAAGGCAGCACCATCTTCTCTGATATACCTCTAGAGATAATGGTGCAGGCTATAAGGGCGCATAGGGAGACAGTGTTTCCTATAGACAGGAGAAAGAGGATAGCCACAGAAAACAAGCAGACAGGGTTGGAGGTGATTGAGGAGGTCAACAGCAGGAATGCTGGATACAGTGCTGCAAGATATTCAGGGCAGGAAAGGCGAGTGACATGGCACATTCAGGTACAAGCCCAACCCCACCTTACTCTGCCTTCTTAAGTCTTCTCCTGCACATCACTCCTCAGATTAACACAACTTGCAGGTGGACCCACTCCTCTCTATCGAGACACCCCCTAACATACTCATCTGACCAGACACCACTAACACTCAACTTCATCTTATTGCAGAGTTATACCCATCTGCAAATGTTGTCCATCCATCCTCTCAAAATATTTCACTTCTCACACTCATCGGTGTTCTCTTCTGCTGTAAAACCTAAGACTAGAGAGAGGCAAAAAACTGGGCCTGACCCTCAAGTCATCTTCATTCTGACAGCTGTGAGGGAGGAAGCAATGGAGATTAGCTGGATCTCTGCATTTGTGGTCATTGGGGATAGAGAGATGAGGCTCTTCCAGCTATCTGGTGACAGAATTAAATATCGCACAACCACATGTCACACAACACTCACTCATGTTGACTTGATGTCAGCAACCTCTGAAATATGATCATCTGCACAATGATAACATGGAACCCTCTCACCTTGTCAGTTCCAAATCAAGCCTGTCTTCTCCCACAGGACCTACAATCACCCCTCAGGAGCCTCTGATTCTGACCCCTTGCACCCGACTCAGACATAGCCTCACATGCTGCCTCCTCTCCTGACAGCCAGGTCTTCTCAAATAAAGGTGGAGGTGGGGCAGCCTTTGACAGCCCCCCACAGGCTCCAAAACCCAGAGGACATTGGTCACAAGCATCTAAGCAGTCAGAGCAGAGACACAAGCAGCCTGTCTCTAGCTCTGCTGAAGCCACAGGGGTAACATCATGTAGGAGTACTAGAAAAAGGAAGATAAAGGATTTGTAGTTGCACAAGAGTGTTTACTTTGGTGTTTAACGTGGTGTTTAATTGTCAAATTTCTGATTAATTTTTTATGCACCATAAAATGTATTTCACTGCTCCATTGTTCCACCTTACCTGCCTTTGCCTGCTGCCTGCCAAGTGGCCTTGTGAAGAATGGTAGGACAAGAGTTAAAGGAGAGAAGTAGGTGTTCATAAGAGAAATAAATTGTTTAATGTGGGACTGCTTTGTGTTGGGATCTGGATGGGTGGAGAGCAGTGGGTCCAGGTTTTGTCTGCCATATGAGTGCCTCAGTTTAGCTGTAGTGTGCCTCAATGAGGCTGTCCCAGGGGTCCCTGGCAGCTATGTGTGCAGCTGCTGGTGTCCCCACCACATCACTCTCTTCCTCCTCCTCATCCTCCTGCTGTTGCTCCTCCTCTGAAGTTGCTCATCAGTTTTTTCTTGCTCCAGCCCTCTTTGCTGCACCCTGTTGTGCAAGGTGCGGCAGACCACTACCATTCTGGAAACCCTGACCACTGCATACTGAAGGGCTGCCCTAGATATGTCCAGGCAAATGAGTCACATCCTCAGTATCCCAATTGCATGCTCAATCACAGCCCTGATGCCCATACGGCTTCTGTGTTACCTTTCCTGCTTGTCACAGGTCTCATCAGCTTCAAGGATCCATCTGCAGACCCAAGGTGTGAATATCTGTGGGGAGACTTGACTGGCACAGGATGAACGCAACATTTTAAAACGAGGTGGTGAAAACACTTACATCATGCATCGGATATCATATCACTACCACCTCATAATGCTGGATATAACTTACACTTGTATACAACGTATGTTCAATATTGCTTGGTAATTGGGAGGGTCAAACAGGATATAATTGGCAACAGCAAACACTTATAAAGTAATGTTGGAATTTCATTTCCTTAGTGGAGGCACAACATGTCTGCTGTTGGAGAGGCTGCCTGGGACTTTAAGCTGCTACTGGGTATCACATCACCAATTAATGCCTGCTTTATTGTCCCATGCTCCCCAACTCCTCAAGTGATGCATTCTCAAGTATATATCAGGCGATACCAAAAATATTTATAATTGTCTGACCCCAGAAAATTCACTAAGATCAGTGCCAAATCCTGCAGCTGTGCAAAAATCCTGCTGTACGTAATTACACCAGCAATCATGCTAGGGAGAAAAATCTGAGCTCCTCAGAGTCCACATTCCCTGTCACTTACTCATGTGCTTTCTCTTCTCCATTATCTTCGAAGGTGTTCCATGCAGGGCCTCATTTCAAGGGCAATGGAATATAAAAGTAGGGCGGTTTTACTGCAGCTGTACAGGCCCTTGGTGAGACCTCACTTGGAGTACTGTGTACAATTTTGGTCTCCTTTAAAAAAAAGATATAATTGCTTTAGAAGAGAAGGTTCACATGACTCATCCCTGGGGTGAGGGGCTTGCCTTATGGAGAACGGTTGAACAGGTTGGGCCTAAAAACAGTGTAGTTTAGAAGAATGAGAGGTGATCTTATTGAAACATATAAGATTCTGAGGGGGACTTGATAGGGTGGATGCCGTAAGGAAGTTTCAACTTGTGGGAGAGACTAGAACCAGGGGACAGACTTTAAGAATCAGACGTCTAGGGCTGAATTTTACGAGTTGGCGAGCGGGGCGGGGCCCGCTTGCTCACGTGTAAAGTGACGTGTGGTGACGCCATTGAGGCCATTGACAAGGTCAATTAAGCAATTAAAGGACCTGCCCGTCCAACCTTAAGGTTGGCGGGCAGGCCAGGAGCCCCGGCGGGAGCTAGAAAAAACATGAAACCTTATCCACCGGCGGGATGAGGTTTCATGTAGGCTTTAAAAAATTTTAATAAAGATTGTGTAAAAATTATGGATATGTCCCAACTCATGTTCTACTTTTATCTGTTTTACATGTAGAGCCGATCTCCCTGAGGCTGCACTTAGCCTCAGGGAGATGAGTGCGCTCTTTCATGAGCATGGGCGAAAGAGCGCACTCTCGATTTTGGGATTCTCCCCCCACCCCCGCCCACACAGGGAGCACATAGCGCTTCTGTGCGGACATCATGCTGGGCGGGCCTTAATTGGCCCACCCACATAAAATGGCGCCATGCCTCCAATCGAGGGCAATCGGGGGCATACGTGCCCGCCCATCAACTTCCCCCCCAACGGGGGGAAAATTCAGCCCCTACAGTTTAAGATGGAGATGACGAGCAATATTTTCTCTCAAAAGGTGGTTAGTCTGTGGAATTGTCTTCCCCAGAAAGCAGCGGAAGCTGGGTTCTTGAATGTATTCAAAGCAGAGTTAAATATATTTTTGATAAACAAGAGGATTATGAAGTCAGGGGAGGTGCTGGGAAGATGGCAAAGTGGAGTTGAAACCACAACCAGATCAGCCATGATCTTATTGAATGGCGGAGCAGGCTCGAAGACCTGAATGGACTACACCTGCTCCTAAGTCTCATATTCCTTTGAGTAAAATGGGATTTTCAAATTTGTACTAATTTGCACCAATATTTGGCATTCCATAGTAACATTTCTGAACTTTCCTTTACTTAAACCAGCTATGTGACTCATTTGCTGTTTAAGAAGTGTCAATGAATAGTCAACTATTATAGATGCATCGATGAGCTATTTTTCATTCATGCTAATGAAATAACATTAAACCAAAACTGCACACTGCTACCATCTTATTAGTGGACTATAAATGAAACAGAGCATTTAAGTACCTTTGAGTAAAAGAAGAAACATGGTTTAAGGTGTTTTATTGCAGGGGGTTTGGGTTTGTTCCAAATTTAGGTCCTGATTTCTTTTGACATCTACCTTTCTGCTAAATTCTGGAATGATACACAGTATTTACAGTCTATTTTCTATTCCAGGTAATAAGGAACATCAACACATATGCCAGAACAAAGACCATTGCTCAGGGCTTTCTGGATATAGCCCTATTTACTGCAAACGCATCACAGATGAAACACCTCCTGCAACAAGGCCCAGGAATACAGTTTTACTATTTCCTATTTGTTCTGTTGGTGTGTATGTGAAATACTCTTTATTACATAATACTATTAAAGTGGCTTCAGGACCCACTGTTTAGGATCCATTGCATGTGATGGTACAACTATTGTTTTTGTTGCAAACTATGAATTCAGCATTACTACATAATAACCTACATTTGTGGTATATTGGTAAGCCAAAGCCATAATTTCAAATCCCATCACAGCAAATTGTGGAATTGAATTTAGTAAAATTCTATCATTTGTGGGATAGAACCAGAAAAAGTGATCATCAGAGCTGCTCGATTGTTGTAAAAGCAGAAGTTTTTGACAAATGTTCTTCAGGGAGAGGAAATTACCTGTTCTGATCTACATTTGATATCAGTCCGATGCTATATGCTAAACTCTTAGGGCCAGGATTTTCTGGTTGTCGGGAGAGCTCGGCGGGGGCGAGCAGGAGCGGCCGTGAATCAGACCGCCACCCGCGATCGGCCATAGTTGCCATTTCACGCTGGCTGGCCAATTAACAGCTAGCCAGCATGAATCGCATGTTGCAGTGCTCAGCGTTGCCTGTGTGGGGGAGGGTGGGGGGGAGGAGGGTGAGCGCGGAACTTAGCGCATGCACACAGGTGCGCACAGTAAAAGCTCCCTGAGGCACAGAGCTGAAGCGTTTTGAAAATAAAGAATAAAGAGTTTAAAAATGTTAATAACGTCCCCTCATGCGACATTGTCCTGGCATCATTGCACACTCGTGCGATATTTCAGTTGGTGGGCGCGCACGGGAATCTGCAGCGCGCCCGCCAACAATTAACAGGCCTATTAACGTTTGGCGGACAGACAAAAAGGCGTTGTCGCATGAGCAGGGACATGTTTCAAATTAGTTTGAAAATTTTTTTTTTTTAAATCACTGATCTGAACCCCATCCCATCCGTGGATGAGGTTTTGCAAAAAATCCAAAGGCCGCTTGGCCTTTTCGCCTGTCCGCCAAACGTAAGGTTGGATGGGCAGCAAAAAGCTTCATTTAATTAGATCTTTAATGGCTTTAATAGGCCTGTTAATTGTTGGCAGGCGCACTACCGACTCCTGTGTGTGCGAGTGTGCAATGATGCCGGGACACTCGCCCGATATCATCATGTGTCATTTTACACTTCTTCGGGTCGAGGGCATGCCCACTCAACGGGTGCAATATGCTGCCCTTAATCTCCTCTGGATTGCCAGGGAATTTCATTCATTTGGAAAAACAATTACTGTGGCACTTATGGATGGACAATAAATGCAGCCTTGTCAGTATCATCCTCATCCCCAAGCAAATTTTTAAGATGACTCAATTTGGTTCTATTTGCTATGACTCAGTTGCAAAAAAGAATCAGTGATTGCTCTTTGTTTATTGAGAGGTTTGAAGTAGTAGGGGTTCAGTTATTCGACATTTAAAATGAATTAAATTGCTAAATAAGACAACCCATTTCCTCTTAAATGGTTCACTTGTAAGAAATGCATAGACAGAAAAGCAAGTTTCCTTCTGTAACAAAACAATGGTACATTTAATTATGCTTCAAGGACATTATGCTAAATTTAAGTATCAATGATAAACCATTTTTATGGTGATTAATGTTAAATAATATAATGGGCTCTGTATATTGTCACACACTACAGGTTTTGTCCAATGTTAACATTTGTTGTTTTGCAGTGCATCTCCATCATACTTCAGTTGATTGTTGCAGCCCTGTTAATTTATAAAGGATCAAAGAACATAGAATGTGATGATCCTGAACGCAGGCTCAGTGACAGGTATATTGGCTCTTACTATATATATACAGCTTGTTCTTAGAAGATTTATCTTGTCTTTCACTTAGTAGCCCATATATTAAGATTTAACTTAAAGCAAGCAAAAGATTTCTCGCGTAATATGTATGTCAGTGGAATAGCTGAATAAGAATGTGGGGGTAAAATTACAGCACAGATGTTTCCAGTGCAATTCCTCCAAAATCAGCCAAACCAATGCAAAAGATCACAGAATCTGAAGGGAAGGTTATGTTCCTACATTTTTTGCACTAGTTTAAAAAATGGCAGAATGGAAGGCAGCCCTGCTCACGGAACTAGCCATGCCTACAGGTTGAATTAAGGAGCACAATAAGTTTCAAATTGTGCCAATTTGCAGGCTTTCGGGGGTGAGGGGGGCTTCACATTAAGATGTATTATTAGGCACAGGGCACTAGTAGGCACCTTTTAATTTTTTTCAAACGTCAGATCAATTTAATTTACAAATAACTTACAAAAGCAAATTTTGCCTTTAATTGACAAATCAACTGGCTACTGTACACCAATGAAACTAGTAAATGGTTTGTATAATTTTTTTTTAAAGCCATGTTTAGCTATTTAAAATCTAGTTAGTGCTCCAACCAAAACCAGGTGCTTGACTAGGCTTATTCAAAATGCTTATTCTTTGTAATAAATCTCTTTTCAGCTGCATCAGTAAAACTGAACCAGGTTACCACCCTTAAAGACACCAAGGAATTCTTTCAACGCTAGAAAAATAAAGCAATTATATTCTAAAAACCTGCCCAATTGCGTTGCATTTTATGATGAAGTCATGTGATTATGCAAATAAGTTTGAATATAAACTTGAACTGTCGCTTAATTTAGGAAAACCAGTGCAATTTTCAGCATAATTTGTGCTCAGATTGCCAATTGCGCCCAAAGTGAAAACTCTGGACTGTGATTCTTGCCTGGCAGGGTCAGACATTTTCCTCATAGCTCCACTAGCCAATGGATACAGAAGCAATAAGGATTAGAGTTTCTAAAGGAATTCAAAATTGGAAGAAAAGACAAACTTACACGCAGGCACGTTTTGTGTTAAATTATCATTAGAACACTCAAAACATTTACCAAGCAATGAAAAGTTTCCCATTTGTAGAGCAAATTCACAATGCTCCATTCCAACCCAAATTTTGCGAAAATGGTAAGTCTTTCAAATAACGCTGTTAGTGTGATATCATTCATTTTTTAAAATTCCATAACTAGCATTTTGAATCAAAACAGTTCTTTTTCCGTGTTTGCTATTAATTATTGTTCAAATGTTATCCAAAATGGCCACATTACTTTCCACTGATTATATGTGAGGATTGGTAGCATTCTCTTAGGCAGAAATTGTAGTACTTAACATAAAAGTGGTGATCTCTGCCCACAGAAGTAAAATGAAAATATCATGATTTGACTCATTTTCATCTTCTTTGCTCTTAGTTTGGTAATATAGCAGAGTATAGGCAGTTTATTAAAGAGAGGCTATTCATTAAAGACCAACCGAACAGGAAAATGTTTATACTTGTGACCTGACCTCATAACTGATAGGCAATCAAATCTTCTGCGTGAAAATTATTTTGATAATATTTGGTCCTTGCTGCATATTCCACTAGGCTTTGTTTTTGTGTCATGGATTTATGTTGGAACTGTAGTAAACAAATCAACTTATTATCTCAGAGAGGTTGGAGCAAAGATTGACATTGGTCATGTGATCTCTGTTCAATGTACAATGACTCCAATGAGGTCAAAAAAGAACTTTTGGAAAAGTTACTTATGATCTTACACTGTCTGCTCAGAGCAGGAACAGACATTGGACAGTAGCCAAGAAATTACTTCCTTAGGGCCAAAATGAGTCTGTGAGTCTGGGTGTGCGAGGAATAGTTGCTTAAAGGTAAGAAGTAAGGATGTATGAAACCAGAAAGAATGACTACTAATGACCCGGAAGGGAATTTGAAGTGCAAGTGTCTGGCTCAGAATTACGTAATTGCAGAGAATGGCAGCTTGGAGTAGGACGATAACCTTTCTGGTTATTTGGACTGTGGTCATCGGGATTAGAAAGGAAATCTATGTGGAAAACAGCAAAAAGCTGCTTGGATCAGTGAGAGACATGAGTGACAGTGAGCTATGCCTGCCAGGAATGAGAAAAAGAAATTATGAGACTGTAAAAAACAGAAACACAAATTTATATGGTTAGAGAGAGCCAGTAGCTGCTGTTTGTATTGGACAATGTTTAATAGTCAGAGTGGGACCATGCTTAAAACTAATGTGCATTACGTTTATTGCACATGTGCATGTTATTTTAATCCTTGTCTTTTGCCAATGTTTTAACTTTGTTATCTGTAAGATTAAGGCTGGTTTTAATATATTGTGTTGTTTTCAAGCAAAGAATACAGCATCTAGTCTACAAAGCCAAAGTCAATGGCCCCAATATTTACTGTGGTGAGGTTCTGGAGCTATTGGTGTTGAGGTGGTGGCAGGTGGTGGTGGGTGGGTGCAGAGTTTGGGGGATGGAGGCCAGAGTTATTGTCAGGTAACCTAACTCCAAGCATGCACTGTTTCATTTGAATAGATTTCCTGTCTGAAAACCAACCTATTGACATGCTTGTCAGGCGGGGAATACTCAGAAAAGGCCACTATTATATTTAGTTGTTTCTGGGGATACCAATTGCAGAGGACAGTTGGGGGGAGTGGCACAGCATGGTTGGGAGTGTTGGGGTGATCACCAGATACTCAGAGGAGATTGGGTGGGGGTAGGGGTCAGTGAGAGATCAGGGGCGGAGCCAGGGGCTGGGATGGCGATGTGGGGGTTGAAGGGAGATTGTGGCAGTGACAGGGTGTTCACAAGCCAGCTGGTTGGGTCAGCTCCACCTGGCCCGCAAGTAGTGCACTAAGCTGATGGATCCAGCTCTTCACCTCCTTTTATCTGCTGGTTTTTCCCAAAGCCCAGGAAGTCAGGCTAACATAAATTAAAAATAAAAACCCCATCTAAATGAAGGCATGTCACCTTGATAATAGGTTTCAGTGATTAACACGCTACCTGAGAGCATTCGTTAACACCTCCGTTAAAACCAGACTTGCACGAGTTTGAGACGGTTGGGTTCCTGTTTCAGATTTCATCATTTTAACTGCCCATCCAATCCATTTTTTTTTAAAGTATCCAATAACATTTTATTTCACTGAATGCATTTGTTGTGCCTTTGAAAGACCTGCACTAGGACTGCTTAACAACAGCTCCCACTGAATATTCAGAGGCAAACATGTCACACAATGTAAATGAGTTGACAGATAACTGTCCATATTCATATAGTAATATCACCATGATCCATAAAAAGAAGAATTTAGCCACAATTTAGTGTTTATTTTTGTTCATTTGTTTTCGAAACCTGCTATTAACTATTAACTATTGAACAGTTATTTAAAATATGTCTCTGCATGTTGCATAATTATACATTTTTTCAGACATTATGAAATTTATTAAATGGCCTTCAGGCTCTATTTGTGTCCTTAATTTTTTTAGCTGAATCATTTTCTGCAAGGAAGCTCTGTCAGAATTGACCCCTAGATATCTGGACAATTAATAAAACTGTACTGGTGATACAGAGATACTTTCATACTGCAACACCTGAACAAAATAAAGGGACAGCAACTTTTGCCATTCTCACCAGAAAAATACAAAATTACCCTTAAAGCCAAAGCCATTGATAAAACCTCTGACATGTAAAGATAATGCCCCAAGCTAAAAAAAATATAACTTTCAAAAGTTTCTTCAAAGTGGGAGGGCAGAACTGTTGTTCAAGAGAGAGAGAAGTAGAAAGATTTTTTTTAAGGATAAAAGAAACAAAACTCAACACTTGCAATTGATGTTGCTGTGGATGTGTTTTTTAGAATGATAGAAAGCTATTGAGGAAGTTCTTAAACAGCAGCTAATGTCGCCTGCTATATCAATAGCAATGTATTAGACATTAGCGAAAAACTTAAACCATTGCCTAAATGACTCAAATTACAGTGATCCAAATAGCACAAAATGGATTACAAGTTAACAAAAAATTCCTAATGCCATTGCTCAGTTAAATACAACTATAGGTTTTGAAAATGAGGAATCTCTAAATTTAAAGCACATTAAAATGTTAAATTAAAATGTCATTTACTAAGAGGTAGCAGAGCGCATTGTAGCCATAATTGCATATGCTAAAATCTCCAAGGTATTGAAATCACGCTGTGCAATATTAGTAACACTGACATCAATGCGTATGTATGAAAACTCCTCTGTTCACTAGGCTAATGAAGATCGTCACCCAATTAAAATTTAAAAAGTTATTAATACCACACAGCATTCTAAACCTCCAGAAATACTTTTGTTGTGTTTACATATTCCACTGCCTTTCTTTTAATTCTGGTACAAAGCTGTGTTGCAAATTTCAGCATACATCACGTTTTAAATGTTGAGCATGCAGCTTGTGGGATTAAGCAAAATCGACTGTAACTATTATCAATTATTGAATTTTATTTGATCTACATGGTGCCTACAACCTGGTACATTGCTGTTCTTACTGCTGCTCCAAAAAAGCAACCAACTGTTCCCAAAAAAAACTGCATTTTGCCGGATACAATCTAAGGGTATCATTATTCCACAACTACTGTTCTGAGACAGGTAGCAACTGAGAGCAAAGCATTGCTGGCAGGGCCACATTATAGTGTTAGTCCCATTACTCTCTGGTCAAAGAGAATTGAAACCTTTAGAATTGAGGATTAGACAGGATGCTGAGTGGGGCCCCCAAAAATATAAAGCAATAAAGCAAAGATTGATGACAATTGGCTTATGACCGTTATAAATGTACCTGCTGGCCCTTTAGATGAATTTCCATCTTCACTACCTAGCAATACTAGACACCTACTTCACACAGGCATAATTTAAGGTCAGCAGTAATGAGCCGTAACAATGGAAAGTAGTGTGTATAATACCATCACATCATTATCACCTCATACAATACGCCCATCTATTTTAAGATGGACATTTTGAGTGTTGGCCTGAAATAATGTGAAACTTTGGATTAGTGTGAATGTGAACAATTACAGATCTCCCCATATTTCCTGTCTACAGTACTAAAATGTGCAGTGTAATTGGCTTTTGAACTAAGTTCAGATCATAAACTTTTTCTAAAGGTTTTTGAAGCATATCTCAGGAAGAGAATTATCTCCAGCAACCAGCATATTATTTCACATGAGCCAGTCCTGTGGACTCTGTTCAAACATTAGAGAGGGAGAAAAATAGCCCAGTTCACAGACCAGCTCTTTTACTTTGGCAAAGCCTCAGTAAGACTTTTGATATCAATGTATTCGCATAGTAATTATTTTATCACCATGATAGAATTTTACTGCGATTTTCAGCTAAGTAGGTACTCAGCTATATCTCCTAGCTGTTTACTGCTTTGTGTTTGGACATGTAAATTTTTTAACTGTGGTCTCAGCATAAAGCTGCTGTTTCACTCCAGGGTGTTTATAAAACAATTGCTGTGTTAATGGAGCCTGGAATGAGAAATCTTGCAAGTGGATGCACTAGATATCCTTTGAATTGTGTAGGAAATTAAATTATTTATTAAATGAAGCTGATGGAGGTTCTGCCAATTTAAATTAGATGCAGAAGATAGACCTGATTTAATATTTTTAGTGATGCCACTAAACTGTTTGTGTGGCTCAATGCATGAACAAATATAACAGAACGTGCTTAATCACATTAACTAATACCATTATTTATTGATTTATTTATTGTTGTGACATTGCTCAGGTTTTGTAGCTGACTACTTTTGAGAGTTGGAAACATTTTAATTAAACATATTAGGGGAAGATTTCTGTGTGTTATTTGTAGTAAAATCATGGAGATTTGTAAAGATATTTTTACAAGGTCACTACATAGCTTCCTCCATTGTGGACTTGCAAATACCACTTGCAAAGTGCCATATTTCCTGGTGCTCCTTATCCTGGGGTGCCAACTGATCAGTGACCTGGAAAGTTAGGTGGGAGGCTACACCCTCCCTCAGCTCACTCGTGTGTCCCTGACAGGTCTGCACTTATTGAAGGCACAGTTCAAGCTCTACCTTTGGAAATCCAAGGGCAATATCAAAGGTTAGAAACTCAGTAATAATATATTCTGCCCCTTTTGCCTGACCTTTGCCTATGGTATTAAGTGTTCTCAAGTGACAAGAGTTAGGAAAATCACCCTTATAGTCCCCAGCTACTCTTCTCCAACAATGTCCCTAAACCCCATAAGCACTATATAATTCAGCAGCAAATGTAGGTTTTCCAGCTGGATATCCTGGTCCCTCTTCATGAGGCTGTTAATTTAATGCTAATTTTTTTAACCAAATTTTGTATAGGCTTGTGCTGCGTGTCCAATCTTCACAGAGATTGGGTTGAGATTGCTCATTGCACATGGCTGCTTCTGGTGACAAAGGAGCAAACTGGAGGCAGTGATCCAAAGGCTCACTGACCAAGCGCCAAGTGATTGTGGGGTGGTAGGGTGGGGGGTGGGGTATCATGACCTCTCCCCCTCCCCCTCCCCCCACCAACTTCCCCCCCCCATTGGCTCTGCCACTGGATCCATCACTGGGTAAGTCAGCTAACCTCATACTAACCTTAATTAAAATGTTTAAATGCTGGCATTGATTACAGTGCATCAGTTCATATAATATAACAGACTCCACCCTGAGAGCTTTCACATGCAGCCTCCAAGCTGACACTCAGTGTAAAAAAAAGTCAGCATGTCTTCCACCATGACCTTGATGTATTTGATTCCTAGCTCTTTACTCTTTGTTTTCAGAGTACATCTGCTGAATAATATTGTAACCGGTTTGATCCTGGTGATCACAGCTGTCAATGTTTTCATCACTTCATTCTGGTTCAGTCCTCCCCACACCACGCCAGAGGAGCAGCGCCTCAGCCCAGTTGCCACCTGCACTAACTGTTGACCATTATTTGTGCACACAATAAAACCAGCTGCAGAAAAATAAAGTACAACTGTACAAGCAAACGGCTCCATCTTTTATTTGGCATCCTCCCGTCACCAATTAACGGTTTCCCCTTTTTTCTGCCCAGGCTCGCATACATTACTGTACAGCACAGACAAGGTACTACAACTGTTACTTGTACACGAGTTAAAGATGTTTAGCAACGGATGCCTTCACATTGGGGAAGGGAGTTCTGATAGATTCTTCCAGTTGTCGCTAGACTCAAAACTCCAGCAACATAAAACGATGTTCACATTGATCATTAAACTGAACCACTCTTAAAGGTCACAGTTAAAAGGGCGCTGATTTCAACTCTTCTTTGTCTAAAACTGCACTTTGCCGAATTAATTTACGCCTCCCTTTGGAAAGGGTTGATTATAGTTACCGGAGTTTCTCGAATTCCTTGTTGTGCTTTTTGAGGGGGTAGACAGTGTGCTCTGGATAATGATATTTGTCAGTATGTCAGAAGTGTTGCATCCGCTGCTTAGTTAATTCCAGATGCGAATGTATTCGCGGTTGGTTGCTCAGAGGTGTAGATAGTGCGTATCCAAAAAACGAATTTATACTCAAAAGCAAAATACTGCAGACGCTGGAAAGACTCAGCAGGTCGGGCGGCGTTAACCTCTACCACCTTCCGGCTCTGCTCAAAGTCCCTGAAGAGCTAACCGAGTTTCTCTCTCCACAGATTCTGCCTGACCAGCTGAGCGTTTTTCAGCAGTTTCTGCTTTGATTTTCGAATTCATACTCATCTGATTGGTTCGTATGATTTCAAATGGCAATACGACGGTGTGTGGATCAGCCCATGGCATTTCTGCAATGAATTCAAACCAAGTCTTTAAGGAAAGCAAAAAAGCAAAACAACTGATTTTACAACGTTTAGCTGCAGAATTCACGTTGCAATGATAAATCGCAGCAGCCCCCAGATTAACACTGATATCAGAGGGGTACACTCCACACTTCTAGTTGCAGACATCGAGTACATACATGCCTGCTTGCCACGTTTTGCTTGAGAAACGTGTTTAGACTGAGCTGAAACAAAAGCAGAAAATGTTGGAAATACTCAGCAGATCCGGCAGAGAGAAACAGAGTTAAGGTTTCAGGTCAGTTAGCCGGTGTGGTATTATTGTACCAGGCGTGTTTGCGGAATCCCGACCAGCAATGGATCAACCGCACTAAGAAAACGCCAACAAACTTACCCGAATGTGAAAAAGTCACTGGTGTCAGCTTGGAGCAAGATGAAGTGGAACAGGAGCTCTTTCCAGTTGAACAACCTCTTGATGTTGTTGTAATTCTCAATGACATTCCCGCATGATGATCGGAGTGACATTAATGAAATTGTTCGACAATCAGGGAAAGCCTGAGCTGGACATACCACTTACTCCAAAATAATCCGCTATTCGCCTTTCCTTAGCAGGTCTTATTGTGGTTTAAAACCTTTGAAACAAAGAGCTGGGAAATGAGAAAGAGGCCCTCCAACTAAAGCCCAATGTAAACGCGAGGTTTGTGGAGATGCACAGTACATTACCAAGATTTATATAAGTTTGCATCACGCACTTCAAAGGGATAGGGGCTGGGGGACGTGTTTAGGTGCTAATATCGCCGCTTGGGTAGTAAGATGTGTAATGGATCGAGACCATTGATATCTAATCATTTGGAACAAGATAGAGGGGCGAAGGTGCGTTCATTAGAGAGATGATAGTATCAGGGTGGCGTGCTTTATATTCGACCACGTTGTCCGCAGCCAACAGTGCCTACAGCTTTCAACTTGAAACATTATTATTAAATATTAACAGTATCTGTTAACAGGGAAAGAGTTGAGGTTGTCCATTGGGTCACCAATTTGTAAAAATCCAACCTCCTCTCAGGTAAACGACACACACTTGCCTGGTGGATTAGAGAGAATTTCCTAATTAGTGCTGCGTGCTATTTTTCAAACAGAATGTAGTGGTCCCTTAACATTACTCTCGAAAACAAACATCTGATTGAAATTCGCCCTCTTAGTCCTTGCAGCTAAACTCATTTCGGATTAGAATAACATCCAGGCAAGAGGCACGGGTCTTGCTTATTATCCCCAGGGGTTGTCTGATTACAGGATCCCGAGTGCATCACAATACAGAATGCACCTTTACAAGCATCTGTGTAATGTGCCCCCTCCCCTTCCACCCCCCCCCGCCCCAGTGTGACTGGAAGATATTTGCTGTGGATGTAATGTTTGCTCGGGACATATGGCGCAAGCGACAGAATTGGCAACTGGGGCTCCTTTGGGCTGTCTGCTGGTCGATCCATTACGTGAGACGTCAGTTTTATTCATTGTCCCAGCAGCTTCTGGAGGCTGTTGATGTGGGAGCCGATCGAGCTTGTCTCTGTTTTCTCTCTCTCTCTCCCCTGGCTGCCAGTTGGCTGAGATTTTCGTGTCGGTGTTTGATGTGGATGTTGTGTGGAAGCGCACGGTGCGCGCAGTGCTGCTGCTATTGCTGCTGCTGCTCTTTGGAGATGCCCAGGAGTCCCCTTCGCCTCTCCTTCCGCTAATCCAAAAAAAGTCACAAGCAGCAAGAAAGAAAAGGCAAGACCCCCCACCCATCCACCCCTCCCTCCCTCCCTCCCCCACTCCAATTCCGTGAGAGGCACATCTCCCACTAGAGCCTGGAGGGATCGGCTGCTGACTCGGTGAGCTCTTCTCGGGGATCAGAGACTTGTTTGCACGGGGATGGGTGCTAACCAGTCCAGCTCAGAATCATTCCCCTGCCTCTGGTCCGTGCAGCCACATCCACTCTCTTTGTGTGGGGGAAGTAACGGGTGCTTCTGATCACACCTATTCCGAATATGAATTCAAGCAAGACGTGTTTGTGAAGCTGGGCACCTCGGTCAAATACCAGGGGCTGCGTTTCACCGCCAGGAATAAATCGAAGGAAGAGGTCCGATCAAGTTGTCGATCGGGTTGTTGCTTATCAGTCAACCAGCACCGAGTCCGGTGTTCCACATTTGTAACCTTGGGAAGCGAGATTTGAGGCTCTGTTAACTGGGATGGGATTGCAGCGCTCCAGAGGACTCAAGATCTAACACCGGCTGGCGTTTGTTCTGTACCTTAAAAGTCTCTATGAAATGGAAAATCGCGGGATCGCCAATATTCTCTATTACTTGATGCTAAACGCACCACTTTTGCTGTGTGTTAAGGGTGAGTGCTGTTTTGTAACTGATGCGGGCATCTTCTCATTGTACAGCTCGGTGAGTATCAGTAGCTTTGGCCAGGCTGAGGACACGGGAACCACAGTCAAATAGCCAAAGGAAACCAAGTGGACGCAGCATCTGACTCAGTGATACAAATGACTGGCAAGTGTTGAGTGGGTATTTTGCGGAATTATTAATTTCAATCTCGCTGCGCTGGGAGATGGTAATTCTGGCGAGAGCCTCAAAACACGTCGCCACTCAACATTCTCTAGTTGTAAGAGTTGCGGCATGTCCTGTTTGTAACTGCTCCAGACCAACTGAGTGGGATCTTTCTGACTGATATTTCTAACCGCTGGGCTGTTTAGACGATGCATCATTCATTTGATAAAGATTTGACTTGCACTCAAAGTTGCATTTGTGTGTGGGGGTGGCGGGGGGTGGAATTGAGCGATTTTGGGCGGGTGTTTTTCATTCGTAATGATATAATATTGTGATTGTTTTTAAGTGCCGGTAGTTCATCTTTCTAAAATAATGGACGCGCGGCGTTTAACTATCAGTTAGCGTTTCATATCTGTAGGAAAAGTCAATTTATCACTTACAAAGGAACAGAAATAATAAGAGTAACTTAAACGATTTCGGCTTTCCACCAAATCTGGACGCTTCGCTGAATTGAGGGGAATGTACTCTCGAAAGACTTATTTTGTCTGTTAATTATGCCTTATAATGTTCCCTTTTTCTGTCAGCAACATTTCTTGAAGTCCCCCAGGATGTGACTGCTAAAGAAGGCGATGACATTGAGATGTCGTGTGCGTTTCGAGCCAGCGGGACCACCTCGTATTCCCTGGAGATCCAGTGGTGGTACCTGAAGGAAGCTGGCAAGGAGCTGGCACACGAGATGACCCTCGGCGCCCAAGGAAACAGGGCCAAGGTAAGGAGGCAAAAAAAAAAGGCTGGAGGAGGGGAACTCGGAGCGAGGAGCCTCCAAGACATTGAGGGAGCGCTTGGCGCAAAAGCGGTAGCCCAAAGAAATCCTGTGCCCATGGCGAGGCATCCCGGTAATGGTGGGGGAAAATGAGAACTGAAATAAGGTCCTTCGCAGGGAGACAAGGAAAAGCCAGCGCCACATCTCACAAGACTGAGAGAGTAAGGATTCCGGAAGCTTATGGTAGAGGTATTTCTTTGAGAAAATGTAAATTTCAGATCAAGAGGAACAGAGAAGTCCAACGACTGCTGACAGAAATACACGAAACGCTACAATTGCAGTTCCTATAGAAGCCCATTGTGGGACAAGGTTTGGGCATCCGAGGCTATGCCTGAAAGACAATAAACCCGAGTAGAGTAAATGCTATAGTAAAAAGCCCGAAGTCATGTAAATGCTCATAACTGATAGGGTCAAGTTTAGGGTTTCTTGTAGGAAATCGAGATAAATGGGCATTTTCTTGGTTTAATCAATAATTGGGCAACATTACCCGTGATAGGATTTCAAACTCAGTGCAGGCTCAAATTCGGGGTTACAATCGGCTTAAAAAGAAACGAGGACTGGCAGCTTAATGCGTATTCCTGAGGAAGTCATATGGAGGAGAAAGCCAAGAAGGCGTAGCCTGCAAAACAGAGGTCAAAACCTCGGCTACACTCAGGGCAATCCCTTGGGATAAACTGAGGGAATCAAGGAAAAGGTTTAGCTAGGCTTGTCACCGCCCGAGATGGAAGGTGCGGGGAGAGCTGAAGAGCATCAGGGTAACCCCGATGATTGCCAACGCTACAGTGGGATAGTATCTGAATGGAAATCTTGGCTTTGATTCCAGCCCCAATCCTATTGGGCGAAGCCATCCTGAAGGTGTCTTGAGGACAAACGAGCGTCCATGTAGGAGTGCCCCACACAAGATGGCAGGAGCAAAATAAGTATAGACTGGGGAATCGAGTCTCCCGTCCCATTTCTTTTTTGGTCCAAATGTATCACCTTGGAACAAAGAGACAGGGACCAAGTTTGGGGGTAGTTCAGGGACAGAGATGTTCCAGTGAGAGGCACGGCTTCCTGTAGCATGGCAGCTTCAGTTTGACCTCTTTCAGTTATTCCTCTCGGTGGGAAATCTGCCACATGTACAAGTATCAGGCTCCTACAGAGCTGTATTAATCATCCACAAACCGAGAACATAGTGTACGGTAACGTTCCCTGTGACACTGTAGTACATCAATTATACATTTCTAATTGTACCAAAACATTGTTACATGTAGTGCAATTGATGGCGTCAGTTGATCATTTGAAAACAGATTAACAATCTCTCCAATGTGCTGGCAGTCAGGTGTGTTAATTGCATTATAAGTGCTGACGTTACACCAATCGCACTCCAGATGTGGTAAAAACATAGGCTAGAACCGGAGCACTAGTTAAATGCATAATTTATCACCCAGAGCAATCCACACCATAAAAATCCAAGATCAAAAAATGACACTCCACTCGTGTTTCTGATAACCTTTTCCTTGTGCTTCTATCTGTCAGGACGATTTGACTTTCAGCTTTGGCTTCTTTGCCTGGGGAATTTGATCCAATGTCTTTACTTTTTCTAGGTACCAGTAAATAAGGATGCCACCAAAATAAGCGTAAGTGCTATTTTCCACTACGTGTTATTAATAAACAAGACCGTATTAATAATCCTTTGAACATGGAGCAAGAATTGCCCTAAAAATAACGCGGAGGCGAAGGAGCCACACTGGAGAGGCTCACCCGCCGCCCTGCGCTTTCTTCGAATGGTAATCCGTACAATGGATTTGTGTACTTAGAGAATTCCTCTATACATTCCGCCGGAGAGCAGTATGCCGAAACAGAGAGAAAGCTTTTATCCTATTATCCTTTTATCCCATTTCAAATTCTTCGGCCACAATTTTTACCATTTCCCTTAATTAGTTAGACGTTTGGCATAATTAAACCCAGTCATGACTTCCTCATTATTTTGCACTATTATTAAAACTATTCCATCTAATTTTTAACGAAAAATCACATCCATATTTATTTTTTTATGTTTCAATTCTAGTTATTAATAGTGTTGACACTACAGCTTGGATGTGTTAATTTATTTTTATTTTTTGATCTTGCCTCCTATTCTTCTTGAAGACTGCTATATAGTTTATAGTTTGTTCCAATTCTTTTTTTTTTCCCCTGTTGGTGAGACTGATGTTATTCTCTTGTGTTTGGAGCCCTGTGTTCTGATACGGCCCTTTCTGTGTGTCTGCAGACTGTCCGGGTGATGGGCAATGACATTTCCCATAAGCTGCGGCTCTCTGGCGTTAAGAAGGAGGATGAGGGTGTCTATGAATGCCGAGTCACCGACTTTATCGACGACGAAACTCAGGAACACAAAGCCCAGGCCACTTTACGGGTCACAGCCCGCTACAGCCCGGAGATGCAAGCGGCCGAAGCTGTCTCCCACATTCAGAGTAACGAACCCCGCAGGAGCAGCGTGCGCTCCACCCCAGTGCCCGGCTCAGACAGGCGGCGAGGGGCAGAAGTAGGCTCTGGCAGCGAGGCAGTTCCCTCATCCACCCCCGCCTCTGTCTCCCCGCCCCCGGGCAACGCAGCCATTATCGGGCAGCATACCTCCGGTAAGTGGAGTTACATTGCCACCATGTGGGGAGTCAGTGGGATGTACAGTGCTGAAGTATGTGCAAATCAAATCCATTTAGACGATAGCAAAACGCTACGGATGCTGGAGATCTGAAATAAAAATAGAAAATGTAATGCTCAGCGGGTCAGGCAGCATCACTGGAAAAAGAAACAGAGTTAACATCCTAGGTCGATGACCTTTCGTCAGAATCAATTTATACCCGGGTGAAAATGCTACCATTGAGCCAAGGCTGACACCTAATCACTAGTTTGTAAGTTTGCCATTGATTAATTTGCATTTAAAATATGAAAATATGATTTCTACCAATAATTGCACAGTTTGTAGTTCTGTATTTCTCTATAATGTCAAGCACTGGACATTTGGAAATTTGCAGAAATAGATGTGTAACATTGTTATTGTATATATTTGTTAAAAAAAAATCTGCTTGTATTGAAAATCTTCCAGGTACCGAGACTGGTAGTTTACCTCCCCCAAAGGGGAGGAATGAACCAGATGGGTTTTTACAGCAATCTTGTAGCTATTATTTTTGGTACAAGCTTGTTATTCCAGATTTAATTCAATTTAAATCACACAGTTGCTGCAGTGGGATTTGAACTCATAGCCACTGGCTTATTATCCCAGACAGCCACTCCAGTGATATAGCCACTAGGCTACCATACACCTTAAGGTAGAACATTTTTATAGGCATACAATTTGCATGCAATTATCAAGGAGGCAGAGCAGCAGCACAGGTTGGAGCTAAGGAGAGACAGGCACCGTATCAGGAAGATGCAGAACACCAGGTATTCCTGAAACAAAAACAAAAATTGCTGGAAAAAATCAGCAGGTCTGACAGCATCTGCGGAGAGGAAGACAGTTAACGTTTCGAGTCCGTATGACTCTTCATCAGAACTCCTTCCTCCCACCTTCCCCACAGCAACCACCCCCACCACCCCTCACCCCCACCGCCTATAGAATATATAGGCAGTAAATGTCTTTTGAGAGCCTTTCTGGTGAGCTGTGCATTTCAGCAAAGGAGCAACAGAGCAACTTTTTCTGCTGCAGTAAGTCCTCAAGCCATGCTTAATTGCCTGCCTTGAATTCTCAGTGGTTATGAAGGTAACTATCAATTTCTATGGCACAGGATCACTGCAGGCAGCCAAAGAGGATTTACATGACATCAGCCAGCGTGCATTACAAGCAAGCATTGATCAGGTCACTGACACCCTGTACAGGAGAGCAGACCAATGCATCACCTTTGGCAATATAGCAAAACAGCAGTGAGAGAGATTTACCAGTTCTGTGGGTTACTGGGCTCTTCAAAACATAGGATCTAATCAATGTCATCCACTTTGCTTTGAGGGTGTTTACAGAATACCAAATCAACTATATCAAGAGGAAGAGCTTCCACTACCTCAATGTACAAACCAAATTCAACAACAGTCGGAATATCTTGAATATCAATGCTTGATATGCAGGAAGTTAGCCCGATACCTTTCTCCTTCAGCCCTATCAGGCTCTTTAGGGAAAATAATCAAACCAGTTGATAGCTTCTGGATAACAGTATCTGTCACCTGCTCTCGTGGCTAACGGGCCCAGAAAAAGCATCATCGGTGGAGTGCTACAACAAGACATATTGAGAGGACCATTGGCATATTAAAAGCTTGATTTCTGCTGCCTGAACAGGTCATGAGGCATACTGCAACAAGGTCTAGATCAGGCATCAAAAATGATTGTATCATGAAGTGCCATTCACAGTTTTGCATTCTAAGAAGAGGTGGACTTTGATACGTGTGATACGGAAACCCTTGCTCATTTGGAACCAGAACAGCATGGATCAGAGAAGATCAAGGTGGGCAACACTCGGATGAATCCTCAGTGACCACGGCAATGTTAATGGGAAAACAGATTGTCTTTGAAGCTTTCTAAGTAACACAGTCCACCTTTGACACAACAGCCTGATCTCCTGCTCCCATAAGTACAGAAAAGGACATTCTCTCAATCCATTACCCATCGCACCATATGACAGCACCTCAGCCCTCCTTGCCCTTACCGTGTTAATGATAATCATCAGTGTGTGTAAGTCAGAACTAAATGTATGCATCCTTTCCTGTGTGACTAACCTTTATGAATGTCAATGCACCATCTCGGCGTTTGGTCTATTTTATAATACTAATTGAAAATGCACACAATTACACAAACCTTTCCTAACACTGTGCTTCCTCTGAGTTTCTACTAGAGTTTTTCTTCTATTCTAGGGCCCCTGTAACTGCCACCTCAACACCAGGATCATGCTCCTCATTGTGTGCACACAACTGAGTTGGCCCTTGTCTTGTGTTATTTTCCACTGCGGAGCTTGGTGTCACCTCTTGCATTCCACCAGTGTAGTTCTATGAGGAAGATGGCTTAGAGGTTTGGCAGTATCCTGTAACTGTGACTCAGGTGACTTGATCCTCATCATTTTTTTCATCATCTTCATCTTCCTATGCCACCTGTTGCAGTGGTGAATCTACAGGAAAGAAAAGTGGAAGTAAAGAATGGCTGTGCATTACTCTTCTGGGATTAAGGGGTGGAAAGTTGTAGCTATGTGGAACGCCAGAGCGATATTGTATATGTTCAGTTCATAACATGGCACATGGCACTTCCAAAATGCTGTCAATTTTGCCCATCGTCCACAGTAAGAGATGAATGTTCATCACAAGTTCTTAAACCTTTTCCTCTAAGGGGGTGCTCTGCCTATGGCAAGCATTATTTCCTAACTGGTCCTGCAAGATTTTGGAGTAAATGAGGGTAAGGCTCAGCAGTTGAGGAATCTCCGATCAGGTGAGGTGGCATAAGGAATGTGGGGATATGAGGCTGATAGAGTGATGATAGTACAGTTATGTTAGAGCATCCTTGACCAAGGAGCATTGTAAAGGGTTAGCTGTACATGTGTTGCTTTAAGGTGGTAAAGTGTGCTGATGCCCAGGTAGGGCAATGAAGGAAAGGTAGTACTTGATGTGTTACTTTGCCTGCCCTGCTGAGGACATAGAACTTTTTAGGGCACTGTTCTGCAGTCTTGGAGGTGAAAGAGTTGGCATTTATTGTCAGTGCCATCTCTTTCTAGATGGCATAAATTATACCTCTGGATTACTTGGTGGCACCCACATCCAGGGCCCGCTCCTTTTGCCTTCGATCCCCTGTCAGAGGGATTGGATGCTCAAATGAAATTCTATGTTCTTCTCTGGCTTGGTGTTACAATCAGCTGCTGTTTTGGTCCAGTTGTTGATGTTGTCATACTTCTTGCAATGTTTGATAAAAATATTGATAAGACAGGTGGTGAAATCATGTGGAAGCAAAGCACTTATCCAGTTGTCCCTCAGTCTGGTACTGAAGTGTGCACATTGTGCTGTGTTTTAAAAGAGCACACAAGTTCCTGTGCAGTTCATTTGGGAGGTGAGACAGTGCAAGGCTTCCCCATAGTTGTGATTTATACCAAATTATTTTAATTATTTGACTTGTTATTTTATCTATGTGGATATTACTTACATAACAGTTGGTCAAATGTGCCACAAAGCACTCATAAAGTTGATCATTTACTCACAAAATATAATTAAATTCAAGATAAATATATACAAATCTATGGCACTACTTGCAGCCTATCAACTAGTGAAAATATATTATTAATTATTATTGCTAAATAATGGAATAAAGGTAGATTATTCAAAAGTAAGAGCTGAGGACTGATTATTACATTTGTGAGAGATGTAAATAAACTGCCTTTGAAAAATTGCTATGCTATTCAATATGGGGTCATCACAGCTGAGCCCAGTCCCTTTCTCACCTGATGTCCAGAATTGCTTTTGTCTGGAAAGTGTTGCTCGATATTGATCCTTGCTGATGTTTCCTCCTTCCTAGCTGAGAAGTCTATGGCCAATTGTGACAGCTGTACACTGGCTGAGATCGGTAGAGGCATAAAACCAAATTTGGGATGTTCCTGAGCTTTTTGACTCGGTGCCACATTGGCCATATATCTACCAACTGAATCCACCAGGGAAGTTAGTGATGTGTTTACTCGTCAGAATAAACTCTTATCCACACATTTTCCTGACAGCTAGTCACTAGAACTTTGATACAGAAGGCGTTTTTCTAAACATTATTAAAAACCCTGCTGAAAATTGAAGTGCTTTACATTTGAGTATTGCTGAAAAAATAAACATTTTTTGTCGAAGCTTTTCATCTTGCACTCATCAGGACAATTCACAAGAAAATATCAATGTCAGGGAAACAATGTATTTATACTGTATAAGAAGAGAGTGCTGATTGGTTGGCAAGTGGACTCTGATTTGTAGAGATATTGCCATAAAGAATGCACCAGTTGATGATTACTGACAATTAACTGCCAAGATTGTTTGAGATTTTAAACCAGGCAGCTTGACTCTGATTGGCTAAGACATTGCCCTTGGGAATGAACTAGCAAATGGCTGTCACTTATTTTGTTTAGCTGAAACAAGCGCAATGAGTGTACATGTCCTTTCTGTCTGCAAAGAACAAGGTCCTGTGTATTAATATATGTAGCTTCCAGTACACGTAAATGCACCACACTGTGAGCCCTACTAACAATCTTAAATTAATTGTCAGCATAATTCTTAGCACACTGCGGACTATTTAGCAAATGTTGTACAATCATGGAATCCTATCTGATGTTAGACACTGTGTTTTGTATACAAATACACAGGGCCCTGTTCTTCGCAGACAGAAAGAACATGTACACACATTGTGCCTGTTTCAGCTAAACAAAATAAGTGACAGCCAGTGAATGCGGGTGCATTCCCCAGGGCAATGTCTTGACCAATCAGAATCAAGCTGTCTGGTTTAAATTTCAAACAATGCTTGGTAGTTAATTGTCAGTCACTATCAACTAGTGCATTCTCCATGGCAGCACCTCTACCAATCATAGTCCACTTGCCAACTAATCAGCACTCTCTTCTCATACAGTATAAATATGTTGTTTCCCCTGACATTGGTATTTTCTTGTGAATTGTCTTGATGAGTGCAATATGAAAAGCTTTGACAAAAAATGTCTCCTTTTTCAGCAATACTCAAGTTCTGTACCATCAAACGACTATTTGCTTCACATTTAATCTTGTTTAGTTTGTATCTTGCCATTGTCTATGACCTGGGTTCTTCTAGTTCAGTGGTTCTTAAAGTGTGGTCCACAAGGATCTATTCACTGATGCACAACGTCTTGGCCTATAAGCCATAAGACAGAACAGACCAGAATCCTTATCACCACCACTCGTATGACGTCACAGAACCAGATTGGCTCCTGCATGCATCATTATAAGCACGAGTAACAATGGTGTAGTTTTATTGACAAGATTTATGTTGCTGTTACAACATACAACTGTGGCATCAGAGTTTCAACACTTGTGGATTTGAAAACAAGGAAGTGGAAATGGATGAATGTGGAGCCTGACATGAGACTGAAGCTCTTCAACTTGGAATCAGACATCACTCTTTGGTGTATTATCAAAGGCAACACCATCCTTCCCATTAGTTCTGATGAGTTTTTTGTGGTGACAAATGAAAGCGGGTGGGGCAGGACCAGTAAGAAGTCAGCAGGATCTTCTGCTTAATTTATGTGGTCCAGGGAAGAAAAAAAGTTTGAGACCCACTGTTCCAACCGATACCCTAATCTTGGCAGCAGAACCGCAGAGCTATATTTTTGCGAATCTACAATTCTACTTTCAGGCTAAGGAAGTTGGTTTAGCAATGTAAATATTGCAATTATGTCATCCAAACTAAACAAGCACAAATGCAGTAACACCTTCAGATAAATGGAATAAAAACCTTGGTATGGAGACAATATTCGGTCTAATCCTTACAAGGCTGAGATCGCTCCTTAGTAACTTGGATGCTGAAGTTAACTATTTTCACTGGAAATTATGTAGTGATTGTTTTATGTGACTGATTTTGTAAAAAAATGATTCAGTTGATTCGTACACTGGTCTTTCTCCTCAACTCTGGATTTGAACCCAGCCCAAGCTGCTGGCATGTTAGTCTTCTTTCTCTGTTAACTATATGAGTTTTTGAAGTCAATAGGCCCACACCACAAAGCTGCCCATCATCCGGCACTTATTAGCATTAATTTGGCAATCATACTCAAAAAAGCCACAATGACGATTGGTGTGAGAAATTGAAATGTGGTACAGTATGGTTTTTGTTCTGATGAGGGTGAAGGAAAAATAGTTGCGCTAATGTAACTGGAGCTTTGCTCTGTGTCTGACAATATTCTTCTACCTGACCTCTGTGTGCTTGATACTAAATTGCTTATATGAAAAGTATAACAAAATTCATTAAAGCCCCTCCTCTCCCCCATTCGATCCCAATCTGGCAGTCATTACCTTTATAAAAGCAGAACTCGGCAATAAGATTAGGAAGGAGCATTTGGATTTTTCAATATTGCTGTAAGCAAAATGGATGGTATTGAATATGGAAATCTCAAGAGGAAGAGGAGCAGGAACAATGCAGGTATGAGACAGACTGAGAACACAACGGCTGCTTAAACATTGTCATGCATTTGCTTTTCATACAGGTGGGAAACCAACGCAGACACTAACTTCAGGTAAGGTGAATCATACAAGGCTGTTTGACTTCTTCGAAAATAACAGTCTCTGAGTTTAAACCTTTACATTTATCACAGCTAAAGTCATTATATGCTTTTCATTTATTTCTCTGTTATGTATTTGTGTAGCCAAAAGTTACTGCCCAAACCCTACATTTTCAATAAAGCAAATTTAGTCCTTTGGGATATCTGTATGTTATAGAAGCCTATTAATTTTCAGTCTTTAAAAATTTTTTTTACATTTAAAATATTGTATTCATCTCGACTGAGGTAATTTTCTTTGTTTTCTCAACTTGGTTTGCTTTTTAATCTCTCTTCCACTGTCTCCCCATTGCTACACTTTCACCTGCAGGAAAGTACGCAAATTCTAGATCAGAATATCCCTCATAGCTGTATCTCTTCCACATAAGATTATGCAGCGCTTGCCATCTCATGATCCAACTGAGAGCTGTCAAAATTGTAAAAAAGGAATTGCTCAATCAAGTCAAGCAAGTTAAGAACATTAAATCGCAGTACTGATTCATACAGATGATGCTCAAAGTTAGGAATCCAATATTCTTCCTTTCAATCCTTAGGGCCATGGATTTGCAGTAATTGAATGTCAAATTCTGCTTTGTTTATATTGGGATTCCTGGATTTTTTTTTACTGCTGTTTAGTGATTTTCTCAATGTGCAATTCCATTCATTTTTATGAAAATCCGTGGTGCTGCCTATAATAATGAAAAGGTTGCTATTTTTTATAATTGAGGCCATTAGTTTACGATAAATAAGACACAAACCATTTTATTATTTTTGATTTCAGGATTGTTATTAGTGTTTTTGAAATTACATTCCACGGCTCCATCCGTTTCTCCACAAAAGCAAAATAAAAGACTTGAAAGAATTACATTTATGTGGTTCCTTTCACCACTTCAGAACAGCCCAACGTGCTTTACAATTAACAAAGTACTTTTGATTTGTAGTCACTGTTGTAATGGAAAAATATCAACAACTTTGGTCATAATGAACTGTGAAACAAATCTTTATATTTTGAGGCTGATCCAACACCTCAAAGTGAATGAATTTACAGTGAGTTATGGCCTGCCTCATGAATGGGCATAAAATGTTCTTTCAGTGCTGTCTATGACATTCTCTTTCTGACACTTCTTTGGACATAAATGGGGGTAAATTTTCATCCATCATTTCTGCCACAGAGGTTTCCACTTTGAGAAAAGATGAGAATTTACCTCTTAAATTCTATATTCTCTCTGGGAGCGATCTAACACATTTGCTATCAATGCCTAACAACTGCTACACTGTGGTCAATGCTGGACCCTTTGCAGAAGTGGTATCTGCTGGTTAGATGGGAGGTGGAATTTTTATTAACAGGAGAATAGATACTGCTGAATTGGACCTGGGTAGAAGAGTTTGTGAATTCAGAAAAAGTGTGAGGTGTTACATTTTGGTATGAAGAGTGGAGAGAGATAGTATACACTAAATGGCAAAATGTTGAAGGAACTGCAAGAAGGCAGAGGCTTGGGAGTGTTAACATTTGAAGGTGGCAGGAAAAATTAACAGAGCAGTTAATAAAACACATGGGATGGCAGGCTTTTTAAATAGAGGAATAGTATACAAAAGCCAGGAAGTTATGCTAAACCTATATAAATCAATATAAAAATAACTCAGCCCCACCTGGAGTATTATGTCCATTTTTGGGTTACACACCTTAGGAAGGACTTGAAAGCTTTGGAGAGGATACAGGAGATATTTATTAGAACGGTGCCAGAAATGATGGATTATATTAGAAAGACTGGAGAAGCTGGAGTTGTTCTCCTTAGAGCAGAGAAGGTTGAGAGGAGATTTGAAAGAGGTGTTTAAAATCATGAAGGGTTTAGATAGAATGAAGAGCAACTGTTTCCAAAGGCTAAACCGTTGATAACCGGGGGTACAAATTTAAGTAATTAGTAAAGAACCAGAGGTGACATGAGGAAGAACGTTTTTAAGCAACAAATGATGGGGATTTGTAATGCACTGGCTGATAGGGTGGTGGATACAGATTCAAGAATCACCTTCAAAACAGGAATTGGATAAATATGTGAAGCAGAAAAAAATTGCACGGATATGGGCAAAGAGCGGGGGAGTCGGACTTACTAGATTGCTCTTTGACAAAGGAATTGCAGTTCCATGGGCCAAATAGCCTCCATCTGTGCAATACTATTCCATGATTAAAAACATAGACCATGATTTTTAGGATGGCACCGTTTCCCTTCTGGCATCCAAAGAGTGGGTGAAGAATACATCCCCGCCAATGCTGGCAACCCTGCAGCCACTTAATGCTCCAACGAGTATTATTGACTGGAGATGGGACTTTGCCCCTCAGTCAGGAGGAAGTCCCGCCTCAGAGAGCTGCCGGCCAATTTGATGGCTGGCAGCTCTCTAGTCTCAGCAGCTCCAGAATCTGTAGTGGACAGGGCTGGCACTGCAAGCAGTCCCCAGAGTCTAAGTCCTGAGGGTCTAGGACCGGGTAAGTGTGGGGGGGTTCTCAGGATAGGGAAGGGAAATTGAGGCCCAGGGGGATGGGGGTGATAGTGGGGAAGCCAGGGAGGGAGGGAGCACCTGCAGGGCAAAGGCTTATAGGAGGCACCCGAAGTTGAAAGGAGGCTGTTGATGGAGCTGCCACAACCCCAATCCCCCACCCGATGCCTGAACCAGATCACTTTCTGGGCTTTCCCCCTGCTCCTGCTCTCCTGCCAGCCTGAAGATTGAGGCCAGGTGGGACACAGCTCTTAGGCGGTCATTAATTGGATCGGCCACTTAAGGACCTTAACTGGGGAAAGAACTGATGGGTCAACCTAGGCCTCACCCATCTCACCATAAAATTGCAGAGAGGTTGGGGTGGGTGGGAGTTCAGTGGGAAGGCCATATGAGGAATTTTATGGGCCCCTCACCTGCAAACTTCCTGGTGGGAGAACGTAAAATTCTGCCCATAATAAAGGAGCATAAAAATAGGAGCAGAAGTAAGCTATACATATACAAGCCACAAGACTGCCATTCCATAAGATTATGGCTGGTCTAATATTGCCCTTAACTCCACTTTCTTACCTGTTTCTCATAACCCTTGACTCCTCTAATGTTCAAAGATCTGCCTATCTTAGCCTTGAATATATTCAATGAATCTAGGAAATTTTGGAAAATTAACATCAGCACATCTACTACCTCATTAGACGCCTCTTTTAAGACCTAGGATGAAGTCCATCTGGACCCAGACCTTATCAGCCCGTAGCTCCATCAGTTTGCTCAGTAATGCTTCCCTAGTGACTGTAATTTCACCAAGTTCCTCTCTCCCCTCCACCTCCTGATTTACAGCTATTACTGGAATGTTTTTTGTATCCTCTATAGTGAAGGCAGAAGCAAAATATTTGTTCATTTCATCCACCATTCCATTATCAACTACTATTAACTCCCCATCCTCACTGTCTAGAGGATCAACACTCATTTTACGTACACTTTTCCTGTTTAAATACCTGTAGAAACTCATGCTATCTGTTTTTACAATTCTAGCTTGCTTCCTCTCATGCTCTAATTTCTTTCTCCTCATTAACCTTTTCATTGTTCTCTGCTGTTCTTTATATTCTGACCAATCACCTGATCTGTCACTCACCTTTGCACAGTTATATGCTTTTTCGTTAAGTTTGATGCTTTCCCTAATTTCTTTAGTTAACCATGGAGGGTGGGTCCTCCCTTTAGAATTTTTCTTTATAGTAGGAATATACTTATTCTAAGTATTCTAAAATATCCCCTTAAATGCCTGCCATTGTTTCTCTACTGATCTATCCCCTAGCTTAGTATCCCAGTTCACTTCAGCTAGCTCAGCTTTCATGCCCACATAGTTGCCCTTATTTAAGTTTAAAATACTAGTCTTGGACCCACTCTTCTCCCCTTCAAACTAGATGTAAAATTTAATAATATTGTGGTTGTTGCTTCGTAGGGGTGCCTTTATTCTGGGGTCATTAATTAATCCTGTCACATTACACAATACCAAGTCATACATAACCTGTTCTATGGTTGGTTCCAGAATGTGCTGCTCTAAGAAACTATCTCGGAAGCATTCTATGAACTCCACACCCAGGCCACTACTGCCAATCTGATTTTTCTAGTTTATATGTAGATTAAAATCAACCATGATTATCGCTGTCCCTTTATCACAAGCACGCAATATTTCTTCTTGTATACTTTGTCCTAAATTGCAATTGCTGTTAGGGGGCTTGTAGACCACTCCCACTAGTGACTTCTTTCCCCTACTGTTCCTCATCTTCACCCAAACAGATTCTATATCCTGATCCCCTGAACCAAGGTCATTTCAATATTCAGGACCCAACCCTTGCCTGTCACCTTGAAGCCAGGTCCCCATAGTGGCTATCAGATCATATTTATTTACTTCAATGTGCGCTATCAATTTGTTTATTTTGCAATGAATGCTATGGGCATTCAGGTACAGAGTCTTTAGTTTAGTCTTTTTGTTATCTTTGTAACATCTAGTTTTGACTCTTTGTGCTTTCTTAGGTTTCTTCTCTCTGTCCCTGCCATTCTCTGACCCTCATTTCCCATATTACTATTTTACTCTTTTACCTTGTCTCTACTCTTTGATGTACCACATCTTTCCACATTTGATCTCTTGCCTCACTATTTAGTTTAAAACCCTCTCTACTTTCCTAGTTATGCGCTTCACAAGAACACTGGTCCCAGCCAGGTTCAGGTGTAGACCGCCCCAACAATACTGCCCCCTCTTTCACCGGTACTGCTGCCAATGCCCCAGAACCCACTACTCCCACACCAATCTTTGAGCCATGTATTCATTTCTCTAATTTTATGTACCCTATGCCAATTTGCACCGGTCCCAGTTAATAATGCAGAGGTTATAACCTTTGTGGTTCTGCTTTTCGATTTAGTGCTTAGCCCCTCATATTGTCTACACAGAACCTCTTTCCTAGTTCTACCTAAGTCATTGGTACCTACATGGACCACGACAACTGGATCCTCCTCCTCCCACTGCAAGTTCCTCTCCAGCCCTGAGCAGAGTAACTAGGGATGGGCAATAAATGCTGGCCAAGCCAGTGAAGCCCCCATCCTGTGAATGAATAATAAAAGATGTCCAAACCCTGGCACCGGGTAGGCAACACAGCCATCTGGAGTCTCGCTCTTTGCTACAGAGAACAGTGTCAATCCCCCTCACTATACTGTCCCTACTAACACTATGTTCCTTTTTGTCCCCTCCACTTGAATGGCTTCCTGTACCACGGTGCCATAGTCAGTTTGCTCATCCACCCTGCAGCCCCCACTCTCATCCAAACAAGCTGAGAGAATCTGAAACCTGTTGGACAATGGCAGAGGCTCTTACTCCTGCACTCCTGGCCTCTGGGTCCCCTTACCTGCCTCACTCACAGTCACAACCTCCTGTCCCTGACCACTGACCAAATCAGAAGATCCTATCCTAAGAGGTGTGGCTGCCTCCTGGAACAAAGCATCGACATAACATTCCCCCTCCCTGATGTGCCACAGAGTCTGCAGCTCAGCCTCCAGCTCAATGACTCTGAGCTGAAGTCCATCAAGCCGCAAACACTTACTACAGATGTGTTGCCCTGGAGCACAATGTTATCTAGGAGCCCCTATATGCTGCAGCCTTGACACATCACCTGTCCTGCCATCCTTAATGTATTTTAAACAATTACTTAATTATATTAATCACTTATTTATCCTGATTTTTTAAATATATTTTATTAACTTTACCATAAATTTGTGTACTATTTTAAACCTTAGGGATAGAATAAAACTTACCCACTTACCAGATACTCATCTGTACAAGAGCAAGAGTCAATTCCTACAGGGTGAGAAAGATAGAAAAAGAAAACAAACATCTCCTTCTCCCCCTTCACTGAACTCCCCCACTCACCAAACTCCAAGGGCAGAATTTTACGCCTTGCGGGCAGGCACGCACCTGACCCGATCAGGCGTAAAATAGTGCAAAAAGACATCAAATGAGCGTCTCAATGACATACTGCATGCGCAAAATCTTCAGGTCAGTTGGTGCACATGGGTGTTGGAGCTGCGCCTGCCATCAATCAAAAAGCCACTTAAGGCCATTAAAAACCCAATTGATCCAGATTTTACATTGCCTATGCAATTTTGCACTTGCCGCATGGGCAAAACAGGTAGGCAGCAGCCCACATTTTGCAAAACCTCAACCAAGGGTGGGATGAAAAGGGATGAGAAGTAGCATTGCCATTGTGAGTAGTGAGGAGTTTAGGAGATAGTTTGCTGCTGGTTGCTTATTTGAACTTGACAGTTTCATCTCTGTTCTGGGCTTCATTCTTAACATTTCTAGGCTTCATTCAGGACCCATTGGTGTCTCCAAGGCCCCCGGAGGATTTTGACTACATGGATCTTTCCAAGTATCAGACAGCCTTTTGTAACCCTGGTAATGGGGATTGTGGTCTCTGCTGGAGGCACCTCCTCTGAAGAGGAAGAGAGGGGCATAAGGGAGAGGAGGCCAGGTGTCCCAGTGCAGCTTCCAGGGGAGGGACCTGTGGGAGGAGAGGCGCAGGCACAAGGGGCACAGGGCCAGTCGGAAGCCCAACGCAGAAGGGGCAGCAGAAGACACCACTATCCTGCTGCCATGGTTTACAGGCAGTGATGCAGCTAGCTCAATATGCCCGAAGTGCCTCTCAAGGGAGACAGTGGCCTCCATTTGTGAGATGATTGGACCTGAGATCGCCTCTAACTACCCAATGCCAGTGGCTCTGAAGGTCACAGTGGCCCTCAGCTTCTATGCATCCGGCTCTTTCCAGGGGTCTGTGGGGGATTTGTGTGGAGTCTCCCAATCAGCTGTCCACATTTGCATCAAGCTGGTGACAGAAGCTCTGTTCAGGTGGGTAATGTCATTTGTTCATTGCCATATGGATGAGGCCAACCAGGCTGAATGAGCCAGAGCGTAATCCAGGGTGCAATCGATTGCACACATGTGGCCATCAAAGCGCAAGAGCATCAGCCGGGTGCCTTCGTCAACAGGAAGAGCTTCCACTCCATGAACGTGCAGATAGTGTGTGACCACAGGATGCAGATTCTGCAAGTGTGTGCAAGGTACCCAGGCAGCTCCCATGACGCTTACATCCTGAGACACTCCCAGGTGCCAGGGCTCTTCAGTGCTCCAGCCCGACTGGATGGGTGGCTGCTGGGTGACAAGGGCTATCCATTGAAAATGTGGCTTATGATGCCTCTCCGCCACCCAAGAACAGAGGCAGAGCAGCATTATAATAGGAGTCATGCCTCCACAAGGGCAGTGATAAAGAGGTCTTCTGAAGATGCACTTCCAATACCTGAACTGTTCAGGGGGAGCACTACAATACCCCCCAGAGTGGGTGTCATTGATAGTGGCTGCATGCTGCATTCTCCACAATCTGACACTGACAAGGGGGGACCCACTGGAGGAAGAGGATCTTGAAGCAGCTCCACAGGCCACAGAGGATGAATCCAGTAGTGAGTCAGAAGAGGAGCACGGTGAGGAGAACGCTGAGGGTGTGGAGGCAGACCTCTGTATCCTTCAGGGAGGCAGGGGCACCAGGGGCATCTTGATTCAACGCTCCTTCAGCTAGGCTGCCAAAGATCTGCTTCCACCTTATGCCAGGGCTGCCTCCTCCATCCCGGATGTCTGAAAGGACCTTTTCATTTGAACACAAAGTGCACTCAGTGCCTGTGCAATAAAATTTAGAGCCACTCACACCCAGCATTACATATTGGTGTATCCTGCACCAAAATAAAAAGGTGAGGCATACTCAGGCCATTACGACAAAAACAAAATTTATGTAATTTTCACACTCAAAACAAATTTACAATACCATCTCTGGTGTTCATTTCCACACCAGTAAACATATAAACAAAACATTACAAAACAGAAAATCACCCGTGCACTGTCCCTCTTGTACTCATGGTGCCTTCAACTTACTTTTACCAGTGCAAAATCTTGGTGCTCCCCCTCACTGGCAGCAGCATTGGAGACAGCCTGCTGACTCTGCTGTCTTGTTGGCCTTGATGACCTTGGCAGTTGTCCTCTGGCCAGTGGAGCCTGTGTTGGCCCTGCCTGGGAGGGAACGGCCAGTGCCATGGCTGGCATCTCCCCAGTCATCGCAGCCTCATCAGACGCCATGGTCACTGGCAGAGAGGTGGAAGAGCTGCTGCTGTCATCCAGATTGCCCTGAGAGGAGCCCGCAGAGATGACTGGCAGCTCATGCGCCAACATGAGGTCGCCCTGGACCTCCCTGCTCATCACTGATGGATGGGCACCTAGCTGGGATACTGGGATGTCCCATCCATTTCCCACACTAGCACTGATCACCTGAGGTCATTGCTTGTGTGAGGGCTTGCAGGTCTGAGCACAACCCCAGGAACACCTGATTCAGTCCCTGGTGCTGCATCTGCCGATGAGGGTTGCCACTCTCTCCATGGAGGAGGCAGTGAGCTTGGCTATGAGGGTCAATGCAGTGCTTATGCTCCGCATGGACTCCTCCATAACAGAGACCGTGGCATGCATACCCTCATGGATCTCCGCCAGATCCTCCCGCACATCCCACTGGGCATCCAGCATCTGCTGCCTAATGGACGACTCCAGCAGTCCTCCAACTGCCGGCACCGTGGGCACTCTCTGCCTCCGTTTCCACCTCAAGCGATTGTGAAGTGCATCCACTGCTGTGCACCGACAATCTAGCCAAAGATTTAATGCCCACCGAGGCGCTAGTATCTGCACTGGTGCCTGGTTCAGAGAGTGGGTTTGATGCAGATGCAGTTGAATCCCGGCGGTTCTCTGGCATCAGGGGTGGCTCTTCAGGGTCCTGCAAACAAGTGTCTTCTGGCAAATCTAAGGAAGAAGGACAACATGACAAGAGTCATCACTCTGTCACTGTGCATACCAGGCACCCTGGTGAGACAATGGGGATCTGCATCATGGTGTCATCTTCTTTCAATGATCAATAGGGACTCCAGGTACTGTGCACTGCATTCTTACCTTCGTCTGGCACCCCAGCCTCTCCATGACCGACTGAACGAGGTGCATGGTGGCTCTCCAGCTCTCCTGCTCAAATCCAGTCAATATTAGGAGTTGTGGGGGGCCTCCGCCTGTCTGTGACTTCTCAATGTTGTTATGGCTCCTCTTCTCCTGAAAGGACAGAGGAGCATTGATTAGTCCACTCTCTACCTGCAGCCCCATTGCAGCCTGGCCAAACCCACCTGAGGTACACCTCACAGGGCATAGCTGAGTCGTGGGCCTCGAGCCACAAGGCACCCAGTCCAAGCAGCCAGTGGTCACCCCCTTGGCCAGCTCTGGCATCATTGGCAGTTGGCAGTCAGGCTCTAGCACCCCTGAGTTCCACGGGAGGATAGCCAGCCCTTAACACTTCACCACACTGGTCCATGCCAACACGTTACTCACTTCTTGAGCGCAGCAGGTCATTGAACCTTTTGCGACACTGTGCCCATGTGTGCCACACATCGTCATGGCTGTGACCTCGGCTGCCACCTCCTCCCAAGCTTTTTTGGTCTGGTGCAGTGGCCTCCTCCTTCCACCTCTGGGGACGAGGGTGTCCCTGCTGGCAACCACCTCCTCCGAGAGCACTGCGAAGCACTCGTCCGAAATCCAGTGGGGGGTGGGGAGGTGGCGGGGGGCGGGTGGGTGGTGAGTGCCCACCCAACCTGCCCTCCCGCCTGGCTTCTCCAGCCGCTGTTGAGGCCATGCCTTCACTCTCCAGAACACAGAATATATGATTCCTCCCTGACAGCCTTCAAGGAGCTGCCTGTGCCATTTTTAAACCGCCTGCCAGGTCGCCATTGGACCCGGTACCCGACAGGCCCCCTCCTACGCCTGGCCCTTCCCGACCATTAGGAAGACTCGTTTCATGCTTGGCAGGCCTTAATTGGCCAGCCAGCGTGAAATCACGGTTGTGGGCCAATCGTGGTCGGGGGCCTGTTTCCCGAACAGTCCCGGGCCCGCCAATCGTGCACGCCCACCAAGGGTAAAGTTCAGGCCTAAGTTTGCACTCAATTTCCTCAGTTGCACTCCATCTGCCTTGCCTGTAGTAAAGAAGCCTGAATTTATAGTAAACTGAACTGGGGCTACAGTAACCAGATTCAACCCGTTAGCTAATTAACTACTCAGCTCCCACCGCTGAGAGTGAGTTTAGCCTGTCTAATCTGCAAGAAAGAAAACTTAGCTTGCTTACACAGTGCTTTCCAGTAACTGCTAATTACAGACTAGATTAGATTTTAAGAGCAAAATTTAAGCACAAGAAAGCAACATTTAGGATCAAAATTAACATTTAACGCTCCCACACTCACCAAACTCCAGATCTGCACTCACTTGCTTCAGCTGCACTCCATTGCAGAGAATATTGCACATTTGGGAGAGGACTTTATAGGCCTTTCAAGTATATTTTATTACAGTTATATTCAGTATTATACTATTTGGGCAGCAAGAACAATCTAAGCGAAGCAATTTTGCTGCCACTTTGTAAATATAATCTCTTTCAACAACATATGTTCAGTACCTCAATTATTAAAAATACAGCGAGGCCCAAGTTTCCTATATTCCTGGATAAGTAGGTTTAACCACAACATTCCTCTATATTGACAGAACAAATGGCTTATGTTACAGGGTTTTCATTTGTTCTGTTTTTAAATGTCAGAAGTATTGACCTAGCCCCATTCCAAGCCAGTTTAATCTAGGTATATAGGAAAGTGTCTGTTTTACTATACACATTCACCTCCATTTAAATCAAACATAAGAAATTAAATATATCCTGTGAGCTTTCTTTGGACCAGTCCAGAATATTAAAAAACATACCAAAAAGTAAGCACTTGTTCAGGTTGGAATGAGATAATGGTTGATTATGACTGTGTAATTGTAGGTCTGATATATGCCACCAGTATGTCCTGATGGGGGAAGAAGGATTATTGTCCTTATATTGATATGAGATGCTTCTGAGATGGTCACTGCTTACGTGGCTGTATGGTTAGTTTTTATTTATTTGTTCTCGGGATGCGAGTGACATTGGCGAGGTTGTTTTTGCCCAAAGCAGGCTCGAGTTGGTGTAAAGCCTACTCCTGCTCTTGCTGATGTGTATTTATTGCCCATACTTAGTTGCCCCGAGGATACCTAAAGTCAACCACGTACTGTGGAACTAGAATCACATGTGGGTCAGACTGGGCAGGGGTGCAAGGTTCCTCACCCTAAAGGACATTAGTCAATCAGTTGTGTTTTTTTACAACAATTAGCAGATTTCATAACCTGGTGCCAGCCCACAAATGACTGGAATTATTAAAAGTAATTTCAAAATTTGATGGGAGTTGACTGTTTAATACCTACTACTTGACTGTTTAACTACTAAAAGGCTGAGAGATTCTGGAGTACACAGGGCAAAAATGGATACAGAAGGGGGATTAAGGGAATTATTAAGAAGGTGTAAATTGTACCAACGTAAGGAAAAAATAAGTAGTCACCATTGAAAGGAGAGAGAATAGCTGAAAATACATTTAATAATATTTACAAACAACAAAAGAAACACAGCAAATGAGAGGGAACAGAAAAAGGCTGATAAAACAATTTTGTTCAGTAATTGCTTTAATCCACAAGGATGATGGGCGAGGGGGCGGTGGTGGGGGGGAATGCTGAGATGTTATAATCACCACAGTGGAGGGATATTCGCTTGTATTGCTATGATGGAGCATACAATTCTGTGCAGGCAGAGGATGATAAGCCATCTTGATGGTACTGTCAAAATGCCTCATTCCAATGGGAGTTCAGTGAATCTTCTCTCTTTGAAGTCTGGACTAATCACTCTTTTATTTTTCCACACTTTTTGTTCTGTTGTTTCCAACTGAGCTATGTTAAGCAAAACCATTAAGAATTAGGGAGATTATTTTGATTATTAAAATGCACATTCATATATCAGCAGAGTTTCTGCTTTGGGCACAATTGGGAAATCAGAAGAATCACATGGGCTGAGTTACAGCTCAAGTTACTGATAAAACTCATTTGCACAATCACAAAAGTAAAATTTTGCAAGTACCAGTGGAAGCAGACAGCACAATAGAACATAATTATTCATTTTCTTTTATCAAGGAGTATACCTTGATATGTTTAAGACTGGTAACCTGTTGCTGTTTTATGAATACAGATGAGAATGGGTTTATCAGCAAAAATAAGCATTTTTTTTAAAGTGTGCAGTATTCCTCCTGGGAGTAACCTGATTTAAAATCATTGAAAGTATTTTTTTAAAAACTATACTGAACCATTTAATAGTTTTCTTGGTTTACATTAGTCAGTTTCTTAATTTACTTTTTAATACTAAAAAGTATTTAAAATGTGTCTACCAGTGTCTGTGCACCTAAAAAAAAAGTATAATTTGAAGAGCCTTTGAGCCTGAGCAACCAGTGGAATCTCACAATTTCTACCTGGTGGGCCAGGGCCTGATCCACGTGAGCTAAATCTTAAATCAGCATTAAAGATCATGGGCCAGGGCTTTTTTGGATGGTGGGATTTCCTACCCCATCACCTAAAGGGTCGCTATGGAATGCATCCCCACCAACACTGGATGCCTCGCAGCTATTTAAAGCTCCTATGTCATTATTTGGCTAGAGACAGGACTTCAGCCTGTCATGTTATTATAATGATGTAGTACCTTGGACTTATTTACTGTACAAGACACAAGGCACCAGTCACTCATAAGGGATTTGGTAAGCATATCGTGGGTTCATTTTTAGGCACATGAGAACAGCTCTACATAGATATAAAGCTTGAAGGCATCAGAGTTGTGTGTGTGCTCCGCTCAAAGCAAAAATGAAACCAAGACTGGATCACATGACACATTTCTCTTCTAGTGGTATCATCTTGATATCCCTTCTTTTTAAAGATGTTTTCTCCCCTTCCAAAGAAGTACAACTATTTACGATACATATTCATGTTAAGTTACCATTACATAAGTGCATAGAACTGATGAAATCACGAGTCTCTAAAGCATAGAGGTAATCTGCTGGTACGCTCAGAACTTGTGATGGTAACCTTGACTGGAGGTATCTTTAAATGCTCACAGTGATCTGTGGGATTTTCATTCTTGGATGTTGTTCCTGGTTACATTTAGGACCTTGTCCCCAATGCAATAGGACTGTATGACGGCTCAGGAGCTGAAATCGATCTGATTTGTCCTTGGCTTTGCCTCACCATTACGCCTCTGTGTGTAATGACTTCATAGGACCTTGGTTCTGAAAAAAATCCTTGTCACCTTGACTGGGATCTTGGATGCGAACTTTTGTCTCAACTGTAAACTTCACAATTCTGTACCTGCATTTTTATCATGCATGTTGGTCATCTTCTCATGCAGTTTTAAAAGTTGCTCTCAAGTTTATGAGAGAGTAGAATGGGTAAGAGTAGGTAAATTGGTACTTACTGGTCTGTTGAACATGAGCTCTGCTGGTGATGGAATAATTGCACTTAAATTGTCGCTCTCAACTGTAACATTGCAATTTGTGGATCTTGCTTGGTCTGTCAATGTTTGAGAATAGGAATTTCACCATGTGAATCATTTGTTCAGCTAGGCTGTTAGATTTAGGGTAATGAGGAGAAGAAGTACTGTGATCAATATTCTACTTCTCACACATATCCTGAAATGGCTTTTTCATAAATTGCAGACCATTATCCGTGGCTTTTATATCCTGTATTTTACTTAGAACAAGAAATAGGCCATCACTGGAATAATTAGAGCCAAAGAAATTGACCTGCTGCACATTGATGTCGCATTTCAGACTGTTGAACACCAATCTTTCATTACGCACCACTTGTATCAATAAGTGCAGGTTATGGTCTTCCTGTTGCTTTGTTCTTCCCAAAACAGATATGGCATCTGTCATACAAATGCATCCTGGTACAGTGCCTATAATGTGGTCCACGTGAGCTTGAGAGAGATCCTGGCTGATAGATAGCCCAAAAGAAAGTCATTGAAAATGGTATCACCTGACCATTATATGGGATATGAAATGTAGTAAGCTCTTAGGACTTCTCCACAAGAGGTACTGACCAGTAGCCATACTTGACATCAAGCTTCGAGAAGAACTTTGCACCTGCAAATCTTGGATTTAACTCTGCTAATGTGGACAATGTTGCAAAGCTGTGTTTAAATGTCGTGGATCAAGGGATACTCACAATGAGCCATCCTTCTTTATGACTAATGTGATTGGACTGCATCAATCTGTGTGCTCTTGTACTCTCCTAATGATTCTGTTTTTTTCCATTTTGTCCAGGTCAACTTTCAATTTGTCTTGTACCTGGATACTGTACATATGTGGTGGATCAATTACCAGGCTTGCATTCTCCTGCAAGTGTAATGTTGCAGCTCCCTTGAAACACCCAATTTTGCTGAAATATTCTGGATATTTCAATGTTAGGTTGTAAACTGAGGTGATAAGAGTAATTTCTGAGGTTGACCTGCCTTGTGACATCAGACTGATTCCATGGATTGTTATTAGTGTGAGGTCATGACATGCCGGTAGACCTGCAATCACTGGGCCCTTAGTTTCCATGATGTAGAACATCTGTGTAACCCAGGAGGATTGATTGTTCTTGCACTCCAGGACTATGAATCCTGTACACAGAATTGGTGAACTGGGGAACGCTGTAAGATCACAGCAGTAAGTTTTGCCCTGGCCTTCCACATCTATGGATTCATGTCTTTTAGGATTCAGGGGTAGTATGTTGGCACTTGCCCCTGTGTCAACCTTGGCCAATAATGAATAGTTACCAACTTTCTTAGGGCAGACCATTTGAATCTTGGCAAACACTTTGGACGATGTGACAGCATCCATGCTTTCCACGGACTTGACTGTGTGAAACATATGCTCACTGCTCTTCATCTCATGTATATCATTGTCATTTTCTGGTTTGTTCATCACCTCATGTATATGTTTCTGATGGGATACCGAATGATTATTCTTATTGCATGAAGGCACCCATTGTGTATGGTCTGTTTGGATCAGTGCACGGCTCTTTGTATCTGCATCAGCCTTTGCTCTAGTGCACTGCTACTGCCAATGGCCCTTTCTGCCACATGCCTTGTGGAATTGATGAAAAGCTGGATATTTTCTTGGTGTATGCGGAAGACCACACCTGTCACGTCTTGCTAGGTTTGCATGTTCTAATCAGTGCATCAGCAATTGGGGTTGCACTTAGGACCTGTAACCTTTGTCAAATGGCGAGGATCACTTTGTACTTGCGTCTATCTCTTCGATGCTATAGGTTTTGGGCTTGTCTAGCAGATCAATCTGGAATGCTTTCATGGAAATGGATGCGATCACCAACTCAACAATTCTGTCTACTAGCTCTGCATTTGCAAAAACACAGTACAGGTTGAGTATCCTTTATCCAAAACACTCGGGGCCAGTTGTATTTTGGATTTCAGATCATTTTGGTTTTGGATACTGCATATAGGCCTAGGCCCACTTACATTACAATGGCCGAAGCCTAGTCTACTAAGCCTTGGCTGGGAAAGTAAGATGTATTACTGACTAATAAATATGGGGTACCTGTAATAAGTTTCTTTTTGACATGTTCACCACAAAAATCGCAAGGTAAACAGTGCAAACAAATAACTAAACTTCCCACGCTAAAGGGCAATGAGGTTCAACAAAGTGTGGCTTTTGGATGTGTTTTGTTTTCGGATTTACGGATAAAGGATATTCGACCTGTATGTATACTTTCCCTGCATCTGCTGACCAAGTGATCTATGGATTCTGTAGGCTATTGTCAAAATGACATGAGCTCTAGTCGATGAATATGGAAGTATAACATGACTCTGAACCGGTCTTCCGATGAAGTCCTTATCTCTTAGGGATCCTTACGCTCTTCTTCTGTTAATCCTGACGTGTTCAGCCTGTGTAGATCTTCATTCCCAAATTGCTAGGTGAATTTTTATGGCTTGCTTATCTGGTCCAGACACACCTGAATCAAAAAACCATAGCTCTGTATGCTGTTTAAACATTTTCAATTCGGTTGGTAGATCAGCTGCATCCCAATTCAAACTGGGGAAATTTATGGACATTCTGACAATATCCCTTTGGCCTTCCTTCTTCTGTACCTGGGATGAGTATCACTATAGCGACTATTGCGTGCTTTTCTGAAACTCCAGCCAGGAAGACAGGTTGTGATGGGATCTCACCACGGAGTAATGGTGTCTTTGCTTTTTATTCAATTTATTATTCAGCAACTCCCAGAGCAGCCCAGTAAAACTGCAACTTTTTCTGGCCTGATTTTTATTACTTCTTTCGTTTTCTTTTGTTTGACTCTCTCTTGTTCGCTTTCAATCCGGCCCACACCCTGGTCACTCACCTTTCCCGACTGATCTAACCCAGTGCTGGTCCTCTCGATATGCCGAGCCACTCATGGAACTGACAGGCTATGAGTTGAAATCTCACCACATGGAATTCATCTGCTTACCAGCTCTTTATTTGCGCACTAGCTCAGTGCTGTGTCTCCAAAGCTTTCCTTCACAGTCATGACACTACATTTCCAACATTCTCCAATGCTGCGACTTTGTTGCAGTCTGACAAAAACGTCAGGAGTCATCTCATGCCATGCAGCACAATCTAAGCTGTTCACCATGTCATACCTGTACCTAATCTTGCTGTCACCTGTCTTACCACTGGTGATCACCATGTTGTATTATAATAATGATATAAGACCTTGGACACAAGACACAAGGCACCAATTGGTCATAAGGGATTCTGTAAACACGTGTGGGTTCATTTATTAAAACGAGGCTCATGAGAACAGTTATACATATGTTTAAAGCTTGAAGGCATCAGAGCTGTGTGTGTGTGTGTGTGTGTGCTCTGCTCAAAGCAAAAGTGAAACCAAGACTGGATCACATGACACATTTCCCTTCTAGTGATGTCATGCTGATATCCCTTAAAGGCATGTCACAACACCATCCCACACTCAGAAGGAATTCCCACCTCAGAGAGCTGCCAGCCAATCTGGATTGGAGGAAGATGAGCAACATGCTCTCAGGAGATGGTGGCAGTGTGTTACAATTCACTCAGGGAGTCCAAGTTGCTATGGTCACATGCACATTTACTTGCATGTTGTAGTGATGGTAGAGGCTCCAACTTTCTTTCCATCAAATGGCTGACCAGGAATCTCCCTTGTTCTTACCACCTGCCAATGGTATTATGTGGTGGAAAGATTTACTGGTTGATAATTAACATTTTTAACTGCACAATGAATTCACCATCCTTGGCCATCAAGTCCTGGGATGGGACTTGAACCCAGAGCTTCTGGCTCAGAGGTAGGGATGCTCCCCACAAGACCTCCTGCTCTGAGGAGACGGGTCCCTTATTTAAATATTTTAATGAAGCTACACTTTCAGCACTGGTTATTGGCCAGGAGCAGAAGTGCTTTCATTCAGTCCCCAGAAATTGGGCACCCCCTCATCCCAGTGACCTGATAAACTCCTGAGGTCCTCTTCAGTCTGCATTCTCCTCCCCAGACTTCTTCCCCAATCTGCGATTTTCTCCATGACCCTCCACGATACCACCAGGCATTCCGCATCCACCCCTCCAATGTCCACCCTGCAGACCTCTAATCTCTCCCTCCCGATTCCAGGCTATGCCTGATGTCAAAGAGCTACCTGCCTGAAAGCCAACCAGCCAGTCAACCTCTCAACCTGGATGACTGGCTCTGACCAGACAACTGATTCTAAAAAGAGAACCCAATACTTCCAGGTTTCTTAACTGCTAAGCTGCAAATTCCTATTCTGGAACTGAAAAATGACCTCACTCCCACCTACCCCCCCCCCCCCCCCCCCCCCCCCCACCCCACCACCCCCCCCCCCCCCAGCAGAACAATGGTACGCTTTTAGATGTATTTAAGGAACAGGCTATAAATAGCTGCAAACCTACTAAATAAGAATGGCTGGGGTTGGTCTTCACCTCATTTTCTTAAGCATTAGTCATCAAGAACATCAAAGAAATGAACCAGAGATTTAATAATCCAGTGACCTTTCACACTAAAAATATTTGAATTATTCAATAATTTGAATTAAACAACATAAAGAGCACAGCAAGGAGGAGGTGATAGCATAGTGGTATTGTCGCAGGACTAGTAATCCCCAGACCCTGGGCAATGCTCTGGGGACCCAGGTTCAAATCCCAACATGGCAGATGGTGGAATTTGAATTCAGTAAAAATCTGGAATTAAAACCATTGTCAGTTATTGTAAAAATCCCATCTGGTTCACTAATGCCTTTTAGGGATTCCAGATCCACAGCAATGTGGTTGACTCTTAAACGACAAGCCACTCAGTTGTAACAAACCACTACAAAGATACAAAAAAGGACAGATCAACCTAGGCAAATGGCAATTGCAGCAATCACAGCCCTGTTGACACTGCATCTGGGAGAGTGCCAAAAATGGGAGTGCTGCCTCACAGACAAGTCAAGCAACAACCTGACATGGTCATGGAATCATACATCTAATCAGACTTTAACACCTGGGTGGGGGAGTTCAATGTCCCAGACACCACCATCACCATCCCTGGGTATGTCCTGTCCCACTGGCAGGACAGACCCACCAGAGATGGCAGCACAGTGGTATACAGTCTGGAGAGTGTTGCCCTGGGAGTCCTCAATGTTGACTCCAGACCTCATAAAGTCTCATGGCATCAGGTCAAACATGGGTAAGGAAACCTCCTGCTGATTACCACATACCACCCTCCCTCAGCTGATGAATCAGTGCTTCTCCATGTTGAACATTCCTTTGAGGAAGCACTGAGGGTGGCAAGGGCACAGAATGTTCTCTGGGTGGTGGACTTCAATGTCCATCATCAAGTAGTGGCTTGGTAGCACCACTACTGACTGAGCTGGCCAAGTCCTAAAGGGCATAGCTGCTAGACTGGGTCTGTGGCAGGTGGTAAGGGAACCAACAAGAGGGAAAAACATACTTGACCTCATCCTCACCAACCTGCCTGTCGCAGATGCATCTGTCCATGACAGTATCGGTAAGAGTGAACGCTGCACAGTCATTGTGGAGACGAAGTCCCACCTTCACATTGAGGATACCCTCCATCATGTTGTGTGGCACTACCACTGTGCTAAATGCTAGAACAGATCTAGCAACTCAAGACTTGGCATCCACGAGGCACTGTGGGCCATCAGCAGCAGCAGAATTGTACTCAAACACAATCTGTAACCTCATGGCCTGGCATATCCCCCACTCTACCATTACCATCAAGCGAGGGGATCAACCCTGGTTCAATGAAGAGTGCAGGAGGGCATGCCAGGAGCAGCACCAGGCATACCTAAAAATGAGGTATCAACCTGGCACAGCTATAAAACAGGACTACTTGCACGCCAAACAGCATAAGCAGCAAGTGATAGACAGGGCTAAGCGATCCCACAACCAACAGATCAAACCTAAGCTCTGCAGTCCTGCCACATCCAGTCGGGTATGGTGGTGGACAATTAAACAACTCACTGGAGTAGGTGGGTCCACAAATATCCCCATCCTCAATGATGGAGGAGCCCAATACAGCAGTGCAACAGATAAGACTGAAGCATTTGCAACAATCTTCAACCAGAAGTGCCGAGTGGATGATCCAGCTCGGCCTCCTCTGGAGGTCCCCAGCATCACAGATGCAAGTCTTCAGCCAATTCAATTCACTCCGTATGATATCGAGAAACGGCTGAAGGCACTGGATACTGCAAAGGCTATGGGTCCTGACAACATTCCAGCAATTGTACTGAAGACTTGTGTCCAGAACTTGCCGCATTCCTAGCCAAGCTGTTCCAGTACAGCTACAACACTGGCATCTACCCGACTATGTGTAAAATTGCCCAGGTATGTCCTGTACACAAAACGTAGGACAAATCCAACTTGGCCAATTGCTGCCCCATCAGTCTACTCTCAATTATTAGTAAAGTAATGGAAGGGGTCATCAATAGTGCTATCAAGCGGCACTTGCTTAGCAATAACCTGCTCACTAATGCCCAGTTTGGGTTCCGCCAGGCCACTCAGCTCCTGACCTCATTACAGCCTTGGTTCAAACATGGACAAAAGAGCTGAACTCCTGAGGTGCGGTGAGAGTGACTGCCTTTGACATCAAGGCAGCATTTGACCAAGTGTGGCATCAAGGAGCCCTAGCAAAACCGGAGTAAATGGGAATCAGGAGGAAAGCTCTCCATCAGTTGGAGACATACCTAGCACAAAGGAAGATGGTTGTGGTTGTTGGAGGTCAGTCATCTCAGCTCCAGGACAGGAGTTCCTCAGGGTAATGTCCTAGGCCCAACCGTCTTCAGCTGCTTCATCAATGACCTTCCTTCCATCATAAGGTCAGAAGTAGGATGTTCGCTGATGATTGCACAATGTTCAGCACCATTCGCGACTCCTCAGATACTGAAGCAGTCCATGTCCAAATGCAGCAAGACCTGGACAATGTCCAGGCTTGGGCTGACAAGTGGCATGTAACATTTGTGTCACACAACTGCCAGGCAATTTCCATCTCCAACAAGAGAGAATCCAACCATCGCCCCTTGATGTTCAATGGCATTACCATCACTGAATCACCCACTATCAACTTCCTGGGGTTTACCATTGACCAGAAACTGAACTGGACTAGCCATATAAATACTGTGGCTACAAAAGCAGGTCAGAGGCTAGGAATCATGCGACGATTAACTCACCTCCTGATTCCCCAAAGCCTGTCCACCATCTACAAGACACAAGTCAGGAATGTGATGGAATACTCTCCACTTGCCTAGATGAGTGCAGCTCCTATAACACTGAAGAAGCTTGACACCATCCAGGGCAAAGCAGTCTGCTTGATTGGCACCACATCCACAAACATTCATTCCCTCCATCACGAACGCACAGTAGCAGCAGTGTGTACCATCTACAAGATGCACTGCAGGAATTCACCAAGGCTCCTTAGACATCACCTTCGAAACCAACGACCACTACCACCTAGAAGGACAAGGGCAGCAGATAGATGGGAACACCACCACCTGAAAGTTCCCCTCCAAGTCACTCACCACCCTGACTTGGAAATATATCGCCGTTCCCTCACTGTCACTGGGTCAAAATCCTGGAACTCCCTTCCTAACAGCACTGTGGGTGTACCTACAGCACATGGACTGCAGTGGTTCAAGAAGGCAGCTCACCATCACCTTCTCAAGGGCAACTAAGGATGGACAGCTAGTGAAGCCCACATCCAGTGAATGAATTTTTTAAAAAGGTGGAAACTTCATGCTCGAGGTTGAATTATCAGAATATTTATTTGATGCAACCTTGAATTGAATGGTTTTTTGTTCATCAGAGAAAAGGGCCAATGTGTTTGTCGTACTGCACAAGCCTGTGCTATAGTCAAAATGATACTACAAAAACAAGGAACGTTCACACCGACAAACTGGAATATTCATCATAATTGTGGATAAGGTGGAGGATTGCTTTCCTATAAAGTGGTTTGTCTTTGATCAACTGAACAGAACTAAACAGGTGTTGAAATGAATAATAAACCACAGACCATCCATCCACAGCTTGACTCTGCTCCTTGTGTTAGTATTCATGCCATATCTCCGTTGAAGAGGTTCTTATTAATTAGAAGGTGTAGGAACCACCATTTACAGATTTTATTGTTTACTTGTTTCATTCAATTAATCTGTAGGAAAACTACGGCAGGGAAGCTACAAGTTTTGTTTGGCTAATTTGTGCCCTCACTCATACCATCGTCCCAGTTTATAAAGCTATAATGATCACATTTCTCAAATTGAAATCAGTTAATGGTCTGTGTGAAATGTCGGACATTAACATTGTTAACCAGATGAAAACAAGCAAAAAGCTGACCTTAGAGCCCTGATGTTAACTCCCTGGTGGGAGTCACGCATCAGGTGCCCAGGCAGACAGAAAACCATCCAGCTCTCTGGAACCTGGGAGTCACGACAGTTACCCCAGGAAAGCCTCATGTTAAAATTGAAGTCGGGCCCAAATGCCTTCACCTACATATCTATAGAAGGACACACAGGCTTTCAGTGAGTGTTTCTCTCACATGCTTAAAAGGGCATTTTAAAATTACAACCAGTGGGATTGTCAGCAGCATTTAACTGCGGCCATTTTAACTGATGATTTGCCTGGTTTGCACTGAGGTGGCAGGGTTAGAATTGGTCCTTGAGGAAAGCCCATACCTTTTAAAATTGCCAAATTAAAATACCAAATTAAAACTCAGGTCTCTTTGGAAATTAAGATCAATTCTTCCACAGTTATCTTGATTGTTGTCTCTTTTATTTGGAGCATATTATTTCTTGCAGATTTCTCTGCTCTTCACAGAACAGGAAAATGAAAGAAATGTCTTTATCATGTGAAACTTTTACATTTAACTCCGGTTATTGTGTTAATGCATGTTATAAATATAAAATGCAAATTGGTGATATTTTCTAATTTGATTAAGAAAAAGAACAGTATCCTACACTAACTAATTTCTATATATACTGTAGGATGATTTATATCATTTTGTAATCAACAAATGAGTCATGTATGTTACTGTACAGCCTAAGAATTTAAAGATTTGATAGAATTACACTTTATGCAAAACCTTTTGATTGATTACTGAAGTATTTTATGGCCAAAAGTAACACAAAATTCGTAAACACAACGCACCACCTGATGTTAAATTCCATTGAAATTAATGGAATTGAATATTGAGCGGGGCATGTAAGCAGTGACCACTGGGACATCTTACATCCTTGTCAAAGTGGAATTTCATCCCCAAGATCACTAGTTTGTGCTTGTGAGTTGGAGTTTCCATTAATGATTCAGTGGGTAATGAATTTTTAATGAGAAAGAAATTACATTTCTATAGCGTATTTCAGGATATCCCAAAGCCAATAAATTACTTCCCTGTCATAGTCCAGGGAAATAGTGAACAATACACAACAGAAAGGTACCAAATGTGATTTCTTACCTGTGATGAGTTAATATGATCTCAGTTAGAGCAATAGTGAGTTATTATAATTAACTGCAATGTCCCCAGAGTAGGAAAGGGAAGTATTTGTAAGGGTCTCACTCCTAATTATTGTCAAGTGACTCCTGCTTGAAGCTGTGTGCTTTTGAACGTTGGTGATGTTAGCAACAGACTCAGTGGTGATGTCCTCCATGATAAAACAGTCCACCAATGCTCACTGCTTCAATATATGCCTGATAAATGGAGAACCGGGTCTAGAAAATAGAGAAGTGCCATCACCTTTTGAACCTTCCGCCAGTATAAAGCAACACCCTGAGGAGAGGAAGGAGAAAAAGGAGAATAGATGTGGAAAAAATATATGGGATAGGTACAGAAGTTATGTTTTAGGAACCAAAGAGAGCCTTTAATAATGTAAACACCAGATAGTGCATCTCAGCGGTGCATCTCCCAGACAATATACGATTCTTAGCAGCAAAGCAACTAATTGTTCTTAGCTGAAAAACAGTATGTCTTGACAGAAAAAAAACCCTCCACACTCTGAAGCTCCTTGAGGCTGGTTGTGTAGTAATTAATCCTCTGAGGAGTAAGCCTCCTTTGAAATCTTAAGAATCTGCTTATTTTCTAATGCATTCCATTATTATTTCTTGATATTTCTCAAGGATAAATTTGTGTATTCGGGTCACCCGTCCAATAAGTTATTTCAGAAATATTACCATATAAATTATTATTTGTAACATTAGCATACAAAAATTAGTATGCTCATTCCTCTCTCCATTATTTTAAAATAGTTGAGAAGCAAATAAGAAGTAAAGAATATGCATAAATAGAGCAGTTTATCACATCTCTTAGATTATCAAATTTTATTTGATAATGATCCGCTGAAGCATCTTGCAACATTTTGCAATATTAAAGGTGCTATATAAATGCAAAATGTTTTCCTGTTGTTGTCTATAACTGATTCACTTACAAGGATTTATTTTGAAGTGTGTGCATTTGTTGTTTCTTTGTGGGTGCACAGCATAATCCCATTCACAGCGATGAGATAAATGGCCAGCTAATCTATTCGTATTGGTGCTGGCTGAAGAAAAAATATTGTCCAGATCATTGGGTGAATTTCCTGCTCCTTTCCAAATAGTAATGTGAGATCTTTAACAATTCAATTTTACCTCTTATCAGAGGAACAACAACGCCAATCCACAACTTCTGACTCAAGAGTTCAGCAGTGAGAGTGTCACCAACTGAGCCAAGCTGCTAGAAGATGAGGGATCGAGTTCATTATTCATACTCCCTCAGACATTTCCAGGTTGCTGCTTTGATTTGAAAAACAGTGTTATTTGCTATTACTTCGTTACCTATCAACAAATGATGGTAGCACACTCTCCAGCAAGTTCAATTCTGGAATAGAAAATATAAATTTGCCTGAGGACCAAATTATCATGCTATGTTTTAAACATCTCTCTCTCTTTCTGTGTCTCTTGCTCTGTTCAACATTTCAACATTGAAATTGTTGGAAATTGCAGAATAAACAACATTAGTCAAATGCACATACCCACTTGTAAAATAGTCTTTCATTATTTTCATCTTAATACAAAATTGCTTTTGTGTTCAGCAAAAGTCCTTCTTGTGCTTATAGAAATATTTCTTCAAAATCAAAACCTACTGCTTCCTTTTTGTAAATGTCAGACATGATGGTATTTGAATATAGTTAAATTTTGTGCTGTTTCCTCATGCTCAAGTAATACTGAAGCCAGTGATAAATACTTATTTCAATTTGGCAGATATAAATCCAATACTGTCCAGATTTGTTCATTACAAGAAAACATTGTGTCATATTTAGGACAACATCCCATCGTATGCAGACTGATGATAATATTTTATTTATTCTTAGATCAATATTAATTCAATAAAATTGAGCCATTGCACAATTTAATTCTACAAAAATCATTCACTGTAACCTCTTCCACCTACAAGTTTTAGGAAATAATTCAAAAGAACTCTGCACAGGCTATTGGTTAAAATTCTGACTAAACACATAGTGCACCATAATTTTATAGAACATCATGCCGATAAATATAAGAAAATGGAAATTTGTTTTGATACTACCACTCTGATAGTAAATGGTTACAAGTGATTTTCAAAGTAGTTACACGGGTGAGAAATTCTGATAGCATCATGAATCACAAGAGAATATCTCAAGCAATTTATGCCATGAACCTGGGATTTGTGTGGCCCCTTCGAACTTGCTTACTGCCATTTGATGTTTTATATACAATTTGATACTGATCAGTGACTTTACCTACAAGCTTATTACTTTTTGTTTATTGAAATGATTTGTATCCATTCTGTTCAAGGGCCATTGAGGTTGTTACTGTCTGAACGGCTGCTAGGCCCTCCCACATGAAAAAGTAAATCTGGATATGTATGTGGGTTTTCTGTGCCACTTAATATAATTTATGGATTTAATTATTTAAATTTAGCCCTTTGTAGGAATTAACTTTGGTTCCAGTGTCAGTAAAGGTAAATGGAAACAAGGGACTGGATTTTAATATGCTGACACACATGGAATGGAGTGCCTGATGGCTCGTGTGATCCAGCCAAATCATGGGGTGAAATTTTCCATGCCCGCTGGCGGCGGGCATGATAGGTGGTGTGTGCGGACAATATGGCGTGATCTGTTTCACGATGGTGGGAAGGCAGGTCGCAATCGTCCACTCATCCCGCCAATGGCAGGCCGCGTTTCCCACCAATAGTCATTGGGGAACTCATTGTAATATATCAGCATATCATTAAAAAGCCATCCTGCCAGGCACTTGCACCCCCGCCCAATCATCCAACCATGTCAGTGGGAAAGCACATTGAAGTGTTTCACAACGTCACACAGGCGACGTGCACTTGGCGGCCTTCACTTTGGGAAAAATGATGGTTAGCGAACAGCATCACTCTGCAGAGCTCGCCAGGGTCACCGTTGCTTTGCAGGCTTCAGGGGTGCCAGGTGGCAAGGGTGAAGTGCCGCTCTGGCACCGAGGCAACTGTTGTTGGGGGTGTGTCCGATGGCAACTGCTGCCCAGCCTCGGAGGCGACTGTTGTCGGGGGGGTTGTCCGGGGGCAATTGCTGTCCAGCCTCGGAGGCGACTGTTGTTGGGGGAATGTTCGGGGGCAACTGCTGCCCAGCCTCAGAAGTGACTGTTGTCAGCGGGGAGGGGAGGGGGTGGGGGGGGTCAACTGCTGCCCTGGCATTGGATCCTGCACATAAGATATCGAGGTGGAGGGCAGGGTAAGCGAGGGAAGCGGCCACGCAATAGGGATATCTGTATAAACTGGCCATGCCTCTGCAACTGAGACAATTCAGGTACAGCCACAGTGATATGATTGGGATCGGGCTCCTAGGCTTCCTGTCCAGCAAGTTGTGAGCTGCAGCATGAGCCTAATTATACTGTCGCTCTTTTGCAGTCTAAGGCTGCCGCATGGGTATTATCAGCCACGGCCTCTGCGAGTAGCCCTTATCCCTGAGGAGCCATCCCTGCAGCTTCTGTGAATCCTGGAAGACTCCAGGGATCTGTGACCAACTGAGGATGTAGGCATCATGCACACTTCCTCGACAGTGATATGATTGGGATTGGGCTCCTAGACTGCCCATCCACCAAGGTGCGAGCTGCAGCATGAGCCTCATTATACCGTCGATCTGTTACAGTCTGAGGCCACCGCACGGGTGTCATCAGCAAGCAACACGGAGGCACTAAAGTGCCACCAAGTGCCCTAGACCTTACCCCCCTCCTCCCCAGCACCCCCACGCTCCTCCCCCCACCCCCAGCACAGACTGCAAGTCCGCGACCACTTTATTGGATCGTGGAGCAGTTGGACTGCACACGTTGTACAATCTCCTCTCCAACACTGGCCATGTAGCAGTCACTGCTGGAGGTGCTCACTGCCCCTTGCAATCTCAGCATCCCGGTTAGGAGCAGTGTCCCTCATGTCACAGGTTGACAGGGCAGCCATGCAGCGCAGTCATCTCTGGCCATCCGAGGGGTGACCAGCACTCTCCAGGAAGCGTTAAGGGGCGGTCACACAGGGCCAGGAAAGGTGCTAAGTACAGACATGATAACCACGTCTCTCTCTCTCTTTCATGCTGCAGGAGGACCACCTCAGGATCATGGATCCTGGTGACCTAGCTGTATGCCTGATGGCCTGCAGAGACCGTAGAAGATGGAGAAGAGAGTGACTGAGGCAACTGGCCGCGCAAAGACAGGAGCAGCAACCTCATGAAGAAGGGACAGCTGAGGATCCCACTCACACTGCCAGGAGCGACAGCGGGCTGTGGCTGGTCGGTGCCTAGTGATACCCAGGGTCTGTAGCCACCGCCTGCCATTCCTGCAGATGACTGAGAACCAGTGTCGCTGACGACTGCACATGTCTAGGGACCTGGTGGCTCACATCTGCCACTTACTGCAGGACCTGGTGCCAAGGGGACATGGAGGGCATCCACTGCCAGTGGTGCTCAATTTCTGCACCAGTGGCTCCTTTCAGGGCACCACAGGTAACCTTTGTGGGATATCACAAGTTGCCACGCACAAATGGATCCATGAGGTCACGGATGCCATCTTCTCCATGGCACACAACTTTGTGCATTGCGCCTGGAACCGGGACAGCCAGGATGCAAGGATTCTCCCGGATCTCAGGATTCCCACAGGTGCAGGGTGCGATTGACTGCACCCATATGGCTCTCAGGTCTCAGTTGCTACACACAGTGGACTACATCAACCGCAAGGGATTCAACTCACTGAAGGTGCAGCTGATATGCGACCACCAGAAACGCATCCTGCAGGTGTGCGCACCGTTTCCAGCAGGTGTGCACAATGCCTACATCCTCAGTCAGTCACTGATCCCTGACATCTTCCAGGGTCCACAGCGGCTGCAGGGTTGGCTCCTCGGGGTCAAGGGCTACCCACAGAGGCCATGGCTGATGACACCTGTGCAGCAGCCTCAGACTGCAGCAGACGCTATAATGAGGCTCATGCAGCAGCTCGCAACTTGGTGGAACCGACCATTGGGATGCTGAAGATGCGGTTCCGGTGCCTGGACCGGTCTGGTGGAGCCCTGCAATACAGTCCACAGAGGGTGTCATGCATCGTCGTCGTCTGCTGCGCCCTTTACAACCTGGCACTGCAACAGGGAGAGAAGCTGGCTGAGGAGGAGATGGAGTTGCTGCATGTCTCCAATGAGGAGGACGCCGACAGGGATGAGGATGAGGAGGTCTTCGGAGGCGACGGTGACAGGGATGAGGCCCTGCTCGGGCAGGCATGCTCAGGAGTCCCTCATAGCTGCTAAATTTGTGAAGGATGATGACAACATGCAGTGAGGTGACCCCATAGATCTTCACATCGCATTTGTGAACGTTTGACCAGTCGGGCTTATGGCAGCACCAATACCCTCTGTGATAAGGCTCCTGTCATGGAGATGCAGTGGAGGCCCTAATGGTCACTTGATTGCAGGAAGATGATGACGACATGCAGTGAGGACACTCTGTAAATCTTCACACAGCCTCTGAGAATGCCTGACTCCTGTCTGGCCGAGGGCAGATCACTTGTGTTCTGTGATCAGAGTCATATCATAGAGACGCAGCCATGAAACTTTAGATGCATCTGATGCTTTGTCTGCCTTCAGCACCTGAGCCCTTCAGGTGCTGGAGTACAGCATCAGTGGTCACAGATGCTGAAAAGATGAGGGACAGCCTTTCGATAAAGATGCTGAGAGCACACCAAGAGAATGAGAGAACTCTGTGGTGCCTGCCCACTACATTCTGGCAGTAAGGACGAGCACCGCTGAGGTGCAGGCATCAGTAATGTGTCCAGGGAATGTGAGGCCATCACTGTGGTCTGAAGGCTGCACAGAGCACAGGGAAGAGGCCCTGGACTTAGACACCCGCCTTTATCTTGTGCAGAAAGGTTTCACATCTGAGTGACAAGAACACTGCTCATCAGAACAAGGAGAACTACATCTTCCTAACTATCCTAACCCTTCCACTACATCTTGTTGTTCACTGGACATCCACAGCGGAGGTGGAGGCAGCCTGCTGACTGTGACGCCCTGTCTGTGATGACTTTGGCGGGCGTCCTCTAGAGGGCCGTGACTTGGAGGGCCCCAGCTGCTTTCAGGGTCTTGCTGTGTGGCAGTGGCACCCTCCTCGGCCTGTGGAGCTGGAGCTGCTGAGGTCACAGGAACAGGCGAGTGGGTGGGCTGGACACTCTTGAAGTCACCTGGATGGATGGGCCTGGAGCATGCACCTGCTGATCCTCCTCCCTATGGGTGCACAAAGGCCCCAGGCTGACTCCATGAGCAGAAGGGGCAGCTGGAGTGAGATTGAGCTGCCCAACACCCCTCTCGCACAGACAGTGTTGGAGGCCAATTATGGCATCAGTGATGTAGTTGAGCCCGCGCAGCAGTGCAGGAGCAAAGTCCTGGACCAAGGTCTCCATGGTGGCCGCCACCCTGCCAGTATTGACCTCAGTGCTTTGCAATGCTGGCGCTATCACCTCAGACTGAAGGTGGGCGGACTCCTCCATCGTGCCTTGCAATCTGAGGAGAGCAGTGGACATCCCTTCCTGAGGTTCCCGAGCTTGCCTTTGCAGCTCCAGCAACTGTGACATGACCGAGTCCAGACTCGCACTCAGCAATCCTCCAAGTGCCAGACACCTGGGGAATCCCTACCACCACTGCCTGCTGTGGATCAGACAGTGCGATGTGCTCACCAGATTTTGATCCTGAAGCTACCCTAAAGCTTGGTCCCACTGAGGTGTGTGTCTCTGTGCTGGTGGAGGGTGTGGGTGAGTGCTGTGATGGGACCTCAGGGAGGCTGTCTCCAGGTTCCTCTTCAGAGGTTTCTTCGGGGCTTGATTGGAGGCCCCGGGTCATGGACTCTGTAGGCTGTTTGGCAGATTTGCATGTGAAAGCAAGGAAAGCAAGGTGCATGGCAGCAGCCTGTGAAACGGGGCACATCATTCACAGCATGGTTGTCTGATAGATGTTGCACTGCTGGACCCTCACTTGGTAGAGCCGTCTGCACAGGAACGGTCCCGGTCAACGCTGGCCAGCTGGATGGCTCCATTTTCAAAGTCCATGGGAACCTTAATTTCAGGCATTCTGCCACTGGTCTGCGACCTCTCTCTCTTGTTGTGTGCCAGCTTGTCCTGCATGGATAGAGATGGAGAAAGAGTAAGCCAGACAATAAGTATGCCTAGCCTGTGTGGGTGGTGAGTGGTCCCATGGACAGGATGAGGACAATGAGGGTGTGTGTGGGAGATTGAATAGCGATGTCCCTTGAACCGGCAGTGAGTGAAGGCCCTGTGGGTGTGTGATGGGTTTGTGAGTGTGTGAGTTGAGAGTGATGAGAAGAGTGACTTACCCTGGCAGAATGGAAGAGATCATTCATCATCTTGTGGCACTGGGTGGCTGTCCTCTTCTGAAAAGCGTTCGCGCTGATCACCGCTGCCACTATCTCCCAAGCCAGATTGCTCACGTTGCAACCCATCCTGCAGCCAGAGCGGGGGTCCAGGACATCCCGGCGGCCCTCCATGGCATCCAGCAGTTGCTCAAGGGACCCATCGTTGAAGCAGGGGGGCCGGGGACTTTTTAACCTTTGCTGGCCATGTCTCCCAGGCAGCGGTGGTGAGCTTGCGTCTGCCTTTTAGACATGGTGGCATGCGTAATGCAACAGTGGGGGTGATGGTGGGCGGGCTCTCTTTGCCCGCCCACCATGGAAACATCGTGTTTCCCGGGAATGCATAAGTAATGTGGCAGGCTCCGGATGATACAGTGTGAAAACCTGCCATCACCGTCGGTGGGTGGAACGCCATTTTGCCCGCCCGCTACCGCACTTAGTGCAAATTTGGGAAAATTCCACCCGTGGTCATTTTATTTACAGGTTTCCCATTCAATCTGTGCATCAGGCATGATGATGATCTACATGACATGACCTCCACTCGAGTCTTTAATAGGACAATCCATTCATGGAAGTTGAAGCGGTTGGAGTTGGGAAGGAGAGAGAAAGAAGTGTTGCAATGGAAGGTAGATGACCTAAGACTGTGCTTCATGGACGCCCTTGTGAATTTGCTGCTGGAGGCTGTGAGCGGTAGGAAAGAGAGACTATTTCTGAACAATGGATGGGAGAAGCCTGCTGAGCAAACCAAGGTGTGTTTGGAGGTAGAAGAGGAGGCCAGCAACAGGACCATGGTGCCACACAGGAAGCAGTTTACTGATCTAACCAGGTCAGGAGAGGGGAGAGCAGTGACACATTCACTAGCATCCTCATGTGTGTATCCCCCAACCTCATCACTCTGGCTCTTCAAGCTGACCTCAGTACATCATGCCTCACATCCACTTATCTTAAAGGTACAACCATTTCTCTCTGCCTATGCACTTCCTTACATCCCCATCTATACATCTACCACTGACTCAATCTCATCCCTATGCAATGTCATCATTGTCCCTCATACTTACCCTCAACATATACAGTCCATCCATCAAGTGGACACATGCCATTAATCTCATAGGTCTCTTCTTGCCCGCCTTGCCGGGGAATAGAACTGAAAACATCAGGGAGAGAACCAGAGGTGGCCTTCCACAGATCTCATAACTCGCAAGTGCAGAGGAGGAGACATGGGGACCAGTGGATTCTCAGTGTGCCTAGCTATCAGAGTTGGAGAGATAGGGGCCTCCCAACTACCTGGTGACAGTATTAGATATCACAGAATCATATGTTGTACAACCACCAGTCAAGTTAACTTGACATCAACAGTGAGTGATATATCATCATCTTCATAATGATAATTTCCAGCGCTCTTACCTTGACAATACTCATTCACAGTCTTTTATTTCCCACAAGGCCTTTGTGCATCCAGCAGGAGGTGGACAAGGTCCCTGACAACGATTCCTCCAAGGAAATCAATCTCGCTGAAAGTGCATTGTCACGGGACTCATCCAGAATTTGCACCAGCTCAGATACTCTCAATTCTGTGGGACAGGTTAGTGAGGTCATTGGGTTTTCACATTGTGAGTTACACTTCACAAGTGAACAAGAGTAGATAGTGGAGTCAGGGACAGGATGAAGAGTCCATGTCGGAGGACACAGGCCTCACCAAGCTCTGCCCCAATGGACACAGATGCCATACCCTGAGGATCGTCGATGAAGAGGATAATCATTGAGCAGCAGCAGAGACTGTGCAATGTACTGACAGGTGTTCCAAGCACACTGTCCACAATTACAGACAGATTGCAGGAATCCGACTCACGCCTAAGGCAGTGCCTGTCACAGGCCATTGCAATGATGTCTTCTTCCATGAATAGAGGGGTCAAATGCATGGACCGTCAAACGCAGCAATCTTCCAAGTGCATGCAGGTCTATAACAAGGGCTTGCAGGCTCTGAATGCTACCTTAAGTAGGATGACTGATACCTTAACTTTGGCCTTGAGGTACCTGCTGACCTGTGCAAAAGTACCTTCCAGCAAATTGGTAGCAGGGAGGTGCGCCTAAGCATTGAGTGGGATAGGGGACATGGAAGTGGAGGTTTTGCTCAAAGGTCTTCGTTCCTCCTTGACCCCCACCCACCGAACTTCAGTCAGTGCTCATCATACTGTCCCGGGTCCCAATGGACAAGTCTTCCTCTGCACAGGTGAAGGGCAGCAATGTTTGGTGGATCCCTCATGGGCACCAAAACCCAAAATATATCACCCAAGAGCATTTCAACAGCCAGAACAGAGATATGAGCAGCCTGTCTCTATCTCTGCTGAAACCACAAGGTTTGCACCATGTAGAAGCAGTGAAAAAAGGAAGAATAAAGATTTGCATTGGTACAAGCATATGTATATGGATAGGTGTTTTGTACTGTTAAATATCTGTTCTTCATTTGAAGCACATAAATATTTTTGTTATACACTTCTTTCCTGTGTTGCCCATTTTTGGTTGAGAGCTGGTTGCCAAGTGAGTTTTTTCAGCTGTTGATGACAAATAGAAAGACATGATTTGATGATGACCGATGGATGGCATGAAAGAAAATCTTGCTTGTTTACAGGGCTGCTATGTGTTAGTGGTTTGGGTGGGGAGGGGGCAAAAGTGGGTTTTACATGAGGTTGTGAGATGGGTGGAACATAAGTGAACCTTACAACGTGCACAACTGGTGATGCATTGCCCTCATCACACTCTACCTCCCCATCTTCATCCTCTTCTTCTTCATCTTCCTCCCCTTCCTCCTTGAAATCCACCTAAGTGTCACTGTGCTTTGTGCCTCCAGGTCTGTCCAAGCAACTGAAGTTCTTGTTCAACATACCAATGGCTTATTCAATGACACATCTGGGTGTTATATTGAATTCATTGTAGTGCTCCTTATTTCTCAGGTTCCTGACAAGTGTCATCATCCACATTTTACTAGATATCCCTTGTCTCCAAGAAGCAACCTGTTAAAACTGCTTCCAGATGTGAAGAGCTCAGGGAGAGTGGACTGGTGGACTGCGCAGGACAAAATTGTTACAGCAACTGCCTGGAAACCTTGCAGGCACCTGCATTAAGATGGTCTTGTGGTTGAACATGAGCAGCATATTGATGGAGTGAAAGCCTGTGCAATTGATAAACACTCAAAAGTGCCTCAATTGCCACATGTGTGTATTCCATGACACCCAGCATCTGTGGGAAGCCAGCCAGAGCCACAAACCCAAGTACTCACACATTCTGACTGACATAATTACAGGAAAAGTTGACATAATTGGAGACCTGGCAAACAAACCATCAGCAAGCTGTCTTATGCATTAATGTGTGTGCCTGCAAGATCTGGCAAATACTTTGACAGCTGCTAGTAAAGCATGTCCACCAGGTCCACTTGGCAGCAGGCCTTGTTCCAGCAGGTTGCAAATGGCTGTCACTATCTGACATGACACACTAAGCATCCTGAGACACTGGTGTTCAGACATGTCCAAGAAGCTGATCCTCTACCTGTATATCCTCTGTGACATGGCCTCCTGAGAGCTGCACCTATACACTGCTCTCCTCTCTCCTGTGGAGCTGCAGGTCTGTGAGCAGCAGACTGCTCATCATACTGCTGCTGTCGCTGTTTCTGGTGCTTTTTGCTGCTGCTGGTCATCTTTGTCCTCATCTGAGGTCCAATCTAAAGCAGCGTTGGCAAAACCCATCCTAATCTGATAGATCAAAGTCCCAAGTACAGGTCACACCACCAAATGTCCAAAATATTGCAGAAGCCTTCAAAGTGCATGATGTAGCCTTTTAGCACAAGCACTGTGAGAAAATCCTTTCCCTGAGATTGCTTTAGCCCCATCAATTGAGGTTGTATTCTTGCTTTCACAGGTGTGTTCCAAGAAGCTTAAAGTTAAAATGAAAAATCTATGCCAATATCCCTTTAATTGAGTGACTAATCTATATTAATTAAAAACACCAGAAGGTGTTGCTCACATGGGGACTAATGTGCTGCACTAAAACCTGGAAGTCAGCAGGTTAATTTACAGACACCTGCTCTCAAACCCACACACGCCAGCAGATTAAAATCCAGCCCATGAAGTCTAGGGCAGAATATTTGGGTTTGGATGTTTTTCCAGCATTAAAACAAATTGACACTGCTCAAACAATTGGATCTCTGCTGGCTGGAAACAAGATACCTGACATTTCCAGAGCTGTGTTTTAATCTGACACTAAATTCTAAGCACTCTGTGCATAATTGCAATTTAACTGGAGCTCCCCCAGCTTAGGTCTTCAGTTTATCCAGTGAATAATTGAGCTATTTCAATACAGTTCCAGACCCCTGCTCTGTGCTGATCTCAGCTGGAATGGCACTTCGGTTAGGGAATGGAAAAATTGAACAGAAATCTGCTCATGGTTCCAATGCAGCATTCCCTCCTGTACAAGTGGAAGTCAGAATCAGGATTGTATCAGGTTGTGATGCCTCCCATGGTTGAATCACCGGCCAACACTCACTGTCAATATTCATAAATAAATAGCAGGCATTTGACGAGGTACTAGAAGAACACCAGAACCAATAACTTCAAGGCAGCAAGGGTGGAAAGTTACCACTGAAAATAATTTGAAGCCCATTCTGGATTGAATTTAACACCATAGGAAATCAGTAGCTTGAGGGTTTCCATCAATCCACCCTCAATTTACATAAAACAAAACAAGTGTATCAATCTCTATTAGCTGACACACCAGGGAGTAAACATATAGCTTCACCACCTGAGTGGTGGTAATGGAGTGGAACAGATCACCCACTCATTTTAGAATTTGCTGAAGCTTTGATTGTAATGGGATGAAAGTCAAGTGAGTTTTATAACAAGCAGGCAATCCACTCTCACATTACCACCCAGGCAGTGAAGTTGAAAATTATCCACAATATCTGCAACCAGTTAGCACCAATGGAGCAGGAAACTTACCTTCATTTGGAAAATAGGCCAGAAACTGGCACATACAAAATAGAGGTATCTATTCTGTGATGTTTTCCCATAAACAAGCATACATTATTGCTTATTTTACTTGTAGGAGAATGTTACAAACTGATCCTGAGATATAGGTTAATTCATCATATTATATGTACCGTAGCAATGGAAAATGGGAAAAACATAGTTTGAAGTTGAAGTGTTAAATCCTGAGTAAATAAAAAAAGTTTGTTCATCTTATCTGATTTGATGCCTAAGACATAAATTATTTAGAACTCAAATAAGGCAATATATAATTCAATAATGTCCTACTGCAGGGAAGCAGGCAAAGACAGAATGTGTATGAGAAACTAAATAATACTTCATGAGTATTAAATCAATATTTCTTGCCAGAATTCTTAAACAATAGAAGAAACAAATCAATATTTAATGCATTGTTGTCATTGAAAATTTACTTAATACATGTGGAAAGAAAATAATAAAATTCTTATTTTGCTATATAGCATAGTCAAGAGAGTCTAATAGTTTGCAGTAAGACAGCAAGGAAGATATCTTTATTCTATTTTTTTAAAAATTTTGTTTATAAGGATCAGTGATTTTTACAGCTTTAGTGTCCTTTTTTAGAAACATTTCACTATGGACTTTTTTATTCCAAAATTATGAATGAAAAAAAATTCTGCCAATGAAATGTACAAAACAAAATAAATGTTATATACTATTCATATTTCAACTCAACTCCACTCCATTTACGTCACTCCATTTATCCTCCTTTGCTCCGTATCCCTTGATGGGAAGGGATAAGGAAATATAGAGAAATATTGAGAAGGCTGATGCAACATGAAGATTGTATTCATTGATCTAGAGAAGGCTTATAACTGGGTGCTTCGGGACAAAGTCCAGAGATCTGCTAGAATTCATGGAGTCCCTGATAAGTATGTACAATTTTTTTTTTATTCACTCATGGGATGTGGGCATCACTGGCTAGGCCAGCATTTACTGCTCTTGAGAAGGTGACGATGAGCTACCTTCTTGAACCACTGTAGTCCAAGTGGTATACCCACAGTGCTGTTAGGGAGGGAGTTCCAGGATTTTGACCCAGCGACAGTGAAGGAACAGCAGTATATTTCCACTTAAGGATGGTAAGAGGCTTGGAGGAGAACTTCCAGGTGGTGGTGTTCCCATGCATCTGCTGCCCTTGTCCTGCTAAATGGTAGCGGTAGTGAGTTTGGAAGGTGCTGCCTAAGGATCCTTGGTGAGTTCCTGCAGTGCATCTTGTAGATGGTGCACACTGCTGCCACTGTGCATCAGTGGTGGAGGGTGTGAATGTTTGTTGATTGGGTGCTGCTTTGTCCTGCATTGTGTCAAGCTTCTCAAGTGTTGTTGGAGCTGCACTCATCTGGGCAAGTGTAGAGTATTCCATCACACTCCTGACTTGTGCCTTGTAGATGGTGGACAGGCTTTGGGGAGTCAGGAGGTGAGTTACTCATCACAGGATTCCTAACCTCTGTTCTGTTCTTGTAGCCACAGTATTTGTATGGCTAGTCCAGTTCAGTTTTTGGTCAATGATAACTCCCAGGATGTTGATAGTGGGGAATTCAGTGATGGTAAGGCCATCGAATGCCAAGGGGTGATGGTTAGATTCTCTTTTGTTGGAAAAGGTCATTTCCTGGCACTTGTGTGGCACGAATGTTACTTGCCACATGAAGACTGGATATTGTTCAGGACTTGCTGCATTTGGACATGGACTGTTTCAGTATCTCAGGATTTGTGAATGGTGCTGAACATTGTGCTATCATCCCACTTCTGACCTTATGATGGAAGGCAGGTCATTAATAAAGCAGCTGAAGATGGTTGGACCGAGGACACTACCCTGAGGAACTCCTGCAGCGCTGTTCTAGAACTGAGATGATAGACCTCCAACAACCACAATCATCTTTCTTTGTGCTAGGTCTGACTCCAACTAGCGGACAGTTTTCCCCAATTTCTATTGACTCCAATTTTGCCAGGGCTCCTTGATGCCACACTCGGTCAAATGCTACCTTGATGTCAAAGGCAGTCACTCTCGCCTCACCTAACACAGGACATGTAGAAGAGTGCCAGACAAGAGTAAGAGTGAGAGTTTCAAAGCCAAAGTTAGATTTCACCAAGGATTGGCAGTGAGTCCCTTCCTCTTCCCAAGCATCATGGATATTCTAACTGAGAAAATGAGACAGGAAGTGCCATGGTCAATGGCATTGCAGATGACATTGATCTAGTAGGTGGCCATGATGAGAACATGACAAAATATCTGAAGAGCTGGAGAAAAGAGCTGGAAGACAAGGGTATGAAGAACAGGAGACCAAATACATAATATATGGAATGTCAATATGAGCCTAGAGAAGGGGGTCAGATTGTAAATGTAGAAATTATGGCTAAAGACTTGGAGAAAGTGGTAGTTTCAATTATCTGGGTCAGTGGTGGCAGAATATAGAAGTGTAGAAATGGAAATTAAGCAATGAATTAGCTCTGCTTGGAGTAATTGGAAGAAGTGCAGTGGTGTATTATGTGATAGGAAAGTATTGCTGAAACTGAAAGGAAGAATCTACAAGAGAGTTTTGAGGCTGAAATTGTTGCCCAAGTTTCAGCATGATATAACATCAAGAAGAGAGGAACAATGACTGGATGCTAATGCGATGGCAATGCAGAGATAGATGTGTGGAGTTGCGAGAAAGGACAAAATCAGGAACCAGCGCATCAAGGGGTCAGTGAATATAGTGGGAGCATCAAAGAAAGTAGCCGAGAAGAGATCGAAATGGCATGGAGACAGAGAGGTAATATGGTGAGGTAAGTAATGGAGATGGGACTGCCAGGAAGAAGGAGAAGAGGAAGGCCTAAGACCAGATGGCAAGATGCAGTGGCGAGAAGCTTAAACACAGTGGGATATGAAGAGTAATGGGTGACTGACAGGAGGAGATCAAGAAGAGTGATCAATCAGCATTCTGGCAACTCTAAGCAAAATGGGAGAAGCTGGAAGAAGAAGAAGCTCCATACTCCTTAATGCCCTTACATAACAAAACTCTATCATTCAGTCTAAAAATTTTCAACTGACCCTGCATCCACAGAGGACACTATTCCTCTATTCCACTATAGAGTTCCACTATTCTTTGTGCAAACAAGTTCTTTCTGATTTCACTACTAAATGGTCCAGCTTTAATTTTAAGGCTGTGCCCCCTTGTTCTCAATTTCCCCACCATGGTATATAGTTTCTCTGTGTCTACCCTTTATCATTTTGAAGACCTCAAAAGGCCACCCCCTCAAATTTCTAAAGTCAGGGGAATACAAGTTAAGTTTATGCAACTTGTCCTTATCATTTAACCCTTTAATATATTCTTTCTGAGGTTCAGTGTGGCAGCAGGTGCCATGGTAAAAGCCCCTAGTTGTTTTCTTGTTTTTGCTGTGTTATCTTAGTGATCTACAGTCTACATCACGTACTTAAACAGTCAAAACAGTGTATTTAGTAAGTAGAGGATAATGAATTTATTTATGTTGTATCTATGTTGAAGTCAAAAATGAATACGGAAGGGACAGCAAGATCTTTGGAAACCTCTTGCTTCTGCATTTTCTCTTCTTTTGTGATGGTTTTGTATTTTGTCAACTGAATTATATAATAAAATTGTTGTACTTTTAAGCAGAGTCATCAACTTGGCAATCATAGAAATAAGCAATGATCTTTCAGGCTAACACAGAACACCCTGGTGATTAAAGCATTTTGTGCTTTAATCAGCCCCTTGTCCTCTATTTAAGTATGAATCGCATATTACTGATATAGTAGTCCATGGTCAGGTAAAATCTACAATTCTGATTGCAGTGTGAACAATCAATAACTCCTAATAAATGTATTAGGATCGATGAACATATTCTAATTTCTTCACTATCAACAGACTGCTGAAGAAGAAAGCAAATTCAAAGAAAAATTCTTAAACCAATATCAGAAGGGTCAAACAAAAATGCTCACTCAGACTATATATAAAAGTGGCTCATCATGTTCCGCTGGTGGCTGTGGTATATGTTCAAGCAGGTTGAATGCTGAAATATCAAAACTTTGAGTGAACGAAAATGCTACGTTCTCAGATGGTACCTCATGTACTCCCCCTTCTCCAGCATGAAGTCGACTCATGCTGGCTTGCTCTGAATCTGTTGAATCTTTGGCTATGACTATGCATTATTGTTGGTGTTCTTTGCAGACGGTAAGTTTTAGGCTGAAAACCTGAAAGAGTTAAGATGTAGTTCTATGTTATGGCATTAATCTGTATGTTGACAGACCCTATTCTAAAGCTGCTAAATTACTGCTTTGACTTGAGTTTGTAAGAATTATCTGAAATTGGTAAACCATGTTAGGATTGTTGGTTAAAGATGTTGCACGTTTAAATCTAAATGTGTACGTGCCAATTCTCATGATGTTGGGGTAATTTTGTCTAACGTGTTGCTGCCTTGTGTCTCAGAATGATTAACAGATTTGAAGTGAGAGGATTATAGTGATGGTTACTGATTTCTAGTGCTGTGCCAATCCATTAAATTTCTATCTGAACACAGCATATTTAGCATATAATCTCATATAAATATCAAATCTACATTATTAAAGTAAGGATTTAGAACCAAGTCTTGACCTCCGAGTGTTACTATGCTAGATGATCATACAACTAGAAAGGAAATGATACAAGCCACACAGCTCATTCAGATTAAATCTTTCCAGCAGTACAAAGTCAATTGCTTGGCTACTAATCTAAAGATTAAAGGTAAATAATGGAATTGTTTGTTTTGTTACTGAAACAATTTCAACAGTTTGCTCTCTGATAAAATCTGAAAAATCAGGTCATTTTTTTAAATCGCTCCACCATTAATGGCCATACCTTCAGCTGCCGAGGACCTAAATTCTGGAATTCCCTTCCTAAACCTCTCCCCATCTCTACCTCTCTCTCCTCCTGTATGATGCCGCTTAAAACCTACCTCTTTGACCAAGCTTTTAGCTATTTGTCCTATTACAGGAAGAGTGTCTCAAAACTGGCAACCTTGGGACTGAGGGCGTGCTGGATTTCAGATCTTGCTAGATTTCAGGTCTGGCACGGTTGGGGCTATGATTGGTTTGGGTCAAGCTGGGTCAGTGGGGTCAAGGGTCGCTTGGACTGCAGGAATAGACCAGTGCAGAAGCGGCAAGGGGGTTAACTAGTCAGGTGCCACACTCTGCCATTGCAACACCTAGCCAAATTGTCCAGGTAAGTTTTTATTTTACTCAATTATAATTGATGCATGGCACATTCTAAAAATGTCCAGTTTTTGGACAACTCTGGTTTTTTGGACAGCTGGATATGAGACACTGTACTGTATGTCCTTATGTAGCTTAGTGTCAAATTTTGTTTGTTGCTGTTCCTGTGAAGCGCCTTGGGACATGTTACTACATTGAAGGTGCAATATAAATGCAAGCTGTTGTTATTGTACAGCCTCATGCAATACCAGCTTGTTATTAGCCAATTGGTGTTTTACTGTTTGGATTTTGATATTTTCTTTATCTCCAGAGACCATGGGGTAGAATTTCAACTTGCCGCTTGGCATAAAGCTGGCGTTAAGGATCAGCACCTGTCCGATTTACATTTCTATAACAGACGGTCAGCGCCAGTATTCGGCCTAAACAGCAAGTTGAAAAATCTACTCCATATTTCATATCAGTGACAATGAAAACCACATTAATTTTGCCTGCAAACACTACATATTACTTGTGTGTCTTGACTTAGTGTAAACTCTAAGGATAGCACTGGCTATCGGATTAAGAGGTTATTGTATTCAAGGGCATTTTTATCATACTTTCACTCTTGACAAAGGCTTCATAATACGCCATTTCCTAAGATGTTCACAACTGTGAAAGAAATACATTGATTCATCGGTATGCTGTATCTTATATTTTTGATGATTATGTACTGCTCACCAGTTATTGAACAAGAATTTTAGTTCAGCGGGCGCCCACAATCAGCGGGCCTGGGAGTTGCCGGGGAACAGACCCCCAACCGCGATCGGCCCCCAATCGCGATTTCACACCGGCTGGCCAATTAGCGGCCAGACAGCGTGAAAGGCACACTGGAAAGCTCAGCATTGCCGGGGTGGGGGGGCGGGAGGAGGGCGAGTGCTGAAGTCAGCGCGGGGGCAAGGGAGCGTTCACAGAAAGCTCCCTGAAGGCAGAAAACTGCCTCAGGGAGCTAAAGAATTTAAATGCCAACAATAAAGATTGTAAAAACTGTGAGAAAAGTCCACACATCAGAATCAGTCACCGGAACATATACCAGATGAAAATTCTGTGCAAACATTTTTATTTTTTTCAATTAATATCGGAAACCTCATCCCGCCCTTGGATGAAGTTTCCTCAAAAAGGCAAAGGCCGCCTGGCTGATTTGCCTGCCCACCAAACGTAATGTTGGACGGGCAAAGGAAAATCACAGTTGATTAATACGTTAATGGCCTTAATAGGCCTCTTAATTGTCGGCGGGTGCTCTGCTGACTCTCGCGCACGCCTGCCGTCCAAAATATTGTGCAAGTGCACGATGGCGTCAGGACACTCGCCCGACGTCATCACGCGCTATTTCATGCTCAAGCGTGTTGGGCGCGCACACACACGCTGAGCGAAAAATTCTGCCCAATATGTTTGTTACCAATTTTGGTCTTGCCTTAAAATTTTCAGGTGCAACAGTGCTAGTCATTCCTATTAGTGATCTGTTCATTTTACATTTACAGGTGTGTCTTTACTGCCTGATTTTTAACTATGCAACAGCATAACCCAAAGATGTAACAGTCCTAACCCCCTGTAGGATCTGAACCAGACATGCATTTCTTTCAGACATGCCCTCTCATGCTTCTCCAACCCACTTCAAAGTGAACCAAGAAAAAAACCTCATAAGACGAGGCCAGATAGTAATTTTAAGCTGTTTTATTTCACAGCAAAATAACACACACAGCAATAGTTCTGATCAGAATCACTGTATACAATCAGTACAATTTATTCTCAAGTAAGAATACAAAATAATGAAAATGTCATGCATCCCCATGTCAGTGGATCGTATTTGTTGACTTAAACAAAATGGGGTAGAAATTGGGGGCGGAATTTTGTGCCCTCCCCCGTGGTGGGTTTGGTACTGGGGATGTCAGCGGGGGGGGGGGGGGGGGGGGATGAATGGCATTTAATCAGGTAGGGGACAGGTGGGTGGGAATTGTGCCACCTTCCAGCCTCCACCTCAATTAAGTCTATAGCAGGAAGGCTGTAGACAGCCAATTGAGGCTGTCAAGTGGGAAATTAATGCCCATTTAAGGTCCTCATCTGGCCACCACTGGTAGTAAACCAGCGGCACTTGGGGGTGTCACCATGTGGGGAGCCAACAAGGAAACCTGTGGCGGGGTTACTGTGGGCTCCCAGAGTAGGGGGCGGTGGTTGGCCTCTTGTTCAAAGGCACATTGTCTGATCAGGGAACCTGGGAGCCACTTTCTTGCCTTTGTTGTTAATCCTCTGCACCCCCACCCGCCCCCCCACATCAACCCCGCCCCCCCCATCACCCCCTCCCCACAACTCCCAACCCACGCCATCACTCGCCTTTGGCCTGAGATCCAGCAACAATCCTAGGCCTCGGGTGAGTGTTATACTGGCAGCAGCCTCCATCTCAGCAATGGTGCTGCCATTCAATAGAGCTGCCAGCCTCTGATTGGCCAGGGGAGTGGTGCGAGATTTCCGTCCCTGAGGTCCTTGATCCCAGAAGAAGGCCCATCTGGGTGAGCAGCAGAAGGTGCAGCAGGCCCTCCCGGAAACAGGTGACACGGCTCTCGTCGACTCACTGCCTGGTGGCCAGACCCTTGTTGCCTCCATAAGATTCTGGCCTGGGTCTTATTGCACTACTTTAAGGACATAAAATGGGCACAATGAGTGATGATTTTCTCACAGCCGAAGGATGCCTGAAAGATGTCTGATCCAATCTTAGGTTGAGCTTTTTATCAGGCAACCTTGGCAACCATCTAAAATAGTCATTAAACTGCTTACATTCAAACAAAGCTCACCCAATTAACATGAAACTTTATTTAAGTAGTAAAGGTAAAAGACATTATTGGAAGAACTAGTTTGCAAGAGTTACTGAGCCCATTAGTGCGAAGGAGACGAATTAATTTACACAACTGAAATGACATGGCTAAAAAAGATGGTGCTTCAGATCTTGCACCCTTTCTTCCTAGGCAGCACATGAAGAGCAGTGGGAAGTCAGAAATAAAAAGATTGTTAACATTTAATGGTATCCCTACAACCAATTGAAATATCATTAATGTGAAACCCACTTTGTTTTTCTCTCTTATCCATTTTCTCTCCAATTTCCTATCCTGATGCCATTAACTCCTTGGTGGGCTTCCAATGCTGGACAATCTCCCATTATCTTTCCTAATTATTCATGCGTAAACTGTTAAGAGCATTAGTCAAACATGGAGGCACAGGCTGTAATTCTCTTCCAATTGAAACCATTTTAAATGTCAGACTGTAAAGACAAAAACAGCACTATTCAATGAGGGAAAATAATACAACACAATTCTTTGACATGCAGAATCTTGAGTGAAGTCATTTTAATTCTGAGCAGCAGCTTATATCAATGCCTGGCACAATGGATTTCTCCCACCCAGTGGACTTTATACAGGAATGGTTGCAAGCATAAGCACCAGAGAAAGCAACAGTTAAGAATTTAACTGGTAGAAATAAAAGATAATCCACACAGAGCAGAAGCTGAACCCTGTGCCTGTTAGAGAAGAGCTTTATTTTCAGTAATTTCCTACAGTAGTAAACCTGAAGGCAGGATAGGCAATTTGGTTTAACAGATGAATAGCTACCTGAGGTAACAGAGATTAAATAACCTTCTCCCAACTATCTCTCTGAAGGTCGGGCTGAGGAGCTGCTAGTTTTGATAATAAGAACCTGAAGCAGTTTCTCTAACAAAAACCAAATAGGAAGTCAGAAATCTTCAATTAGTGCATGGGACATATATCCCATATATAGAGATAAATGAATCCAACAAAAATCACAACACTAGAAGGAAGGAAAGATGTTTTCCAGCTCTCAGCTCCGTTTGATTTCAAATTGCGGAACATACATGAAGATGTTGCATCTTTTCTCCTGTATTTACTTTGTGTGTACTTTCACTGTTTAAAATAACATAATCTTGATATAAAATATAGTTAGCATATAAGAGTGCAGATTACATACTTAGAATTTTTTTTTCTGTTTAGTGTGTATTCACAATCATAGAAAAGCTGTTGCTAGCCACAATGTGTTTAGCCACAGGCTATGGCTGCCATACAGTAGTTATTATAGCGAAATAAGTCCAGCTTTGCCCTGAAATCAAGACACATTTCTGTTGAAAATAACCCAAGTCATGATGTAGTTCTGATTTATCACATGTGCTGGAGAAACCCACCTCAGTGATGGGTCACATCCTATCTATTGGTAGAGTTATTTGAGGACTATCTCTAAAGCTGCACCTCTCTCCAATTCACTAAGTATTTCACTCCCTATGTTATAACAGTGACTTCACTTCAAAACTGTTTGGCTGTAAAATGATCTGAGGTAGTGAGAGATGATATGTAAATTCATATCCTTTGACCTTGTTCTTTATCTTTGTGTGTATCAAAGTGGTATCGTAACAGTAACACAGGTGGAGTTTTCTATGATGCATTGACCAGAAGGAACATCTGGCAACCATAAATATATTAATGAATTTTAACTGGCATCCTGTTCACATGACCTCAAAATAGCACCACTTTAACCACGTTCAATAGTATAACTCTGATCCAATTCCATTTCTTTACCGCAAATTCAGCTATATCAATGTACATTCTGTTTATAGCCCAGCATTTTGGATCTGAATTGATTAATTTTAGTTTGGAATATTTTGAGCTTAAAAGTAATGGGGCGATTTTCATGTTCCACATAAATCAGGCTGAGGGCGAGTGTGGTATTGTGGGTTAGTGCCAAACCTTATTTTTGTACATTGATTGCAATGATGGGGAAATGTCATCAATGACTTTTCAAAGTGAAACGCTGTAACAAATGATGCTTTATTTCGCCTGCAGGTTTTGAACCCCTTTCTGCATCTCACCCATTCCTGTTTATCTCTCTGCTGATCTTACAAAGGCTCTGCACATATTAGTAAGCCTTGACTGATTTCTCCAAAGTAATCTTTCTCAAGCAAACAAAGAAAATGTGCAGTGGAGACAAAAAAAATAAGACTATGAAGAGTGAAGAATTTCAAAACTGGTTAGATCAAACTGCCTTTCAAAAATTGCAAAGGAAGCACTTGAAGGCATGAGAGGGAAAAATGTTTATCTGAGGACGGCCTTCAAAAATTTTCAGCAGTCCAATGTTGCACATTCTAAATGTTCTCGACGTGGTAAATTAATTTCCCAATAAACACAATGTAAAGCCTTGCTGTATGTAGCATGGCAATTGTTATTAATAAGATTATTTTCTTGGTAACAAATTCCACCTGCTTGTTTTCTGCACAATTCATTCCATAGCCACCTATCAGTTCTTGATATTCTCAAGTGATAATGCAGGGTCAGTGACCTAATGACATTTGAGTATTTTAGATTGATCTCTTTGTTCATTTTCTCATTTTATTTTATGGCATTTAGATTTAATTCCCTTTGAGAATTTTGAGTAGGAACAGCACATCCCATCATAAATACTATTTAGCATCAACAATATTTATTTTTAATAAAGATGGAAAATAGGGTAAGACATTCATTTATAAACTGTATTGATATATTGCTGAAAATAAGTTGGAATAAAGAATTTTCAAATAATGTCTTCAATACCTGTATTGCTGTGCATCTCATCTTAGCACAAAAATGGCAGATTCATTAAATTCTTTCTCTTTAAAGATATTGGTCCGATGTTACAAATACATACATCTCATGTGGCGACTAAACAAAGAAGCACATAGCAGGAAATCGCAGGTCCATTCCTGTACTTGTTCAGGTCACCCTGAAAGAGATAGTAAACTGTTAATTATTAATGAGACTACTACAGCAGAGTTAAACACTAAAACTCAGTAGGAAACAAGATTAAGTAGCATGGAAATTTGGGGGCAGTGCATCTGCGAGGATTTATGCTAAAAAGTAGTAGCATAGATGTCTAGTACAGATATCTATAAATTTACTTGGTATATGTGTGCCTGCTAAACAAATGTCTAGCACATATGTCTGCTGTTGTGACTTTTGTTACAAAAACGTTATGTACAATGTACAAGCTGCAAGGATTATACAGTCATGACTTGGGATAAGATATTAGCCGATCCATGGCATGGTTAAGCAATACATCAACACCTCTAATTAAATAATTTGTTCTTGATTAAAAAGTATTTTGTAGCTTTTTCAATACATTTTACACTTAGAATTAGGTGACTTACTTCTCCAGTCTTGCAAATTAGGCTATACAAAAATCACATAAATATAATTTGTCCTAAACATCTAATATTTTGAACGCCAGCTTCGCAAGTTGATTTTTAAAAATTATTTTATGGGATATGAATGTTGCAGGCAAGGCCAGCATTTGTTGCGCATCCCTAATGGCTCTTGAGAAGCTGGGTGGGGTGGGGGGGGCGCGGTTGCGCTTTCTTGAACCACTGCAGTCCATGTGTTGTAGGTACACCCACAGTGCTGTTAGGAAATGAGTTCCATGTTTTGAATCCCAGTGACAGTGAAGGAACAGTGATTATAGTTCCAAGTCAGGATGGTGTGTGTCTTGAAGGGGAACTTGCAGGTAGTGGTATCCCCATGTGCCTGCTGCCCTTGTTTATCCAGTTGGCGGAGATTTGGAAGGTGCTGTTGAAGGAGGCTCTACAAGTTGCTACAGTGCATCTTACGTATGGTACACAACACTACTACAGTGCACCGGTGGTGGAGGCAATGAATATTTATGGTGGTTGATGGGGTGTTGATCAAGCAGGCTCATTTGCCCCTGGATGGTGTTGAGCTTCTTGAGTGTTACTGGAGCTTCACACATCCAGGCAATTGGAGAGTATTCCATCACATTCCTGACTTGTGGCTAGCAGATGGTGGACAGGCTTTGGGGAGTCAGGGGGTGAATTATGTGCCACAGAAATCCCAGCCCCAACTTTTGTAGCCACATTATTCACATGGCTTGTACAGTTACATTTCTGGTCAACATCAACTAGTTTCTGATGTTCATGGTGGGGGATTCAACCTTTGAATGTCAAAGGGAGATGGTTAGATTCTCTCTTGTTGGAAATGATCATTACCTGGTCCTTGTTTGGTGCGAATGTTACTTTTCAATTATCAGCCCAAGCCTAAATATTATGCACATCTTGCTGCATATGGACACAAATTGCTTCAGTATCTGAGGAGTAGCAAATGGTGCTGAACACTGTGTAATCTTTAGTGAACATCCCCACTCTGACCTTATAATGGAGGAATGGTCATTGATGAAGCTGCTGAAGATGGTTGGGCCGAGGACACTACCCTGAGGAACTCCTGCGATGTCCTTGGACTGCTGACAATGCTAAACAATATGTATAGAACTGTAAGATATATTGTGCAGTGAATTACTCAAAACAGCAAAAGCTTTGTTAAAGCGTCCTTGTAGTTCCAAGATCTAATTGTTCAGCAGTTATACCTTAAAATGATGAAATATTTTCTTAGTGATATGATCCCAATAACTGTGCTTCAGATCCACTGTCCAAGAGAATTGTTCATTGATGTCCAGAATGATACAAGAAATCAAGTTTTTTTTCTTTAGAAACTTAAACTTGTACAAGCATTTTAAAGATAACTGCCAGATAATTTTTTAAAGGTGAAACAGTTGTCATTTATTCTTCTGCATGCTGTTGCAGAATCCTATGACAGGTTAGAATTTTAAAAAAACTCTAAGGTCTTCCTGCATCTGCAACTGAAGGAGAGAATCTGAATCCTTGAGCCATCCCCAATAGTAAGCTAACCAAAGAAGATCTCAATACTTTCCTCTCCAACATTGCAGCAGCCTCTGCTCAGCAAGGCTTAAAACAGGAGTTCGCAGAGAGGGAATGCAGGATACATTTGTCCTAGCAACTGTCAACTCGGATCTTCGGTGATGGCTTCAAAAAACAAAATGAAAGAAATGAAACAAGTTTCAGGCTGGCAGTTCGCCAATTCTTTTGCCTGTTTGGTCAATCTCATTCCTACCCCAATCTCATTTTAACTGAGCTGTTCAAGGCTGTTTAAAACTCAAATTGAACATTGATTAGAGAAATGTCCACTACTTTGTTAATAGTTATTTGGAAATGTTTTCCATCAGCTAACTATATTGTCATTTATGGCCATGTTGAGGAAAGTGTCATATGAATGCTATATTTCCATTCCATATGCAGGTAATTATATGCCCATTTTCTTAATTACTTAATATTTTTACTAGCACAAAGTACATAGTCAACTAAAGTCAATCAACACAGCTTTAATTATGGCATGAGTACCATCTTTATTCCACGCTTCTTCCAATTCTCCAGAGAACCAATGATAATTTGACAGTCAGGATGGATCCTGAGGGTCACATTGGAATTCATGAAACTATTGATCAAATCTATAGGAATTGATCTGTCATGAAACCAGAATCTGACTCCCATTTACATAGTTCTGTTTCTCTTTACTGCTGTTGGTCCTTCATTGACTGTATGTTATAAACATAATTCATTGCCTTCCCTATGAGAACTTAGTCACTATAACAAGAATAAAAATATGTGACAAGGAAAAATGAATTAAATACAATACAAGTTATGCATGTCACTATTGTGAAAAACTGAGCGTGAACCGCACTGAAAGCAAGCTGTGCTTTCAAATTCATCCCGGGTCTAAATGTCACTACCAGGGTGCCAAATATATGACATATTATTAGAACATAAGAAATAGGAACAGGAGTAGACCATACAGTCCCATGACCTATTCTCTGTCTCTGTCTCAAGAAAATTATGGCTGAATATTTACATTAACTCAACTCTCCTGCATGATCCCCATAACTCTTGATTCTCTTAGTGCCAAGAATCTATCAATCTACATTCGGAATAAACTCGACGACTGAGCATCCACAGCTTTTTGGGTAGAAATTCCAAAGATACACACCTTCTGATTAAAAAATTCTGCTATCAGTTTTAAACAGTAATGACACCAAGCAGTTGCAGTTTCACCCTCATTATAATTGCAAACTCTGGGCTATTCTGATTTTTTTAACCACTCTGCTGCCACATCTATAATAATAGATTCTAGCATTTTCTCCACACCTGTTGTCAAGCTATCTGGCTTACAATCACCCTGTTTTCCCTCCCCCTTCTTTCTGGAGTGGCAGAGTTACATTTGCTACGTCTTAATCCACAGGGAACATTTTTGAACCATGTTATTAGACCGGCTATGTTACTGAACTAGTAATCCAGAGGCTTAAACAAATGATCCAGAGACAATCATTGGCTCATCGCAAGGGGAGGCAATGATGTAGTGGTAATGTCATAGGCTAATGCTCTGGGGGACACAGGTTCAAATCCCACCATGGCAGCTGTCAGGATTTAAATTAATAATTTTAGAATTAAAAGTTGGTCTCGGTAATAGTGAACATTCTCAGTTGTCCTAAAACCCCATCTGGTTCACTAATGCCCCTTTAGGGAAGGAAATCTGCCATCCTTGCCTGGTATGGCTATATGTGACTCCAGACCCACAGCAACCTGAAATGGCCGAGCAAGCTATTCAGTTGTATCAAACTGCTACAAAACGCAAAAGAGTTAAAAATCAGAGGGACCACCCAGCATCAATCAAGGCAGCAAAACAACAATGGCACACCTAGCTCTGTCAACCCTCCAAAAATTGGGAGAGCTGGCCCACAGACTAGTCAAGAAACAGCCTAACATAATCATACCTTACAGCCAATGTCCCAAGCATCACCATCTCTGGCTATGTCCTGTCCCAACGAAAGGACTGCACTGCCACAAGAGATGGCAATACATTCAGGAGGGAGCCCTGGGAGTCCTCAACATTGGCTCTGGGCCCCATGAAATTTCATGGCATCAGATCAAATATGGGCAAGGAAATCTCCTGCTGGTTACCACGTAATGCATTGCCTGCACCATCCCACCCCACCCCACCCCCTCAGCTGATGAATCAGTGCTCCTCCATGTTGAACACCAATTGGAAGAAGCACTGAGGATGGCTGTGTTGGTTGCCATGTACTCTGGGTGGGGGAACTTCAACGTCCATCACCAAGAGTGGCTCGGTAGCACCACGACTGACCAAGCTGGCTGAGTCCTAAAAGACATAGCTGTTAGACTGGGTCTGCGGCAGGTGGTAGGGAACCAGCAAGGGAAAAACCTACTTGACCTTGTCCTCACCCATCTACCTGTCACAGATGCATCTGTCCATGACAGTATTGGTAGGAGTGACAGTCCTTGCGGAGACAAAGTCCCAAATTCACATTGAGAATACCCTCCATAATGTTGTGTGGCACTATCACCGTGCTAGTTGGGATAGGTTTCAAACAGATCTAGCAACCCAAAACTGGAGCATCCATGAGGCGCTGTGGGCCAACAGCAGCAGCTGAATGATATACATCCACAAGCTGTAACCTCATGGCCTGGCATATCCCCCACTCTACCACTACCATCAAGCCAGCGGATCAATCCTGGTTCAATGAAGAGTGCAGGAGGGCATGCCAGGAGTAGGATCAGGCATACCTGAAAATGAGATGTTAGCCTGATGAAACTACAACATAGGACTACTTGTGTGCCAAACAGCAGAAACAGCATGCAATAGACAGAGCTAAACAATCACACAACCAATAAATTGGATCTAGGCTCTGCAGTCCTGCCACATCCAGTCATGATTGGTGGTGGGCAATTAAACAACTCGCTGGAGGAGGAGGAGGCTCCAAAAATATCCCCATGCTCAATGATGGGGAAGCCCAGCACATCAGTGCAAAAGACAAGGCTGAAACATTTTCAACTATCTTCAGCCAGAAGTGCTGAGTGCATGATTCATCTCGTCCTCCTCCAGAGGTCCCAAGCACCACAAATGCCAGTCTTCAGACAATTCGATTCACTCCACATGATATCAAGAAACAGCTGAAGGCATAGGATACTGCAAAGGCTATGGGCTCCAGAACTTGCCGTGCCCCTAGCCAAGCTGTTCCAGTACAGCTACAACACTGGCATCTACACAGCAGTGTGGAAAATTGCCCAGGCATGTCTTGTCCACAAAAAAGCAGGACAACCCAGCCAATTACCGCCCCGTCAGTCTACTTATGATAATGAGCAAAGTGATAGAAGGTGTCACCGACAGTGCTATCATGTAACACTTTCTCAGCAATAACCTGCTCACTGACGCTCAGTTCTGCCAGGACCACTCAGCTCCTGACCCCATTATATCCTTGGTCCAAACATGGGCAAAAGAGCTGAACTCCAGAGGTGAGGTGAGAGTGACTGCCCTTGACATTTCGTGGGTTCCATTTCGTGGGGCACTGGCATCAGTATTGGAACAGGAGGGATCTGTACCGTTGGGACAGTCTCCACCTGAACCGATCTGGGACCAATGTTCTAGCGAAAAGGGTAAATAGAGTCAACAGGACTTTAAACTAGAAAGTGGGGGGTGAGGGAAGGGTAAAACTCGAAGAAGTATGACTAATGGGAAACAAAGCAGCAGGTTAGCGAGTGGGGGGGTGGATTCAACTTCATGGAAAATTATGAAAAAACTGAAAAGAAAAGAGAGCCCAGGAGAGGCTATTAAAGTCTCCAGAACACAAAATAGGACAGAGTGTTTGGAAAGGGATAGGAATTTAACTTCAAGCACATCAGATAAAGGGACGACAATGAGAAAGGGGATGGGAAATACAGGACTGAAGGTGTTGTATCTGAATGCACTCAGTATACGAAATAAGGTAAATGAGCTTGTGGCGCAGATTGAAATTGGCAGGTATGATGTGGTGGGCATCACGGAGACATGGCTGCAAGGGGATCAGGACTGGGAGCTAAATATCCAAGGATATACATCCTTTTGAAAAGATAGGTAGGTTGGCAGAGGGGATGGGGTTGCTTTGTTAGTAAGAAATGAAATTAAATCGATAGCAAGAAATGACGTAGGGTCAGATGATATAGAATCTGTGTGGGTAGAGTTGAGGAACCGCAAAGGTAAAAAAACCATAATGGGAGTTATGTACAGGCCTCCAAACAGTAGTCAGGATGTGGGGCACAAGATACACCAGGAGACAGAAAATGCATGCAAGAAAAGCAAGGTTACAGTGATCATGGGGGATTTCAATATGCAGGTAGACTGGGAAAATCAGGTTGGTAGTGGATCCCAAGAAAAGGAATTTGTGGAATGTCTACGAGATGGCTTTTTGGAGCAATTTGTGGTGGAGCCCACTAGGGAACAGGTAATTCTAGATTTGGTGATGTGTAATGAGGCAGATTTGATAAGGGAGCTTAAGGTGAAGGAACCCTTAGGAGGAAGTGACCATAATATGATAGAATTTACCCTGCAATTTGAGAGGAAAAAGCTGGAATCAGATGTAACGGTATTACAGTTGAATAAAGGCAACTACAGAGGCATGAGGGAGGAGCTGGCCAGAATTGACTGGGAGATGAGCCTAGCATGAAAGACAGTGGAACAGCAATGGCAGGAGTTTCTGGGAATAATTTGGGAGACACAGCAAAAATTCATCCCTAGGAAGAAGAAGCATACTAAAGGGAGGACTAGGCAACCATGGCTGACAAGGGAAGTCAGGGACCACATAAAAGCTAAAGCGAAAGCATACAATGTGGCGAAGAGCAGTGGGAAACCAGGGGATTGGGTAGCCTACAAAGACCAACAGAGGACAACTAAAAAAGAAGTAAGGAGGGAGAAGATTAAATATGAGGGTAAACTAGCCAGTAATATAAAAGAAGATTACAAGAATTTTTTTAGACATATAAAGGGTAAGAGAGAGGCAAAAGTGGACATTGGGCCGCTGGAAAATGACGCTGGAGAAGTAGTAGTGGGGAACAAAGAAATGGCGGAAGAACTGAATAGATACTTTGCGTCAGTCTTCACAGTGGAAGACACGAGTAACGTCCCCAAAGTTCAAGAGAGTCAGGGGGCAGAGGTGAGTATGGTGGCCATTACCAAGGAGAAAGTGCTAGGAAAACTGAAAGGTCTGAAGGTGGATAAATCACCTGGACCAGATGAATTACACCCCAGAGTTCTGAAGGAGATAGCTGAAGAGATAGTGGCGGCGTTAGTGGTGATCTTTCAGGAATCACTCGAGTCAGGGAAGGTCCCAGAAGACTGGAAATTCACTAATGTAACCCCCCTGTTTAAGAAGGGAGTGAGGCAAAAGATGGGAAATTACAGGCCGATTAGCCTGACCCCGGTCGTTGGTAAGATTTTAGAGTCCATTATTAAGGATGAGATTTCAGAACACTTGGAAGTGCATGATAAAATAGGACAAAGTCAGCATGGTTTCATCAAGGGGAGGTCATGCCTGACAAATCTGTTAGAATTCTTTGAGCAGGTAACAAGTAGGTTAGACAAAGGAGAGCCAATGGATATTATCTACTTGGACTTCCAGAAGGCCTTTGACAAGGTGCCGCACAGGAGGCTGCTCAGTGAGATAAGAGCCCATAGTGTTAGAGGCAAGTTACTAGCATGGATAGAAGATTGGCTGTCTGGCAGGGGGCAGAGAGTGGGGATAAGGGGGTCCTTCTCAGGATGGCGGCCGGTGACTAGTGGAATTCCGCAGGGGTCAGTGTTGGGACTACAACTCTTCACTTTATACATTAATGATCTAGATGAAGGAATTGAGGGCATCCTGGCTAAGTTTGCACATGATACAAAGATAGGTGGAGGGACAGGTAGTATTGAGGAGGCGGGAGGCTGCAGAAGGATTTGGACAGGTTAGGAGAATGGGCAAAGAAGTGGCAGATGGAATACAACGTGGGGAAGTGTGAGGTCATGCAGTTTGGTAGGAAGAATAGAGGCATAGATTATTTTCTAAATGGGGACAGAATTCAGAAATCTGGAGTGCAAAGGGACTTGGGAGTCCTAGTCCAGGATTCTCTTAAGGTTAACTTGCAGGTTGAGTTGGTAGTTAGGAAGGCAAATGCAATGTTGGCATTTATTTCGAGAGGACTAGAATATAAAAGCAGGGATGTGCTGCTGAGGCTTTAGACCACATTTAGAATATTGTGAGCAATTTTGGGCCCCGTATCTCAGGAAGGATGTTCTGGCCCTGGAGAGGGTCCAGAGGAGGTTCACGAGAACAATCCCAGGAATGAAAGGCTTAATATATGAGGAACGTTTGAGGACTCTGGGTCTATACTCGATGGAGTTAAGAAGGATGAGGGGATATCTGACTGAAACTTACAGAATACTGAAAGGCCTGGATAGAGTGGACGAGGGGAAGATGGTTCCATTAGTAGGAGAGACTAGGACCTGAGGGCACAGCCTCAGAGTAAAGGGAAGACCTTTTAGAACAGAGATGAGGAGAAACTTCTTTAGCCAGAGAGTGGTGTATCTATGGAATTCATTGCCACAGAAGGCTGTGGGGCCAGGTCATTGAGTGTATTTAAGACCGAGATAGATAGGTTCTTGATTGGCAAGGGGAACAAAGGTTACGGGGAGAAGGCAGGAGAATGGGGTTGAGAAACTTATCAGCCATGATTGAATGGCGGAACAGACTCGATGGGCCGAATGGCCTAATTTCTGCTCCTATGTCTTATGGTCTTATGGACATCCATGTAGCATTTGACCAAGTGTGGCATCGAGGAGCCCTAGCGAAACTGGAATCAGTGGGAATAGGGAGAAATCTCTCCACTGGTTGGAGTCATACCTAGCACAAAGGAAGATGGTTGTGGTTGTTGGAGGTCAGTCATCTCAGCTCCAGGGGTAAATCACTGCAGAAGTTCCTCAGGGTAGTGTCCAATCATCTTCAGCTGCTTTATCAATAACATTCCCTCCATCATATGATCCAAAGTGGGGATGTTCATTGATGATCACACAATATTCAACATTGTTCACAACTCCTCTGATACCGAAGCATTCTGTGCCCATATGCAGCAAAATCTGGACAACATTCAGGCTTGGAATAAGTGGCAAGTAATTTTCACACCATACAATTGCCAGACAATGACCATCTCCAACAAAAGAAAATCCAACCATCTCCCCTTGCCATTCCATGGCATTACCATCGCTGAATCCCCCACGATCAACATCCTGATGGTTACTATTGTCCAGAAACTGAACTGGACTAATCATATAAATAAAAAGTGGCTACAAGAGCAGTTCAGAGACTGGGAATTCTGTGGTGAGTAACTCACCTCCTGAATTCCCAAAGCCTGTCCAATCTACAAGGCACAAGTCAGGAATGTGATGGAATATTCTCCACTTGCCTGGATGAGTGCAGCTCCAACAACACTCAAGAAGTTCGACACCACCCAGAACAAAGCAGCTCGCTTGATTGACATCCCATCCACCACCTTCAACACTCACTCTTCACCACTGACACAAAGGCAGCAGAGTGCACCGTCGACAATATGCACTGCAACAACTCACTAAGGCTCCTTTGACAGCACCTTCCAAATCCACGATCTCTAACACCTAGGAGAACAAAGGCAGCAGATGCATGGGAACATCACCACCTGTAATTTCCCTTTCCAACTCACACACCACACTGACTTGAACTATATCACCGTTCCGTTACTGTTTCTGGGTCAACATCCTGGAAGTCCCTTCCCAATAGCACTGTGGATGTATCTACAGCACATGGACTGCAGCAGTTCAAGAAGGCCGCTCACCACCAGCTTCTCAAAGGCAATGAGGGCACTAAATGCTGGCCTAGCCAGCGATGCCCACATCCCATGAAAGAATTTTTTAAAAGTTCAAATCCCACCACAGCAGCTTGGGAATTTTAAAACTGCTAATTAAATAAATCTGAAACAAAAAGGCTAACTGGGGCACTAGGACCAGTACTGGTGAACGTGGGAGCTAAACCATACTGGGTCCAGTGTTCTGGTGAGTCATATAACTAGAGCAGTAGAAAGGGCTTTAAATTAAATAGTTGAGGTGAGGGATCACGTGAGGGAAGATGAGGACAAGGTGATAGAGCAAGGTAGCAATAAGGGTAATGGTAATCAGAGCATAGCAGGAACGGACAGAGCGTATAAACTTCAGAGTGCACTAGCAGATAAGGCTGGAGGTTACAAAAATTGTAAAAAGACAGAACTAAAGGTTCTGTATATGAATGTGTGTAACATACATAACAAATTAAATTAATTGTCAGCATAGATAGAAATAAATGTGTTTGATCTGATAGCCATCATAGAGACGTGACTGCAAGATGACCAAAGCTGGGACCTAAATATTCAAGGGTACTTGACATTTTTGAAGGGAAAGAAGCCAGGAAAAAGTGATGGGATAGTTCTGTTAATTAAGGATGGAATTAGTACAATAGTGAGAGATTACCTTAGTTCTAAAGATCAAGGTATTGAATCAGTTTGGGTAGAGATAAGAATCAGCAAAGCTAATATGTCACTAGCGGGAGTAGTTTATAGGTCTCCAAACAGCAACCACACTGCGGGACAGGGTGTGCTGAAGAAATATTAGGGACCTGTGAGAAAGGTATGGCAATAATCATGGGTGATTTTAATCTACATATAGATTGGCAAATCAGATTAGCAAAGGTAGCCTGAAAGATGAGCGAATGGAGTATTTCTGGACAATTTCTTTAGTGCAGCACACTCCCTAATTATCCTTGGGCAGGTGGTGGTGGGTTGCATTCTTGAATTCCTGCAGCCTATGTGGCTTTAGCAGTTTGGTACAACTGAGAGTGACTTATGAAACCACTTCATAGGGCAGTTAAGAATCAACCATATTGCTGAGCGTCAGGAGTCACATTTAGGCCAGACCAGGTAAGGATGGTAGATTTCCTTTTCTAAAGGACATTAGTGAAACCAAATGGATTTTTATGACTATCTGGTAGTTTAATGGTTACCATTACTGATGCATACATACATACGGACATTCAAATTAGGAGCAGGATTAGACCATTTGGCCACTCCAGCCTACTACGCCATTAGGTAAGAACATGGCTGACCTAATTGTGACCTCAACTCAACTTTCCTGTCTACCTCCTATACCCTTTAATCCCTTGTCAATCAAGAAACTATCTAACTCAGCCTTAAAAATATTCAATGACTCACACTCCACTGATCTCTGGAGAAGAGAATTCCACGGACCAATGACCTTCTGAGAGAAAAAATTTCTCCTCATCTCTGTGTTAAATGAAACACCCCTTATTTTTAAATTGTGTCCCCTAGTTTTAGACTCTCTGATAAGGGGAAACATCCTCTCAGCATCCACCCTGTCTAGTCTCCTCAGTATCTTACATGTTTCAATAAGATCACCTCTCATTCTTCTAAACTCCAATGGATACAAGCCCAACCTGTCCAACCTTTCCTCATAAAATAATCCCTGCCATCCCAAGTATCAATCGAGTGAGCCTCCTCTGAACTGCTTCTAATGCAATTATATATTTTTTTAAGTAAGGATACCAAAACTGTACACAGTACTCTAGGTGTGGTCTCATCAACATCCTGTACAACTACAGCATATTCCATTCCCCTTGCAATGAAATACAGTATTTTATTTGCCTTCCGAAATACTTGCTGTACCTGGATACTAGCTTTTTGTGATTCATGTACCAGGACAACCAGATCCCTCTGTATCACAGAGTTCTGCAATACTTCTATATTTAAATAATATACTTCTTTTTTCTCCGTGCCAAGTAAACAACCTCACATTTTCCCACATTATATTCCATCTGCCAAATTTTTGCCCTCTCACTTAACCTATCCATATCCCTTTTACACTTCAAATCAGCACTTGGGTGCTAAACCTGCAAGTGTCTGTTTTAATACCTGGTGACACATTAAAATCATGGCAATCAATTAGCTCCAAAGTTGTGTGCTAAAACTAGACTTTGAAGCAAATGTGTCTAATTAGCACAGCATCCAAATAGCACCTATTTCACCCTTTCACTAAATCTGCTTGATTTTACCTAAATCACAACTCTGCCCTAGGGCCTTGACTTTTCAGAATTACAAATTTACCCTTACCTCCCCTCCTCTTTATAGTTTAATGCCCTAATCTTTCCATTCACCTATTTCATCTGATCATTTTCTCCAAAAGTTCCATTTCTGAAAATTAACATAGGTCCTTCATTATTACATACACTGCAAAGCCACGCTGAGGATTGGAGAAATGTTGCATTCTGTGCAACATTGATTCAATCCTACTCTATGGCTCATCTTCACCTTTAATCATTCTTTGATATCCTTGGTTCAGTGTAGGTTCACTACTTTTGAACGACACATAAAACAATAACCAAAATCTTAGATCATTAAATATGTTGAAATCTGTGGCAGTAGCACAATAGCAATGGAAAAATTGGATGAGACAGTATTTTGCTCTCACCCTTATTTGTACTATATGGTAGCACTTCTGCGCTTCCTCAGGGAGAGAATCACAGAGCAATTATACCGCCAGCTTACTGCAGTCTGTAATGCAATACAACAGCCCATGATTAGGAAGTAAGCTTTCCATCAATACTAATCTAAAGTGCAATATCAAATTAATTCTGAATTTGACCTTTGATGCATTTCATCTCAGCAGCATTTTGATAAGGTTCTATTGTGTCATAGTGTATCTCACTGTTGCGACATACAGTAAGGAATGCAGCAAATCTTCATTCAGCAGTAACATTTATACAATGGACAACATTACATATGAACTGTTCCTTATGAAAAACTTGAGGCTAAATGTAGAACAGCTTCCACTGAAACTGTCAGCTGGTCATGTGCTGCAGAAATAGTTTTTTTTCACAGAAGTTCTGCAAAGTTCTGGACACCAATAACTTTCATCAATGATACTTAACCATTGGGAGTTTGTTAAGCTTGTGTGGTATGCCAAGGAGTTTAGATAGAGTTAATTGTAAAGAATAAAGCCGGGAGGTGCGTGTTACAGCTTTGGCATTTTATCAATTTGTGAGGTCTGTTATTCAGGTTTTATTTCAGTATCCATGTTCTGTTTATTACTGCCATTCTTTCATTACCAGTGCTGACCATTGCAGTTATGACTGCCAGGTTGTGTTATGTGGTTTTCCATCATGTGACAAGAAAAGAGGGATTTTCAGCTGATAAAACTAGAATGTTTGTAACTGATTTAGTTGACAGGAAAACAGTGTTCTGCTGAAACGTAAAACACTTCTATTTCATACATCTTGATCTATTTCCCAATATTTTACAGTTGTATTGAAGGTGAAACTATCACTATTCGTCATCACTACTCTAAGAAGCCGACAGCAATTCTGATATGCACGGTAAAAGACAGAAGTCCAAAAGTTGCAGACAGTGATTCTCTGTCCTTCCACTGTTGAAGTCCTCACAGATGGAAATCAATGTGGAATCACTGTGTTGATGTGAAATTCCACTTTGGAATGGCATGAAATTGGGCAGACCCGATAAAGGTGCAGGAATTGTCATGCAGGATGCAGGCAGCAAGCAAACTATTTATTATTTTCATGGGATGTGGGCATCGCTGGCTAGACCAGCATTTATTGCTCATCCCTAATTCCCCTTGAGAAGGTGGTGGTGAGCTGCCTTCTTGAACTGCTTCAGTCCATGTAGTGTAGGTACACCCACAGTGCTGTTAGGAAGAGAGTTCCAGGATTTTGACACAGCAACAGTAAAGAAATGGCAAGATAGATCCAAGTCAGGATGATGAGTGGCTTGGAGGGGAACTCCCAGGTGGTGGTGTTCCCTTGCGTCTGCTGTACTTGTTTTTCTAGATCGTAGCGGTCATGAGTTTAGAAGATGCTGTCTAAGGAGCCTTGGTGAATTCTTGCAGTGCATCTTGTTTATGGTACACACTGCTGCCACTGTGCATCGGTGATGGAAGGAGTGAATGTTTCTGGATGGGGTGTCATTCAAGCAGGCTGCTTTGTCCTGTATGGTGTCAAGCTTCTTGAGTGTTGTAGGAGCTGCACTCATCCAGGCAAGTGTAGAGTATTCCATCACACTCCTGACTTGTGCCTTGTAGATGGTGGACAGGCTTTGGGGAAGCAGGGGGTGAGTTACTCATCTCAGGATTCCTAGACTCTGACCTGTTCTTGTAGCCACAGTTTTTTTATGGTTAGTCCAGTTCAGTTTCTGGTCAATGATAACCCCCAGGGTGTTGATAGTGAGGGATTCAGTGATGGTAATGCCATTGAATGTTAATGGACAATGGTTAGATTCTCTCTTGTTGGAGATGGTCATTGTGTGGCATTTATATGGTGTGAATGTTACTTGCTACTTGTCAGCTCAAGGTTGGATATTGTCCAGGTCTTGCTGCATTTGGACATGGACAGCTGCAGTAACTGAGGAGTTATGAATTGTGCTGAACATTGTGCAATCATCAGCGAACATCCTCACTTCTGACCTTATGATGGAAGGAAGGTCATTGATGAAGCAGCTGAAGATGGTTAGGCCCAGGACACTACCATGTTAAACTCCTGCAGTGATGTCCTGGAACTGAGATGACTGACCTCCAACAACCACAACCACCTTCCTTTGTGCTAGGTATGACTCCAACAGCAGAGAGTTTTCCCCCTGATTCCCATTGACTCCAGTTTTGCTAGAGCTCCTTGATGCCACACTCAGTTAAATGCTGCCTTAATATCAAGGGCAGCCTTAATGTCAAGGGCACCTCACCTCTGGAGTTCAGCTCTTTTGTCCACTTTTGAACCAAGGCTGTAATGAGGTCAGGAGCTGAGGGGCTCCGCATAACCAACACTGGATTATTGTTAAGCAAGTGCCGGTTGATAGCACTGTTGATGACCCCTTCCATCACTTTACTGATGTTCACGAGTAGACTGAAGTGGCAGTAATTTGCCAAGTTGGTTTTTGTCCTGCCTTTTGTGTGCAGGACATACCTGGGCAATTTTCCACATTGCTAGGTAGATGCTAGGGTTATAGCTGTACTGAAACAGCTTGGTTAGGGACATGGCAAGTTCTGGAGCACAAGTCTTCAGTACTGTTGCCAGGTTATTGTCTAGGTACATCGCCTTCGCAGTATCCAGCCGGCCTTCAGCCAGTTCTTGATATCACGTGGAATGAATCAAATTGGCTGAAGACTGGTATCTGTGATGCTGGGGACCTCCGGAGAAGGCTGGAATGGATCATGCATTCGGCACTTCTGGCTGAAGAATATGCAGACTGTAGTGTTCCCATGCATCTGCTACCCTTACCCTTCCAGGTGGTAGAGATCGGGGGTTTGGAAGGTGCTGTTGAAGGAACCTTGGTGAGTTGCTGCAGTGCATGTTTGTGGAAAGTGAAATTTTTCCATTCTTCCATTAAATAATATAAAAGCTTAAAGTTTATTTACTATATTTCAGCTTCAACCTTAATTCCATGTGTATATACAAATCTTTATCACACATTTTGTGAAATTATAAAAATTAAATGATAAAACCTTCCTGTTACTTTCTTGTCTGCTGTCTGAGAATTCTTCAATGTGATTGGTTGTTTAGCCTGCTGATGACATCCCTGTTGTTTGACAGCAAATATACCCGATAGCTGGCACTAGAATGAAATTAACATTAAGAATATTAAAATTCACACCACAGAACTCAGTTGATCTTGGTGGGCGTCATCTTCAATGTCAGCAGTGAAGTAACACCACTCGATGCAAATTGGGATTTCAAGTTCCAGGTCAATATGTTCTGTACAGTCAGCGGCCAGTATATAGAACTCCTTTGTGGTGTTTAAAGTGCATGATGTTTTTCTTTCCCCAGTTCAAGAGATATGTGAGAAGACAATATCACCATGGTTAACAGTCACTCTCCTCTCAGAAGTTAGCCTGCACACCTCAAGGAAGTAGAGCCCCTCTTCTTAACAGCAGGGCGTAGATTGACAACACTCCATTTCATGATTTAATAGCATGAACTCATGTCTTATCATTTGATACACAGCTCACAGGTAATCTTTCACAATGAGTCGCATGGATCTAATAAGTCTTTTCATTTTCACCATCACTTCAAATTCAATTTAGTTTCTCAGTATTACAAGATTATCAAGATGCAGCCAGATGAGTACACTGTTATACTAAGCAACAACCACTCGAGGTTTTATTAGAAAGATAAATCATTACTGCGTTTTTTATTACGGTCTTAGGCAATACTGTCAGCATCCGTTAGATCGTGTTACCTTACTATGAATAACAATGCACTGAATTTATATATATAAAAGTGAAATGTCTGTTTGATTGTTGGCGCACTCCTCCATGGTCCTTGGGCCAATCTCAAATAAACTTGGTGGGATGATAACCTGGACTGTGGCATGTTGTAGAGCAACTGACATCTAATCAAACCCCCACCAGGCTTTGGCCTCCCAGCAGGGTATCCCAAGGCCCTACCTGCACTGTGTCCCTGCTGATACTGTAACTCAGACATGCTTTAACCAACCTTAACCAAGAAAGAATATGATGAATTTACACCATAAGTCCACGACTTTCCTTCATATTTCATTTGCTTTATTTCTCATATTTGTTTCATGTAGGTTATGTTTCGAGACACTACACATTATTACTTGGTAAGGCAAAGGATAGGTGGCACCCAAAGCCAGTTTAGAGCAAAAAGGCAAGAAGTTTACAGAGAGCGACAGAATGCAAGAGGAACTAATGCTGCACGTAAGAGACCAAGGCTCTTGAAGGAAGCTTTCATCTCATCATAATTATGAGTCAGACCCAGAATATGATATTGGCAGTAGATCAGGGGTATGTGAATATTGTGGTGCAACAAAGTGGAATAAAGAGCCACCTTCAATGTGTTGCATAAATGGTAAAATATGAATGCCACCCTTCAGAGGGGCACCTGACCCATTGAAGGTTCTTATGGGAACAACCACAAAACCAAAACACTTCTTGAAAAACATCAGAAAATGAAAGACCGGAGTAGGATCACCAAGAAATCTCTCTATTTTGACTCAAGAAGGAAGAACTTTCATGTGGCCCATCATGAAATATCTAATATTTCAACAAACACTGAAAACGCAGACAGAAAATGTAGAAAGTGTTGCCTTTGACACTGATGATGAAATATTCAGGATTTTAACAAATATGGAGAAAATAGGCGCGGCCTATTTTGATCCTGAGGATTTGAGAGTGACACTGAGGATTCTAGAGAATGATTTTCAGAAAAAATATAGTAAAAATTGTAAAACTAATTAAACTAGAGACAAGCCAAACTAAGTTATGTAAAACAAATGAATGTAAATTTATTGTGAAAAGAATTTTTTGTCAAATAATGTTTTAGAGTATAATAAGTTTTGAGAATTAGGTATTTGTGTTTCATATTTGTGGGATTTAAATTGTTAATTAAAATAATTGTATGAAAGAAGGTAATTAAGTCAATTGTTGAATGAAATTGTTGGATATAAGAAATGCTTTATATTAATTACTTCATTGAAACATTTTTGTGGCCTGATTTTCAGTTTTAACACCTATTTTGTTCAATCCAAATGCCTGTTGGGCAAATATCTCAGCTATTTCATAAAAACATTTTCTTTATCTTATTTTTTAAAATGTTATTTTTAACCATCGTCCCTTTATTTCCCGACCTAGGACACGTAATCCAGCTTTGTTTAATTAAAACCACACTGGTCCCAACAGCGGACCTGAAAGCACATGTAAAATCTGCTCGTGGGAGGAATGGCTGGCTGACCTCAATTATGTAGCAGTCAGCCAATAAAATATGCAGAGGCAGAGCACCCGGCAATTACATGGTGGGGATGGACAGAAAGTTGCCACACCCACCATCAGCTGACAAAGTTGAAGGTCCAGGGGCCATTTTAAAATGGCACCCAGACAATAATTCAGTGCCTACTGCTGCATTGGTCTGGTAACAGCTGAACGAGACCCCAGCAGCATTACTTCAGACTTCCTCTCTAGAAAAATGTCTCAGTGCAGATAACAAGTGGCTTCATTGTCCAGTGATGTCTCCCTGCAGGTTCTCCTCCAGGCTGTCTGAGAAAGGTGGGAGGTGCTCTTTGCCATCAGTGGTATTAGGAAACCCTCCCACTTGACCAAGGAAGCCTGGACAGAGATTGCAGTGGAGGTTAGCAGCTGTGGGGTCCACAGGTGCATCGGGGTCAAATGCAGGAAAAGTGTCAATGACCTACTCTGCACTGTGAGTGCAGGAGGGCAACAAGCAATGTGCGGTTGCCCGGCCACAGCAATGTGCCACAGCAATGGGATGGAATGGGCAAGCAGGTGAATGAAGGGTCAGGCACAGCCGCAGAGGGTTTTGTATACCAGTTGAAGAACTGATGGGACCCCTGCATTGCTTCTCTCTGTAAGGCCCAACACAATCACCAGGGAATCAGGCAGTCACCTGGACAACACCTGGACATGATCAAACCACCAGTTGAGTGGAAATTCCGCCCCCAAGAAATGCTGACCAATCAGAGGCTGGCAACTCTCCAGTTGCGGCAATACCACCAGGAGCAGTTGCACCTACCTTGAGGATTGCCTCTGGATCCCCAGATAGAGGTGAGTGTGGGCAGGATGGGAACAGCAGGGAGGGGGTCATTAGCGAGAAGAGCAGAGGGTGGGGGGGGTCAGAGGCAAGGCAAAGGGAGTGGTTTTCAGCAGACTGCCCCACCCCGCTTCGCAATACCGAGTCCTTCGATCAGGCACAGGCAGGGTATGCTGCGTGATTTTCCTGTATGGTTGAATATTAGCGGTGGCGGAATGAGGCTCTTAAACAGCCCTTAAATTGTTACTTAAGTGCCTCAACTGGCCTCAAGGCGAGAAGTCTACCCTCCACCTTTCCCATCCTGATCTTGATCAGGGATAAGCAGGAAGGCAGCAGGGCCCCTCCCGCATCCTCCCACCCCATCAAACTTGCCTTGGAGGGTGGGGCATTAAAGTCTGCCCAATTTCAGGAATGTATTTGCAATGGGTTATTCTCGTTATCCTTAATTGGAAATCAATAGTACAGTTCAGCTGATGATACCAGTTCATGGACCTTTTCAATGACTTGGCAGCGAATTCATGCTACATTTTACAGTAAAAGCTGACACATCACCATGGCAACAACTAAAGAATGTTAATAAAGTACTTTGAAAGTAAGTTTATGATTTGGTTGAGAACTAGCATTTTTGAGCATTGCAGGATATCTTTGGCAAAGCTCCTATGTAAATGCTGAAACCCACATGTACAATTATCAATAACTGTCACATGGCACTTTTGTGCCCCACAAGTGAACTCTGCCATTTTCCAGAGCCGAAAAGGATTTCACTTGCTCACTATGCAGCTGGTTTGCAACCACATCATGTAGGAGAATGCCCATTATCCAGGCAGTTTTCACAGTTCCTCCATTACTTGCCACCTGCATTTGTTCTGCCATGGGAAGTCAAAAGCTGGCTACTAGGTGACAAGAGTTAGCATTCATTACATGGCTCAAGACTCTAGTCCACAGCCCACGCCCATGTTCACAGCCGGTCTATAATGAGAAATATGCTGTCACAAGGAACATTAATGAGAAAACCATTTCATCCTCATACAATGCTTCTGTGGCCTGGATCACTCTGGATGAGCTCTGCAGCATTCATGTGAATGGGTATCAAAATTTGTGGTCGTATGCTGCATTCTGCACAACCTGGCCATTCTGAGGGAACTGCCCTCATCATCTATAGTACAATGGGTTAATAGAATAGTTATGGTAATGAGTTACTGATGTATATCATAATGTAACAGTGACATAAGCAGTCAGGTGCTAGAGACTCTGTATAGCAGATGGAATAGTCTGTATTCAGAAGGGATGTGCCTAATTAGTAGCGCATCATTTATATAGAGTAAAAAGTGCAAATAAAGCAGCTTGATGTAACCCTCCTGAGTCAGACCACAGTTACTCAAGATAACATAGATCACACAACCAACATACGAACCACTACCCCCTGTCAGGTGAGAAACTGAGGAGCAGGAGCATGGGGAAGAGGAGTGGGAGGAAAGAAGGAGCAAGTGTGACAGGAAGGAGAGAAACAGGAAGATGAAGGGAAGCTACAACATTGACAGCCCCTTTCTGCCTGGGTTCTGTGTGATGAAATAATTAATGAACAATACCAATAGCCTCAACCACAGCTCCCTATTCACCAATAGTCCCACACTCCTTACCTTTCCTCTATTACTGACCACCACTTCATCTTATTTCCAACAACACAAAAATAAAAACCACCAAAAAATTTGTACATTCCAATCCAAGTTTATAACTTCAATAATTACATAATGCAAACAGAAATAAACTAACCACCCTTGTACATTCCCATAGTACCTGCCTTCCATGTGTCTTTACCTGTCCGAGTGCTCCTACGAGATGCTTCCACAGTGGCTGCAGCATGGGTGGTTAAAGGCTGTAGACTGTAAATTGAGGAGACTGCAGATGGCCTTGGAGGGTGAGGTCAAGCAACTCTAGGCCTAGAGGGCCCAGCTTCAGGCTACAACATCCCTGCCTGGACTGCAAGGTGGCTGGCGAACAGGCATCAACAAGGGTACTAGAGGAGTGACAGGATTGGGAGCAGGAATGCTACAATCCTGATGGAGGAAAGCAGGTTTGTGCTCCAGGGAGTCTTTGCCACTCTACCGAGACACGCCACTGCAATCCTACGGATCTGTTGGAGGACATATTGATGGTTTGCTGTGATGGCTTTGAACAGTGGTATCCAGTGGCAGCAATTTCAGTTTGCAAAGCAGCAGTCTAAGTTTGCATTCAGCATCCAGGCCATTGATGATATTTGTGCTGCAATGGAAGCTGTGATACTGAAGCTGCATCATGGTGAGTTCCACAGGTGTGCTGATGGAGGTAACCAATTTGCCATGTTGAAAAGAATGAGCTCCTAGCTCTGCACAAAATCCTGTACCAAATTGGAGCTGTATTCCTCTCTGCTCCTTGACATTAAGTGCATGTTTTCGAGGAGGTTTTTCATTGTAACAAGCATTTGGTTATCAGCCTTCTTCTGTATCCTCCCTTGCCCATTGAAGTCATCATCAAATCCTCTGCAGTGAAGCTAAAGTGTGACCTCACCATCTGGCGTGCTGGCACCTACATTATCCTTACTGCCCACCATGGCTCCTGTGCAATTAGGCTTGATGTCTCGTCACATGTCTCCTAGCCTCCATGTACACAGTGTCAGTATTTGAGATGGTGGCTGCGAGTGTATGAATGAGTGACAGTGTCCCTTCATCGTCACTGTCTTCTTCCTCTACCTCCACTGATTGTCAAGGTTCCAGGTCTTGGGCAGCTGAAATGAAAAAAGATCAAGAACTGGACTTTGGTGAAGGGAAAGATGAAAGTAGGGAGTGCATGCCTGCACTAACTACAGCTTCTAAATAGAGGTCATTGAGGATGAAAGAAGAAGTGGGTTGAGAGTGTGGATTAGGTACGCAGAGGCCCTCATCATCTCTTTGTCCTTTGCCTCTTGTTCCATGACATCTTTGTTATTTCATATCATACACCCCTAACCTATTCCAGATCTTCCCTTTTGTTCTACCTCCCCCTCCCCCCACTTTCAACTGCATAAACCCATCGCAGTTCAACCTCCCTTCAGTTCCAAAGAAATCATATTGGACTCGAAACATTAACTCTGTTTCTTTCTCCACAGTTCAAGGAGGCAGCTCACTACCACCTTCTCAAGGGCAATTAGGGATGGGCAATTGCCCACATCCCATGAATGAATTAAAAAAAGATGCTGCCAGACCTGCTGAGTTTTTCCAGCATGGTTGTGAGGGTGGCCGAGTTGTACTATTAGTGATAGAGTTGATCTGCAGACACTTCATGGATGGAAACATTAATTTTATTTACAATGCTCTCAGCAGCACTACACGCGTGATTTCAACTCTAACTCTCTCTCTACACTGACTGCTGAGGTGGCCCGCATTACTCTCCTGGTGGTTACTACAGATCATGAGATCTTCCTTAATAAGTATTATTCTTAAAGGTACATTACAAACTAAACAAAACCATGATCATTACATTCCTCTCCCTTTAACTCAGCTATACATATTATATTTACAAGTACATATTTTTCAAGACAACATAATATTTACACTGGGTATGGAATTTACAAATTCAGTCATTCAGGTGGTTTCCTGGTATATGTGGAATGTCGCAGCTCCACAACTTCAGATTTTTTGTCAGGAACTTCCTTTCCCGGAGTTGCCTGAGCATCAGGAGCTTCGGTGGGCACTTGCAGCTCTGTATCCTCAACTCTTACAGGAACATCAGACCTGTCAGTCCTGGGCTGAGTATCCTCAACAAGAAACGCAGACCCAGTCATGATCACTGGTGGAACCAAATCTTGGTGACTTATCTCTCTCTTCCTTCATTGGTCCACATGTTTACAGATCATCTGGCCTTCCACATCCACGTGGTAACATAAAGGTCCAGTCACCGCACTTCTTTCATCCGGTAACTACTTTGGTTCTTCCCCGGATTTCTTCACGTATACCGGCTCTCCCACGGTAAATTTCCTCTCATGATTATGCCAGTCATGTCTAGTTTTCTGGCTTCCCTGATTCCTTTCTACCTTCCCCTCTAAATTCAGCATTATTAAGCTCAATCTCATCCTGAGACAGTGTTTCAACAATAACTCCGCAGGTGTGACACCTGTTGTTGTGTGAGAGGTAGTCCTGCAATGAAGAAGAAAGCGTGCTAGCTTGGTTGCCAAGGAATCGCCAGTTAGCTTTTCATGCCAGTCTTGAACGTTTGAACTGCCCTTTCGGCCAGTCCATTTGAGGAAGGGTGGTACGGTGCAGGTTTTACATGAGTGATACCATTGAGGCTGATAAACTCAGCACTCTAAATGCCATGTGGTTATCGGAAACGACTACTTCTGGTTGTCCATGAATGCAAAAGTCTGACACAGTTTCTTAATTATAGCGGCCGATGTTGGTGACTTCACCTCATATACGCCCAACCATTTTGAATGGGCATCGACAATGAGCTTTCCTTCCCAGGAAAGGTCCAACGTAGTCAATGCATAGCCTCACATAGGGTCTACCCGGCCACTCCCATAGGTGTAATGGAGCTGTCACTGGCAACTTTTGCAATTGCTGACATTGCACACAGTGCTTTACTGAACTTTCTATTTCACCATCCATCCCAGGCCACCATAGGTAGCTGTGTGCTATGGTCTTCATTTGGAAAATCCCTGGATGGACACTGTGTAGTTCAATTAAAAGTGGTTCCCTTCCCTTTGGAGGAACTATCACTCGTGCTCCCCAAAATAAGATGCCATCCCGGCTGGTTATTTCATGTCTTCTGTTGAAGTACAATTTCATGTCGTCAGATACGGGCACCTGTGGCCAGCCATGCAGCACTCGTTCTCGTACTTGAGATAGGATTGGGTCCTGACTTGTCCAGTCTCTGATCTGTTGAGCACATACCGACGAGGAATCTAAGAAATTTAACAGTAGAACAAGTTCCTGTGGACCTGGGATGTACTCATCAATTTCTTGTAAAGGCAAACGACTAAGGGCACCGGCGTTTGCGATTTCATTTCCAGGGCTATGTACAAAAGTGTATTCACTTGCTGCCAGAATTAAAGCCCATCGTTGTATTCTTGCTGAGACTATGGGTGGTATAGCCTTGTCCTCACTAAACAATCCTAGCAATGGTTTGTGGTCTGAAACTATTGTAAAATGGTGGCCATGTATGTACTGGTGAAATTTCTTGATACAAAAGATGATGGACAGGCCTTCTTTTTCTATCTGTGAGTATCCCTTTTCCGCTGTGGTAAGTGTTCTTCATACGTGGCCTATTGGCCGTTCTGTGCCGTCGTCCATCCAATGAGAGAGCACTGCTCCAACTCCGTAGGGAGATGCATCACATGTCAGCAGCAACTCTTTCATCTGGTCGTGAGATACTAACAGTTTGGACTAGTGCAACAATTGTTGCACCTTTATGAAAGCTTCTTTCTGGGGCACCTCCCAAGACCAACGTTGGTTCCTTTTTGAGTAGAGAATCCAGGGGGGCCAGCACTGTAGACAAATTGGGTAAGAACTGCCCATAATAGTTGATAATTCCTGGGAATGATTTGAGACCTGAGGTATTCTTTGGTGCAGGTGCCTCCTTTATGGCTCTCACTTTCTCCTCAGCCAGGTGGAGGCCCTGTGAATCTATCCAGTGGCCCAAATAGATTACCTCCTTGGAACATGCACTTTTCTTTTTTAAGACACACTCCAGCTTGCAAGAAACATAGAAGTCTTAAAAAGTTTGCCAAATGCTCTTTTTCAGTGCATCCTGCCACCAATATATCACCTAAATAGACTACAACCTGGGGCAGTCCCTGCAGTAAGCTTTCCGTTGCTCTCTGAAAGATGGCACAAGTGGAGGAGACACTGAAGGGCAATTGTGTATATTGGTACGACCCTTTGTGGGTACTAATTGTGACAAATTCCCGAGAAGCATCGTCTAACTCTGGTTGTTGATTAGCATGACTCATGTCAAGCTTTGTGTACATTTTTCCTCCTGCCAGCTTGACATACAGGTCTTTGATTTTTGGAATGGAGGTGCCTGTCTAGCTTAGCTACTTTATTAACCGTCAGTTTGTAGTCTCCACAAATTCAGATTCTTTGGTCAGGTTTAAGGATGGGGACCAAGGGTGCTGCCCATTCTGAGAACTGCACATGTTGTATATCGCCCAGTTTCTCTAGTCTGTACAGTTCAACATCAACTTTTTCTCGCAGGGCATATGGCACTGGTGTCGCCTTCATGGAGCAAGGGGTTGCTTCCAGATCCACATGAATCTTTGCCTGCAGGCCCTGGATTTTCCTAAGTTTGGCCTTGAAGACAGTGGCATACTTTCGAAGTAGCTCTGGTAGCCCACTTGCTCTCAACTTGAAAATTTCAGACAACTCTAACCTCATTTAACCAGTTTCGCCCCAGGAGGCTTGGCCCTTCACCTGCTACCACCATCAAGGGTAGCTTTGCCGATTGGCTTCCATAATGGACAGTTTCTTTGCTTATGCCTTTTACTTGAATGTCTGCACCCGTATATGTTTTTAGCTTGACAGCTGTTTCTTCTAAACTTAATTGATGTTCACCATTATTCAAATATCCGAAGGCATGTTCCCCAATTACTGTAGTGGAAGCTCCTGTGTCCATTTCCATTCTAATAGGTTTGCCGTTTACTTTCACTGTGACAAATATTGGTTCTGTCTTTCCAACTTTCAGATTAAACAACGAGTAAATGTCTGAATTTGTTGTTTCAGGCTCTTCTGCATTGTAGATTTCATTGGGCTTCTTCTTTTGTTTACAAGCCTGCTTGAATCTTTCCTTGCACTGCCACATCATATGTCCATTTCTATGACAATAGTAGATTTTTTAAAACTGCCAATCGCTAAAAGACTGCTTGTTTCACCTCTACTAAAATTATACTTCGATTTGGCTGCTAAGTTATTTTTCTTTATTCTTCGGCTAGCCGGGGCTGTTTCCCACTTCTCGTTGCATTTTTGCACCCTTTCAGCTGGGGTTTCCTGCCCGATGTGCCATTTTGCGCATCTTATATTGCTTTTGAATCACCTACTGCACTTTCCATGGCCAGTGTTATCTCTAGTGCCTTATTGAAATCCAAATTCACTTCAGACAATAATCTTTTCTGAATAGTGTCCTCATTCACACCATACACTAAACGATCTCTAAGCATGTTGTTTAGAGTCATACCAAACTCACAATGTTCCATTAGCTGCTTCAAATTTTGCCATGTAGCATGCAATTGTCTCATCCGGGGCTCTATTTCGCAAATTAAACCTGAGCCTCTGCATTGTGACTGAGGGCTTGGTTTGAAAATGACCCTTCACGAGGTCCACCATTTCATCAGAATTCTTCGAATCTGGGGCACTGGGTGCCTTCAAACTTCAAATCAAACCATTGGCTTTCCTCCCATAAGCACTCAAGAGGATCGCTCACCTCTTCTCTTCCCCTTGTAATCTCGTTCGCTTGAAAAAAGGACGTGAGGTATTCTACGTAATGAGACCAATCATTTGCGGCTGGTTTAAAAGGATAAACTCTCCCATATTATGGTATTTTGAGAGAGGATAACTTCTTCAATTCTAATGGAGCTTGCTACTTACAATCACTGGGAGAGATACAGTGCCGATTTCTTTTTAACTTGATTTCTTCTGTTCAATCCTGTTGTATCCTCATCGCCAGTTTGTTATAAGGATGGCCGAGTTGTATTATTAATGATAGAGTTGATTTTCAGACACTTCATGGATGGAAACATTAAGTTTATTTACCATACACTCAGCAGCAATTACACTCCAATTCTATTTCTACGCTGACTGCTGAGGTAGTCCATGCTACTCTCCTATTGGTTACTACATATCATGTGGTCTTCCTTAACAAGTGTTATTCTTAAAGGTACATTACACACTAAACAAAACCATAATTACTACAAGCACTTCCTGTTTTTATTTCAGATTTTCAGCATTTGCTGTATTTTGCTTTTATTACCATCATCATCAATTGCTTTCAGCCCTGCCAGTATTCGCAGGCTCAGCATTGCCTCTTCCCTGGATGACTAGCACCGTTTCCTTCACATAAGTTAAAACATGCTGACACACTTGTCTTCCTACAGTTCTTGCCTGTTGCCTGCTGTTCTTCACTGCCTTCTTCTATAAGAAAGAAGGAGTAGCGTCAGTGAGTGTCTTGTGATATGATGTGTCTGTTAATCTCTGAGATTTTGATGTGAGGCTTGCAACAGTTTTCAGTGTGGGAGAGTGATGTAAAGGATCTGAGTGTTAGGGTTGAGTCCTGATTGATAGAGATTGTTAGTAGATGTGCGAACGGGGTGTATGAATTGAGCAGTGGATAAGGCTAGTGGTGTAGTTGATAAGGTATGCTATTTGAAGATGAAGGCACTCAGCTTAAGTCATGTGAGCTCATTAAACTTCTTCCTGCACTGCATCTATGTTCTAATATCAATAATGACTTTACCTTCCACTGCTACTTCTTTCCATTACCTCCTGCGCATCTGCCTGGAGGATCTGCTGCACCTCCCCCGCCCATGCAGATACAGGACATTTCTCCTCCTATCCACCTCATCCATCAAGACTTTCCAAGCAGTAGATGAAAATCTTGGTGTGCACTTTCGCACATTTTCAGCCATTGTTCAAAGTTTCAGAACACAGAATCAGTTTTTAAATGACTCCCATTACTTCTTGCAGCCAGAATGCACCTCCCCTATTAGAGCTGAAGGCTGCATTTAAAGTAGCGCTAGCCACTCACGATATCAGGCTCCTTGCTGATGAGCTCAGCCGATGAACAGCTCAGATAGTACCAGTTGCACACAATAATCATGTAAAACAGCAGGCAGTGTGAATTTACCATTCCGTAGGTATCACAATGAACGGGCGGGTGTTTAATCAAAAACTGCAATTCCCTACACCCATTTCAGGTCTTACACAATTTAACCCACAAGAAGTTTAATATTAGTAAAAGAGAAAATTTTCATAAGCCTACTTTGAATCCTCAACAGAATTAATAATTCATATTGTGTCCAGAGAGACAGATGAATTTCTAAACAATCATGTCTGGCTGCCCGCAAAAGTTTCTCTGCTCCTTCTTCATAAATAAAATTATTTGCTATGGTTCTAAAAACACCAAGAATCGATTATCTGATAAATCAACAAAGTGATTCAACTACTAATGCAGAATGTTGTCAGTGTGGGTGAAGAAGGCTGGAAGAAGGGAGGAGATAACATTATAAAACAGGAGCAGTAACAGCATTTATTTAAAAATAACTAGAAATTGGAAAAGATAAATGTACAGTATTAAGGAAGAGGATAACAAAATAAGAGGCAAGTTAGAGCATAATTAAGTATAGAATTAAAGACAAAACAATAGCAGATAATGGAAAGAAAGGTACAGAGAATGCATATGGAACAGCAGGTAGAAAGAACTAATGAACATTTTGTTTATTTTGCCATAATTTTATAATTATAATCAAGGGGTTATAATTTTTGCAGAGGTTTTCTGCCAATATATGTCCCTTTACATATTATCTCTTGAAAGTCAATTATCATGTTATGCAAAAGTTTATACACATTTTAAGGTAATTCTGTGATACATGTTTCAATGCAGATCACACAGTATTTGCAGGTAGATGCACTGAGGATCTTAAATAGTCCTGCACAATTGAGTTGTACACAGTGGGGAGGAGTTGCTTGATGACTCAGCTGGAGTCAGTCCAATTAAAGAAGGCTTGGGGCATACAGAGCAGGGGGAGAAAGGCAGAGAATTAATTGAGCATTTGGTTGAACTAGTAACAGGGAATTGTAGGAATTCAGGCATTTTAGCTGCAAATAATTTGCATATTAAGTAGCTTGAAAATTTACCTCAGTGTAACCTAACGGAAAGTACAATGTTGGAACTCATATTGGTGGATATTAGTAACTTCTAGCATACAGTAAAAATAAGAAGTAAACTTTAAAATCTATGCAACAAAATTACAGAACCAGAAACAAGTGACAAAATTGGGAAACAAAGGAAGACTGAAAAGAACGATGGGGTCACTGAAAAGGGAAGAAAAATATATGTGATTATAGAATATTGAATAATGAATGCGTACGAAAAAGAAATCTGAAAGAGATTGAATGAAGAGTTAGAAAAAGAGAAGACAAGATGAACAAAGAAAGAAAAGCTGAAAAGAAAGAATTTGACACTCCACAAGCATTGCATAAGTTGCACATCGCTGCAGAGTCACTGTGGAAGGCACCAAATACTGGAGTGATGTTTTCCCAAGGGGAGGATGATTCATCTACTAATGTAGAATGTTGTCAATGTGGGTGAAGAAGGCTGAAAGAAGGAAGGAGATAACATTATAAAACAGGAGCAGTAACAGTACTTATTTAAAAAAACTAGAAATTGGAAAAGAGAAACGCACAGTATTAAGGAAAAGGATAATAAAATAAGAGGCAAGTTAGAGCTTAAATAAGAATAGACTTAAAGACAATACAATAGCAGATAATGGAAAGAAAGGCACAGAGAATGCATATGGAACAGCAGGTAGAAAGAACTAGTGAACATTTTGTTTATTTTGCCATAAGTTTATAATTATAATCAAGGGCTTATCATTTTTACAGAGGTTTTCTGCAAATATACACCCCTTTCCATATTACCTCTTTCTGTTTTTTGGTTAAAAAGAGATAATAGCATGTTATTTTGCTGAAAGAAAGAGGACATTCCTGGCCAGCATGAGACCAACAGGATATGGTAAAAGTCATAATGCAAATAGTCATGGTGCAAAGACAAGGACCTAGATTTTGCAGTAAAAAGTAATGAGACCAGCACTGCTCACTGTTATTAAGGAGTAAATTGGATAGCAACTTCCGGTATCTGTACACATGCAGTAAATGCAGAAATCCAGAAGTTGTCTGATTACCTTTGCTCCTCCACAAGCTGCACTTCTCACCAATAGACTCAGCATTCAAAGGGTGTCAGATTGTGGTACTTCCCAGCTTCTCACAGCCAACTTTAAGGTGTCAGTGAATGCCTTTGCTGATGCTACTGATGTTGTTTCGGCTTCATTCCATGTCAGCTGAACACCAATGATGTCAGTTGAACACCAGTCATGTCAGTTGAATGTTTCTGATCGCTTTGAAGGTTAGCAATTGATATGATTTGAGCGCTGTGTGATTTCACTTTAGATCAGTAATTTCACTTGATCGCTATCAAATGTCAAATGATGCCTGAAAGATTGTTTTGGAGTGCAGATCATCACAAATGGGTGAAAATCAACACTGTTGCACGCAGAATGGTGTCAACATTTTCAGGTAGGAATAAGCTACCCATTAAATATACCAGAAAAAGATAGGGCTTGTCCATTCAGGTGTAAGTGAATGTTTAGCATTCCTTTAGGTTGTTTTAAATACCTGGTTCATAGTAAATAGTAATTTTTTGAGGTAATTTTTAGTTCTGGGAAGATTAAAGTTAACTGTGGAAAATGGGATAAATGTAACTAAAGCAGCTTGAAGACTATTACACTTAAAAAGTTGGGGCCATGTTGACTTAAGGGTTTAACAACTAGAAAGGTAAGATCATAAAACAGCAGGTAGGCTTAGTTAGCTGGAGAATTGGAGACAAGGTGTCTACACTGCTTGCAAAGAAATACAGCCCAGAGAGTTGTTTTGTTTTGGGAGTCAAAGCTACAATTAATTTAAAAGTATTCATTGAGCCCTGGAAGGCTACATTGGATGGAGGTGGGTGGAGCTTAAGAAGGTTCTGGGATTTCAATTTATCTGTATGTTTGCTATAGGAGTGAGTGTTCTGCAGCAGGGGAAAAGGCTGAACCAAAAAGGTGCTGCTGTTAACAGGCTCCAGGCAGCAAAAGTGTTTCTGTTAGCTGGCTCTATGTAGCTAGAGCTCAGGAGAAGTCCTAGAGAACTGGGAAGGTGGCAGAAGGTGACTGGCCCTATGATGGGAAGGGTTCGGGCTCAGATGCAGCCCTGGGAGCCATTTATAGCTTGGTGTAGCTAGGGAGATTGGAGTTTGGTGAAATCCAGGAGAAATGTCAGCCCAGAGAAGCCAGCCAACAATTAAAGAGCTGGCATTGCACCACAAAGTAGAGGCTGGTGCATAGACTCAGAAATCCAAGGGAATGGAGTCTCAGGAGATGAGATTAAAACCCTAGGAGGTGTACTATCATTGAGGCTTTAAGACTTGATCTTCGAAAGTGAAATGTTTGGAGTCCCTCGTGAGAGAGACAGAGTTTTAACGCGATTGGTTGACTCACAGTGTTTACTGACATCTGGGAGGATTGTTGAGAAATCCATGGGATCTGTCTTGGTCACATTTGCTTTTTATGGTAGCATGGTATGTTCAGCCATAGCTTACCTGTTAATTCACATGTACCTCATATTAACCCCGAATGTTAGAGTATAAGATAGATATTGTAAATTATTTTATCTTTTGACCTTGTATGGTAGGTTTATCTTTGTTGGTTCAAAATTCATGGAATTTTCTTAGCAAGTGTCTTGAATCTCAAACTTTGTCTTCTTTAAACAAACCTTTATTGGTTCCTAACCAGATCTTACCAAAAACTTGGGAGTTTTGGTCTAGGATCATAACAAGGTTTTAATTACCTCTGGAGATGTTAAAAAACGCAAACTAAAATGAAACACTTTTTTTCACTTTTTCTTCCTATCTTTCTATCTCTCATTCTGAATTCCACCCTTCTTTCCTTCTCCTTGTTCCATTTTCTGTACATGATTTAACTGAATTAGCTATTCTAACTTTTGCTTCCTGATTTAGGTTCTGCATGTCTCAGTTAGGATTCAGTTGGTTGAGGAGACAAGCTATTGCTTGTCCTGTTCACTCAGGTCTCAGATCCCCTGTAGAGGCATTGTATCAGTCGCATGATGAATAAAGTTGCTGTTCAAAAGCCCACAAAAGGTCTGTGGGCAACTGTAGGTGCAACAAATGGCAAGCACCATTCATTTGCCACTGTCTGCAAAATCTAGGCCCATAAAGACATTCATTACTATTTTCATGCACAGTTGGGTCATAGGCACGGTTGGGTAGATTTTCAACTTACCATCCTGTATGTTGCTAATCATCTGTCCATTATAGAAACTATCTTATTTTCAATTCCATTGAATTGGATGATTTCAATAACAGGTAGGCTGATCCACAAAGCTAAGTTCTTGTCTGAGCAGTAGGTTGAAAATCTATTCCACAGAAATATGTCAAACTTCCTATGAAGAGAAGTACAAGTCTTTTAATATGTGGGTTATCGTGGCCATCAGCCTTGAGTAAAGTGGCTGTTTCATGTTTTATATTTATGAAGCTTTCAATAACATTAATTTTATGGTGCATAATAATTTACCAGTCAGTGCCTGAATCACTTTGTAATTGATGTACATTCCTGCGATTATGTAAAAAAAATGGCTACCATGGTATGGCATCATGCACACTCTCATTGCGGAGATTATATTAGGATTAAAACCTGCCTGATCTTTGCTTTTTATGAAGTCAATTCAACTCCCCAACAAATTACAACCTCATAATCATACCTCTGCATCTATTTTCTAAATATATAACACATAATTGAAGTTTTATGATGAGGATAAACACTAGGTCACTTTGCAAATAAGGACATATTCACCCGTGACTTGAATACTCAGCTGCTAAATCACAGTGCAAAACAGAGATCAAATTTCATTAATGTGATAAGATTCTATCAATAGATCAAAAAATTTAGAATGTAATAGATTTAATAGAACAATCATACATGTTACAATATAAAGTATTAGGTAGCAGGGTCATTTGACACCTCATGGGGTGGTCATCCCTGCCATTTTGCAAGCCCCCCCAGGACCAGGTAAGGGTCACATGTTCAGGATTATGAGCCATGGCCAACAGTGGAAGCAGCAAATTTCCGGCAGTGATGGCAGAAGAGCTAGAACCTCGAGGGAGACCAGCTGCTTACAGGCCGCAGATCCTTTGGGGAAAGGAGTTGTGTTTCCTTTAAGCACACATGAGGAAGGTAACGAAGACCCACATCATGTATTCTTCCCCTAATCATATTGCTCATTGCTCACTGAAGTTGAATATGGGAGGCTCTTACGAGCAACTGAAGAGGAAATCATAGGATCACGAGGTGTGTAGAAATGAGCAGAGGGTCCGTCCTTGGGTGGATCACCACGATATAAAAAATATAGCTTAACTTTTGATGGTAAATGAAAAATGTGTCACTTGAGGCTTGTCAGACAAAACAGAATGAGGCCATTTCTTTTGATCTCTAGACCCTTATTTATAAAAATCACAGATCCCACGTACACTTTTTATTGTTTTTTCTGTCCTCCCACTTTTAAAGAGTTATACATCTGAACCTCTAAGTGTTTCTGTTCCTGTACTCCTTTTAATGTTTTACATTACATATCCTCTCCTTAACTATCCTCCCAAAATGTATCATCGTGCATTGCTTTGTATTAATTTTCATCTGACATCTGCCTGATCTAGTAAATTGTCTATGTCCTTCCAAGATTAAAGTAAAATCACTTTTACAGTTTGAGAAGAGCAATGAATCCAACATTGATCCATGACTTTCATTCCTTGAGTCCAAAAAAAGCAACCATCGACTACTACTCTGTTTCCTGTCATTTACCTAATTTCTAATCCATGTTGCATGCCCCATTTAATGCTATATGCCTTAATTTTATCAACTGGTTTCTTACACAGCATATTATGAAGCACCTTGGAAAATCCATTTATATCATGAGATAGGTTTTTAGCTGACGTCCTAGTGTAAATGGGTGGCAGAGATTAGCCACCCACTATAGAAATCTCCAGATTTTCAATTCCATTGCCATTAATGCCTAGGTAAAAAGTTGGAAATGTATCCACTGCAATTTCAGGGGGGACATGGTTGTGTAGTGGTAATGTCACTGGACTAGTAATTCATAGGCCCAGGCTAATGCTCCAGGGGCATGAGATCAAATCCCACCAAGCAGCTGGTGGGATTTAAATTCAATTAATAAAAATCTTGAACTGAAAGTTAGCCTTTGATGGTGACCATGAAACTATCATTGATTGTTGTACAAATCCAACAATGGTTTTCAAACATTGATTGTTGTGAAAACCCAACTGGTCCACAAACGTCCTTTAGGGAAGGAAATCTGTCATCCTTACCTGGTCTGGCCTACATGTGATTCCAGACCCACAGCAATGTGGTTGACTCTTAACTGCCCTCTAATATGGCTGAGCAAGCCACTCAGTTAAAGAGCAATTAGGGATGGGCAGCAAATGTTGGCCTTGTAAGCAACAATTAAGAGGCCTGCAGCATGCAGGTGGTGTGATGATCAGAAATTTTGCTCCTAGTTCAGCCTAGTACACTCTGACAAGGGGAAGGTAGCGTTAGACATTGATGAAGGGCATGTTCCAATATTCACATTCCCTGATCTCTGCTCCGAGCAAAGAATTGCATTTGCATGAAGTTCAGCTTGGAGAGTTAGATGCTACCATTTTGTCACCTATCATGGAACCATTTTCCCTGTGAGTGCGGCTGTTAGGAGCTCAGGTTCATGGGATCACCTTCAAGTAACTTAAACTGAAGTTCCATGGTACTATTTGATTTCAATTCAATAATATTGGATTCATTTCACCTGACAATACAGAAAACCTATGTAGTTCATGTACTTGATAAAATATTTTGTGTAAGTATTTGTAACCAAATATAATGCAATTATTAAGTAGAGACTATTGTGTAACTGTAAAGTGTCATGGACTATAATATTTTCATTTTCATTCCCATTCAATTTATAATTACCTTGTAATTAGCTTTCACAATATTTCAGTTTTTTATTATGTTCAGTATTTCACAAACACTTTCCCCAGGCTGTGGAGAAGGCACCCAATTGGATTAAATATGCACAGTGTAAATATTTGGGAGAGAGTAAACAACATTGCTGAAAATAATTCAATTTGTAAATTACTTATGCTGCAAGTAACTTTTATTAACAGCATTTTTTCAAAAGTTGGAAGATTTGGCAAAGAGGAATTTGAAGCAAAGCTGCTTTAAGCAGCACTACTGTGACTGAAAGAGCATTAGTATTAATAGGAACAAAGGAATAGGAGTATGCCAATTAGCCCCTTGAGCGTGTTCTGGCATTCATTGAGTTTATGGCTGATCTGTGATCTAACTCCATGGCCTTTGCCCCATATCCCTTAATACTTTGGTTAACAAAAATCTATCAATCTCAGATTTTAAATTAATTGAGGGCAGGGCTTGTCACAACTAATCAATCAGACATTATTTTCGGGGAGCAGGTTGAAATATCCCTTTAGAAATGATTAATCTGAGCTTGACATTCCTCTGGTGTTAATGGGCAAAGAAGGGGCAGCTAGCAGCCTCCCCAGCTGAAACTGCGAGAGAAAATCTGAATTTGGGGCACCAGATTTCCCCTCTATTTTCTGCAGTTATCCAGCCTGAATTGGGGCATGATCATAGAAGGCTGCTTCTCTAACTTCTTTCCTATTCAATCATTTGCCAGTTGGGCCATTAATAAAACTAGCTACCATCCTGCTCACTTCTTTGGGGAGTAGACATTCAGAAATCATTTACTGTTATCTCAAACTGATGGGGGAACCTACCTGACTTAGTGAGTTCCTTGGCTCTAATTGTTTCCGTTTGAAATTGTTTGGGGGCTGCATAACTCCCCAATGGTCTATCCAGCTGTAATGCACATCTTGGCCATCTGGTCCATTAACCAGTAAACCTTTTGCCTCAGAAACAGCAACACATATGGCTGTGAAGTGAATTTAAGACGTGTGTTACCACTTTGATTTTAAGTGCGCCACTCAAATGTAACTTACTTCCAAATTTGTTCTGCAAAGAAATGAATCCAAAAACATTCCAAAAGGAGTTACAGCAAATGATAACAAAGATTGTAGAAGCACAAAAGAAAGGATGGCAGGAGTAGGCTGTACAGTCCCTCAACGCTCTGCCATTCAATTAGATCATGGCCGATCTGCATCTCAACTCCATTTGCTCACATTTTCTCCTTAAACCTTGATACCTTTATCTAGCAAAAAAATCAATTGATTCCATTCTTGAAAATTTTCAGTTGATCCAAAATCCATAGCCATTAGGGGGGAGAGGGTGTCAGCTTTCTCATCACCTAATTTTTATCACTTTCTAGGAATTGTACCAGTGCTTGGAACAGTTTGCAAGTTTGACACAAACTATTGTGATGTACCTGAGCCTGCGCTGCCACTTTAATGCTTCATTGTCATCTTCAAACAAAGCTATAGGAACAGAAAAAGATCTTCGATTCTATTCCTTGAAGAGAGGCTATGTTATAATTAATATTGTTCACATGTCCAACTATGCTAGATGATTGGGAAGATGTGAAGGAAAATAAGAAACGCAGGTTACTTGGCGGGTATGTCATCTTGCTTCCAAAACCCTGGTCTATGCCCTCCACAGATTCCTAGTCAGAAAGGGCCAGGGCTATGGCTTCAAATTCTATCTACAGTTCTAATGCAGCAATCCATTGCCTTTCCTGTTCCCCTCTGGGCAACCTTCATCTCTTAGCACATATAACTGTGCCCAATCTATCACTGCCTTTGCATAAGAGTATTGAAAAGCAGCATGCAGTTCTGATGACAATACTTCTCCAGACCACAACTTTCATCTTATATGTGCACAGTATTTGTGTGCCCCACTAGATTTGTGCCCTACAGCTTGTATGCATTGAAAATGTGTGAAGGAAAAAAGTTTCTTGTCATGCTTTGCATGTTATTTCCCCATGAGTGCTGCAGCTGAACATTGGCCTTCCTGCTATTGATGTGATTCCCTTAGAGACTGATAACTTAAAAAAAAAGAAATTCAAGCTCCCAGTTGAAAGCTGAAAGGATAATAAAAGAAGGTTTCACATGTCAAGACTTTCACTGTAACAAATAGACTAAAAGCACTATTTACTAAAAATTATTTTTGTAGGCAACTTATTCTTTAAATTACAGGACAGAACTTTATACTTTTACTCTTAATGCAACCAAAAACCCACTTCACAAATATACTTCACACTGTCCTTAAGTAATCATTCAATTTTCCTGGATCCAGTCAAAAGTGATTCCCAGCTCCCAAGGGTTTACATCCATTCCTTTCCTTTCTGAACCTGGTAACATTTAACCCCAAAACCATCTTTCGTGGTGAGGGTCAATCCTATTGATTTTCCCTCTAGAGCAAGCTAGGTGAATCTTCCAGCCTCATTTCAAATCCACATGACTTTGGTCTTTTCAATCTGGGCATGATCTCCCACCTGTATTCCTGTGCTGTGAACCATAGATATTTTCAACTTCTAGCTGCTGCCTCTCTCCTGGATCCTGGCAGACTGACTTGCCTGTGAGTTTCAAGAATATCTTTAGGAAACCTTTCCTCTCTCAAAACCCATATCCATGGCAATATGAATCATATGGGCCTTGTGTTCAGGTAGAAATGCTGATTAGCTATCCTTGAGACCCCAACTCTCTTTTATATTGGAAGTAAAGGGATGCTAAAAGTATAACTGTTTACAATTCAACATTCTCAACACCTTCCTGGGACTTTGGAGACTATGGGCAGAATTTTCTGCCTGTCGGGCGGGCGGGCCTGACCCAATCTCCGGCAGGCAGGGAGCTGATCCCCGCCGGAGAAGTGGGCTCCACAACCATTTTACATGGGCAGGCCAATTAAGGCCCGCCCAGCGTGATGTCTGGCGGGAAGCACTAGGCGCTTCCTGTGCGGGCGGGGGGGGGGGGATTCCCCAAAAGCAAGAGTGCACTCTTTCGTTTAAAACCCTGCATGAAACCTCATCCTGCCAATGGCTGAGGTTTCATGTTTTTTCTATTGCCTGCCTGGGCTCCTGGCCTGCCCGCCAACCGTAGGGTTGGACGGGCAGGTCCTTTAATTGTTTAAATGAGCCTGTCAATGGCCTCAATTGGCCATTGACAGGTCGGCGGGCCTGCAGCTTGTTTTGCTGTGCCCCCGTCTTCCTGAAAATTTAAATGGGGTGGGATGACGTTGGGGGTTCCTCCTGACGTCATCCCACGTCGGCGAGCGGACCCGCCCCCTGCTCGCCGACGGCAAAATCCTGTACTATGAGTCTGACCACTGTAATCACAGATATGACTGCAATTAGCCGGAATTTTCCACTCCTGTTTGCAGCGGGCATGTTCGGCAGTGTGAGTGGGAAATATCACAAGATGGTCCTAGTCATGTTTCCCGGTGCCGAAAAACCAGGACATGATTTTCCCCTCCCCTCCCCCCACCCCACCGTCACATTATTGTGCCTACACACCGGAAACATCCCTGCATTTCAAATTTAATTCCCATGCCAGAGTGACTTTAGAACGGCGTGGTTTACAACTGCTTATAAAAGGCGCGCACCTGCTGGGCTGAACTTCGAGGGGACACACAACCTTGCACAGTGCTCGTAAGGATCGCCCAAAGGGCATCAAGGAAGAGGCATCGCGCATTCAGGGTCAGGGGGCACACAGGCAAGTTGCTTTTTCCCAGCTGGCTTTCAGTGGGGTGCAGAGCAAGGACTCCAGTATGGGTGTGCCGGGAGGGGGCAAGGCAGCATAGACCAATGGAAGTACACAAGCCCATGCCAGAGGGGTGGGGGCGAGGTAGCGGGAGGGTGGGGAAAGCAGTCACGTACTTTGAGGAGCTTTTCAAAAGTGAACGTTCTTCCACATGCTTTCTGAAACTGTTCACATGCTTGGAGTCTGGCCTCTGAATCTTTTCTGCCCACTCAAGCAACACAAAAGCATGAAAGTGCTACCAAATGCTCCAGAACCTTTCACCCCTCGGGCACTGCAAATTAATGTGAGATTTAGAGGGCTGCAGTAAAATTGGACAACTGGGCAAGTTGTAGAATCCCCTTGCAAATGATAGGCATGGAACAGTCACTGATGGAGGCACTCAGAGCCCCTTCCAATGTATTTATTTAGGTTTGAACCAATAACCCTCATAGTTCAAGCTAACAGTGTAGCCTTGCAGTGCAAATTAAGAGAATGCCTGCGCCTGAGCTGAGAGCACAGCATGCAGTCCAGCGGCCAAAGTTGCCGCCAATCGGTCAATTGGAGTGGGGCGGAGGTGGGTGGGGTTTCGGACAGTCATGAAGCGCACCACATATTGGCCATCCAAGTGGTAGCCAGCACTCTCCGACATGCGTGAAGGGGCCTTGAGACTTAACCAAGAGAGGTCCTAAGAATACATATGCTAACCCACTCGCCTCTTCCTTTGATACTGCAGGAGGAGAGAATCAAGATCATGGACCCTGGTGATCTAGCGGTATGCCTGAAGGCCTACAGGGAGCAGAGAAGAAGAAGAAGATTGCAACGGAGGCGCCTGGCTTGGCAAACGGAGGAGCACCACCCTCAAGATGAAGGGTCGGCAGGGCCTTCCCCCGGACACAGCTGCAGATCCACAGAGAGCCATTGCCTTGCCAGACCCAGGGTCTACGGACGCCGCTTGTCATTCTTGCAGATGAGCAAGAACCAGTGTCGCCGAAGACTGCGCTTGTCACATATGCCACTTTCTGCAGGATTTGGCAACACGGGGTCTTTGAAGGCATCCACTGCCAATGGCAGTGAAAGTGACCATGGTGCTCAATTTTTACACCAGTGGCTGCATCCAGGGCTCCACATGTGACCTGTGCAGGATCTCGCAAGCCTACACCCCACAAGTGCATCCAGGAGGTCATGTACGTTGTTTTCGCGAAGGCAGAGAACCTTGTGCATTTTGACCGGGATCAGGCAAGCCAGGAAGAAAGAACACTGGGATTTGTGTAGATCTCTGGTTTTCCACAGGTGCAGGGTGCCATCGACTGCACTCACAAAGTGCTTAACATCTCCATGGCAATAAGCAATCAACTACATCAACCGCAAGGGCTTCCATTAGCTGAATGGTCAGCTGGTCTGCAACCACAACAAATGCATCATGCAGGTCTGTGCACGATAGCCCAGGAGCATTCACACCTCCTACATCCTTAGCAGCTCTCAGATTCCTGACATCTTCCAGGGTCCACAGAGGCTGCAGGGTTGGCTTCTCAGGGACAAGGGTTACCCACAAAGGACATGGCTAATGATGCCCGTGCGGCGGCCTCAGATGGCAGCAGAAAGACAGTACAACGAAGTTCATGCTGCAACCCGGACTGTGGCAGAGCACACAATTGGCATCTTAAAAATGAGTGGTGCCTTGACAGGTCTGGTGGAGCACTGCAATACAGTCCTCAGAGGGTGTTGCACATCATCATAGTTTACCACAAGCTTCACAACCTGGCGCTGCAACGGCGGGGAGGACCTGGCTGAGAAGGAGATGGAGGAGCTGCACGTCTCTTCCGATGAGGATGATGTTGAAGGGGATGAGGGTGATGAGGTCCTGGAAGGTGAGGATGCCAGTGATGAGGCCATCGCACTGGCCAGACAAGGCAGGCGTGCTCGTGAGGCCCTAATAGCCATAAGATTCGTGAAGGATGACGACGCCATGCAGTGAAGCCACTCCTGACCTCCTCACATTGCATCTGTGAACATCTGACTCCAGCCTGGCTGAGGGAAGCACACATACCCTTTGTACTCAGGCTCATGTCATGGAGACGCAGTGGAGACTCTAACAGTTGCTAAATTCCAGGAGAATAACGACGACATGCAGTGAGGACACTCCATAGATCTTCACATTAAATCTGTGAATGTCTGACTCCTGTCTGGCCGAGGGCAGCTTGCTTGCGCTCTGTGAACAGTTTCATATCAGGACACATGATCACCCTCATTTATCCTAAATTAAAGTCACAGGCCTAGATTTTTCTCTGCACGTTGGATATGCAAATTTGGAAAAATTCTGGACTCTCCACAAACTTGACTTCTAAAAACGTCTGACCGAACATAAGATTTACGGTCCAGTAGAGGGGGGTCGAGCTGTATTAGGATTTGGGTGGTCAATACTGGAAGTAACGAGGAGTCAGAGGTGGGTCCAGCATGAGTTGGGTGACTCGGGTGCAGATAAAAAGCAGGGTCTCAGAAAGGCCCATTTGAGAGGTTATTCGTCCATGGTTAAGTCTTTGTGCCTCAGAGTGACTTGTCAGGTGAATGAAAACTTTGTAAATATTGTCCATTTGTTAGCTGACCCTGGAAAGGATGGCTCATCATGGGCTTTCCCTGGGAAAAAATGTCATTGTTGCTGCCTATTCACAGTACAATATACTGAGAAACTGAAACCATGCAACAGATTCACAAGATATAGCCATGGAAATGGAATTGTCTTGCCACTGCTACCTGATATTCTCCAGTCATGTAATTAGCTTCCAAGATTCAGTGGGTGGATGAATGATGAACAGTGCCAAGCTCATTATCCCATCCACTTACCCTCTTGCCACCCATCTATCAGGATGCGCCCATACAGTTGAGCCTTGACCAGGTCTCTCACATCTGCACACCATCATGGCATAACTGTGTGACTAAGAAGGAGTAAACCAGTAGGGCTGTCAGTGGTGGCAGAGCACAGCCTAGTACCTTGGAGTCACAGCTGCAAAATACATGGGACCAAGCATTTGCGCAGAGCCATTTTTTCCACCAAATCCCACCAGTAATCACTGATGATATGGTGAAAATGGTTAGTGCTGTAAGCACACAGAAATGAATGTGAGCATTGAAATCTGAATGGCTCATGACCCTTTTCGCCTTACATTTTTATTGATAGAATGTCGCACCAAGGAGATGTGTGGGAAGGGATGGGTCAAGCTGCCCCCGCTTTTCTGATCAGGACCTTCACATTTTGGTGGGAGAAGTCCAGAAAAGAAGACCAGTCCTCTACCCTGCTGGCCAGCGTAATACCCCTGCAGCAGCCAAGAAGGCCTGGATTCAAATTGTGGCTGTGGTGAGTGCAGCAGGAGACCATGAGCACTCATGGATTGAGTGTCAGAAAAGGTTTGATGACCTGCTGCGTTCCAGCACTATGAGTAACTTGGCTCATCCACACAGAGGTCCAAGGAAAGGGTCATATCTGCGTGCTGCAGCTAAGGTGCAAGACATGGCATAAACCTCTGCTACAGTATTCAGCTGTTCATTTAGCTGCGAACAAAACACATGTGAATGAGCACCGGGATGCACAGACACACTGAAGAGAAATATTGCTGCATGCTCTAAATATCAGGCTCACATAAATTCATGTTGTTGTTGTAGAATAAAAGGATGAAGAACACCTCAGCCGGACTGGGGCTGGATTAGCCTGGCTGAGATGCATCCGTCCTATTAAACAGATGGTCACGGAGATTGCCAGGGTCCCTGAGCAGCTGTCTGTTGATGATGGTGAATTGCCAGTAACAGGTGATAAAGACGGTGTTAAAATCACCTTGGCACACGTTGGGAATGGTGGAGGTCATGATGTCAGTTCACTGAGCACAAGGGGACATTGGCATGAAAGGGAGTGCAGAGTGGGGTTGTATCATACAGGCAGTGTGAGCATGGTTAAAGGCAATGGCATGCATGAGAGAGTGCTTTCACAATGTGAGGGCTATACCTAAGAAACTCCTTTTGTGTATCTCATAGGTCCCAGCTCTGATCCCTCAACCCGCAGGCCAGATCATTCCTTGGACATCAAGAGGAAGAAGAGGAGGCCCCAACACATCTGACTAGCCTACATTCCACCAACTCAGATACAAGCACTTCAGAGGGATGTAGCACATGTAGAGCCAGTGGCACAGGGTGAAAGTCACCATACCAGAGTGCAGAAGGAGATGTCAGAGTCAGAGACATCTATGCACAGTCCCCCTAGAAGGAGGGAGGAGAGTCACGATGCTGCTCCGTTGAGCAGGAACATGTGTTTTTTTTATATTCATTCACGGGATGTGGGCTTCACTGGCTGGGCCAGCATTTATTACCCATCCCTAGTTGCCCTTGAGAAGGTGGTGGTGAGCTGCCTTCTTGAACTGCTGCAGTCTATGTGGTGTAGGTACACCCACAGTGCTGTTAGGAAGGGTGTTCCAGAATTTTGACCCAGCGACAGTGAAGGAACAGCGATATATTTCCAAGTCAGGATGTTGAGTGACTTGGAGGGGAACTTCCAGGTGGTGGTGTTCCCATCTATCTGCTGCCCTTATCCATCTAGGTAATAGTGGTCATGGGTTTGGAAGGTGCTGTCTAAGGATCCTTGGTGAATTTCTGCAGTGCATCTTGTAGATGATACACACTGCTGCTACTGTGCATTGGTGATGGGGGGAGTGAATGTTTGTTGATGTGATGCCAATCAAGCAGACTGGTTTGTCCTGGGCAGTGTCAAACTTTTTGATTGTTGCTGGAGATGCACTCATCCAGGCAAGTGGGGAGTATTCCATCACACTCCTGACTTGTGTCTTGTAGATGGTGGACAGGCTTTGGGGAGTCAGGAGGCGAGTTACTCATCACACAATTCCTAGCCTCTAACCTGCTCTTGTAGCCACAGTATTTATATGGCTAGTCCAGTTCAGTTGCTGATCAATAGTGAGCTCCAGGGTGTTGATAGTGGGGGATTCAGTGATGGTAATATCATTGAACATCAAGGGGCGATTGTTGGATTCTCACTTGTTGGAGATGGTCATTGCCTGACACTTATGTGGCGCGAATGTTACTTGCCACTTGTCAGCTCAAGCCTGGATATTGTGCAGGTCTTGCTGCATTTGCGCATGGACTGCTTCAGTATCTGAGGAGTCACGAATGGTGCTGAACATTGTGCTATCATCAGCGAACATCCCGCTTCTGACCTTGTAATGAAAGGAAGGTCAGCTGAAACTGGTTGGGCCTAGGAACTCCTGCAGTGATGTCCTGGAGCTGGGATGACTGACCTCTAACAACCACAACCATCTTCCTTTGTGCTAGGTATGACTCCAACCAGTGGAGAGTTTTCCCCCTGATTCCCATTGACTCCAGTTTTGCTAGGGCTCGTGGATGCCACACTCGGTCAAATGCTGTCTTGATGACAAGGGCAGTCACTCTCACCTCAGCTCTTTTGTCCATGTTTGAACCAAGGCCATAACGAGGTCAGGAGTTGAGTGGCCCTGGTGGAACCCAAACTGGGCATCCGTGAGCAGATTATTGCTAAGCAAGTGCCATTCGAAAACACTGTTGATGACCCCTTCCATTACTTTACTGATGATCGAAAGTAGGCTGAAGGGGCGGTAATTGGCCGTGTTGGATGTGTCCTGCTTTTTGTGTTTTTGTGGGCGATTTTCCACATAGCCAGGTAGATGCCAGTGTTGTAGCTGTACTGGAACATCTTGGCTAGGAGCGCAGCAAGTTCTGGAGCATAAGTCTTCAGTACTATTGCCGGAATGTAGTCAGGGCCCATAGCCTTTGCAGTATCCAGTGCCTTCAGCCGTTTTTGATATCACGTGGAGTGAATCAAATTGGCTAAAGACTGGCATCTGTGAGTTTGGGGACCTCTGGAGGAGGCCGAGATGGATCATCCACTCGGCACTTCTGGCTGAACATTATAGTGAATGCTTCAGCCTTATCTTTTGCGCTGCTATGCTGGGCTCCTGCATCATTGAGGATGGGGATATTTGTGGAGCCTTCTCCTCCAATGAGTTGTTTAATTGTCCACCACCTTTCATAACTGGATGTGGCAGTTCAGCAAAGCTTAGATCTGATCTGTTCGTTGTGGGATCATTTAGCTCTGTCTATCACTTGTTGCTTATGCTGTTTGGCATGCAAGTAGTCCTATGTTATAGCTTCACCAGGTTAACACCTCATTTTTAGGTATACCTCGTGCTGCTCCTGGCATGCCCTTCTGCACTCTTCATTGAACCAGGGCTGATCCCCTGGCTTGATGGCAATGGTAGAGTGGGGTATATGCCAGGCCATGAGGTTACAGATTGTGTTTGAGTGCAATTCTGCTGCTGTTGATGGTCCACAGCACCTCATGGATGCCCAGTCTTGAATTGCTAGATCTGTTCAAAATCTATCCCATTTAGCATGGTGGTAGTGCCACACAACACAATGGAGGGTATCCTCAATGTGAAGGTGGGACTTCACGCTCCTACCAGGGCTACTCTGTGCATATTGTATTTCAGACACCTGTGAGACCAAATTCTGACCTGATTAGAGGCAACTGCTGATTTATATAGGCAGCTGCCTCCATGAAACGTGCATGTGCAAACCCTGACCCAGGCCCATTCCCACCCCCATGAAAATGGTAGGTGCTGTGCTCAGGGGTGGGACTTCCAATTTCCTGGCTCTCCATCATTTTGAAAATTCAGACCATAGTCTCAAAATATAACAATCTTACAGACCTCATTTCTGTAACACAATGCATTCTATGCCTCAATAGTAAAACATAAGTGAAGGTAGGGAATTTTATCTTAGCATCTATGATACCAGAGAACTTATTCCACATTTATTTCTGGAGGTAGTTAATCTGGGAGATCACGTTAAGTCACTGCATGATCTGCATCCATGCACCCAAAACCTGTGCTTTACCAAGTGAGCTTTCCTTTGCTGGCCCACTGCAGTAGGGCTTCAGTGTCCTTGTTGACCACGTTGCACAAATTTTCACCCCTAGATTTTAATACCTCCTGTTTTCGCAACAACAGATTTTGTATCTATCCTTGCCCTCTTTCTTCGCCAAGTCAATGCTTCTGAATAGGATCCCTACAAGTGACAAAACAGCAGGTATTATTAGCTGCCTCAATCTTTATTGATCTTCATACAAAAGCAGGCACTGGATAGTTGGCAGCAAACCTGCATCAGGTGGGATTAGCAAGATGCCAGCATTTCCAATTAAGGAGGATATTTTATGCCCTGCATTTCATTCTCAAGCTAACACTAGTAAAGAGATTAACAAGACTTAGATCTCAATTCAGTCTCACAATTATTGACAAGAGATGTATTTTTTGCCATTTCTGTGGGGAGTAAACTTATTAACAATAGGCAAGAAGAAAAGTATTTTTGTTGCCTGCCTCAGGCATTTCCACGATGATGGGTGGTTGGGCAGCCGTTGTAGGAAGGTTGTGGTGGGTCGGTAGATTGATGGTGAACATGGGCTGCACCATATCTATGAGGCCACCAGCTGGATAGGCCAATCAGTTTTTGCTTCTTTTTTGTATGTTTGCATGTTCAATAACAACTACATTCCCTCAAAACCTTACTTACTGCCCCTGCCATCAACAGTTCAAAGCCTGCTTGAATTATTTAATACATATGTATTGAGCATGCAATGTATGACACTATTTATGATTTTAAAACTGGAATGTACGACATGATTTTATTTTGTCACTTGATCAATGTAGGTACAAAGCCTCAAAGTCCCCAGGTGCATGAAAGAGCTGAAAGTGCCAGGGAGGTGGGCAGCCAATGCCACTGGTTAGGGTGCCGATTAGGGGAAATTTTGCAGCCTCACTGACAGTTGCCAGCAGAAGAGTGGCCCCACTCAACCCCCTGGCAGGTCGGGTGGCCATCAGAGTTGAAATTTCCATGCCCCCTTGACGAGTCCACAAACATGAAAGACCCAATCATGTCTGAATCCAAGCCAGGGGAAGGTTTTCCCCTCCATCAAGATCAATCTGCTGAGTAGATCTTGTTTATTTCTTCACTTCTGTGAAGGCCAGTAAGGGGGTCTCCATGTTGAGGTACCCGCTTGGTCCCCGATCTGACTCAGCGGTGCACATATATCCCGGTGGGGCAGCTGGTGTACTAGAGCTGCTGGGCCTCTGATTGGGCTTGCAGCATTGAGAGTATGTCCACTGTCCTTGATAGGAAAACAAATACTGAGATGGCCAATTTGGAGCCAAGTCCTGGAAGATTGCTGAGCTGGTACCCCTATCGGCAAGTGCGGGCTTGGGATCCCCATGTAGTCCTGACATCAGGGTCCTAAAACTTGCAGGAGCATCCAGCCCAAAGAGTTAATTGTAGCAGTACTTCACACTTCATAATAAAGAGCTTCAACTACACAGTATGTTTAAATGAAACTTAAAAGTAACAGATAATTAGAGAAAAAATAAAGACGTTTCCAACGCTGCTCCTATCCAGATATCTCATATGATATCACACAGATAGCTGCTTTGAACCTTCCACCACACTCTTCCCATTCATCACACCTCTGTTGTGTCTGTGGCTCAGTTAGTACCACTCTTTTCTCTGGGTCCGAAGGTTCTGGGTTCAAGTCCTACTTGACCATGAAAGTCAAGGCTGTTAGTTCAGTACAGAGGAAGTTTTGCATTGTTGGATGTGCCACCTCTTGGGTGAAATGCTAAAAATAATGTGTTGTCTGCCCTCTCTGGTGGATGTAAAAAATCCCATAGCATTATTTCAAAGAAGAGTAGGAGAGTTCTGTCTTGGCCAATATTTATCCCTCAATCAATATCACGGAAACAGGCTATTTGGTCATTATCACATTGCTGTTTGTGGGTGTGCAAATTGGCTGCTGTGTTTCTTACATTACAATAGTCACTATACTTCGTAGGATATATGGCACACATCTGGCCCAAGCAGTCCATACTACACATGAGTTTCCTCCTATCTTTCTTCATCTAAATCTATCATTGTAACTATCTATTCCACTCACTCTCATACGCTTGTCTAGCTTCCCCTTTAATGCACCTATACTATTCGCTTCAACTGTTCCTTGTGGTAGCGAATTCCACATTCTTACTACTCTTTGGGTAAAGAAGTTTCTTATGAATTCCTCATCGGATTTCTTGATGATTATCTTATGTTGATGGCCTCTAATTATGCTCTTCCCTATTATTGAAAACATTCTTTCATATCTACTTTATCAAAATCTTTCAATTTTAAAGACCTCTATTAGGTCAGCCCTCAGCCTTCTTTTTTCATGAGGAAAGAGACCCAGCCTTTTATGTCTACCTTCATATTTCTGGTATCACCCTTGTAGATTTTGTCTTCACCCTCTCCAGTGCTTCTATATCCTTCATATACTATGGCAACCAGAACTGCACGCAGTACTCTAAGTATTGTCAAACCAAAGAATACTACAGGTTTAGCGTAACTTGCCTACTTTTCAATTTTACCTCTCTAGAAATAAAACCTGGTACTTGTTTTTTTTTATGGCCTTGTTGACCTGTGGTTCAACTTTTAGTGATTAGTGTATTTGTTCTCCGCAACCCCTTTGTTCCTCTACCCCACCTAGACTTGCACCTGACAAGTAATAACTGACCTCACCATTCTTCCTACCAAATGTACAACCTCACATTTATCTGTGCTGAAGTTCATTTGCCAAATATTTGCCCATTTTTCATGTTTATTTTATACTTCTGTAATTTGTTGGAGTCCTCCTCAGTATTGACTATGCCCCAACCCTCCCCAATTTTGTCTTATCTGCAAATTTAGAAAGTGTGTTTTTGATCCCAAAGTCTAAAACATCATTGTAAATTCTGAACAACAGTGGTCCCAGCACTGATCCTTGTGGAAAACTACTTCCCACCTTCTGCCACTCTGAATACCAACCCTTTACTCCCACTCTATGCTTCCTGTCTTGAAGCATCTGGCAATCCATTCTGCCACTTATCCCTAACTCCACATTTTCTGATTTATTCAATAATCTATTATGGAACACCTTATCAAAGACCCTTGAAAACCCAGATAAATTACATCTACTGCATTACTCCTCTCTATTCTCTGTTACCTCCCCAAAAATTCAATAAGGTTGATCGAGCAAGATTTTCCCTTTTGAAACTCATGCTGACTATTCATTATTATATTTCTTGTTTCTGAATGTTCTCTTATTCTCTCTCTTTCGTAGGAATTCCATTATTTTTCCTACCACCGATGTTAAGCAGACTGGTTTATAATTCCATGGGCATGTGCTGCCCCACTTCTTAAATACAAAAATTACATTAGCCAACTGCCAGTCCTCTGGCATTACACCTTTTTCTAACAAATTATTAAACATATGTAGTAATGCTTCTGCAATCTCTTCCCTGTATTCTTTTAAAATACATGGGTGCAGTCCATTCAAAAGTACCACACTGGCTGTAAAGTGCTTTGGAGTGCCCTGGAGTGGAGAAAGATGCTATTTAAATGCAAGTACTTTTTTTCACAGTAGTATTTCTTTATGTGATTGATATCCCAAAGGAGAACAATCATGGTGGCAGAATTTTACAGATTCATTTTTATTTACTCATACCATTTTATTAATTGATTTTGATAAACTAAAATCAAATTTAAGACATTGTAAACACCCCACCTCAAATCTTAGATTGTCACTTTAAACAAATCACTTGGAAAGATGTTATGAAGAATTATTCACAAGATCTGATGAGATGTTTAATGATATTAGTTTCTATTCAATCTAATGTTTTAACTAGTTTATCCTTTGAACCTAAACTGCCATTAGGTCTGTTTTGTTTTTAAATGGATTTATAATTGCAGAGAAGTAAGTCAAGTGTAACTAATTATTCCATTAAACAAACTACTGGGTTACAAAGTTACATTAAGCTCATAGTAAACACCTTTCAGCTTTGAGAATGTTAATGTAGGTCACCCATTCCTGTTAAGTAATAGTACCTTTTTTGAAAGAGAGATTTCAAAAGCTCCAAGCTAACTCTCAGATGAAATATTAAGAATTGTTCACCTTACCTGTCCTTGATTTTCAATCTATTCATTGTTCTATTGTGTCCTTGCTTAAACTTGTAAAAGTCAAGTGACAGACTGGGGTATTCTCATAAAACAATACAAAGACTGATAAGTTATGATACCAACAGTTAAAGATAAACTAAGCTTCTAGCAAACTACAGTTAATAGATATTTTTCAAATAATTTGTTTCCATTTTTTGTGCGGTACACAGATTTCAAAGTGGAAGTTTTTCTCGAACCTGACATCAGCCATCCATTGCTTTGGAAAAGATGTTAGATGATGTCTGGCCCCAATTGTTGATGTTAGCTCTGTCTCACTGCACATCAGTGCCAAAGGCAAGGCTGAAGCATTTGAAAAAATCTTCAGCCAGAGGTGCCGAGTGGATGATCCATCATGGCCTCTTCCTGAGGTTCCTAGCATCACAGATGCCAGTCTTCAGCCAATTTAATTCACTCCACATGAGATCAAGACACGGCTGAAGTCATTGGATACTGCAAAGACAATGGGCCCTGACAATATTCCAGCAATAGCACTGAAGACTTGTGCTCCAGAACTTGCCACGCCCCTAGTCAATCTATTCCAGTACAACTACCACACTGGCATCTAACTAGCAATGTGGAAAATTTATCAGGCATTTCCTGTACAAAAAAAGCAGGACAAATCCAACCCAGCCAATTACCACCCCATCAGTCTACTCTCGATCACCAGTGAAGTGATGGAAGGGGCCATCAACACTTACTTAGCAATAACATGCTCACTGACACTCAGTTTGGGTTTCACCAGCGTCACTCAGCTCCTGATCTCATTATAGCCTTGGTTCAAATATGAGCAAAAGAGCTGAACTCCAGAGTGAGGTGAGCGAGACTGCCCTTGACATCAAGGTGGAAAGGCTTTGGGGAGTCAGGAGGTGAGTTACTCAGCACAGGATTCCTAGCCTTTAACCTGCCCTTGGTAATCACAGTGTTTATGAGGCTAGTCCAGTTCAGTTTCTGGTCAATGGTAACCCCCAGCATGTTGATAGTTGGGGATTAAGTGATGGTAATGCCATTGAATGTCAAGGGGCGATGGTTAGATACTCGAGTGTGGTATCAAGGAGCCCTAGCAAAACTGGAGTCAATGAAAATCAGGGGAAAATTTTCCATTGATTGGAGGCCAATCATCTCAGTTCCAGGACATCACCTCAAGGTAGTGTCCTAGGCTCAACCATCTTCAACTGCTTCATCAATGACCTTCCTTCCATCATAATGTCAGAAGTGGGGATGTTCGCTGATGTTTGCACAATGTTCTGCACTATTCGCGATTCCTCAGATACTGAAGCAGTCCATGCCAAAGAGCAGCAAAACCTGGACAATATCCAGACTTGGGCTGACAAGTGGCAAGTAACATTCACACCACAATAGTGTCAGGCAATGACCATCTCCAACAAGAGAGAATCCAACCATCGCCCTTGATGTTCAATGGCATTACCATCACTGAATCCCCCACTATCAACATCCTGGGAGTTACCATTGACCAGAAACTGAACTGGACTAGCCACATAAATACTGTAACTACCAAGGACTGGTCAGAGACTAGGAATCCTGCGCCAAGTAACGCACCTCCTGACTCCACAAAGCCTGTCCACAAGGCACAAGTCAGGAGTATGATGGAATACTCTCTACTTGCCTGGACGAGTACAGCTCCAACAACTCAAGAAGCTTCACACCATCCAGGACAAAGCAGCCCAATTGACTGGCACCCCATCCACAAATATTCACTCCCTCCATCACCGATGCACAGTAGCAGCAGTGTGTACCATCTACAAGATGCACTGCAGGAATTCACCACGGCTCCTTAGACAGCACTTTTGAAACCCGTGACCGCTACCATCTGGAAGGACAAGGGCAGCAGATAGATGGGAACACCACCACCTGGAAGTTCCCCTCCAAGCCACTCACCATTCTGACTTGGAAATATATCGCTGTTCCTTCACTGTCGCTGGGTCAAAATCCTGGAACTCCCTCCCTAACAGCACTGTGGGTGTACCCACAGCACATGGAATGCAGCGGTTCAAGAAGGCAGCTCACCACCACTTCTCAAGGGCAATTAGGAATGGGTAACAAATGCTGGCCTTACTACCGAGGCCCACCTCGCAAGAATGAATTTAAAAAAGCATTTTATGGGTGATAAATTGAGGCTGGAAGGGCAAATTCTGAGTCATAGGCTGGGATTTTCCAGCCCCACCAATGGCGGGCATCATCGTGGAACAGGGAAATTTGGAGAGCTGTTAAAAGTCAATAGCTATCCAAAATTTTCCATCCCACCCACAACGATGCTCGCCAATGGCAGCGCTGGAAAATTCCAGCCATAATTTCTCATGCCTAACATCCCCCAGAAGAACAACAACTGACAAATTGGAGCTCCTGCCCGAAGCAGGGAGAAGGATTGCTGAACATGAAAATCCTGAAAAAAAATGTTTTAAAAAAAAGACCTATATAGAGCTTTTCATGACCACTGGACATCTCAAAGAGCCTCACTGCCACTGAAGTAGTTTTTCAGTTGTAGTTGTAATGTATGAAATACAACTACCACTATATGCTCAGCAAACTTCCATAAACAGCAATGTGATAATGACCACAATAATCTGTTTTTGTGATGTTGATTGAGGGATAAGTATTGTCCAGGACACCAGGGGTAATTCCCCTGCTCTTCTTCGAAATAGTGCCATGAGGCCTTTTACATCCAACTGAGCAGGCAGATGGGGCCTTGCCTTAATGTTTCATTTGAAAGATGGCACCTCCTCCGACAGTGCATTGCTCACTATACAGTGTTCCCTCAGTACTAGTAATTAAACAATGAAAAGCACTTTGCTCTGGGAGAGAAAGTGTGAACTTAGAATGCAAAGCTAGACTCGGCCCTGAAAGTCTGTTTGATTGGTAGGTGGATAAACCAAGTGGATCTATCTGGTGGACTTCGATTTTGGAGAGGAGAGAGCATTCTCCAGCATTACATTCTATGCAATTTCTGCCCTAATCTAGAACCAAAAATATCCAAAAAAATCCCATCAGCATCCTTCCATCTGCGTAAGATAATGGACATGCAGAAAATCTAATCCGTTGGGGATAGGGTAGCTTCATATGGTGCACTTTTGCTGATAGCTGAAGAGACCAATCCGTGAGAGATATGTTCTGCTACAATTGGCGCCGCATTGAAGTGGTTATCAGGTGTTGTTGTTAGTTGTTGTTTTCAGTATTGGCACCCGTTGCCAAGCCACTGTAACCATTAATTGTCATGGTGATGCCAACCGGCTCAGAGTTGATGTTGTCAGCTAGTGTCTCTCAGGTGTGAGAATTGATGTTTAGGGCCTTCATGCCATGTTTACAGGCAACCTTGAAGCAGAGGTTTGGGTGTCCTACTGGTCGTCAGGCTCCAGCTACCTCACCATACTGAAAACCCATCCTGCTAGCATGCCCCTGCCAGCTAAGTCATCTCTGCTTGATGAGTGCCAACATATTTGGCAACTTTACCTTTGAGAGGACTGCAGCATTCATGATCTTTTGCCCAGCATATGCCACAAACAGTGAACATGAAAGTTGTTGAGATTCCTTTCTTGATAACAATAAGTTGTCCATGATTCACAGCCATACAACAAGGTATTGAGAACACAGGCTCCTTAAACCCATATCTTTAAGAATCAGCTTGAAGTTAAGGCTAGAGCTTGCAAAAATAATAAAAGGTAAAAACTTAATGCCCTGTATCTGAATGCATTTGAATCAAAACAGACAAACTGATAGTGCAAATTGAGATAAACAAGTACGATCTGATAGCCATTACAGAGACATGGCTGCAGGATGACATAGATTGGGACCTGAATATTGAAGGGTACGTGACATTTAGGAAGGACATGAAGCTAGTAAAAGGTGGAGGGGGTGATTCTGATAATTAATAATGGTATTAGTGCCATAGGGAAGGATGACCTAAGTTCAGGAAACCAGAATATAGAAGTAGTTTGGGTAGAGATGAGAAATGGTAAATGGTAAAAAGTCACTTGTAGGAGTGGTGTGCAGACCACTTAACAATAATCACATAGTGGATGGGGTATCAAAGAAGAAATAATGGGAGCTTGTCAGAAAGGTATGCTGATTATCATGGAGGATTTTAATCTACATATAGACTAGGAAATTCAGATGGGCAAAGGTAGCCTAGATGAGGAATTCATAGAATATTTTCAGGATAGTTTCTTAGAACAGCATGTTCTGAAGCCAACCAGAGAGCAGGCTATACTTGACCTGGTATTGACTAATGAGAGGATTAAATAATGACTTCATAGTGAAGACACCCCTAGGTAACAGTGATCATAATATAATTAAATTTTACACTCAATTCGAGGGAGAGAAGAATGGGTCTTAGACTAATATTTTAAATGTAAATAAGGACAATTATGAGGGCATGAAAGCAGAGCTAGTGAAAGTGAACTGGCAATTTAGGTTAAGGGATAGGCCAATAGAGATGCAGAGGTGGACATTTAAGGGGATATTTCAGAATACACAGAATAGATACATTCCAACAAGGAAGAAAAATTCCAAGGGAAGACCCAACATCCGTGATTAACTAAAAAAGTTAAATATAGTATCAAAGTTAAAGAAAAAGCATGTAATTGTGCAAAGATGGGTAGCGGGCCAGAAGATTGGACAGAATATAAGAAACAGCAAAAAATGACTAAAAAAATTAATAAGAAGGGAAAAATTAGAGCATGAGAGAAAGCTAGCTAGAAATATAAAGACAGATAGTAAGAGTTTCTATAGATATTTAAAAAAGAAAAGAGTTAACAAAGTGAATGTTTGTTCTATAGAAAGTGAGGCTGGGGAATTAATTATTGAAAATAAGGGGCTGGCAGATGAATTGAACCGATATTTTGCATCAGTCTTCACTATAGAGGTTATAAGTAACATCCCAGAAATAACTGCAAATCAGGAACTGGGAGGGAGGGAGGAACTCAAGAAAATTACAATCACCAGGGAAGTAGCATTTAGCAAATTGTTGGAACTTTGGGTTTACAAGTCCCCGGGTCCTGATAAATTTCATCCTCGGGTCTTAAAAGAAGTGGTTACTGAGATAGTTGATGCATTGGTTTTAATTTTCCAAAATTCACTAGATTCCAGGAAGGTTCCATTAGATTAGAAGATGGCAAATGTAGCTCCTTTATTCAAAAAGGGAGGGAGACAGAAAGCAAGAAACTATAGGCCAATTATCTTAACATCTGTCATAGAGAAAATGTTAGAAGCAATTATTGAAGATGTTATGACAGGGCACTTAGATAAATTCAAGGTGATCTGGCAGAGTCAATGTGGTTTTGTGATAGGGAAATCATGTTTAACCAATTTATTGGAGTTCTTTGAAGAAGTAACATGCTGTGAATGAAGGGGAATCAGTGGATGTACTGTATTTATATTTTCAGAAGGCATTTGATAAGGTGCCACATCAAAGGTTATTGCGGAAAATAGAAGCTCATGGTATAGGTGATAACATATTGGCATGGATAGAAAATTGGCTAGCTAACAGGAAACAGAAAGTAGACATAAATGGGTCATTTTCTGGTTGGCAAGATGTAATGAGTGGTATGCGACAGGGATCAGTGCTGGGGTCTCAACTCTTTACAATTTATATAATTGATTTGGATGAAGAGACTGAAGGTATGGTTGCTAAATTTGATTACACAAAGATAGGTAGGAAAGTAAGTTGTGAAGAGGACATAAGGAGACTACTAAAGGATATAGATAGGTTAGGTGAGTAGGCAAAGATCTGGCAAAATGGACTATAATGTGGGAAAATGTGAAACTTTCCATTTTGGAAGGTTTAATAAAAAAGAAGCATATTATTAGAGGGATCTGGGTGTCCTAGTGCATGTATCGCAAAAGGTTAGTACACAGGTACAGCAAGTAATTAGGAAAGCAAATAGAATGTTATTATTTATTGCAAGAGGAATTGAATGCAAGAGTAGGGAGGTTATGTTTCAGTTATATAGGGCATTGGCGAGACCACATCTGGAGGACTGTGTACAATATTGGTACCTGGAATTGGAGAGTTGTCTTATGAGGAATGGTTGGACAGGCTCGGCTTGTATCCGCTGGAGTTGAGAAGAGTAAGAGGCGACTTGACTGAAACATGAAAGATCCTGAGGGTACTTGACAGGGCAGGTGTGGAAAGGATATTTCCTCTTGTGGGTGAATCTAAAACTAGGGGTCACTGTTTAAAAATAAGGGGTTGCCCATTTAAGACAGAGATGAAGAGAATTGTTTTCTCTCAGAGGGTCATAAGTCTTTGGAACTCTCTTATTCAAAAGGTGGTGGAGGTAGCATCTTTGAATATTTTTAAGGCAGAGATAGATAGGTTTTTGATAAGCAAGGGGGTGAAAAGTTATTGGGGGTAGGCAGGAATGTGGAGTTGAGATTAAAATCAGATCATCCATGATGTTATTGAATGGCGGAGCAGACTCGAAGGGCCAAGTGACCTATTCTTGCTCCTAATTCGTATGTTTGTAGTTTCATATATATGTTCGTATGTTATTCCATGTATGTTTTATGACGGCCAAAGGGTTTCTTGTGTGTGTATTGAGTTCTGCATCAAGAGACAGATTGTCACCATGGACAAAATGTAGCAGAATCTGCTAACCTCTTCCAAAGGGACGTTATTTAGTGTGATCGAGAGTGGAGGTGTGAAATCCTGTCCATGACAGAATGGGTTTTCTTAATACTTATAGTCAAGAAGATCAAGTTTTTGGCATTGAAGAGACAATCCATGAGCCTTTGTAGCTAAGTTTCCGTATGAATGACTAACACAGCATCCTCGGTGTAGAAAAGTTCTCTGGTCAAGACAGGCTGTATTTTTGTCTTTTTTTTCAGTTCAGACAGATTGCAGAGCTTGCTGTCTGACCTAGTATGCAGGTAAACTCCTTCTATATCTGCAGGGAAGGCAAAGGCCAGGAGCATGGAGGAAAAGATATCAAACAAAGTGGGGGCTAGGACACAGCCCTATCTCATTCTGTTCTTCACCCTGAAACCATCATAAGTGGAGCTATCAAACTGTACAGTGCATGCACAGTTGTCATGGAAGGAATGGATGAGGCTGAGGAACTTTGGTGGACAGCCAATTTTCCTCAAAATCTGGTAATGTCCTGTCCTGCTGACAGTATTGAATGCTTTAGTGAAATCTACAAAAGTAAGGTAAGGATGAATATCCTGTTCCTATACTTTTCTTGTAGTTGACATATGGAGAAGATCATGTCCACTGTAGATCTGCCAATACAGAAACTGCACTGTTCCTTTGGATACACTCAGTCTGCAAGTACATGGAGTCTTTTCAGCATGTCCCTACCATAGTCCTTCCCAGTAAGACTCTAGATGTGAGAAAGGCCTCTGTCACCTTTGTTTTTGTGTAATGTGATGATTATTGTGTCATGCATGTTCTGTGGAATAGATCCTACCTCCTAACAGAGAAGAAGGTCATGATGGTGTGGCAATAAATGGGACTTTCCGTGCTTGAGCAGTTCGGCTCAAATTCCATTCATGCCAAGTATCTTTCTGCTTACTAAGCAATAGTCTTTTTGGCTCAAATGATGAGGACTCTTTGTCTAACTCAATCATGACAGCAAGCTGCAGGAGAGCATCAAACTCAGATTAGGAGATGTTTGTTTATGGGAGTACAGCTCACAGTAGTGTTTAACCCAGCAAGTATTATCACCATCCACTGGTTTCAAGAGGGCAACTTTGGTGATGGAAGTACTAAGCGCCCTCTTGATCTTATCATACGTAACACTTGGATTTCCATTTGTCACAGGCAGTTTGGATTTCTTGGCGTAGGTTGATTCAGGGTTTATTTGCGCAGTCTTTTGCTCAACATTTCTCGCTACTTTTAAATCATGCAGTGTTCTAGCTGTTGGATTTATGTTATTCTGAATAGTCAGCTTGGATTTCAAAAGGGAAAGTCTTATTTGACCAACCTCATTGAATTTTTTGAAGAGGTAACAAAATGTAGTCGATATAATTTATCTGGATTTTCAGAAAGCCTTTGATAAATTATAACATCATAGACTAATGAATAAGGTCAGAGAATGTATGGTCAGGGGACAAGTAGCAGAATGGATTGCTTGCTGGCTTCAAGACAGAAAGCAAGCAGGGGTAAAGGATAGTTGTTCAGAGTGCCAGAATTTGGAAAGTGCTGTTCCACAAAGATCAGTGCTGGAACTATTGTTGTTCACAATTTATATTACTGATTAATACTTTGGAATCAAAAACACAGTTTGTAAATTTTCAATTGACACCAAATTAGGAGGTGATGGTAGGGAGTGGAGGGGCAGTGTGAGAAGTGGGGTAATAGGGGTAATACTCAATACAAGGAGGACTGCAACAAATTACAAGGAGATAGTAACAGAATTACAGAATGGGCATATAATTGACAAATGAATTTCAACGTAGATAATTGTGAGGTATTACATTTTGGCAAGAAATAAAAAGTTGCATACTACTTAGAAATTAAGATCCTAATTGGGGTAAAGAAGCAAAGGTATCTGGGAGTACAAATGCACAAATCATTATAAGTAACGACACAGGTTAACAATGGCCATAAAAAACAAACTAAGCACTCAGGTTTATCTTGAGAGGGATAGAATTAAAAAGTAAATAAGTTATGTTAAACTTGTATCAAACCTTGGTTAGATCACAACAGGAGTACTACATACAATTCTCGTCAGCATATTATTAAAAATAAAGATATAGAGGCAATGGAGAGGATGAAAAATAGATTTACAAGGATGATACCAGAAATGTGGAGCTATACCTATCAGGAGAGAATGAATTGAAAAGGTTGGGAGGATGCTGAGGGGTGACCTAGTAGAGGTCTTTAAAATCATGAAAGGTTTTGATGGAGTAAACACAGATAGAATGTTTCCACTTCTGGGGAAGAGCAAAATTAGAGATCATCATCATAAGTAGTCATTAAAAAACTCAAATTGGGGATTTAGAAGAAACATCTTTACACAAGGAGTGATGAGAATGTGGAGCTCACCACCACTGGGAGTTGTTGAAGTGAATAATATCAATGCATTTAAGGGGAGATTAGATAAGCATATGAAGGAAATGGGAATAGAGGGTTGTGCTGATAGAGGTGAGGAAAGACAGAAGGAAGCTTGAGTGGAGTATGAACATCCGTATGGACTGGTTGGACAAAGTGTTTTTTTTCAATCATTTATATTCTATGTAATCCTATATAAATTCCATTGAAAGTGAATTCCGCTGAAGAGAAGTGTATGATGTGCCTGCACTAGTGTGTATGCTACCATTAAGCCCTAGAAGACTGTTGTTTCAACAAACAGAGGGATGTGAAAACCTGAGCAAGAACCAGTACACCACTTACTGTGGCTCAGAAAGGCAGCATATTGCTTAATTTCATGCCTATTGGATCATTCCAGGAGGGAACAGACAACTTTGACTAGGCAAATTAATTTGCTGTATATTCTTGTATAAGGCAAGTGATAAATGCTTTGTTTGCCATGGTAGCACAGTTTGTTACATTTGATGTAGGATCAGGACAAATGGTTGACTGGACCATTAATCGTTATTAGATCACAGAGCTTCCATGAATACTCAGAGCTACAGATTTAAGCCCATACTCTAACTTCACACTATTATTTGAGTTTAAAGGAATTCTGTTCCTTTAATGCCCAATTAGGACAGGGTTACAAGCATAGATTTCTGCATATCAAAGCCAGTATGCATGAGCTACCATGATTCATTCATCCTTCTGCCCAATTTCAGAAACAGGGCAAGGTGTTCACTGCCTTCATGGAGAGCAGGAGTATCCAATACTGCCTTAGCTTCTAACATAATTGAAAAGAACCACTCATGAAAAGAGGGGAAGTTACAATAAGCCACACTTCTGCACTTGGATAAAAATTGAACATGTCGTAGATTCAGATGCCTATATAGGTCTTGGTACTCTTCCTAGTATGCTCCTAACATATGGCAAATTGCAGTGGCCAGCTGCATCCTCCATAATTTCAGTTTCTAAAAGGCCTAAGTGTTGTGATTCCTCATAAGGAAACTGAGTCAAAAGCTGATTCCCCAAGACAAAGGAGCGTAGGGGACAAAGCAGAATCACATACAGCCACTGGGAGAGAGCTGCAAGACAAATTCATTGGAGATTTTCAGTAAGGTTTGCTTATATTACAGCTGTACAACACCTATAATAACCAGGATCTGCCTCATAATCTAAATCTTTAACCCTCACAACAACGTATTCATCATGAAAAGACGTCCTATAAGAGTCTCAACTGCACAAACATCTTTTTCAGACAAATTGAATAGGCTTGCTTTTTTTTCTATCTATCTATGTATCTATGTATCTATCTATGTATCTATCTATGTATCTATCTATGTATCTATCTATCTATCTATCTATCTATCTATCTATCTATCTATCTATCTATCTATCTATCTATCTATCTATCTATCTATCTATCTATCTATCTATCTATCTATCTATCTATCTATCTATCTATCTATCTATCTATCTATCTATCTATCTATCTATCTATCTATCTATCTATCTATCTATCTATCTATCTATCTATCTATCTATCTATCTATCTATCTATCTATCTATGTTGGATTACAAACAGTACAGAGGAAATCCTGTAATCATCTGGCAATTCATTTTAATTTTACGTAGTGACTTTTTTGTAACACTAAATATTCCGCCAGGGAAGGAAACATTTTTTAAAAATTATATATTTCTTGGTCCTCACTCTAGCTTACCCCACAAAGCTCACACTCCAAATAGTTGGGAGAGTCTGCCTGTTTTGCATTGTAGGTGAGAACCGTATTTGAAAGGAACTTTAACTTGCACTATTTGTATTATTTTTACTCAAGCAATTATAGAGCCAGTTTTATGAATTTGGACCACCAGCAGGGAGCTTTTCCCACTGGCTATGCATATTAAAATTAATAGATGGAAATTCATGGGCAACAGACCTGCAATTTTCAGATATACACAGCTGGTGGGCAAGGCTCCCTGCTGGTCATCTGCACTTGGAAAATCGCCATTCATATTTTTTGCCTCTAACCAAAGAATCAAATGCAACAGGAACAATAAAGCAAAATATTAAAGTTAAAGACTGTGTTTAGAAAAATACTTGTTCAAATAGTTTTTAGCCTCGTTTATGCCCTTTAGTTTATGAATATAGGTCAAATATATAGACTTCCTTACATCTATGACATTTTGTTGATTTGATATTATAGCTGGCAGTAATGACTTGAATATAGTTACTCATCTAACTGACTAAAAGCAGTTTTATTACATTAAAGGCACTAATTAAACACAAGTAGGTGTTGTTGTTATAATCCTGCCTGCTTGACTGCTGTGTCTAATTGTGTGTCTGTGAGAGTGTGAGATAGAGAGAAGTGCTTGTAGCAGTATAACCTCTAACTCTCATGAGAGTTGCTAGTTGTTAATTATTACATACTCAGTCCAGTGCAATAAAAAAACATAAATGTGACAGTTCCAGATATTAAAAGCTTCATTTAAGAAGTCAGAGAAAATGTGCATGTTACCAGAAAATTCCTTCACCCCATTTGTTTCCAGTTTAAAATAATTGGCATATATAACAATATGAGTTGCCATGATGGTTTCATACATTAGCGTAACATTTGCTTCTTAACATTCCAGTATACCTTTTTGCACACAGTGCTTTTAGTAGCTTTTGAAAACAACATCCAGCAGTATTATTAGCCAAGCCTTCACTTATTTGTGCCACAGGAATGTTGTCATCACGTACCATCCAAGTAGGAGAATCTGCACATAACAATTCCAATTGTGAAAGCGGTACATTTGCACATCTACCTTTAGATACAGTGTGAGGTTATTGGTATGTGGGCACAGTTCACCTCTGGGGTAGCCTGAACCTGTATCACATACCTCTATTGGCTGCCACTTTCTTTCTCCAGAAAGGAATTCCCACCTATTGATGGAACTAATGGTAGTAATGTGAACAAAAATAATCCTCAGAACAATGGCCACAAAGGTTTACAAGAACCTAAGCAGTTAACAGAGGACAAAGAAATTCAGAAAGGAAAATTGGTGTAGAAGTGATCTCTAGGCTATCAAATAAATCCTTGGATGAATCATTTGTCTGGGCCTTTCTAAACTAATTTTTATAACTAGCTCTGTGCATGGTTGCCTATTATACATACTATAGCGTGATGACGAACATACGGTAAACTGTCCAACAACAGTGTGGAATCGCAATAAAGCCACTTCTTAATCATTTTCATCTTATTATGCTCCTTCCTATGACAGCACCAGAAGCTCTAACCAAAACCTTGAGTCGTTGTAGAATCCTTACAGCACTGGCTGAAATCCAGAGCAGGATTTTTCGGATTGCGTGGTTGCCCACCCTGCCACCTGAAGAGTCGGTGATCACAGCAACCCCGCAGACATTTAACGCTCCGAGGAGCATTCAGCACATGGTGATTGAAGCTGACAGCCTTTCTGGTCTCTATGCCCAAGTTTCACACCAGTCAGTACATTTCTCAACAGAACCATTCAGTGTTTACATTAAACGGGATTATGATGAAAAATGATGGCTCTGAAAAATAATGTGGTTTACATCTTGTGTATGCACTTGCAATATAATCATTTACACAAGATGTGAATAACATGGGTAAAAATTATTCATTGGAGACAATTTTCCCAAAGTTTTTGGTGTCTAGAATATTTATTTTGCTTTCTAATCATAAGCAGAGTATGTAACAATCCCAAAATACAAAAGCCTGCAATGGGTATTTGGCCATTTCAGCTTCACTATATATTAATATCTTGTGTTGGTGCACACTCTAGTGGAAGCTATTGATGGTTTCAGCCTCTGGTTCAGCTCTTCAAGTATATACATTTATATCTAGGCATTGTAGTGTAACTGGTGTTTGTCTTAGAGAGGAGAGAGAATTCATGCGTATGTTTTCTCCAAATTGATATTTTTGGAGACGTGCAGGCAGCCCCTAGGAGTCAGTGTTGTTTGCCTGTTGTTCATAATCTACATGGGGGAGGCAGTGGTATGGTGGTACTGTCACTGGACTAGTAACCCAGAGACCCAGGATAAAGCTCTGGACCTGGGTTTGAATCCCACCACAGCTGGTGGTGAAGTTTGAATTCAATAAAAAAATCTAGAATTAAAGTTTAATGATGACCATGAAACCATGGTTTATTGTCATAAAAACTCATCTGGTTCACTAATGTCCTTAGGGAAGGATGTTACCTGGTCTGGCCTAAATGGGACTCCAGGCCTGGCAAGCTGTTCAGTTCTCATTGGCAATAAGTGCTGGCCCAGCCAGCAACGCCTCTATCCCATGAATGGATAAAAGAAAGCAAATAGCCAGAAATCACTACAACAAATTCTATGACCACCACTTCAGTCATTGATATTCTAGACAAGTTGTTTATAAAATGGGTAAAAGCAAAAAACTGCAGATGCTGGAAATCCAAAACAAAAACAAAAATACCTGGAAAAACTCAGTAGGTCTGGCAGCATCTGCGGAGAGGAGCACAGTTAACGTTTTGAGTCCGAATGACCCTTCAACAGAACTAAGTAAAAATAAAAGAGAGGTGAAATATAAGCTGGTTTAAGGGGGGGGGGGGACAAGTAGAGCTGGGTAGAGGGCCAGTGATAGGTGGAGATAACCAAACGATGTCACAGACAAAAAGACAAGGCTGCCCTGCAGTTGAAAGTGGTGCACAAGCACGTGCGGGACGGGGGAGGGGGGGAGGGAAGCGGCCACGCATTAGGGACACCTTGTATAAAGTGACCATTCCTCTACAGCTGAGGCAGTTCAGACGCAGCCAAATTGACATGCATGGAGCCGAACCTTTAGCTTGTCTGCGTTTCTTGTCTGCCTCATAGAGGCGTCAAAGTGCCAGCAAGTGCTCCAGAGCTTTTCACCCTTTGGACACAGACTGCAAACCAATAAGCATTTTAGTGGACTACAGAACAGTTGGACGACTGGGCACATTGTATGATCTCCTTGCTAAAGCTGGCCATGAAGCAGTCACTGGTGGAGGCACTCACAGCCCCTTGCAATGTCATCATCCCAGTTTGGACATATCTCCCCCAGGGTTCAAGCTAACACCGCAGCCTTGCAGTGCGGGTTAGGAGAATGCCTGCACCTGAGCTGAGAGCACAGCATGCAGTCCAAATGGGCAAAGCTGCTGCCAATCGGCCAGGTGGAGTGGGGTGGAGGTTGTTGAGGTTTTGGGTAGCCATGCAGCGCACTAAACTCTGGCCATCCAAGTGGTGGCCAACATTCTCTGGGGTGTGTTAAGTTGCCTTCAGATTTAACCAAGAGAGGTTCTTAGTATACCCAAGCTAACCCATGCATCTCTCTCTTTCATCCTGCAGGAAGAGTACATCAGGGGCAGGGAGCCTGCTGAACTAGCTGTGTGTCTCATGTTTACATGAGGAGACAATGGAGAAGAGAGTGACAGAGACACCTGGCTGCACAGAGGGAGGAGCAGCAACCTCTCCTCATAAGAAAATCCCTCCATACCCAGGATCAACCTAGTGAACCTTCTCTGGACTGCCTCCAATGCCAGTATATCTTTCCTTAGATAAGGGGACCAAAATTGTTCACAGTATTCTAGTTGTGGTCTAACTAGTGCCTTGTATAGTTTTAACAAGACTTCTCTATATTTATGCTCCATTCCCTTTGAAATAAAGGCCAACATTCCATTTGCCTTCCCTAATACCTGTTGAACTTATATGTTAGCATTTTGGGGATTCATGCACAAGGATTCCTAAATCCCTCTGTGCTGCAGCTTTCTGTAGTCTTTCTCTATTTAAATAATATTCAGCTTCTCTATTCTTCCTGCCAAAGTGCATAACCTCACATTTTCCAACATTATATTCCATCTGCCAAGTTTTTGCCCGCTCACTTAACTTGTATATATCCCTCTGTAGACTCCTTGTGTCATCCTCACCACGTACCTTCCCACCTATTTTTGTGTTATCCACAATCTTGGTGATAGTACATTTGTTTCCTTCATCTAAGTCATTAGTATATATTGTAAATAATTGAGGCCCCAGCACTGATCCCTGTGGCACTCCACTAGTTACAGGTTGCCATCCCAAAAATGCCCCCCTTATCACAACTCTCTGTCTTCTATTAGTTAGCCAATCCTCTATACATTTTAATATACTACCCCAACACCATGTGCTCTTATCTTATTAAGTAGCCTTATGTGCAGTACATAATCAAACGCCTTTTGGAAATCCAAATATATTACATCTACTGGTTCCCCTTTATCTATCCTGCTTGTTACCTCCTCAAAGAATTCTAATAAATTTGTCAGGCATGATTTCCCCTTCATGAAACCATGATGACTCTGCTTGATTAGATGATGTATTTCTAAATGCTCTGCTATTACATTCTTTATAATAGACTCCAATATTTTCCCAATGACAGATGTTAAGCTAACTGGCCTGTTTTTTGTCTCCCTCCCTTTTTGACTAAGGGTGTGACTTTGGCCATTCTCCAATCCTCTGGGACTTATCCAAAATGTAAGGATTCTTGGAAGATTACTACCAGTGCATCCACTATCTCTATAGTTACTTCCTTTAATATCCTAAGATGCAACCCATCAGGTCCAGGGGACTTATTGGCCTTTAGCCCCATTAGTTTCCCCAGTACTTTTTCTCTAGTGATAGTTATTGTATTTATTTCCTCCCCCCTTTTGCCCCTTGATTATTTAGTATTTTGGTATGCTATTAGTATCTTCTACCTTGAAGACTGAAGCAAAGTATTTATTCAACCGCTCTGCCATTTCCTGGTTCCCCATTTTTATTTCCCCAGACTCATTTTCTAAGGGGCCTATGTTCACTTTTGCCTCTCTCTTCCATTTTATATATTTAAAGAAGCTCTTAATGTCAATTTTTATATTGCTTGCTAGTTTACCCTAAAAGTTTATTTTCTCCCTCTTTATTATTTTTTGGTCATCTTTTGTTGGTTTTTAAAACTTTCCCAATCCTCTGGTTTACCACTAATCTTTGCCACACTGTATGTTTTTTCTTTCAATTTGACATTGTCCTTAACTTCCTTGATTAACCATGGTTAGTTTATCCCCTTCCCCACTGGGACATATCTTTGCTGAGAGTCATGAACTATTTTCTTAAACATCTGCCGTTGTTCATCAACCGTCTTCTCTGCTAAACTCCTTTCCCAGTCGTAGGGGACAAGGGATACCTGCAGAGGATGTGGCTGATGACAACCGTGCAGCACCTTGGTGGAGCAAACCATCGGAATGTTGAAAATGAGGTTCCAGTGCCTGGACCAGTCTAATGGAGCCCTGCAATATAGTCCACAGAGATTGTCACACATCATCATTGCTTGCTGCGCCCTTTACAACCTGCCTCTGCAACAGGGAGAGGAGCTGGCTGAGGAGGAGATGCAGGAGCTGAAAGTCTCCTCCGATGAGCAGGACATCAACTGTGATGAGGGTGAGGAGGTCCTCAAAGGCAACGATGGTGGCAATGAGGTCCTCGCACTGGCCAGACAAGGCAGTCGTGCTCGGGAGGCTTATAGCTGCTAGATTTGTGGAGCATTGATGATGAAATGCAGTGAGGAGACCCTATAAGATCCTTACATTGCATCTATGAATGTTTGACTCCAGTCTGGCTCATGACAGCATGCATCTCCATGATATGATCCTGTTCACAGAGCGCCAGTGATCTACCATCAGACAGACAGGAGTCAGACATTCACATAAGCTAGGTGACGATCTATGATACATCCCCACTTTATTTCGTTATCATCTTCCTGGAATGTTGGGACTATGGGCATCCACTGCATCTGCATGACAGGAGCCTTAACACAGAAGGTGTATGCCTGTTGTGTAAGTTGTGTACCTTTGAGAAGATGGTGTCTGTGACCTCATGGATGCATTTGTGCCTGGAGGCTTGCGATTTCCTACAGAGGTCACCTGTGGAGCCCTGAAAGGAGCCGCTGGTGTAAAAATTGAGAGCTTTGGTCACTTTCACAGCCACTGGCGAATATCCTCCATGTCACATGGCACCAATCCTGCAGTAGCTGGCAGATGTGACCAACCAGTTCCCTACACATGCGCAGTCTTTGGCGACACTGGTACTCGATCATCTGCAGGAATGAAAGGGGGCGTCTATAGACCCTGGGTCTAGCTAGGACTAACCAGCGACAGCTCACTATGGCTCTTCAGCACGTGTGCAGGAGCCCCAGCCGCCCTTTATTCCAGAGAGTGCTGCTCCTCCCTCTGCCCAGTCAGACACCTCAGTTGCTCTCTTCTCCTTTGGCTCCGCTCTCTGTAAGCCATGAGGCATACAGCTAGGTCACCAGGCTACATGCTCCTGATGTACTCCTCCTGCAGGATGAATGAGAGAGAGAGAGACGCATGGGTTAGCATGGGTGAACTGAGAACTAAGAAGCTCTGAAGGAGAGCCACATGGACTCAAAACATTAACTCTGTTTCTTTCTCCACAGATGCTCCCAGACCTGCTGAGGTCTTCCAGCAGTTTTTGTTTTTATTTCAGATTTCCAGCATCTGAGTATTAAGAACCACTCTTGGTTAAGTTTGAAGGCCCCTTATCGCATTCCTGTAAGTGCAGGTCACCACTTGGGTGGCCAGAGTGTAGTGCGCTGCATGGCTGCCCGAAACCCCAGCCACCTCCGTCCCAAATCAATCTGAGCAATTGTCAGCAGCTTTGCCCACTGGACTGCATGCTGTGCTCTCAGCTCAGGCGCAGGCATTCTCCTAACCCACACTGCCAGGCTGCACTGTTAGCTTGAACCACTGGGGAGACTGGTCCAAACCGGGATGATGACATTGCAAGGCGCTGTGAGTGCCCCCGCCAGTGACTGCTCCATAACCAGCTTTCGCAAGGAGATTGTACAACGTGCCCAGTCGTTAGTTGTTTTGCAGTCCATTAAAACACTCCTTAGTTTGCAGTCTATGCCTAAGAGGTGAAAAGCTCTAGAGCAGTTGATGGCACTTTGATGCTTCTGCATTGCTTGAGTGGGCAGATAAGCTAAAGGCCTGACTCCATGCATGTCAATGAGGCTGCGCCTGCACTGTCTCAGCTCCAGAGAGTTACGACTCATCTGCAGGTGCTGTTCCCCAAAGTTGTTAATCTAGGCGAGACCCTTCAATTTGTCACCATCTGGCTGGGGCACCCCCAAATTGTTATGCCCTGGGTGAGGAAGGATGAACTGGCTCCCTATCTTTATTCAGCATCACCCCCCTCTGTTGATCGCAACAAGACTTAATCTAAAAAGGATCCCTTTCGTAGATACCTATTTCCCAGACCCAATCATTCTGGTTTTGAAGGAGCCAATTTGATCAGACTTTCTTGAGTTAAATGTAAGAGTAAGTTTATTAACTACTAAATGCAAGAAAGGATAAAATACATGCATACATGTGTTTTAACAGTCATACAGGTTAAAAGTGAGAATTTAGCTTGAACTAAGTGAATATATATATATATATATACATATTTATTTAAAAAGGGTATATGGAACAGTTCTTGACTCATGGGGAGTAGGTGCTTGAGCATTGCAACTGTTGCGATTTGAGATTCCAGTAGAATTGACTCTGGTAGATGAATAGTCAGTTTCAAGGTTCCAGTAGAGTTGACTCCAGTAGTTGATTGGACAGTTTTGAGGTTCCAGTAGAGTTGACGTCAGTAGATGAATAGTCGGATTCGGGGTTCAAGTAAAGTTGACTCCAGTAGCCAAATAGTCGGTTTTGAAGTTCCAGTAGTATTCAATTCAGTAGAGAGAGAGAGAGAGAGATCAGGATACCTGCAAAATGGCGATTTGCAGGGGTACTCTGTGTGACTGTTACTTCTGAGTCAAACTTCCAGCACTTCCTCTCTCTCAGAACACCCGCCAACAGACAGGCACCAGGGCAGCTTTCCAACTCACTTTTCACCCCACTTTGTATATTCCAAGTGGGAAGCGAATTCACAAATCTGCCTGGGCATTGCTCACACGAGTTCTTGATGAGATGATGCTCATCTCCCATTATGTCCCATATGTCCCATTGTCTCTAACGGAGGGAGCAATTAGTTTCTGGATATTTTTAGAAGTACCTTGTCTGGCAACAGGGTGGGGTTCTGTTACCTCTTAGGTAGTCATCCTGCAGCATTCCAGCCAGTGGCTTGAATGCATTTTTAAAAACTCATGTCTTATTTTTTAAAAGTCCAATATTTCTGGATGCAACTCAGTGGTTTTCCTTCATTATCATACAGGAGGAATGGTCACTCAATAGAAGGTTTCCCTAATGTGTGGCCTCTTCCCTCCCACCCACCTCCCCACATGTCCTTGTGCACTACCATCAGACTGGGCTGCGTGGCATTCTCCCAACTTACCTCACAGTGTGCTGCCTTCCCCCCACAGCTTACCTCAGATGCAGTGCAGCCCCTGCCCCCCACCCAACTCACCTCATAACCTGCTGCCTTGCCCACCCTCCCACCCAACTCGCTCCAACCGCAGTGCAGCCCTTACCCCAGGACCACACGGTCAACCAGCCAGGAAAAAGTAACTTGCCTGTGCACCTCACCAGATGCATGCTTTAAAAATGTTGTGAAAAATGTCAGCACGCAATCACATTGATATGCTCGGATGATCCAGTGTGGGATGATGATTCCACCAAGCAGGACTTATAATGACATACAGATGTATTAAAATGAAGTTCCTGACATCCGGTGGCAGGAAAGGCGGCTCACCATTGACAGGCGGAGTAGATGATCGCAGACTGCTTTCACGACGGCGTGAAACTGATTTTTGGCCTTCCCGCCATATTGTACGCTCATGCCCGCCACGATGCCCTATACCAACAGGCACAGAAAATTCCATCCATGGTGTTCAATGGTTTAATAGATCTGTGTTTGATTGTGTTAGTCTGTTCACTGATCTATGTTCACTGTGCTTAATTACTTAAGCTTGCAGGTGGAGCCAAAGAACTTAAGTAACTGATACCAAAACAGACACTCCCAGAATCTGGGTTGAGAGCATATGTGTAGAAATTCTGTAATTGCTAAGATATTTTAAATAAACCTGCTGTAGATTTAGAATTAGTGTTATCTCTGCATTGCTCTGAGATAAATCTGACATGTGATATACAGCAAACTGGTGAATATGGAACACACAATTTGATGGTTGGAAAAGCAAGCATACTGTAGTTTGAGATAAGTGTGAACATGGTTACCTAGTTTGGGCACCTTCCCAAGCGGACAACATTCCACCATTCCTGGAAATATTTGGCGGGAGATGCAATTTAGACTATCTAGCAAGAGAGGAGTGAGACAACATCAGATTTTAAGAAATTTGGCAAGGTCAGATTACCCAGGATTACCATGCCCCAGGCGAATGACTGGAGATACCATGCTCTAAAGTGTTGACTTGAATAACACTGATTTTTTTCCAGCTGTATTACATATCTAGTTAGTTCAATATATTTTGACAGCTGTTGCCATGATCCTTACATCTTATACAATTTCATCATTCAGATTCAGCAAATTAGAGTGAGTTGTCTTGCCTCTTAGTTAGATATTCATGCTGACTTCCTGGGATGTTAGAGCAATGAGCCTCCATCCATAGACATAATGTTGATTCTCTCCTGGATCCTGTCTCTCCTCAGTAGATCTAAATGATACATTGGTACTATATTTGGATTAGAATTAGTTGTAATCTTATTTTCCTTATTGTTAAGAAAACTGGTTTTATATACAAATGGCACATAAAACTTACCTCTAAGCTGTGGCCTTGACAACCTAGTTCTACAAGACCAAGTTATGAAAGGTTCTTTGCCTCATAGTGCAGCCTTGATTCATGTTTAGTGTGCCATTTTAAAGCAAGATGCTCAATCCATTCACATTATAAGCAGGCAGGAAGGTAATGATTATTTCCTTAGGCTCAAATCATGGAAAAGATAACTTAGGTCAGACTCACAAATATTTTAATAATACAGAAATAAAAAAAGATGTAGAGACAGATATCTGGAACATTCTCTTTGCTGTTTGTCCAATGAACAGTATGGAGTCTGGTCTACAATGCAAATGATATAACTTGTAGCATGATACTGCATCCGTTTATACCAAGCTAGGGTTAATGCTGAAAAAAATACCATTTTCAAACTCATATTAATTTTATTATAAATCAACAGCAGCAAAGAGTATGTTCCAGATACCTGCCTCTACATATTTTATTTCTGTATTACAAAAATATTTGTAAGTCTGTTCTATGTCAGGAATATATAATAATTTTCATAATGTTATTGGATTTTATTGTAGAGTAATGGGGGGTCTATGTCTGTGTGTGTGTGATTTAATTGAATTAAAGGCAGCTAGTCTGAAGGCTTTGATGTATCAGAAGATAAACTAGGTTTGAAATGTTAGGTAGGTAGAAATAGGTGTAAAGGGAACATTTACATTTTTAAATAAACCAGACTAGATTGAATTCAAAGGAGGGGGTGAAATGTGTCACCTAGCCAGGAGAAGTTAAGAAACAGTGTGTTTATTTTTCCCAAAGATTACTGGTAAAATTGGTACTATAATAGATTTTATTATTAGAGAGGTAAAAGTTCAAAGACATAGTGAAACAATGGGGATTTGCATTCAAATGGGAAAATATGTATAAAGGAGCAAAGGTTGGGTATAAGAGTAGGCATTCTAAGATCTAAAACAAGTGTGAAAATGCTAAGCCTCATGCTGCTGTCTACAAAGAACTGAAGTTAAGAAAACTTACTTTGAATTCCTCTGTTTCAGGGTATTGTGTGTTCCTTTGCCTGGGTCTTTTAATATCTATGTGTCTTACTGTTGCCTTAACAAAAGTGTAACTGGGAGTTAGATTAACTAGGGGATTTAGAAGCTATCATAGTAGTAATTTGTAGATCTATGTGTGTGCTTAAAATCACTTCTCCTATTAATAAAGGCTTAATTTAGCTTTGTAAGAAACCTATAAGGCATGGTGGTCTTATTACTACTGAATTCAAGGCGCACATCTTGAAATTTATACAAATTGCAAAATAGTTGTGGCAGTTGTTTCAAGTTTCCCTTTTAGATTTGAGCAGCTCAGCATTTACCATCGGCTGTGCCATAACATTTAACTTATCTTTTCCATGATTTGAGCCTAAGGAAATAATCATTACCTTCATGCCCACTAATAAAGTGAATGAATTGAGTGCTTTGCTTTAAAATGACACACTAAACATACAAACTAAAATTGAGTAAAATTAAAATTTATTTTGCAAATTTTCAACATTTTCCTTCACCTGCAAACAAAAAAATAACAAAAAAGCACATATACTAACTCTTAGAAATAGCTAAAGATCAATGTTTTAATTTAAAATGTTGAGTATAATTCACATTCTACTTTCTTAATGGTAAGTACATGATAGGCACAAATAGCATGCATTTGCAGTGCTAATTAATGTGGCTTTTACTCCTGCACACTTAGGGCAGAATTTTCCATGCCCGTTGGTGGTGGGCATGTTTAGCGATGTGAGTGGGCAATAGGGCAAGAAGGCCAAAAATTGGTTTCACAATGTTATAAAACCAGTTTGCAATCGTCCGCTCTGTCCACCAATGGCAGGCTTGTTTCCCACCGTCGGACGTCAGGAACTTCATTGTAATACATCTGCATATCATTAAAAGCCCTGCTCCTCAGACTCATCTCCTGCACGTCAAATTTACTGCCCATGTTGGCAGGAAAACTTGCCGGTGCACAAGATGCCTTGACAACTATGACGTGCAGAAGTCGGGACTTAACTTGAGGGCTTTGCTCACATCGCGTGCATCCAAGGAGCAGAAGATGCTGGAGCCTGACAGAAATAGGGTCCTGGAGGAACGTCCATCGCATACTTGGTGGATTCTGATGGATAATGCTCTGCGGCGGAGCAGTTCACAGGAGGTTGAAAGTCACAGTTGAGTATCTGCTTTGGACTTCAGTGTCTTGGCCATGGTCCGTGATGGATGATTGTCAGGGGTGGAGAGGAAGGTCCAGCTGTGAGTTAGAGAGGGAGATATACCGGGGGTGGGGGAAGAAAGTCTAGGTTCGACAGGGCGAAGGTGTGTCAGGGCTGGGTGAGGTTGAGAGTGGGGAATCGAAGGTGTTGGGAGAATGAGTTTGGGAGGGAGAAACGAAAGTGTCAGCGATGTGAGGCTAAGAGGGGAGACCAAAGCTGTCAGGGGAGTGAGGTTGGGAGGAGGGATGGAGTATGGGGAGGAGAGGGTAGGGTATTAGGGTAGCATACGGTAACTGGGGAGGTAGGTGTAAGGAGGGAGGAAGGTGTAAGGGAAGGAGTTCAGAGGGCAGAAGGAGTCTAGAGAGGGGAAGGAGTCCAGAGAGAGGAAGGTGTCCTGGGGGAGGAAGAAGTCCGGAGAGGGGAAGGAGTCCAGGAGAGGAAGAAGAAGTAAAGCTGGAGGAAAGAGTCAGGAAGGGGGAAGGAGTAAGGCTGCAGGAAGAAGTAAAGGTGGAGGAAGGAGTCCAGAGAGGAGAAAGAGTAAGGGTGGAGGAAGAAGTAAGGGCGGAGGGAGGAGTCAGGAAGTGGGAAGGACTAAATGGGGGAAGGAGTCTGGGGGGTGGAGTCTGGGGTGTGGGTGGAAGGCTTTCCAAGGGAGGGGAAAGGAGTCCCAATGGGGAGATGTCCAGGTGAACATGCAAGGGAGAAGCCTATGGAGTCAATGACTGCCTCCTGGGGAGTGAACTGAGGATGGACATGGTGAAAATGACAGAGGGAAAACTGATGTGGTAGGGTGGGAGGGTGAAGGTGCAGCAGTGTCAGTATAAGGGATGACAAGGGTGGCTGATGGGACTCGGAGGCAGACACAGACGCTCGGGGTGGGAAGGAGGAGGTCAGAGAGGTTAATGTGGATGAGGATGGGTTTTTCACGAATGTAGGGAATGTGAATGGGCATCCCTGAAAGAAAAGGGTTTTGGCTGGTAGGTGATGGTGGGGAGGTGGAAGGTGATGCCAGGGGTGTTGACAGTGATGGGGAAAGGACATGGGTGACTGGGGGGTATGAAAGGATGGGGGACCTGAGGAAAAACATTAGATGCACCATGCTTGCAAATCCTAAAGTGAAATGAGAGTCATGGTGGGCGGGAACAGATGCTCCAGGTCAGCTCAGATGGACAGATGAAAGGGAACCCCAGCAGGCAGCATTGAAAATGCTCAGGACATTGAGATGAGTGTGATAGGGGAAAGATCTACGTGTGTGGGAGAGTGCTTGCACGACACTCCGAAAGGCCCTGGCACACACACACACTTCTCCCTCCAGAATGACTCGTGGGCTGTCTGTGTGCAGGTGAACTGCTAGTGGGGGAGATGCCGGGGAATGACTTGCGAAGCCTGTCAATGAAGCTGAAAAACACCATTATACATTATTCAGTGAAAGTGAATATATTTTCAGATTATAAAGTGACAAAATCTGTTCACCCATACAACCAACTGTGATCAGATAGACTTCTAAGCATTGCCCTTACATCTGCAGCAGGGGTGGAGACAGCCTGTGCAATGGTTGGCTCTGTTGACTCTGATGACTTCGGTGTGGGTCCTCTGGACAGCCAAGACCTTGGGGACCCCAGCGTGCTTTGGCTGTCCTCCTGTGGGTCAGCTGCTCCCTCTGCTGTGACAAAGGATGAGATTGAGGGGGTCACAGGCAAAGGGGACTCGGAGGGAGCAGACAGCCTCTGACATTCCTGAGTGTCCAGGGGGGTCCAGCTATCATTCTTCCTCCCTTCGGGTGCACGAGGGCCCTGGCCTGACACTTTCAGGGGAAGGAGAACCTGGAGGGATGTCGAGGTGCCCCATTTCCCACTCGCGTTGCCACTGCAGGAACCCATCCATGAAGTGCAGGTCTGCATGCATCTCCGTTTTCTGCTGGACCAGGGTCTCCATGGCATCTGCCATCCTCCCCCTCGGGTCTCCCATATGTGCACACATGGGCACCACTTCATCAAAGAGCAGACAGGTGCACTCCTCCAGCTCATGTGCTACTCTGTTCAGGGCTTCCAACAGCTCTGCATGATGTTCTCCCACCCTCTGCTGACTCTCCATGATGAGTTGGAAGGCCAAATCCAGAGACTCGTCATCTGACTCGGACCTCACACATGCCTCTTCCCCAGCAGCCCTACGAGTGTCAGGGAGCTCTTCTGAAGCTGCCTCCTCCTGCTGCGGACACGTGTCCCTGCAGTGACCACGAGATTGTGGATCCGAGCCTGCTCTAGATCTAGGTCCCACCAAGGTCTGTGTCTCTGCGCTGGTGGAGGGTGTGGATAAGCGCTGCGACGGGTCTTCCAGTCTGCTTATTTCCAGCTCTTCAATGGAGGCGTCCTCTTGGCTGGAGATGAGGACATGGATGGAGCTGAAGGACTGGCTGGCTGAGGGTTTTGGTCACTTGGCAGAGCTCCCTGTGAACCAAAGTAAAGATAATTAGTGCATGTCAGAGTCAAAAAGCAGGAGAGAGAGCACTCACAGCTGCATTGAGAGAGGGATGGTGTGGTGCATGATCCTCATGTGGATGTTCACCACCAACCTCACTGTTGCCGCAGGCATAGTCCACATCCTCACCAGTCAGCGCTGTGGCACACTCCTCAAAGTGAATGTGGGACCTAATGTGGGCCACTCCATCCCCAGTCTTGGACCTCTCCCTGCTGATGTGAGCTGGCTTCTTCTGCATGAATACAGATGGACAGAGTGTGAGCAGGACATGTAGCACTGCATGGAATGTTTGTGTGATGAACAGAGCCATGGACAGGATGAGGATGTGAGCTCCAGAGGATATGAGCCTGATGGAGATGTGAGGGTGTGTGTGAGAGTTAGTGGTGTTATCCCTTGAGGTGTGAGATCCCTGTGGATGTGTGATGGGTTTGTGAGTGTGTGAGTTAAGAGTGATGAGAAGAGTGACTTATCCTGGCAGAACAGATGAGACCATTCATCCTCTTGCAGCACTGGGTGGCTGTCCTCTTTTGCAGGGCATTGGCACTGACCACCACTGCCACCACCTAACATGCTGGATTGGTGACCTTACTTGCTGGTCGCCACCTACAGTGTCCAAAAGGTGCTCAAGGGATGCGTCACTGAATCGGGGGGCTACAGTCTTCTTGCCTTTCAGGGCCATGTCCTCGATTCAGCAGTCCTGGGCTGGAAGCACTGAGGGGTGTGCACGCGGCTACACTTTAAATATGGCGCCCAGCGTGAGGAAGCAGTGAGCGACGGTGTGGCAGGTGAACGAGAGCTCACCTGCCATCGAAACGGTGTGTTTCCCGGGAATGCATGATTAATGAGGTGGAATTGGGACAATACGGCATGAAAAGCCACCATTGCGGCCGGCGGGCAAAACATTCTTTTTCCCACCCACTGCCGCACTTAGTGCAAATCTGGGACAATTCCGCCCTTAGTGTGGGCAGAGGGCTGTAGAGTGAAGAAATCTGCTCAACTATCCTAATTTTCCCAGTGAGGGGAGTGGGCATCAAATTTCCTTGTTGTCTTCAGCAAGTGATGTGGTTACATCATTAGTGTGACAAAGATCAAAGTAATTTGTGTTATGTGCAGTACCAGCATTGTGTACCATTATCCTTCAAAAAGTTAATTTCTTCAATCTTTTTAACAGTGTAGATCATATGCCCTTCAAGGCCTTTAGTTCTCATTTGAATAGCTGCACTGTTCAGGTGCAAGCCTCCCCAGCTGATCTACAGGCTGCTTCGATCCTACAAGGACATTTCCATGGAGCTGTGCATTGGATGGCTGTGTCTCTCCAAGGATCTTTGCATCAGTTGGCTGTGTCTCTCCAAGGATCTTTGCATCAGTTGGCTGTGTCTCTCCAAGGATCTTTGCATTGGATGGCTGTGTCTCTCCAAGGATCTTTGCATTGGATGGCTGTGTCTTTCCAAGGATCTTTGCATCGGATGGCTGTGTCTCTCTGACGAATTTGATTTTTGGGGCAGGAATTCATTTGCAATAAATCCCCAATTGTGAATTATCTAATAAATCATTTGGTTCATACTAGACTTAACCATCAGGCAAGGCTGAACACTTCAGATGGTAAAATCAAAAGATTTATTGACAATTAAGAGATAGAAAGGGAACAAATTAAAAAGATAGGAGACAAAGATTCAACTAACAGTAAAAGAAAAATGTTTAACTTAACAACTAACCAGACTTCTCGTGGCTTCCCCGGGCATCAGGCCAAAGGCATGGTATGATGATAACATCACTCAGTACGTGGATAACATGCTAGCAAAATGACTTCTCGAAACCTTCATTTTATACCCTCAGCTCATATTTTTATATCTCGAATTAGCCTACCTGTCAAACAATAATTAGTTAACCTAACTGTCTGCTGATTTATGGTTGGTTCTTAACACATGTGAGCATCTTCCTGGACAGTAATACAATGGAGGCTACACAGGACGTTTCATGTGAACATCTTCCCATGCGGTAATATAATGGGGGCTACTCAGAATGTTTCAGTGAATATCTTCCCATGCAGTAATACAATGTCTTATTCTTTACCAATCTTAATGTAACTCACAATGTCATGAAGACTTCAGCTTTAGCACAGCTTATCTTTCTACACTAGCTTGGGAAACACATTTTACAATTCTCATAATGTACAATTAGTATACTTAAGATTAAAATCATGTATTAATTATGTGTGATTATAAAACATAAAACGTTACAGACTTTCTGTTACAGGTTATGTTGCCAGCCTTTAACAATACATCTATTGATTAATTACTTATTATTCAACTGTCTCACAAGGCTCACTACTTGTTCCATCATTCCTGGCTGGTTTCCAATCATGCAGTAACTGGTTAGTTTTTAAAATGTCTCCTGGATTAATTCAAAATGGCCTCTGACCATGTTAGCTTACTATATTAAACAACCTATTGAATCAGATTTTAAAATGGTCAAGTCACACTAAAATTACTGATTTTAAAACTACCAAAATGTTCATGGATAGCATTGAGCATCTCTTGCCAACATAATCACAAAGATTTGCAGACGCATTCCACAGTCATAACAGCTCCGTCCATGACAATTAAACTGACAACAGCTCTTACCCTTTATAACTTTGAATCCTTCCAGGCTGTCCCAACGGATTTGTGCAACATGAACCAAGGAGCTGTCAGGGTTTACATTGGGCCAGAGACAGATGTCATCTTTCATGAAGCAGCCCAATTCACCCACAATGGCATCACTCTCAAACAGCAGATATGAAGCCAGGGACTTCAATAAGTGGCTGGATTTCCCAGGATGCAGCAATGGCACACACGTGGTACTCAAAGCACCAACCCAGCAGCCAATGTATGTGAATAGGAGGGCATTCCATTTCTAGAAGACCCAAATTCTCTGTAATGCAAACCAGGCCATATTCTCACTCACCATTGCAAGCGGTGCCAAAGGTTAGATTCTGCAGGGTGCCTTCATTGGCTAATCAACTACAGTGGAGCACCTCAGCCTTACCTTCTTCTAGGTATCCTGCAAGATGTCACCAAAACATTACTCTTTGGCCCAGAAGGAACTTACCAGGGATCGTCCCCTGTGTGAATAAGTCTGAATGGTCTGTTTCCTTCACTGTAGCATTTATAAAGAGGAAATTATAAGATGTGCCCAGAGTGCACATGAACCTCAGAGCAAACATTTATTTCATTGTAAGCTAAGGAAGTGGAATGCTGTGCTTGGGGTGCCAAGATTGTCAGTAAAGGAGTGTGTTATAGTTCTGATGAAAGAAGTCAAGTCTCAATTGTGGGGGCAGGAGGTGAAGGAATGTATTTTGTAGTTGGTGTTTGTTAGGGAAGTTGTAATTGCCCTTGTTTCCAGAGGGTAGTGTGAAGAATTAGTCATGTGAATGTTGTTTTAAAAGGGTGGTGGTACCCAGGACGGGCTGGTATGAAAGTGTAATGATGGTGTCAGGCTACTTTTGCCCACCCACGTGAAGTGCTTTTTCTTCTTTCTATAATGTGTATTGGTTCTGGATGGGAGGCGGTTCAGAGACAGTGCCAAGTGCCTGCAGCTGGCACAGCTGAGTCTTCCTTTCACCAAGCTGTACATCAACATCAGAAGTGAGATGTCCCATAACTCTTGCAGGAGGGCAGAGAGATTTGTCAGAGAAGTTAGGTAGACTTTTGCCCTGATCTGGTGCTTTGGGTATGTAGAGTGTTTTTAAACAATTACACCATTATTGCACAACAATTTCTACACCCTAGTTACCCCAGAATTGCAATAAAACTATTTAAATTAATTATCCCAGGAGACTCTCTGTGATGGTCAACAGCTAACCTTTTGACAAAACAACCTATAACTATCATTGAAGAAATTCAGGGCCATAGGTTGCACTGAAATTTCGGTGTGCTACTAGGCCAAGAAGTACAAAAATAGTCTTTTACAATAATGTTTTCTGTCAGGATGTAATGTCAGGGTTGCTTCAATCCATGCACGTGACATGATTCAAAATATCTTTTAAGGTTACTGCATTTTGAAAGACGCTAATAAAGATCAATGTTTTGTCAGGCATCCATAGTTTTGCTACATGTCAGTCAATTCATGGCCCTTGGGAACAGGGGGAGAAAGGTCAGTACAACCTGTAGGTTAATATGACCAGAGAATGTAGCCAGCGACATGTGAATTAGACTTCATGCTTGCCCTTTCGGGTTCAGACATTTAACTTTGGCAACTGTCACATTCCAGTTTGTGGCTCTTTTTCTGTGACCATAAAGTCAGCCAACTGGAAAGCAAAGATAATAATATTTATAAAAATTGTATTGGCTTTTGCAAGAAAACTGAGATGAAGAAATGCCATGGCATATCTGCAAGTTTAGAATAAGAAAATGTTCCATGTAACATTCTTCCGTGCATATAAGTTTCTAATTCCTTATAAAAAGGAAAGTTTTAAATTAAGCATTTAACTATTTATATTTATAAATGCCCCATCCCAATACAAAACCTGGTTGTGCAATAGAATATTAAAGGTATATGGTTTGGCATTCTTCTCTCTAAGCTCAATGTTTTAAAATACAGTTCCACTTTATCACTATCTACCTTTCAAAATTCATTTATTTTTCTAGTTTCACCTGTGATGTGTTCCGAGATGTGTTCTTCTACCTTGGACTCTAGGCATGAGACTTAGTTCGTAGACAGACTGTAGATATCCTCTGATATCTGCTTAACACTTGTTTATTAGTACTACATCTAAACAGATTACAGAGTGGGCATGTTGCTCCAAGGCATGATTCCAACCTCTCTCTCAAGAGAGTCTAACAGATGACTGACTGATATCAGTAGTTGATCATCATCTACATAATACATTAGCATATCCCATCTGTTAATCCTTTACACAACACCCCTCAAGCATACTATCCTATTTTTAACAACATGAAATGATCTCTTTAACTATTTACATTACATTTCTTTAACTCCTTTTTTACAACTACAGATTCTACTCAACTCTAACTCCTACTCTTCCCCACCCCAAGGCACAGTTCTGAGGGATTCAATCTCCCTTAGTATCCTTGGCCCTTAGGGAAGATGTCTTAGAGACATGAGAATTTTCTTCTGCATCTGATAGGACATCATCGCCTGCAGAATAGGACACCACTTTAGCAACATTGCTGTCAGCATTGCTGGGAAGCAAAGTGGTTGCAGAATGACTGAACTGCAAAGGCAACAAAGACTCTTCGACGAAAGACTGATCCAAAAGAGAAGACTGAAGAGAATCGACTTTTGGACCTTCTGGGACTAGGAGAGAAAAACTCAGGACACTCTGAGGAACTTGTTGCTCCCTTGAAGGACTATGGGAAGAAACTTCAGAAGGGAAATGATGTTCAACTTCAGGGAAGACTGTCACTGCTGTATCGAAGACTGAAAGGGCATTGAGGATCTGAGACAACAAAGGAAAAAACAATCAACTTCCTGTAAGACTGTCAGGAAAAGAAGAAGAGATCATCACCCAGTGACATTTCTGGAGGACCGTCTACTTTCTGTAGGCAGTGGTAAAAGAGCCACACTTCTCTCTGTACGTGGTTGCTCCATTATGGGCGATGGGAAGAATTGTTGAGAATATGGATGCAAGACAGCCTCATCTTCTGTAATGAGATGAATTTCCTGTAGATAATCAACTCGGGGACAAGATTGCTGTACAGGATTCTGCAGCTTCAGAAGTGTGAAAGATTCTGCCACAGCTTCTGTGTTGACCTCCAGCTCTGAAGGGAAGAAGACATTCAGCTGGGACTGAAGTATGGGTGCCAATTGACTTTTACCCTGGGCAGGTACCAGCTCTTTAGCAATGTGACCCTCTATGGACTCTAACCTGGACTCATTAAAGCATTCTCTGTGGAAGACTCTTCATAGACAACAGGAGATAAAGTAGGCAATGCATTGGTAGTGAATGCTGCTCAGCCACTGAAAGCACAGCTGGCTCTTCTAAAAAGACAACAGAGACCTCATAAGGTGCATCCTTCAACGGAAAAGATGAATCATTCTCGAGGACCTCAACTTCCAAGAGATCACTCAGTATTGCAAGGGAGTCTTCCACGTCACTCTCTAGCTCGAGGCAATTCAGGTCCAATAGGTCCGCATGGGGATGTTCACCATCTGCCGCAGTGCCTTCTGTATCTGTTACCTCTGAAGAAGAACTGAGGGATTAATTACTTCCAGGTCTACGGGTGGTGTCTCTGTGAAAGAAAGGAACTTACTGCTGAGTCTATGAACGTGCTCAGCTTCTGAAGGCTGAATTTCCACTGCTTCTAAATAAAAGGTTGAAGATTGTTGCATGAAAGACAATGAGTCGTTCAAATGATGAGCATCACCTGTTTTTTCTAGGCTGCCTAGAAGTATGCCAACATCGCCACTCAATAAGAATGTCCGTTGATTGTGAAGATCATAGTGTGGATCAACGATCTGTCGCCCCTTGTAGCTCTGAGGAACAATAATGCTGCATTTGATTGGAAGATCTATGCCACCTGGACCTTGTAACTTAATGCCTGATGGATGAAGGGTCATTGACTGAAGCCAATCAAGGTAATTGCTAATATGTTAACAACAGGTCCGGTATCAATTTTAAAAGTAGTAACGAAGCCTTGAACTTGGACTGTAATTCATCAATAGCCTGGATTAAGACTATCTTGGAAGGATTGTGTTTCATCATTACTTTCTGGCCTTCAACTTCAATTAAAATTACTGGATTTTCAGAAAAGCTTGAAATGTCCAGTTTGGCCACACTGAAAGCATTCTTTATCCCTGGTGGGCAGTCTTGGCATCTATACTGGGTCTTTGCACCACAATGCTTTCATGTTCTTTAGCGCGGTTTGGCGGACTTTCTTGTGGGAAGGGTCATTGCCCCTGGGCCTACCCAGTCAATGGAGACATGTGAAGCCTCCGAGTCATCCTGAATTATAGCCGATTTGGTGCTCGGAGTTGGAGCTGCATCACGCTCTGAACCTTCTGCTCGATAAAAGGATTGCATGGTGGATTAAAAAATGTATCAATGGCTTTAAGAATTAACTGAAAGTCTGCAGTGAACTCCTACACATGCTGCCTTAGGAGAACATCGTCTGCTACTGGACCTGCTGCAGAAGGAAAGGAACTAACTTAAGGCTTTGACTCTTTTTCTTGAAGACCTAATGCTATTCAGTACTGGAGAAATGACGTTTCCATATCTCCCACTTCTGGCCTCTTTGAGGGCTCCTGAGGCAATCATATGGGTGTGGCATGTGGCAAGGGCAAGTGCTGCTCATCAAGTACAGTCATCGCTACCTCTTTCCAGTGTGTCCCCCTCTTCCACCGAAATTCTTTGAGCTGTTTTCAAATATTTCTTCACTAAGGTTCCTTCGAGAACACCAATGTGTTTTTTTTTACTTTGATGTCTCCACTCCTGTCACCATGTTCTGAGATTGGGTCCTTCTACCTTGGACTCTGGGCGTGGAACTTGGTTCTTAGACAGACTATGGACATACTCTGATATCTGCTAACATTTGTTTATTAAAACTACATCCAAATAGGTCACAGAGTCGGCACATTGCTCCTACACATGATCCCAACCTTTCTCTCAAGAGTCTAACATATAACTGACTGATGTCAGTAGCACATCATCATCTACATCATATATTAGGATATCTCATCTTTTAACTCTTTATACTACATGATGCACCTTCAAACGGTTGGATTTGTTCAAAATTCTACTTCATCCCTTGGTCTGTGCACATCTTTCCTAGTTTTGAACATGTGCAGGTGATCTGAAACTGGGAATTATACTTTCTCAGATCTCAGTGGGTGGGAGGGTGTGGGATAGATTTTCCCAGCCTCTAGGTCGTGGGTTTGGGGGTAGTAAAGCAGCCAGGAAAATCTGAAAAAGAGCCCTGCTGCTTTACTGATGTGTTCTCACCTCCAGCCGCCTTTCCCAAGAGCAGGCTGAGTACGATGCGGAAATACACATGGCAGTGGGAAGTCTGCTGATGTTGCTAATGAGGCAATTATCAAGCATTTTTACTGGCCTTTGAGTTTTTCTAGAAATGAACAGGTGAGGACACAGCAGGAGGTCCAAGCCATTTAGCAGGCACAGCCAACCTAACCATTGCATGCCAATAGCAGCAAAACAAAGATCATCTCTGGGCACAGGCTTGCAGCAGTCTCTTATGAAAAGTGAGAGTGCTCAGGTTAAAAAGAAGACTTCCAGCACCAGCAGCTTCACCGTCTTTTCATCACTTTGCTTCCAGACTCATGAGCAGCACCCTTTCTGCAGCCACAATGAAGCCGCCCTCAGATCACTGGTGCTAATTGACTCTCCTGCTTCATCAATCTGCCCACCATCCATAAATGGATGGAGAGAACAGAGGCAGATTCTTAATTGATTGGCTTCCATGAGATCACATCTGAAGCCCTGCTGTTGCCAGGATCAGGGTTGGGACCCAAAAATGGTCCCCATAACCAAATATTTTCTTAGACTGCAGAAGATTCAGCCCCAGGTTTGTGCACCATCTGAGTGCTGCCATAGACATCTTTAGGTTTTACTTGCCATCATACTCATCGCTGGATTACACGAAATCAGAATTTGCTGTCTCTCAGTTGATTTGAAGCAGGTTAATCCAGGGACTACAAATTGTTCCAAAACAGCTCAATGCAGAATTTGAAATAATGGAAACTTTTTGTTTAGAACCAGGTAACCATGTTTAGCAATGGATCAATATGATTCCCTCAAACAGTTTTGAGTCTTGCTAGGAATCATTTAGTGCAATTTGAGACAAAGTTTTGTCAGTTTATCATAAAGTAGTGGAGTAGCTGAATCCGTGCAATGAAGATAGCCACTTGTCCTTGTTACCCTTAATGGAGGATGTTGCTGGTCATTAGTACAATATATCACTATGCTCACTTGCTCTCCTATGGCTATGAATGGGGAAAGTGGGGAACACAAATTAAGAAAACAGTAGGTGGGATTGGCAATAAATTTTCTGCAGCCTATTTACAAACCAGTTTCACAGTCAATCCATGCAGCTGTAAAGATTTGTGATTTATTTTAGCTTTCTTTCTGCTCTTTTCTGTTGATATTTTTGAATATTTGTGTTTAAACAATAGGTCATAAATGCCATCAAGGGAAATGACTGGAAGAATTACTGTGCTTAATTGTGTGATGAAGTTGAACTAACATCAGTGAAGATAGTCATTATCACAGTGTGCTTCAATGAGCTTAACAAGTCAACTGTGCATGTTAATGCAGCCTTCGCTCTGTTAAACATGTAATTCCCATTAGCCGGGTTCCAAGTGGCATTATCCGCATTCACTATTCAAAAAGGTACAAAAATATCTCAAATGTAAAGAGAGTGATCTGAAATAGTGCTGATTTTCACCTCCGGGTATTGAGCAGCTCAGCCACCCATCATAAGTCCAAGGAAGCCCCAGCTATTTTAGCTAAGGTTTCTTTTCAATCTTGCTGATGAGTTGCACACCCCAAATGGGCACCATGCTGTAGCTCACCAGTTGGCGTGATATCAGACACTCTAATGCAGACAGGAGCAAACCCCAGCCAGAGGCAAAGCATACTATTATTCTGGATACAAGAGGAGCATTTCTGATCCTCCTGGTTCCACAAAAATGTAAAATGAAAATGTTTTTAAGAGAAACCAACAGCTGTCCCTTTAAGAGCTGCTGGTTAGGCCACTCAATATCAGAAAACATGGGTAAAGTAGGCATGAGGTGTACTTTACACATATGCCCCATAGCTTATAATTGGGGTCCATACAACACGAGAGGAATCTGATTTGCATAGCCAAGAGGCACTCAATCTGAGTAGCTGGTCACTGTTCCCCCAGGAGAAGGTGCCTTTAATAATAATAGGAGCCAGAGCCCAGTGTTAGCAGGCAATAATTCTAGCGAGCTCACTTTGAGTCTACTACTGCCCTGTAAAGCCAATTTGACAAAATGAAAATCAGCTTCTCTGTTGGTCCAGGTTGATCCTGTTTGCAACTCTCTATTGCTTAGTTGAATTGCAGCTTCATCATTAAACTGAGCTGTGTCGTAAAGCTGCGAATGACCAGGAAAATAGACCTTACCCCTTTAAATGGCCACAACTGTATCAGATAACCTGTCTCTGAATAAGCTGCCCTTTAAAAGTTCTAAATTGGAGGAAGACAAATTTTACAAAGCTAAAATGTGAACTGGTGAAAGTGGACTGGATGCACCTACTGGAAGGGAAAATGGTGTCAAATCAGTGGGAGGTATTCAAAAGCGAGATTCTACAGGCACGGTGTACACATGTGTCTATGAGGAAAAAGGGTGGTACTGCTAAATCTAGAACCCTCTGGTTACCCAGAAGCATACAGGCCAAGATAAAGCAATAAAAGAAAGCTTATGACAGTCACAAAAAGCTTAATACTATAGAAAGCCTAGGGTATAGAAAGTATAGGGGTGAAGTAAAAAAGGAAATTAGGAAAGCAAAGAGAGGATACAAAAAATATTGGCAGGTAAAATCAAAGAAAACCCAAAGATGTTTTACCAGTACTCTAAGAGCAAGAGAATGACTAAGGAAAGGGTGTGGCCTATTAGAGATATACATAACTTGTGTCTTGATGCAGAAGATGTAGGCAGGGTTCTCAATGAGTACTTTGTCTCTGTCTACACAAAGGAGAGGGATGATGCAGACATTCTAGTTTAGGAGGAGGAATGTGAAATATTAGGTACAATAAGCATAATGAGAGAGAAGTACTGGAGGGACTGACATCCTTGAATTTGGATAAATCACCAGAGCCCGATGGATTGTTTCCCAGGTTGTTAAAGGAAGCCAGGGAGGAAATAGCGGATGCTCTGAGGATCATTTTCCAATTCTCAGCAGACACAGGCAAGGTACCAAAGGATTGGAGGTCTGTGAACATTGTACCAATATTTAAAAAGGGTGCAAGGGATAGGCCAGAAAATTATAGACTGGTCAGTCTGACTTCAGTGGTGGGCAAATTATTGGAATGAATTCTGAGAGACAGGACGGTCACTTGGAAAGGCACAGATTGATCAGGGATAATCATTATGGTTTTATTAGGGGAAGATCGTAACTTACTAACTTTATAGAATTTTTTGAGGAAGTAACAAGGAGGATTGATGAGGGTAGTGCTTTGAATGTCTACATGGATTTTAGTAAGGCATTTGGCAAGGTCCCACATGGCAGACTGCTCAGAAAAGTAAAAGCCCATGGAATATAGAGGAAGGTGGCGAATTGGATCCAAATTTGGCTCAACAACAGGAAACAAAGGATAATTGTCAATGGATGTTTTTGCGAAGGAAAGCGGTTTCCAGTGGTGTTCCAGGTTGTTGAGGGCCTTGCTGTTTGTTGTATATATTAATGACTTGGACTTAAATGTGGGAGGCATGATTGGTAAATTTGCAGATGACACAAAAATTGGCCATGTTATTAATAGTGAAGAGAGTAGCTGTTGTCTCCAAAAAGATATTGATGGTTGGTTGAGTGGGTGGAAAAATGGCAAATGGCATTCAATCCAGAAAAGTGTGAGATAATGCATTTGGGGAGGGCAAACAAAGCAAGAGAATACTCAATAAATGGGTGGATATTGAGAGGAGCAGAGGAAGTGAGAAACCTTGGAGTGGATGTCCACAGGTGCCTGGAGGTGGCAGGACAGGTAGATAAGGTGGTAAAGAAAACATATGGAATGCTTTCCTTTATTGGATGAGGTATTGAAAACAAAAGCAGGCTGTAATGATGGAACTGTATAAAACGCTGGTTAGGCCACAGCTGGAAGTTTGTGTACAGTTCTGGTCACCTCATTACAGGAAAGACATAATTGCTATGGAGAGAGTACAGAGGAGATTTACAAGAATGTTGGCAGGGCTGGAAAATTGAAGCTATGAGGAAAGAGGCTAAGGTTGTTTCCCTTAAAACACAGGAGTCTGATGGGTGACCTAATGGGGGTGTACAAAATTATGAAGGGCCTAGATAGGGTAGACAGAAAAGACCTGTTCTCCTAGCTGAGGGGTCAATTACTAGGGGGCATAGATTTAAAGGTGATTGGTAGAAGGATTAGAGAGGGCATGAGGAAAAACTTTTTCACCCAGAGGGTGGTAGGCATCAGGAATTCACTGCCTAAATTGGTGGTTGAGGCTGAAACACTCAACTCATTTAAAAGGTACCTGGATCTACACCGGAAGTGTAACTTGCAAAGCTACAGACCAGGTGCTGGAAAATGGGATTAAAAATGAGCAGTTAGTTTCTTTTTATCTCTTTTTTTGGCTGCACAAACACAATGGGCTGAACGGCCTCTTTCTGTGCCATAACTTTTCTATGGCTCTTTTCTAACTGAACTGAACATACAATTAGGCCTGGCCCCAGGGCATTCATTGGAATGAGATCTGTGTTCTTGGGTTTGTGCAAAGCTCTCAGTGCAAAGTTCCTGCTTCATCTGTGACATCATATCAAATCTAGCCCAAATGTAAATAGTGGTGAATTTTTCCATCCATAAATTGACCAGACCTATAGCTGCGTGGATGAGAGGGTTTGGACATCCTTACTGTACTCTGTCGCTAATTAATCTTGCAAAGTCACTGAAGTGCAAAGGCTATATTCAGTAATTGATTTTTTTTGTACACGTCTTTATTTTCTCTGGTATGAAATATGAACATTTTTCCAGGATCATCCTTTAGCTCTGTTAGCTGTGGAGCCCTTTCTGTAAACTACTTGACTTTGTTGTATGAGCTTTATATAATCTTTCCTATATGTCAACATAATTCTCCCTATTGCCAGCCTTCTGCACAGCATGTTGCACTTGTGTTGCAGTTGGTTACAATCATGTTGCCTTTGGATCTGCTGTTTTTCCTGGCAGCATGCCTCTAAGAGCTCCACTGCGTGATTAGTCAGTGATTTCTGGAGATCTCTGTGGATGTCTCACATTATCCTATTAATCAGATGAGACAATCTGCCTGAGCATATATGATCCCAACTGAATGCAGATGTCTCTCTGTTTTCCTGTGCAGACTTCACACTCAGTACCAATATCACAGAATTCCATTTCACATCTTGCACTGTTATAATAGGGTGCATTCTGTTCTGGGATTCATTACGTTCTGTCAAAATAAATGGCACACTTTAGAAACGAATGAAGGAAAAGCAGCTCAAAAAAAATTCCATTTTGTCTTATTTTAATTAAATGGCAATAGTACCAAATGTGAACTTGAATGCCCTTAGTATATCCCCATGAGGAATTACAACTGATGTGATTAGACAGTAAGAATGCTAGACACAGTCCTCTTGGAGAAGAGATAAGTTAATTGGTGGAATAATATAATTAATAAAATTAAAAATGTCAGTCAATATAAAGAATGGATGATTACATAAACATGAATATGAAAGATACAGAGCCTATTAACTGTCATATTAAAGTGAACATTTTGTTAAATGCTGACTTGCCTATTTGTGGTTTCTGTAACTCAGAAGTACAAGTGTAATTTTCAAGCTCTTCCAACCAATGCCACAAGAGCTGTACAGGTTGCCAATCCGCATCTAACTATTAACAAAGGTGTGAATGGGGCTGTCTGTCAGACCAAAATTATCTGGCTTGTTTAGATAAGAAGAAAATTAATAGTGCTCACAAGTAGCTGTTACAATCAATCAATATATTTCTCACACTGTATTGAAGTGACTGTATTCCATTTCATTACAGAAATTCAGCAAACTGACCGTGACCTTATCTACCACTCCTTAGCAGAAGAAGATATTTGATAAATAGCTGTCTATAGCATTGAACATCATTTTGTTCCTGTGATGCCAGATGGTGTTTTTAATGAATGACTTTAAAATCCCTTAAACTGCTTTTGTTTTCAAACGTGTTTTCAGCTCAGTATGCAACTGTTGCAGCAGCCTTAAGTGACACTGGCTCTGTGAAAAAGCAGCCCATCCTCTGTGCCATGTTAAAGTAAAGGCAATGTCCTCCTCAAAGCCTTTGATATTCAAATGTTAGACTGGCTTACTGCTGGTGGTAACTACTGAACACCACATTGTTTGCAAAATTCAGTTGAATAGTGCCTGTATTTCTGAAATTCAGGTGCAAAGTGGCAAATGTGCCAGTTGTTCACACCTCTTGTGTGAGTCACACGTGGTGCCATTTTTGTAAGGGCATTAGCATGGGCACAGTGAGCATGGTCCAGAGGTATGGAGAGTAGGCAGATCCTCTCGCCAGTCAATGTATAATGTTAATTTGACTATAGTTGCGCCATTTTCGACCTGAATGCTCCAACTAGCTTCATCTTCACACAACCTCACACAGCTGGACATGCATACAGCAGCAGGAAGGAAACCTCACCCCTGGTCCCACACCAGCGGAATTTAATCGGATCACCAACCACTTTTAGATTAGTTGTTGATTGATTTCTTCTGGATGTTACAGAGTCAGTAGGGTTGTTTGGTGTTTCCTGTTGCTATTTAAAGTTGCTGAAGTCTACAGGGAATGGTGTGGCATGTGGTGAAGGCCTTGGTCTTCTGAGTTCAAGGATTTTGTTCACACCACTTGCTCTGAGTCATAGTTGCAATAGTTTCTATCATCCTTGCCCTGCAGTACAAGCAGAGGCAGCACAGAAGAGGGCATAGTGTTTGTTGAAGGAGGAGGAGAACAGCTCTCAGCAGCAGGCCATGTATGACAATAGTCTTGAGGAAGTGATTTTCCTATCACAACCTCATTGAGGAACAATGCATTTGCTACCTTCACTTCACCAAGGGGAGGCGCTTATTGCAATCTGCCACCAGTTTTAGCCCAAACTGCATGATTCAGACCTGGATGTGATTAATAGCAGCAATAACAACAGCATTCGCAATAAAGTGGATGAATTAACCGCGCAAATAAATGTAAACAGGTATGATATGGTCAGGATTACGGTGGCATGGCTGCAGGGTGAGCAGGGATGGGAACTGAATATCCAGGGGTATTCAGTATTTAGGAAGGACAGACAAAAAGGAAAAGGCAGTAGAGTTGCATTGCTGGTTAAAGAGGAAATTAACGCAATAGTTAGGAAAGATATTAGCTCCAACAATGTGGAATCTGTATGGGTAGAGCTGAGAAACACTAGGGGCAAAAAAACGATAGTGGGGGTTGTATATAGATCCCCAAACTGTAGTGGTGACGTTGGGAATGGCATTAAACAGGATATTAGAGACGCATGCAATAAAGGAACATTTGTAATTATGGGTGACTTTAATCTGCATATAGATTGGGTAAATCAAATTAGTAACAATACCGTAGAGGAGGAATTCCTGGAGTGTATCCTGGAGTGGATGGTTTTCTGGTCCAATACATTGAGGAACCAACTGGAGAACAGGCCATCCTAGACTGGGTATTGTGTAATGAGAAAGGAAAAATTGGCAATCTAGTTGTGCGAGGTCCCTTGGAGATGAGCGGCCATAATATGATAGAATTCTTCATCAAGATGGAGAGTGATGTAGTTGATTCTGAGACTAGGGTCCTGAATCTTAGTAAAAGAAACTACGATGGTGTGAGGCGCGAGTTGGCTACAATGGATTGGGAAATGTTACTTAAAGGGATGACAGTTGATAGGCAATGGCAAACATTCAAAGAGCGCATGGGTGAACTGCAACAATTGTTTATTCCTTTGTCTGGCGCAAAAGTAAAACAGGAAAGGTGGCAAAACCATGGCTTACAAGGGAAATTAGAGATAGTATTAGATCTAGGAAGAGGCATACAACTTGGCTAAAAAAAACAACAGACCTGAGGATTGGGAGCAGTTTAGAATTCAGCAAAGGAGGACCAAGGGATTGATTAAGAAGGGTGAGTGATGTAGTTGATTCTGAGGATTGACCTGAGGATTGGGAGCAGTTTAGAATTCAGCAAAGGAGGACTAGGGTCCTGAATCTTAGTAAAAGAAACTACGATGGTGTGAGGCACGAGTTGGCTACAATGGATTGGGAAATGTTACTTAAAGGGATGACGGTTGATAGGCAATGGCAAACATTCAAAGAGCGCATGGGTGAACTGCAACAGTTGTTTATTCCTTTGTCTGGCGCAAAAGTAAAACAGGAAAGGTGGCAAAACCATGGCTTACAAGGGAAATTAGAGATAGTATTAGATCTAGGAAGAGGCATACAACTTGGCTAAAAAAAAAACAGACCTGAGGATTGGGAGCAGTTTAGAATTCAGCAAAGGAGGACCAAGGGATTGATTAAGAAGGGGAAAATAGAGTGCGAGAGTAAGCTTGCAGGGAACATAAAAACTGACTGTAAAAGTTTCTATAGGTATGTGAAGAAAAATAGATTGGTGAAGACAAATGTAGGTCCCTTACAGTCAGAAACAGGGGAATTTATAATGGGGAACAAAGAAATGGCTGACCAACTAAATACATACTTTGGTTCTGTCTTCACAAAGGAGGACACAAGTAACATACCAGAAATGTTGGGGAACACAGGGTTTAGTGAGAGGGAGGAACTGAAAGAAATCAGTATTAGTAGGGAAATGGTGTTGGGGAAATTGATGGGATTGAAGGCCGATAAGTCCCCAGGACCCTGATAATCTACATCCTAGAGTACTTAATAAAATGGCCCTAGAAATAGTGGATGCATTGGTGGTCATCTTCCGAGATTCTATAGACTCTGGAACAGTTTCTACAGATTGGAGGGTAGCTAATGTAACCCCACTATTTAAAAAGGGAGGTAGAGAGAAAACAGGGAATTATAGACCAGTCGGCCTGATGTCGGTAGTGGGGAAAATTCTAGAGTCCATTATAAAAGATTTAATAGTTGAGCACTTGGGAAACAGTGGCAGAATCGGACAGAGTCAGCATGGATTTACAAAAGGGAAATCATGCTTGACAAATCTACTGGAGTTTTTCGAGGATGTAACTAGTAGAGTTGATGAGGAGAAGTCAGTGGAAGTGGTTTATTTGGACTTTCAGAAGGCTTTTGACAAAGTCCCACATGAGAGATTAGCATGTAAAATTAAAGCGCATGAGATTGGGGGTAGTGTATTGAGATGGATAGAAAGCTGGTTGGCAGACAGGAAACATAGTGTAGGAATAAATGGGTCTTTTTCCAAATGACTAGTGGGGTACCGCAGGGATCGGTGCTGGGACCCCAGCTATTCACAATATATATTGATGACTTAGATGAGGGAACTAAATGTAATATCTCCAAATTTGCAGATGACACAAAGTTGGGTGGGAGGGTGAGCTGTGAGGAGGATGCATAGATGCTTCAGTGTGATTTGGACAAACTGAGTTAGTGGGCAAATGCATGGCAGATGCAGTATAATGTTGATAAATGTAAGGTTATCCACTTTGGTAGCAAGAACAAGAAGGCAGATTATTACCTGAATGGCTATAAATTGGGAGAGGGAAATGTGCAATGAGACCTGGATGTCCTCATACACCAGTCACTGAAGGTAAGCATGCAGGTGCAGCAGGCGGTAAAGAAGGCAAATGGTATGTTGGCCTTCATAGTGAGAGGATTCGAGTACAGGAGCAGGGGTATCTTGCTACAATTATGCAGGGCCTTGGTGAGACCAAACCTGGAATATTGTGTGCAGTTTTGGTCTCCTTATCTGACGAAGGGAGTGCAGCGAAGGTTTACCAGACTGATTCCTGGGACAGTGGGACTGACATATGAGGAGAGATTCAGTCGGTTAGGATTATATTCGCTGGAGTTCAGAAGAATGAGGGGGATCTCATAGAAACCTATAAAATTCTAACAGGACCAGACAGGGTAGATGCAGGAAGGATGTTCCTGATGGTGGGGGAGTCCAGAACCAGGGGACACAATCTGAGGATACTGGGTAGACTATTTAGGACTGGGATGAGGAGAAATTTCTTCACCCAGTGAGTGGTGAGCCTGCGGAATTCGCTGCCACAGAAAGTAGTTGAGGCCAAAACATTGTATGTTTTCAAGTAGGGGTTAGATAAGCTCTTGGAGTAAAAGGGATCAAAGGATATGGGGAGAGAGCGGGAGCAGGCTATTAACTTGGATGATCAGCCATGATCATGATGAATGGCGGAGCAGGCTCAAAGGGCCGAATGGCCTACTCCTGCTCCTATTTTCTATGTTTCTATGTGGAATTCAACCCATGTAATAATGTATGAACTCAGCAGGTGGAATAACTGAGTGAATTGCTTTCCACACTCAGAGCAGTTGAATAGCCTCAGGCCAGGGCGAAGACCACTGTATTTTCAGCAATATGGGTGCAGTTTGGTAGCCACCTCATTTCTGGTGCAGGCAGTTCCAAGCATCATTTTGGTAAGGCATAATTGTGACCACAGGGTGTATATGCATCAAATATACAGGTAGGCAGATTGTGATGTCAGCCAGCATATAGGACTGATTTGACGCCAGTGGTGCTGTGAAGGTGACAATGGCCATGAACTTTTATTCTTCTGGCTTCTTCCAGGCTGTAGTAGGTGATATTTGCAACATCTCCCAATGTTCCATCCACTTTTGCTTAAAAGAGGTAACTGAGGCTCTGTATTCCAAAGGAGCTGAATACATTTCATTCTCTTTTGCCAGAGAGAAGCATGCAGATTGTGCATGTTGCCTCGCGAAGATTTCAGGCTTCACCACTGTGCTGCTTCATGGATGCCACAGGTCAACTCCGAGATGCATCATAACTGGAAGAGATTCGATCTACTCAACATTCAGCTACTGTCCAACAGTACTCAAAGCATCATGCATGTCGCTGTGCAGTAACCTGGCAGCAGTCATTCTGCCACAGTACACTATAGCCACCGCATCAAACCAGAGGGTGGATACTTGATGACTATTGTTACAATCCTGTTAGGGACCATTAATCCATTAATGTTTAAAGGGAAATCCAAACACCTAGTAATTAACTGACAGAACTACACCACAAGATTTTGGCATTTTCAATAAAAATATGAAATATATTGTATACATAAAGAAATTAAACAGAGCAAGCACCTAACACTATAGTTTATAAAGAGTTATGTTATAATTTCAGCTCTATGTGTTACTTCCCTCCAAGAGTTCTCATAGGTGTTACAAGAATTTTGAAGATTCACTCACTTTTTCAGGGACCAACCCAAAGGTATGCCACAGCCACCCAGAAATCACTTTGATTTCTCTTCAGTGTTCCAGCTATTCTCCGAGGTATGAAATGATATGGTGATCCTGCCATTAGCTTTTCACTAAGTGATCCTCCAATTTTCTTCATCGACTCATGGCTGTGAACTTTTCAGTTCAAGTGTGGGCTTCATGCATTCCTGCTTAGAAATTTAAACATCAAGAACACGCCTGGTTCCTAATGGCCCCCTGTGCTTCCACAACGTTTGCACAGCTGCTGGCCCCACAGTTGTGTCCCAGCTCCTGGCAGATGCTTTCTCTCTGCTTGTTCCAAGTTGGTTCACTGCTGTGACACACACATATTAATCAAATAAAGGAACCGTTCTGACCCCCACAGCCCATCTCCAAGACATAGTGGCATGCTTTGTGATGTTCCCAAGCAGAAGTGTAAACTAACTATTTTACCTTCAACACAACTCTTTGATTATGTAACCCACACGAATAATTTACATCTCTAATGGATATAATAGCCCCCTCTCCAGGCATGCAGACCCTATCAAAGAATTCTCTTGTTGACCAACTGCCTTTATCCTTTCATCTGGGAACTACATAAACAATTTAAATCTTTCATTGAGACAAGAGTAGGCCTTCTGGCTCCATTGCAAGTCCAGAAATGGTTCATTCGTTGTTTAAACTTTTTACGTCAACCTCTGAACTTATAAGATAAACTAAAGGTTAGCTTTTAAATGTATTTAACTCAAACTTGTTTAATTTGTACATACATTAGATGCACACCAGTTTCTTAACCAAATGTTTCCATTTATTTTACATTTGACACTTCTATTCCTAAAATTAAAAGTTATATTCTAAAACATGAATTATCAACTGGATATTTGCAACACATATTAACCATCTGGCTCATGACTCTAGTGAACAGTGTACACGTTAGCAACATGCATATAATGAAAGCCATGCTGCCACATAAAATGTGATCGAGCAGGCCATTGGGATGTTCAAACAATGCTTCAGCTGCATGAACCATTCCAGAGGAGCCCTGCAGTACATGTCACAATTTGTCGTAATTTGCTGTCTGCTGCACAATCTCACCATCATGAGGGCAAGCCCCTGTCACTAGGTGGTGTACACCTAGCTGCTGAGGAGGAAGAAGAGAAGAATTAGGAGGAGGAGTAAGAGGAGGAGGGTGAGGAAGAAAGGAGATCATTGTCTAAAGCCCTGCTGCCATAGCACACTGAAGGGTTGGTAACTGTGCAAAACCCCACAGGCTCTATTTCTGAAATGAATATTGTAAATAAAAGCCGTAATTGTAAGTGTGGTGAGGCATCTCAGTGCTACATATTGTATTGAACAAGCTAATCTGGTTTGCACTTTATGCAAATCAGCTTTTAACTGTTCTGTAATGAACATTTATAAATTTTATGAATACAGTATATTTTGGGGAAAAAAGATTATGGCCAGGATTTTCTGTGCCTGCCAGCGTCAGGCATGTTCGGTGGCATGAGCGGACAATATGGCGCGATCGGCTTCACGATGGCGTGAAACCAGTTCGCGACCGTCCGCTCAGCCCGTCAACAACAGGCCACGTCTTCCGCCATCAGACGGTGGGAAGCTTATTGTAATACATCAGCAAGTCATTATTAGACCAGCCCACCGGAATCATCACCCCAACCCCGCTGGATCGTCCGCCCACATCGGCGAGAAAACACACTGCCGCGTTTCACAACTGTACATAAGCGATGTGCACCTGGCGGGCTGCACTTCACTTGGGACTTCAAGGTTTGTTTGCCTACCTTGCTTCAGTCAGCACTCACAGTCAACAGTGCCAGGCTTCACAGACAGCGCCACATCACTTTTAAGAGTCTCACGGTAGGTGTCTACCAGCAGATCAGCCATACGTGGATGGCTTTTCAATAACTGAAGGGCTACGGCTTACTTGGCGAAAGGGGAGAAATGGCCTCAGGCAAAGTAAGAGGCTGCAGGATGATGGATATACTGGGGAAGGAGGGTAGCCCAAGATGTGTGTGGGGGCATATGTTGATCTACGCAAGTGGCCTCAAGATGGTGAGGGCTGAGGAGGCAGTCTCCAGAGGAGATGAGGCCAGATGGACATGTGAGGGTGTGTGTGTGAGAATGGGTGGTGATGTCCTTTGAGCTGGCAGTGAGTGAGATGCCATTGAATGTGTGATGGGCTTGAGTGTGTGAGTTTAGGGTGCTGAGGTCATTGCCATACCCTGACTGCACGGGTGAGGTCTTTCATCCTCTATCTGCATTGGATGGCCAACCTCTTCTGTGCAGCATTGGCAGTGATCACCACTGCCATCATCTACCAAGCCAGAGTGGTAATGTTGCTGCCCCTACTGTGGCCAGAGTGGGAATAGAAGACATTACAGCAGGCCTCCACGGCACCCAAGGATGCTCAAGGGCTGCAATCTTCTTGTCTTTTGGGGCCATGTCTTGTTTGCTGCAATCCTGGGCTGGAAGCACTGAGCACGGCAGTATTTTAAAGGTGGTGCCTGGTGTGGTGAAGTGGCGAGGTGACAGTATGGCAGGTGAATTGGAGTCTGCCCGCCATGGAAACGGCATGTTTTCCGGGAATGCATAAATGGTGTGGCAGGTTTGGGATGACATGGCATGAAAACCCACCATCACAACCAGTGGGTAAAACATTTTACTCACCAACTGCCGCACTTCATGCAAACCTAGGATGATTCCGTCCTATTTCTCCTTTACAGTCTTTACGCTTCCTTCCTTCCCTTTGCAACTGTTCTTTTTATTTTCTCAGTGTTCTAGTCCCTGTGTTGACATTTAAAAAGGTCTGTTTTGAACAATGCAGAGATTAAAGAAAGTTGCCAATATCAATATGTTAAATGTTTCCTGAATCATCAAGCGTTGTTAACTAAAAAAAACCTTATTTAGAAACTCTTCGAGCCAATTTAAAACACTTCACATGATTAGATAATATTCATGAAAAAGATGGCCACAGAATCCCAAACAATGATGGTCATTAAAGTATCACTAACTAGCTGGCACTTGAATACTAAAATAATGCAAAATCTTCTGAGCCGTTTTTGATCTGTACACTCAAATTTAGTGGGAACTCACCCATTATACTTGTTTAATGTAGGACGATTAAAATTTACAGAGGTCTCTCCATTTTACATTTGACCATTAGATCTGGAGGTGAAAGGACAGCATTCTAGCTCACTGTGGTTCCCAATGTCACAACTCAGCCTGCAAGAACAACACTCAAAGTCATATATTTAACAGCAAAAACATCATCATTTAATCTGCCATGCTGGCTAACTCCCTAACATGTGTTATCTGACCTTCCACCCCCAGGTCAGGTGGCCCCATTTGTAGAACTGAGTGCACCTTACAGTATCTTATCCAAGTACCATGTGTTACTAATACTCAAGTGCTTACACAATCAGCTATCACTATGACATCCCTCCCTTATTAGACCAAAAACATGTCTACGATTTTTCTGCTTGATGAATGCAGCTTAGACTCCATCCCTTACTAAACATACTGCAATAAATGTTGCAAACAAACTTAACAAATCTTTATTTCCCTAACTCACTGAGTAAATGAATTTCTTCAATTACGAATGTCAGGTAAATTCAGTGCATCACAGCCCAATATAGTTTCAGTCTTTTGTTCAGTATTTCACTTTCTGGAACTGCTATTTTGTCATGAAGAGATATTAATGTCTATAATATTATTGGAAGTTGTTTTTAAAATTGGGTTCTACTGGGGTCTGTATCTACATGTGAGTCTGCGTGTGTCTTATTTGGATTAAAGCCAGCTAGTCTGGGTGCTTTGATGTATCATAGTTTTGAGATGTTAATTAGATAAACGTTAGGATAAAGGTAAAAAGTGTAAATTTGCATTTGTTGAATAAAGCATTCAAGAGTGGGAATAAAATCTTGCACCTAGCTACAAGGTGCCAGGCAATGTGTTTATTTTTTTCCAGCTTACTAATAAAATTGGTGGAATGAAAGGGAATTATTGTTAGGAGATGTAACATTAAAAGCCTGGTGATACAATAGAAAATTTACATCCAAAGGAAAAGCTAGCGATAAACAGAAAGGAGATTATGTGTGTAAGTCAGAGGCATTTAAGATCTAACCAACCTGTAAGCCTAAAACTATGTCTGCAAAGGAAACAATTTGCAAGGAACCTCATTTTGAATTTGTACGGGCAAATGCACTTTGCCTATTGTCTGTTTAAAGTCTATGGGTTATTGTTGCCTTGGTGAAGATTTACCTGGGAGTAGTTAATTTGGGGATTTGTTTAAAAGTTATTATGGTAGCAATTTATAGACATGTGTATGTGTTTAATTTGTTGTCAAATTAACAAATGTTTAATTTAGTTTTATATAAAAAACCTCTTGAGGCTCTTAATTCCCTGAATTTAGAGCCACATCTCAAACATGCCAATTGAAAATATAGGTTATGACAGTTGTTCAAGTTTCCCTCTGGGATTTAAACAGTTCAGCCTTTACCAACTGCTGTGTATTAACATATGTCCAATTTCATGTTTTGTCACTGAATCACACAAAATCTTCATATCGCTTTGGTGGTCTGCTCTCATACCACGGTTTGCCTGCTGTCTCAGGAACTCTGGCCATTGTGTCAGAGTTAGGAAGCATTATCATCCCCTCTGGAACTGATGTTTTCCCTCTGGATAGCAAGCTGTTTGCCTGCCATCAGCATTGCTGGCTTGGACTTCTCGATTACTGGGTGTCAGCTTCACCTCAGCCCCTACATTTGGTTCATCCCTTGCTATGTCTTTGACACCTTGATACTTTTTGACATATTACAATTCCTGTCACACAGTACTCCTGGCAACTGCACAGTCACACTGTTTCATTTCTTAGCAATAACAGTGTATGGCTTGGAATAAAATAATGTATTCATCTTACGAGGATTCTCCCATCTGAGAAATATCACTCTTCTGTAAATGTTCTCCAATGTCCTTTTGATGCTAGAATCGTATTTAGATGATTGTGCAGCTTATCAAAGAATTATCCTGGGTTAAAATAACCTGTTTTGAAATATGCTGAAATGTTTCTCAGAAACATTAGATCACCTGATTATCACTGTTATTAACAATTTTACATTCTATCTGAGAAAAGGCTATTAACTGCACAAAAAATATTTTTCTTTTCTATCTTACATATGAACAAATGAATTAGGAGCAGTAGGCCACTTGGCCCCTCGAGCCTGCTTTGCCATTCAATAAAATTATGGCTGATCTGATTTTAACCTCTCATTCCTGCCGACCCCAATGACCTTGCAGCCCCTTGCTCATTAAGAATCTATCCACCTCTGCCTTAAAGATGTTCAAGGATTCTGCCTCAAACACCTTTTGAGGAGGAGAATTCCAAAGTCTCACAACTCTCCGAGAGAAAAAAAATGTCCTCACCTCTGGCCTAAATGGGCAATCTCTGGATTTGAAATAGTGGCCCCGAGTTCTAGAATCCCCCGCAAGAGGAAACATCCAACCTTTTCTAATGGCTTTTCCATTTTCCGTTTTTTGTAAGCCATTGTTCATTGCTTTTCACATATCCAAGTTAAAATGCATCTTCTATTCATTAATTGTGCAGATCCCTCACAATGATGCCACTTCCTTATGCTAGTCGGAATGCTTTAAGTGCTTGCCAATTTCCTGAAAATGATGAGATAGAGCAGTGAATGTGAGATGCATGTTTCCAGCAAAACAAGCTTATGTTTTGTCCATTACCTCCTTTTCAAAAAGCTGGATAAATATTTGCTTAAGACCAGGATTGAAGGTTGTCAGTATTATGGACTCTATGAAATAAAGTGGTTCTAGGAAGATAGGAACATAGGACTTAGGAGCAAGGGTAGGCCATTTGGCCCTTTGAGCCTGCTCCACCATTCAGTAAGATCATGACTGATCTGGTTGTGGTCCCAGCTCCATTTTCCTGTCTACCCCCCATAACCTTTGACTCCCTTGTCTAACAAAAATCTGTCAAACTCAACCTTGAATCAAGTTAATGGGCCAGCCTGCACTACCTTCTGGGGAAGGGAATTCCACACTGTAATGGCCCTCAGAAAAAATTTCTCCTCAACTCTGTCTTATCCTTAGACCTCTTATTCTTAAACCACATCGTCGAGTTCTAGTTTCCTACACAAGAGGAAACATCCTCCTGGTATCCACCCTATGCAGTCCCCTCAAGATCTTAAATGTTTCAATAAGATCATCCCCTCATTCTTCTAAACGCCAATGGGTATAGGCCTAACCTGTTCAACCTTTCTTCATAAGATAAGCCCTTCATCCCGGGCTCACTTGACAATGAGTCAAGTGAGCCTTCTCTGAACTGCTTCTAAAGCAATTATATATTTTTTTCAAACTTCCCCACTTTTATATTCCATTCCTCTTGCAATAAACACCAACATTCCATTTGCCTTCCAAATCACTTGCTGTACCTGCATATTAACTTTATGTGATTCATGTACCTAGACACCCAGATCTCTCTGTACCACCGTGTTCTGCAATCTCTCTCCATTTAGATAGTACACTGCTTTTCTATTCCTCCTGCCAAAATGGACAGGATCACATTTACCCACAATATACTCCATCTGCCAAATTTTTGCTCACTCACTTAACCTGTCTATATCCCTTTGCAGATTCTCTATCTCCTCTTGATAACTTATTTTCCTACCTATCTTGGTGTCATTGGCAAATTTAGCTAACATATGTTTGGTCCCTTCATCCAAGTCATTGATATCGATTGTAAATAGTTGAGGACCCAGCACTGATCCCTGCAACACTCCACTACTTGCCAATCTGAAAAAGACCCATTTACCCCCACTCTCTGCTTCCTGTTGGCTAACTAATTTAAGTTACTAGAGCCTGGTCGGACCAAAGTGGGGGAAAAGATTACTGATCTTTTCTTAAAATTTTACAATGTTTGTTGAATTGATTGATTTAAAATTGATGTAAAAGGTAACTTTTATTTGAGTTTTTCACAACACACTGGCATGCACGTTTTTCTGCAGCAACGTGGTTTCTGCAATGGGATGTGCTTTAATTAAAGATATCTAAGTATGCAAAGCTTGTTTTTATAGTTGACATCACATATCTATCAAAATTTTCTATTTTCTCTATGCAAACGCTTAATCGTGATTAGCTATTTAAAGGGGTGATGATGTCTGACAAATTCCAATGGCACATGGTAAGACCAGGAGAGATTCCTGGTCAGCCATATGATGGGAAAAATACACTGGAACTTCTACCATCACTATTCATAGCTCCAGGCTACAACATGCAGGCTGCCACAGCAACTTGAACTCTCTGAGTGACCTGTGACACACAATTACCCACTTTACCCACTATAAATGTGATTATATGGAGTATAAATTTAATCTTTGTTTAAACAACTATACCTGCAATCAGAATGCCGACCTGTGATTAACAAATATCTGGTAACTACATATGTGCATTTCAATATTAGTATCAGTAGTAAGCTCTGTAACAGTAATCATTATTCTTACTGCACTCTTCCCCTATCCCAGTGATTCTATTACTCTTCGCATATACACAGGGGACAAATGCACTTTGCACAAAAATCTAAACACAGGTTACACCATTAAAGCCAGTGTCATCAAGAAACTCAAAGAATTAAAGAGCAATTTCTGCTGTTCTGGTGTCCTGGCAGACAAAGCTGGGAGGGCAGCTGTACATAAATTGGGGGAAAATTGCACGAGGACCACAAATGGGCACAGGGATCATAATTCAGGGTTACCCGACACCCATTTGTTGCAATGCTGGCTGCATGTACATTTTGTGCTGCCTGTGGTTTAAATCATAATAGCATGCAGCCCAGTGCTAAATGTGCTGCTGAGTGGCTGCGGGTCTCAGCAGGGGGCCCAATTTTGTGTGAGGCTTGCATATAAAGCTAGCCTGCAGCACTTAAACCAGCCTGCACCCCTTCCAGAGGAGGTACATCCTGACCACAACAGATGCTGTATGAAGACTCTGACCTGCAAGAAGAGTGAATAAGCATGACAGGGCAGAGAACATGCTCCAAGGTTCACTGATGCAGCACTGGAAGCCATGGTGTAGGAGGTAGAAAGGAGGAGAGATGTCACAGGGAACTAGGAGATCCTTCAGAAAAACACTGAGAAGGCAGTGGGAGCAGATAGCTGTTGCAGTCAATGCTGGCAGTGTAGCCCTGAAGATTTGGATGTAATGCCTCAAGAAGCTTAATGAACTCACACAAGTGATCAGTGAATACATCTTCAAATGCCAAGACTCTCTCTCACCTGCACCAATTTTAAATAACTAGAATTCAGCACCTCTACAAATTCAGGCACAGCCAGTAAAAATCAATCAGCAACTACACTGAAAGTAGTTGCTGGTCGCTTTCAATAGTGCTGGGATTTCCTGCAGTTGATTACACGTTCAGCTGTGTGTGTTTAAGAGAGGGCATTAGCTGGAGCAGTGAGGTTGAAAATGGCAGTGCTAATGTCAAATCAAAAGTATTACACACTGACTAACACCACAATCTGCCTACTCTGGATACTTCCGATGCAGCTTCATTATCTACACTAATGCCCAGAAATATGGTATCCAGCATGAGCCAACCTGGCATTGTGTGCACGCAAAATGGACACTATTTTATTATGAAAACAGCACCAGTAACACTGAAACTACTGGTGCTATAGGGCCAAACAGGGGAGGCGATGGTGACGTGGTATTGTCGCTGGACGGGTAATCCAGCAACCCAGGGTAATGCTCTGGAGACTTGGGTTCAAATCCTGCCACGGTAGATAGTGGAACTTGAATTGAATTTTTAAAAATCTGGAATTAAAAGTCTAATGATGAACATGAAACCATTGTCAATTGTTGTAAAAATCCATCTGGTTCACTAATGTCCTTTACAGAAGGAAACCTGCTGTTCTTACTTGGTCTGGCCTACATGTCACTCCAAACCCACAGCAATGCAGTTGACTCTGAAATGCCCACCGAACAAGGGCAATGAGGGATGGGTAATAAATGCTGGCCTAGCCAGTGACACCCACATCCCATGAATGAAAAAAAAATTGTGGCCTTTACAATTAAATTTTTACAATGCACCTGTATTTCAGTATACCCAGAAACAGTTGTTTGGTAGTACAGAACTTGAGTATTGTTGAAAAAAGAGACAAGTCAAAGCTTTTCATCTTGCACTCATCAGGACACCAAAAAAATACATATATATGTGAAAAACAACAATTTATACTGCATGTGAAGAAAGTGCTGATTGGTTGGCAAGTGGACTCTGACTGTTAGAGGCATTGCCATGGAGAATCACCAGTGACAGTTAACTGTCAAGCACTGTTTGAAATTTAAACCAGGCAGCTTGACCCACTGCCCTGAGGAATGAGCCAGCAAATGCTTGTGCTTCCAGGATGTGGATCTTCTAGCTGCAGGAGCTTCCAGGAGGTGGTTCTTCGCACTACAGGGGCTTCCAGGAGCTGGATCTTCACACTGCAGGAGGTGGATCTTCACACTGCAGGAGGTGGATCTTCACACTGAAGGAGGTGGATCTTCACGCTGCAGGAGGTGGATCTTCACACTGCAGGAGGTGGATGTTCACACTGCAGGAGGTGGATCTTCACACTGAAGGAGGTGGATCTTCACACCACAGGAGGTGGATGTTCACACTGCAGGAGGTGGATCTTCACACTGCAGGAGGTAGATGTTCACACTAAAGGAGGTGGATCTTCACACCGCAGGAGGTGGATGTTCACACTGCAGGAGGTGGATCTTCACACTGCAGGAGGTAGATGTTCACATTGCAGGAGGTGAATCTTCACACTGCAGGAGGTAGATGTTCACACTGCAGGAGGTGGATCTTCACACTGCAGGAGGTGGATCTTCACACTAAAGGAGGTGGATCTTCACACTGCAGGAGGTGGATCTTCACACTGCAGGAGGTGGATCTTCACACTGCAGGAGGTGGATCTTCACACTGCAGGAGGTGGATCTTCACACTGCAGGAGGTGGATCTTCACACTGCAGGAGGTAGATGTTCACATTGCAGGAGGTGGATCTTCACACTGCAGGAGGTGGATCTTCACACCGCAGGAGGTGGATCTTCACACTGCAGGAGGTGGATGTTCACACTGCAGGAGGTGGATGTTCACACTGCAGGAGGTGGATGTTCACACTAAAGGAGGTGGATCTTCACACTGCAGGAGGTGGATCTTCACACTGCAGGAGGTGGATCTTCACACTAAAGGAGGTGGATCTTCACACTGCAGGAGGTGGATCTTCACACTGCAGGAGGTGGATCTTCACACTGCAGGAGGTGGATCTTCACACTGCAGGAGGTGGATCTTCACACTGCAGGAGGTGGATCTTCACACTGCAGGAGGTGGATCTTCACACTGCAGGAGGTGGATCTTCACACTGCAGGAGGTGGATCTTCACACTGAAGGAGGTGGATCTTCACACTGCAGGAGGTAGATGTTCACACTGCAGGAGGTGGATCTTCACACTGCAGGAGGTGGATCTTCACACTGCAGGAGGTGGATCTTCACACTGCAGGAGGTAGATGTTCACACTGCAGGAGGTAGATGTTCACACTGCAGGAGGTGGATGTTCACACTGCAGGAGGTAGATGTTCACACTGCAGGAGGTGGATGTTCACACTGCAGGAGGTGGATCTTCACACTGCAGGAGGTGGATCTTCACACTGCAGGAGGTGGATCTTCACACTGCAGGAGGTGGATGTTCACACTGCAGGAGGTGGATCTTCACACTGAAGGAGGTGGATGTTCACACTGCAGGAGGTGGATCTTCACACTGCAGGAGGTGGATCTTCACACTGCAGGAGGTGGATCTTCACACTGCAGGAGGTGGATCTTCACACTGCAGGAGGTGGATCTTCACACTGCAGGAGGTGGATCTTCACACTGAAGGAGGTGGATCTTCACACTGCAGGAGCTTCCAGGAGGTGAATCTTCATGCGGGTGGATGGCTGCATGAGGTACTGTTGGGCAGCGATAGTCTGTGCTTGGGGGAGGGTTAGACAGGTAGGAGAGAAATGAAGAGGTGGGGTGAGTGTGGAGGCCTGGAGGGGGGTTGGGGGAGATTGCGGATGGTAGGGCAAAGACACTGTGGGGATGATGGAACAGGTGAGCTGGCAAAGAGTGGGACGATGAGAAAGGCTGTGGTGGAGTGCAGGCGGTAGGGTAGGGCATGGAATTGTGAATGGGCTGGGGGGTTTTTGCAGATGTGAATGGGCATCGGCGGTTGTGCGGGTGTGAATGGGCATGGGCAGTTGTGCAGGTGTTAATGGGCATCGGGGGTTGTTCAGGTGTGAGTGGGCATGGCTGCAGGTGTGAACGAGCATGGGGGATTGGTGTGCAGGTGTGAACAGGCATGGGGGGCTGGTGTGCAGGTGTGAACGGGCATGGGGGGTTGTTCAGGTGTGAATGGGCATAGCGGCGTTGTGCAGGTGTGAGTGGGCACTGGGGTTGTGCAGGTGTGAATGGGCATGGGCGGTTGTGCAAGTGTGAACGGGCATCGGGGGTTGTGCAAGTGTGAATGGGCATCGGAGGTTGTTCAGGTGTGAGTGAGCATAGCGGGGTTGTGCAGGTGTGAATGGGCATGGGCAGTTGTGCAGGTGTGAACGGGCATTGGGGGTTGTTCAGGTGTGAGTGGGCATAAAGGGGTTGTGTAGGTGTGAATGGGCATCAGGGGTTGTGCAGGTATGAATGGCCCATGGCAGAGACTCATCATCCAACTTGGACATCACAGATGCCTCTTCCCCAGCAGTCCTCTGAGTGCCGGTGAGCTTGGCTGACCCTGCCTTGTCCTGCTGCAGACTCATGTCAGTGCAGTGACCACCAGATCATGAGACCCTGCCTGAACTAGATCTATTACTCACCGAGGCGTGTGTTCTGCGCTGGTGGAGGGTGCAGGTGACTGCTGTACGGCTCTACAGGTGCACTTTCTTTCTCAACCCCAATGTCCCAGTCCTCTGTGGGCTGGAGAAACTGCTGGACAGGGAGTCCTCTTCTGTCCTTCCCATCTTCCTGCTGGCACCTGTAAAATGAGAGAGGAGAGCAAGTGACTGCGTGAGCTGCCTCCAACATGGTTGAATGCAGGACGTTTTGCATAGATCCTTACTGGATGGATGCTGCCCACCGACCTCTCCATCTCCACAGGCTTGACCCGGTTCCTCCCCTGCCAGCTGGACTGCCCGATCCTCAATTTCAGTAAGGTTCTTGAGGTCAGGCCAGTCCCCTCCCATCTTCTCTCTCTCTCTCTCCTGTTGCGCCTTAACTTTTCCTGCACAAGAAGAGATGGGGTTTAGTACAATTGGGTCTCATGTATCTATCCGATGCTTCCACTCTTACAAATAACCCACTGGATTGTGTGCAATCTGATTGATACACTGCAGGTTGTCCGCAAGTATTCTAGGGCAGCACCCCCCAGAGCAGTGAGCCCATGCGGATAGAAGGATAAGGCTCACAGAGGCATGTCATTAGCGGTGCTTACTGGTGCCCTCAATGCCTAAACCCCTTCTCCCCCTCCCCTCCCAGACAGCATCTGATCTCTCTTTGTGGAACGGTCATGGACCCACAGTTGCCTCTCCACCTGCAGACTAGATGGACTGCAGTGGGGCTATGAGGCATCACTTTATCATGTTGAGTAGCTCTTTTATTAATGGACTGCACAGACAGTGCCCTTGCCGCTGAGGCCCATGTCCCCTGTACCATTCAGTGAGGTGAATGTGAGCAGTTCGAGATTCAATTGCACTGACAGAGCAGGTGAGGTCATTCATCCGATTCCTGCATTGCAGGTCAGTCCTCTGGTGGAGGCCGAGGGCACTGACCACTCTGGAGACGTCCTCCCATGCAGGGTTGTTCACACGGTTTGGCCTCCTCCTTCCATCCTTGAGGTACAGGACGCCCCTCCTGGCCTCCACTGCATTGAGCAGCACTTAAAGGGTAGCGACACTGAATTTGGGGGCTGGAGCTTCCTGGGATCAGCAGGCAATTTACTTCTTCAGCGGTAGCTACGCAGGGGTGGGAACTGGAAGTCAAAGAAGTTGATGTCCAGGTGCCTTTTAAATATGGCGCCTGGATATGATGGCGGGGCACAAGTCATCCAGCCTGTCCTGCCATGCAATACATTGGGAAACCCCCAACGGCATGATTAATTAGGACAGCATTGCACAACTTGGCACAAATTCCATCGGCCTCCATGCAGGAAACACTTTCAGTTCCCACCCCCGCCACAAGACTTAGGCCCAAAATGGAAAATCCTGGCCCACAATTTTCAAACTTGCAATGAGACAACTAAGATCTTATGTAGGTAAAAGGTTAAAAAAATGTATTTCCAGACTAAACTATTAGTAGGACATAGGGACAGGTTCAAACTGACAATAAGGGCATTTACAACCTTCTGGACTCAACATTGAGTTCAGCAACTTCAGATTGTAACACTGCTCCCATTTTTGCAGACAGCAGGTGCTGGTAATGGTTCTGCTGTTACCACTAATACCTCCTCTAGACCCATGTTTTGAATTTTTGTCTCATTGCGAAAACCCCCTCTCTACCCCTGCCCCTTCCCATGCCCTCCCCCAATAGCCTTGCACCATCATCCCTTTTGTCATGTAATCTCTTCTGCCTCCACCCTTTCACAGACTTGTTTCACCCAACCCCACATTGCCTGCTTCTTTATTTGGTTAAAACCTATTACATCTCTAGTTTCTAGTTTTGACAGAATCTTTTGACCTGAATGAAACATTAACTCAGTTTCTCTTACTAACCTGCTGAGGATTTACAGCATTTTCTGTTTTTATTTCGGATTTCCAGCGTCTGCAGCATTTTTCTTTTGCATATTTAAAACTAATGGCAAGAAGCTCTTCCTACAAATCGTGATCAACATATGGATTTCTGGGGTAGAGGAGGTGAACAACCTGGAATCATTACAGGAATAAGATGCTGCAGGAGGATGGCGGTGGTGGGTGGGGATGGTCTGCCTGGAAGGATTTTTCTGGAAGGATTGGTACAATGAGATGTGATCTTGTGATGGCCTGGACAATATTTATCCCTCAATCAACATCACAAGAACAAATATCTGGTCAGTACCACATTGCTGTTTGTGGGTGTTTGCTGTGTGTACATTGGCTGCCACATTTCTACAACACTTCAGGAAGTACTTCATTGGCTGTACAGAGCTTTCTAGTGCAAGTCTTTCATCTAGTTTATCAGACACAGGATAAGGTCGTTTCCAGGGATGGTTACAGTGGAGTCTCACTGTTATCCCAATGAACTCTGCCTGGAACACTGATTCCCGGAACAATGGTCTCCATGGTGTCGGTGCCAATCGCTGTAACCATGGTTTCCTTTGTCCCGGGAACGCAGACACGTCATCACGTGTCTCCTGCCGCGCGCAGAGAATCCAATTGGCCCTTGACGTCATTTCAGTGCGCCGGAAGTGACTTCATCGCGCCGCGCCATGGACAGTAGGTAGCTTTCATGTTGCGTGAGTTATCAGCGGTCGCGGTAAAAGTCAGGTTCAGTGGACTAAGCGGCAGCACGGAGCTCCTGCTCCCTCCACACCCGGGGTCAACTACCTCGGGTCAGGTTGGGGGGGGACGGCGAATGACAGGTTCTTTGTCACTGCTTTCTAGCATATCAGGATCTCGGTGCATTTAGAGAGGGCGGGGCGATACTGATCCCAAATCAGCTCATTTTCAGCACACAACTTACTGTTATGTGGAAGTGGTGAACAGGTCCAATAAAATTACATACATAGGCCCGAAATGAATAGAAACCTAATCTCAATTACCTCAGCCTCTTCCTATCTTTATTGATGGGCCAACAGCTTCATCTTTCATATCCACTCTGCTGTGCCCAGCTTTACCTACCTTCCACATTTCTTTAGTTTCTGTGGCAGTTTCTATAATCTCCAACTGCCTATCTTAATTTAGGATGAGATAAATATTTCCTCCAGAGTAATCAGTGTATCCAAAGCCATGCTGTTCAGCTCTAGGTAATATCTATACGGTTGTGGCCTTAACTGCAATTTTTCAAGCTACAATCTGAGACCAAGCCCAAAGCGTGGAACCTTCCAATCCTGATGTAAGTTTCCTACCTGTGCCTGATCCATTGTTTTCTATCATCTTCCAAACATTTGCTTTCCTCGATCTTTACACCTCTTTCCTTCCAAAAGCCTGAAATTCCTGTAACTTTGAGGCCCAATCTTGAAGGTTCCTCTCTCCACTATAGTTTAACAAAAGAGCTGTGACCCATTCAGCTAAACTGGCTTCTTGTAATTTGATTTTAAGACTCCATTCTTAAATCTTTGTGGTTCGGTTCCACTGTACCTCAGTGATCTGTTGGCTGTGCATCTCTACTTCATGTTGTCTTCAACAGTGGGTTACTCTTCATTCTATTCCACTTCCTTTAGCTACTATCTCCCTTCCCTCAGTAACTTTCTAACTGCTGCCCTCCCTTATTTCAAAATATCTCCTTAAAGCCCTCTTCTTTGACAGATCCTGCCTCATCCAAATTTCTGTTTTCATTTGCTCTCCTAGTTGGCTCACTTTTTCCTACACCCTGTGAAGCACAGGGACATTTTTTCTTTACAATAGCACAGAAGAAATGCAAATTGTAGCCTGTCCTTCCCTCTGCGCTCCAGCTGCTATTGACCCCTTGCCTTACTGTCTCAAATTATTTGTAGGCTTCAAGTCAAAATAAGTCAATTTGATCACAGCCGGATCACGGAATTTCATCGAGATGATGTGTGTAAATTTAGACTTGCTCACATTTTTCCAGAGTTGTTAAAAGGCTGGTTGAATCATGGTAAAGATACTGGAGGCAGCCCACTTTAGGAAGATGTCAGGCCTTAGAGAGGGTGCAGAGGAGATTTACCAAAACAGTACAAGGGAGACATTTCTGTTATGTGGAGAAACTGGGATTGTTCTCCTTGGAGCAGAGGGGTTAAAATCAGAATTACTCAAGGTGTTCAAAATTGAGGGATATTGATAGTGTAGATAGGGGGAAATTGTTTCCACTGGCAGAGGGCAGATTTATGTATTGGCTGCTGGTTCAGTAATGTCATGACTTTAAAGTTCTCATCCTTTTTCCAAATCCCTCCATATCCAGCCTAATCCCACTTTCTCGCCCTTGGTTTGTAGCCATGTAGTTCCCTTAGCACATCCCCAAATTATTGTGCTCTGCCATTGGTAGCATTCAGCTGCCCAGGTCCCAAGTTCTGGAATTTCCTCCCTAAACCTCCCCTACTTTAAGATGCTCCCCAACGTATTTAATTGAAGTAATTAGTCTACTTCAACACAATCTAGTCCGTTCCTTATTTTATAAATCTCAATTAAGTCAGCCCCAGTTTACGTTTTTCTGAAATGACCCAGCTTGTTGAACCTATCTGTGTAACTAAAGCATTTTGGAAATTAATCCTGTTGCTCTCATGTAGCCTATCTAAAGCCTCAGTGTCACCCACATTGTGAGAAGATGAAACCATGCACAGTATTTTAACTGAAGCTGAACCAAGGCTCTATATGATTTTTTTCACATGTTGGCTTCTTGTGAATGCACCCTAGAACAGGCATGGACTCGATGGGCTGATTGGCTTCCCTCTGTGCCATAATGACTGACTCTAACCCTCTTCATTTTAGCTATAACTTCACAGCATTAGTCATGGATGTTTAGAGGAAGAGCAAGCAGTTTAGATTTGTAAAACAAGTATGGAATCAGTTGGTTTCTCTTCACAAATCATCATTAAATTTTTTGTCCTTCTCTGGAATCTACATTTAAACAGAGATTTTGTTTAAAAAAAAATCAGTAATTTATACTTGGCCAGATAAATAGCTACGTGCTTGTAAGTAGAACAACCTTTAAAATTCAACACCGTGTAAGTAAACTGTGAAAGATTACATGGATTGCAATTCATTTCACGTAACTGTTGTAGCCATAATTCAGTCAATCGCTTGCTTTCTCTCATGCATTTATGTATATCTCTTTGAAGTATTCTCACTCTATAAATAAACTTTCACCATTTTGGAGTTGTGATTTTGTGACAAATTCTTATAAGAAACATGCCAGTTTGTTCTGCACTGGTATAGGGAGAAATCTCTTATCTACTTTTAACTCCATTCGAGCAAAATATGCTGTAAAGTTTGTTTTATTAGTAGTTGGTGGGTGTTGACTGAGCTATGGCAATTAAGTCTGTTCTTGAAATGAAGGTTTTCTTCTCACAGCAATGTTTGCTTTCTCAGCAATTGGAAACCTAATGATCCAATAATCATTAATCCAATAAACTAATGCCTAATTAAGGGGACACAGCAGGAAGAAGTGTTCTTATTTCCCTTGGAATGTACGGGTGAACAACAGCTCCCAACCAATTTATAGTACATCACCATATTGTACACTTGGGGCAAGCCGACACATTTATTTTTTGAGTTACGAAGAAGCGCAAATGTTAATGATCTTAGCACTTGCAGTGCTTTTGAAAACTTTGCTGGTATGCTCATGGTTCATTAATAAAACATTTATTTAGACTTGTATATCTTTAACTTCATGGATCTGCAGTTCAGTGAGAATTTTATTCTTGGAAGAAAATTAAAGGGAGTGATCAGCGAAAACCTGCTCTTTAATTAAAATGCAAAGAAAATGCCTGGTAAATTAATCAAGTAGATGTGCTCCTCCTTTCCAATTCTGAAGATATCAAACAAACAGTTCTGTGACTTTCTCCCCCACATCTGTTCATTCTATCAGAAATGTCAATGTTGAATGCAAGAGCAATAGTGTGGCTCATTTGGCTGAGGTTTTCTTCCAAAGCATTGTGATGATTTTGCCTACGAGCTCATTTGTGAAGGTGTATTGGGCTCAAAGCATTTTCATATGATGTAATGTGAATAAACCACTTGTCTTCATGGTATATATTTAACTTTGGATAAACTATTCATTTAATTTTTTTCCCATTCTCTATATCCCTTCCCTAAACAGATTTTCTCTGATTTTGATTGGGATTTGCGAATATCAACACTTAGGCCTATGAGTGGACTAAATGCACTTTTTTATTTTTTTATTTCTTAGAATTCTCTAAAAGTGGTTGGTATAAGTGACATCTACACCAACAGTAACTATGCTTGTTCTAGTAAGAGTACCACTTATTGTTTTGTGTTCTTTTAATTGAGCTGTTTAGATCTGACTGGTCTAATAAAGTATTTTTAAAAAGTCCTTCAAACGCTTTACTTTTACCTTTGGAGAATAAGGCCAGAAAATGTGCTGATGTAGGAGAAATCTTTTTGGCTCTGTCCAGTCTGTGATCAATGTAGCCATAGATTGAAATTGGACAAAGCACCAGTTAATTCTGAAATTATTTTCTGCAATTAGTGCTTTTTATTTGATGACAAACTTATTAGGCAATGAAATTAGGCTTTAAATTACTCTCCTTAGCTTTGAATTGATTTTTGATTTGCTCAGAGAGTCCAGCAGAGCATTAAAAGAGTTGTTTGTCAGGCTTTGTGAATCACTGAACTTGATAGGTTTTGCAAATTGTACAATTTAATCAAAACAAGTAAGGATTCTACTAGGCAGATGACTGAAGTGAAAGCTTCAAAGAGACTTGTACATCGAACAGTGAAATGCAGAACCCACCAAGTAAATCAAATATCACAAATTTTGTGGGGTTTTTTTTAATGCTTTAAATCCATTTTGGAAAAAGGGATATAAAAATGTATATAACATGCTAGAGATGTTGCCATGGGTTTAAATCCCAACCTGTGGTAATTTTCCTCCTCCTCTTCCCCCACCCCCGTTTACAAAAAAAAGGGTTTCCATCTGGTCTGGAGCAGACATGTAAGTTACTCGATTTTACTTTATCTAGCCTTAAGCTTCAAAACCTATCATGAATCCTTCTTAGATATGCAATAAACATTTCCTGATGACTCAGCTGATGCGTTTACTGCCACTGTGGTACTAAGTCAACCAGACAAAACAGGTTCAGCCTCTGATCTGTGCTGAGTTAAGCGTCTTAGCTTGAGCTTGGCAGGACTTCGGAGGTGGAGGGAATAGAAAATATTTACTGCCAACCCAGCAGATTTGTTGTCTTGTCCATGAAATTCAGTAAGTCACGCTACCTCTGATCTTTATAGGAAGCAAGGTTTTGTTTTGTAGCTTCAGTAATGTTTTATTTATAGGTTTCTACACTGCTTGCCTCATTTGCCATATATCCCAGCAGGATATCTTTGATTAGTGGAATAAATGTGTGGCTTGCTTTTTGTACAGTTTGTCTTTCTGTTTGAAATAACTGTGCTTTAACATGATTAAATAACAGACTTGTCTATCTTGTCTTATTCTTGTTGACATCTTTTCACCCAGTTTAATTGAGGTTCTTTGTTTCCTTGTTGAAGATATTGTTTACAGCACAATTTCTGCGAAAGAGACAGATCACTTGGACATTCAGGTATGCTACTTTCTGGTTGCTGCTGCCCTCTGGTGTTTCTTTGTTGGCAGTCCTTAGGACAGCATGGTGATTGCTTGAACACAATGGGCCGAATTTTTAGCTCGGTGTGCAGGCGCACACCTGATCCCCTCGAGCTTAAAATGGCACATGATGATGTCAGGGGAGCGTCCCGAAGTCATCCTGTGCTTGCGCGATATTTTGGTCGGTGGGCGCACACAAAAGTTGGAAGTGTGCCCGCTGACAATTAAGAGGGCAATTAAGCCCATTAAAGTTCCAATTGTCCCCAATTTGTTGTGGTCCGCCCAACCTTACGGTTGGTGAATGGGCAAATCTGCCTGGCGGACTTTGCATTTTTGATGAAATATCGTCAAAAGATGGGACGAGGTTTCCGTTATTAAATTTTTTTTAAATGGACAGAATTTTCATCATGTGTATGTTCAGGTGAGTAATTCTGATGTGTGGAATTTTTTTTCGTATTTTAAAACCTTTATTGATTGTTTTTAAATTCTTCTCTGCCTTCAGAGAGCTTTCATTCCGCGCTCCCCCACACCCGTGCTTACGTCAGCGCTCACCCTCACCCTGGCAGCGCTGAGCGTTTCAGCGCACATTTCACACTGGCTGGCCATTAATTGGCCAGCCAGCGTGAAATTCTGGTTGGGGGCCGATCACGGGCAGCAGTCCATTTTCTGGCCACTCCCGAGCCCACCGATCACGCCTGCATGCCAACCCAAAGATCCTGCCCAATGTGAATTGAGCAGTTTTTTTATGAAAGCACATTCATAGTGAATATATCATACAACAGAGCTTAAATGTTCCTATATTTGGAAATAATGTTCCTCTTATTTCTATGGTATATTAATTGGCTAGGTGTAAGGGTTAAGTTTTTTGCTTGTTTATGGCTTCTGCTTTTAATCTTGTAATTTTGTATAAATGTACAGAATAATATGTGGGAATTATGTAATTTTATGCCAATTTATTTGCAATCATAGATTTAAAACAGGAATGATTTTGTCTTCAGTGTAAAATAAGAGTCATTGAAATCTAGCATTATTTGTTTGTGCATTGCCAGTACCAGCCTCATGCAAAGTCTGCAACTTTCAAATAATTCTTAAATTCTTTCTGACAGCCCCAGGGATCCAAGCAGGCTGAAGCATTTGTCAATGCCTTTCTCAAGCACAGTTTACCACAGTTGGATGCTGAGCAGATTCAGAAACATTTGGACAGAAAAGCTGTTATTCTCGAGCATTTCTTAAAGAAGCGCAAGAAAGAGAAGAGGAGAAAAACAAAGTGCCTGTCTGCCAAAAAAAGACGAGAATTGAGAATATTTGAGCTCAAACCTGAACAACAAAGGTAGACAAGACATGTTTATGTTGAGACTTTTTTTCCCTCCTGATGTTGGTTTTCTGTGTTGGTACACTTACAAAGGAAAAACAAATCTGCAGTATTGATTTATGTTGCACAAGGCATGCATTAAGTCCCAGGGCCATAACTTCCAACTAGTGTCAGAAAGTGCTGGCCACAAGAGTTGGAAGAAATAAATACCTACTTACCTGCTCTTGAAAATTATGCTGACACTTCCAATCACCGGATCTGCTTTGGGCCTGCACCGAAAGACTCCTCGCAGGCCCCAGTGAAGTGTAGCTCTGGCAGGTTCAAGGAGGTCACGCCCCCTTTTTTTACGGCACTAGCTGCCGTAAAGCAGGTGAGGTTTAAAGGGCCCAGTAAAATTGGCAGGCCAGGGAGAAGGTAAATGTCTAAGGTCAGTGGATAGGATTTTGGGTTGGTGGGGTTTGGAGGGTGGGGCAGGTGGGTTATCAGAGGGCAGGGGCGATTGGAGGGCGGGGGGGAGGTGGTTGGGCAGGGGGGTGGCGGGGAGAATCCTTGTGGGGAGTGGCCGGGTGATTTTAATAATTACCCAGAAGTTAGAAGAAGTTTTAATTCTTCTAACCTTTTCTGGGTAACTATTGGTGTAAACCAGGTGGAGCCATGCAATGTTTGCAATTTAAATCACATTTTCGATGGTTCCCAGAGCAGGGCAATTGTCCGGAGAAAGTTAGCACTTCTGGGCAATTACCATGCAAACCCTTACCTGGAAACTTCTGAGACGGGTTCCCCAGTGCATCTTTGGGGTAACCCCCCACCACCAAATCTGATGCTGGGGAGCTCAGAAGTTATGGCCCCTAGTTTCTACACTCATTTAGTTTTTGAGTTTCATAGAACTTTATCTGAATGACTAGGTACAATGCCTCTGATTAGGGATGAGCACCATCTCCGAGATTCTTGGAGTACATTCTGAACATGTGCCTCCCATCCTTTGATAATGATCTGAATTGATGCATATAGATGAAATTCTTAATCGGGTCTGCTTTCCAACCTGAAGATCAGAAAAGCTGAGAAAGCGGAAAATTGTTTTAAACAAAAAACACATGGAAGAATTATAAGTTAAAAAATAAACTGCTTGCTTGGAGGTTGGTTATAAATATACACGAGTAAATCATATTCAAACTTGTGGTAGTGGCATTCCTTTGTAACTTAGGGCTTTGAAAATTCTCATTGATCATTTACTGTACTGTGCACTTGAACAAACAGCATTTCTATTCCATTTCATCAGGATTTGTTCACAGAGCTTATCTTAAGCAAGTGTTAGGCAGATATAGCCCAGTCTCTACATTAATTCTGTCCTTGTCTGGAAGGAAATACAATAGTCTACTTGTTTTGAGTGACAATTCTCAATTTTCAGCATAACAATTTAATACAGTCTGTGTAATGTGGTCACGAAGCTTGTGCTACACTGAACTGATCAAATTTTCTGTATCAGGTACATTTTCTCTTGTGTCAAGGAGGTTTCAGTGAAATGCTCATTCTTGCCTATTAGGCTGGCATGATTCTGACATTTTTAATCCTTAGTTGTTAAAATGCTAATCTGAACCATTTCACTTTTTCCAGATATGAATTGTTTCTCCCTTTGCATGAGTTGTGGAAGCAATACATTCGAGACTTGTGTAATGGTTTGAAACCTGACATGTAAGTACAGTCCTTGCACTATAGAATGGGAATATTTACAGTTACTGGGCACTGAACAATTATACTGTATATGCGTGAAACTGGAAAGATTCCTTTATTACAGACAATGCAATAGATATTGGGACTGTTTTGGAAGCCCCTGTGATCTCACAATATTCAATTAGTGTCTAGAGCACTGATTCTTAAATTGATTGAACTATTTTGGGGTCAAAATACAAAAAAAGTTCAGAACACAGCCCAGTCTTTTAACTGTTGCTTTTCACTGAGCGGTGGAAGTCTATACAAAAATATTAAGCAAAAGTCATTAAGCAGCAATGTACCAATGACTCCAGGTATATTGCTCACTTTACTGATGAGAAGGAGGGGGTAAAATATTATTCCTGTTTTGTTCCTTGTTGCTAGCAATGTTAAGGGGAAAGTTGTCCATTTTAATTTGGACTGCTTCTAGATCAGAAAGAACATCTTTATCTAATTATTCAGCAGATAAGATGAACTGTCATTCATTAATAATTTATTTTTAAGAAGCATTGTCTTCATTGCAGATATGTTTACCAAAGTTAATGTCTGCTAAGGAATTAATTCAGACAAAGCTGGTTTATTAATTGTTACAGTGAAATCATCCATTAGCAATGCAAAAATTCACTTGACTCATTCTGCTCAGAATTCATTTCCCCTCATGAAGCTTCTTGGGACATTTTCTATATTTAAGATATTATATAAGTAGTTTATAATTTGCATTGTTGCAGCACATGTTTATAAGCAACAATTTTTTGTCAAACATTTTTTTAAAATTGAGAATACTCAGTCACGCTTGGTAATTACACACACCTTTTATGTGTGGTGTTCAGGTAAAGTGGGGTTAGCGACTGAGGGATGATTGGACCAGGATGTACTGATTTAATTCAATCCCCACTTTCTGTCCTTATTTTCACATTTACATTCTATATCCACATTTATAATAAAAATTATCCTTGTAAGCCTGACATCGTTATTGCACCATCACACCAGTGATGGCATTGTAGCTTCTCCATTGGTTGGAGGATATAATGACAGCATGTCAGGTTTACATGGATAATTTTCATTACAGTTGAAGACATAGAAGTTTATAATGTAAAATTTTGGAAGGAATTGTACATAAGATTCTTAATAATTTACTAATTAATCTCTTATAACATTGTACATGGTAGTAAGTTGAGATCAATTGTCGTCTTGAGGTGAACAGGGTTAGAGGACAGGGAATATGAAGTAATTCAGTCCTCGTTTTTAAAAGGTCAAATATTCTGTCCTCATTTTCCACAGTAAATTCATTTAATATTTATTTATAATAGAATAACAGAATATACAGCGCTTTGGGAAGCAAGGAAGTAGGAATGGTTGTAGCCTAGTTTCTCTGCTTTGGAGGGTGACGAGCTCAGAGATGCAAAACTGTGGTGTTCCAGAGGCTCTTTCTGGTAGGAATGTGAGAAATTACGTAGAAAGTTTCCAATATAAATGTGGACATTAGAATTTATAATGGAAAAAAATGACCATTGTGCTTGCAGACCTAAGATTTTAAATATATTCTAGATGATGCCCTTTTAATGAGATGGCAATTTATATTGTGTTGGGGCTACTAGTGAGTACTTAACTTCTCATGCGCAATGTGCAAAAATGATTTAGTAGATTTAGCAAGCTTAATAATTGCTTTTGTCTTAACAAACACTGGGCTTGTGTTCATTAGGAATTTTTCCAGATTGATTCCCCTTAATATAATAATCATAGAAGAATTCTAAAACTAGAAGTACCCATTGAGTGCTTCGGGCTCGAGGTTGTAGAATGACGGTCCACCAATGGTAAAGAAAAATCTATATAGTAACATTTTATAAACCATTTCAAGATTAATTAGTGCCCTTGAGACTTGGAGTAGTGCCTTGTTTTGATGCAGTAGGATTTTCAAATATAATAAATGGTCTTAATTTCAGTCTGTTATTTCCTAGCTTGTAGCTACTACATAGACTGGACTTTTCAAAACATTTAGTAAATAGATTTGTGTCAGTATTTGTATAAAACTGATACAGAATTTTACAGACAGAAGGCACTCCACTTGCACACACGCATTATCATATATTAAACAACAATTTGCATTTATATAACACCTTCATAGAGGGGTAATCAACCAGAAATTGACATGAGCCAAAGAAGGAGATATCAGGAAGGTGACTTCGGACAAAGAGTTAGGTTTTACAGAGGTTCTTAAAGGAGAGAAAGGCAGAGAGATTTAGGGAAGGAATTCCATGGCTTAGTGCCTAGATAGCAGAAGGCACAGCTGCCAATGGTGGGGTGAAGGTAGTGGGGGATAAGTTAGAGGCCAGAGTTGGAGGAACACAGAGTTCTCTAAAGGTTATAGGGTTGGAGAAAGTTACAAAAAGGGAGGGGCGATACCACGGAATAATTTGAACACAAGGATGCAAATTTTAAATTTGAGGTGTTGGTGGACCTGGAACAAATGTAGGTCAATGAGCATAAGGTTGATAAAAAGATCCCTCTGCTCTTCATCCCAGTATTAGAAGACCATCTCCTGCACCACCTTCTATTTTTCTATTTCTATTTTTCACACCAGTTGTTTTGTAGCCTAAGCTTGGTGACCAGCTTGCACTGAAATGGGGAGGCAGTGGCGTAGTGGTATTGTCACTGGACTAGTAATTCAGAGATCCAGGGTAATGCTTTCGGGACCTGGGTTCGAATCCCACCATGGTGGATCATGAAATCTGAATCCAATAAAAATAAAAGTCTAATGACCATGAAATCATTTTCGATTGCCTTAAAAACCCATCTGGTTCACTAGGGAAGGAAATCTGCCGTCCTTAGCTGGTCTGGCCTACATGTGACTCCAGACCCTTGGCAATGTGGCTGACTCTTAAGATGCCCTCTGAAATCACCTTCTCAAGGACTGAGATGGGCAATAAATGCTGGCCCAGCCATCAACGCCCGCATCCCATGAATGAATATTTAAAATAAGGGTAGTTTTGTCCTCTGGGCTTGTGCCCATTTCTTGGAAGCTTGCAGCCACCCCTAACTGACATTCGGGGCCCGTCGTCCTAATTTCTCCTCCCCAGCCTCCAACCGATGCTTGCACCCGACGCCCTCACCGAACCCCCAAACCACCCCTCAGTGGACAGTCGGGCCCGGCACCCTACATCCCTCCTCCACCCCGGCCAACATTTGGGCCCAACACCCTGGCCCAATGCCCTGCTGACCTCACTCGACAGGAGGGCTGGGTAAAGATTGTTTTAGCTTAGTGGAACTCTGCTGCATGGTGGCCCCAGGACTGGCAAGAATCCTCTAGCTTGTCCATTTGCAGGTTCTCTCCCACCCTTGCTGCTCCTCCTGTCACAGATTCTGTCTCTTGAGGAGCAGGAAAGAGGGAACCTAGGATTGAGGGAGCTGGACCAGTGAGCATGGGAGAGAGGGAATCTGTGATTGGAAGAACAGCTCCCAACAGATTCTGTTTCCCACATACGGGAGTGACACTTCTCTGATTGGTCACCCCTGTGATTGAATTTTCCAAACATTTTGGATGCTTTTGAGGGAGAATTCGCCTGCCGCCTCTGCATTTTGAACACTAGTCTGGAATAACAGAAGCGCAAATGAGTTTCAACAGTAGACGGGCTGTGACAGGGACAGAGAGGCAATGATATCAAGGTTGAAGCAAGGCGTCTTTGTGATCAGCAGCTCAGCTCAGATCAAATAGAGTGCCAAGGTTGCAAATAATCTGATACAACTTGAGACAGGCAGGAGAGGGTGATAGAATCAGCGGCAAAGGAACGAGAATTTGTGGCAGGGGCCAAAGACAATGGCTTCAAATTTCTCAGTCCTTTATTGGAGGAAATTATGGCCTGACCAGGAGTGGACACCTGACAAACAGTCTGATAGCATCCAGGCAGTGAAGGGGTCAGGTGAGGTCAAGGTGAGATAGAATTGGGTATTGTCAGCCTAGATGTGAAACAAGGCTCATGTCCGGATGATGTCGCCAAGGAACAGCATGTAGATGAAAAATAGGAGGGAGCCAAGAATAGATCCCTGGGGGCGGGGGGGCTCCAGAGATAGTGTGTGTGGATGTGAAGGGAAATCATTGCAGGAAATTCTGAGACAATGACTAGGTAGACAAGAACTTCTATTGTAAATTTTAGCCTTCATGTTTTGTAACAAGGCAAAAACATTTTTAAAAAGCAACGCAATTCTTGTGTTTTTCTGATGTAAAGCCTGAATCTAATAAGTATTTAAAGGTCTGTTTTTTATCCTTTCATGGGATTCACGGCAAAGCCAGCATTTATTGCCCAGCCTTAATTACCCTTGATAAGGTGGTGGTGAACCATCTCCTTGAACCACTGCATTCCATGTGGTGAAGGGGCTCCCACAGCGCTGTTAGATAGGGAGTTCCAGGTGTTACAATTCCCATTGAGACCGATAACTTTAAACAAGAGATTTGAATTCCCAGTGACCTACTTAAACGTATTGCATGACAAGATTTCAAGTTTTAACAAAGAAACTAATAGTAACATTGACTAAACATTACTTAGTAGGCAACTAATACTCTATATTACAGAAACAATAACTCTTAAACATGACCAGTAACCCCATGCCACATACATTTACTTCACAGCACACTCTCCACAGACTTACAGTTTTAATAGGAAACAGTGTACAGTCACTGCCAGCTTCTGAGTGGTTTACTTCTCCTCATTTCGCTCAATCATAACATCCAGTGACCATTGACGGTCCTCTCCCTCAGTCCCTGAGAATTCCAAAACTTTTAACTGTAAGAGCCACTTTGCTGATTTCTTCTCCCAGTGTCGCCAGGGTAAATCTTCCAGAATCTTTAGAATGCCATGGGATGCCTCTGTTCGACTAGAAACTGTCCTCCCTCCCACATTCTGCCTGGTAGCTCACAGAAAACTCTCAGCCTTCTCTTCTGACCTTACCAGCTGCAGCCTTTTGTCTTTACGAGAACCCCTCCGCCCCCTCTCTTTTTCTGTTCAAAAACTTGGAGACTGAAAGTCTGTCCACAGTTAACCCAGCTGCTCTTGTCTATGTTTTCAGAGGTGAACGTTTTGCATCTTGCTCTCAGTAAGTCTCAACCCCAGCTGCCCTGACCCCTTGGTACCCAAGCACCCAGGCTTGTTGTCAGGAGAATTCACATGATCACATGACCCTCTTCACGCCTGTATTTTACCTTGAATTAAAGAGAGAGTTCCAAAGCAAAATCATCATATGCAGGATTTTGACCCAGTTATGGTGAAGCAGCTGCAATATATTTTATGTCAGGATGATGTATGACTTTGAGGGAAACATTGAGGTGGTGTTCCCATGTACTTGCTGCCTTTTAGTGGTTAGAGGTTGTGAGTTTAGGATGCGCTGTCGAAGAAACCTTTACCAAATGCCAGGTTGCACCAGTGGTGCAGGGAGTGAATATTTAAGGTGATGCATGGAGTGGCGATCCAAGTGGGCTGCTTTGTCCAGGATGATGTTGAGCTTTTTGAGTGTCGTTGGAGCTGCACCCAGACAGGCAAGTGAAGGGTATTTCATCACATTCCTAACTTGTGCCTTGTTGGTGGTGAAAAAGCTTTGAGGAGTAAGGCAGTGAGTCACTCACCACAGAACTCAGCCTCTGACCTGCTCTGGTAACCACAATGGGCTGAATTTTTGGGACCCTCTGGGAGTGGAGGTGGAGGGGGTGCCCAGAAATACCAGCCCTGGGTGGCGTATCATTTTCAAGATGCCAATCCTTGAATCCTGCTCTTCTCCCAAATGAGGCCAATTTAACTAGTTGAAAAGCTTAATAAGAGATTGTGGAAGGGGGAGAGAGTAGAATATTTAACACAGGTTCCAGAAGATGTCAATTTCTGAACAGCTGAAGGAAGTGAGGAGCCAGTCAAGGCTTCCCCCGGGTATCGCCCCAGCTCCATCAGAGGGTCAGCAGTGTGATGCCCATAGCACTGCTCAGGTGGCAGGGTGAGTGAGCACTCAAGATCAAACGGGGTTACCATCCTTTTAAAATCCTGGGGCAGAAGAGCAGGGTCAAGGCTGCCAATTGCAACAGGGTGGCCACCTGTCTAAAAGGAAAGTTGCAGCTGGCACTGTGGTACAACTGTCAGATTTTGGGCCCTGTGGCAATGAGGGCCAACACCCTCTCTGCAGGAGGGACAGAACTCCGGGTGTCAGGAGGGCAATGGAGAGTTAACACCTCACAACACTGGTCGCCATATCCTGCCAGTAACCTTCAAAGTCACTGTAGCCTTGAACTTTTTTGTTTCAGGTTCCTTCCAAGGATCAGCTGTGGACCTGGATAGCGTCTTGCACAATGCTGCACACCACTGCACCTCACTGGTCATCGAGCCTTCTTTGCCAGAGCCAGACAGCACATTCCTTTGATGGACGCATCCTCCCAGGGACAGAGGGCGTTGTGCTCTGCCTCCATTACTGGATTACCCCAGGTGCAGGGTATTATCCATTGAACCCATGTAGCCAGTAGGGCACTCAAAAATTGGCCAATGAGATCCATCAACAGGAAGAGCTCTCACTTCCTCAACGACCAACTGGTCTGCAACCACAGGAAGAACTTCCACCAAGTATGGACTCGTTTTCCATGGCAACTGCCATGACTCCTTCATCCTCCAATAGTCCAGGCTGCCACAGACTTTCAGTGCAATCCCCAGTGTGTGTGGATGGATCCTTGGGGATAAGGGAAATCCCCTGAAGAGATGGCTACTCACTCCTCTATGGTAGCCTCATACAGAGGCACAGAGGAGATATAACCAATGCCACCTGTTCAGCAGGACAGCCATTGAGCAGACCATTGGACTTCTGAAGATGTGGTTCAGGTGCCTCGACTGGCCAGATAGTGCCCTACAATAGCCTGCTGTAAGGGTCTCTGCCATTGTGGTGGTCTGCCGTGCTGCCCAAAGCATAGCCCTCCAGTGAGGTGTGGACCTTGAGAGCGGTGAGGCCTTGGATGAAGACAGCTCATAGGGTGAGGAACAGGAAGGGAAAGAGGAGGGAAGTGACGCCGATGCATGATGAGATAGCCTCCTCCTGCCACCTTCTGGGATGAGGATCTCCTTCCTCTTCCTCACAGCCTCCAGCATTAGAATTAGGTCAGCGTCAATGAAGCAAGGGACTGCCCTATCCCAGGTACCAGCCCCCACTTCTCCTATGATAGTGGAAGGCTTTGGCACAAACAGCAGATCTCTTCCCCCAGAACAACCAGCAGCCTTAGTGGTGGCTGCCGTGAGGAGTCTAAATCAGTCATCCACATCATTTGACCTAACGTCATTTCTGCCTTCACTGACTGGAAGTAGACAGGAAACTCATCTCCATATCAGGTAAGGGCTCACCCCTGCAAAAATCTGAACGTTAATCAGTTTTCCCCTGCTGGAGGCCAGTTTCTGACCCCAAAACAGACTCGGCTCCTCTTTCCTGCCTCTGTGGTGAAAATTCAGCCCAGTATTTATGTGGTTGGTCCGTTTAATTTTCTGGTCAATGGTGATGCCCAGTGTATTGATAGTGTGAGGTTTGACAGTAGTAATGCTGTTGGATGTCATGGGGAGGTGGTTAAACTCACTCTCTTGTTGGAGATGGTCATTGCCTGGCACTCCTGTGGCACGCATCTTAGTTGCCATTTATCAGCCCAACCCTGAATGCTGTCCAGATCTTGCTGCAGTTCGGCACAAACTGCATCATTATATGAGGAGTTGTGAATGGAACCAAAAAACTGCAATCATTCTCACGTCCGACCCTAATGCTGGAGGGAAGGTTGTTGATGAAGCAGCTGAAAATGGTTAGGGCTAGGACACGGCTCTGAGGAACTCCTGCAGCGATGTCCTAGGGCAAAGATGATTGGCCAACCAACAACCAAGATCCTCTTCCTCTGCCAGGTATGACTGCAGCCATTGAAGCATTTTCCCCCAATTCCTTTTGACTTCAATTTTATGAGGGTTCCTTGATGCCACACTTAGTCAAAACATCCCTTGATGTCATGGACAATCAAACATACCTCACCTCTGGAATTCAGCCTTTTAGTTCATATTTGGACCAAGGCTGTAATGAGGTCTGGACCCGAATGGTCTTGAGCATTGATTAGCAGATTAATGGTGAGTAAGTACCACTTGTTAGCACTGTCAACTACACCTTCTCACACTTTGCTGATAATTGGGAGTAGGCTGATGGGAGTGTGGATAATTGGCCAGATTGGATTTGTCCTACTTTTTATGGCAGGACATACCTGGGCAATTTCCATTTTGTCAGGTAGATACCAATGTTGTAGCTGCAACTGGAACAGCTTGTCAAGAGGCGGATCTAGTTCTGTACCCCACGGCTTCAGCAGTACAGCAGGATGTTATTGGGGTCCATAGTCTTTTCTGTATCCTGTGCACTCACCAGTTTCCCAGTATTATGTGCAATGAATTGAATTAGCTGAAGATTGGTATCTATAATGGTAGGGACCTGAGAAGGAGACTGAATTGGATCATCCGCTCAGCACTTCTGGCTGAAGATGGGTGCAAATATTTCAGTTTTGTCTGTTCCACTCATGTGCTAGGCTCCACTCTCACTGAGGGTAGGGATATTCATGGAGCTTGCTCCTCCCATTAAAAGTTTGATTGTCCACCACCCCTTTCCATTTGATTTGGTATGAGACAGCAGAAGCATAGTGTGCAAGTATAAGTGAAAGGAGCTAGATTTAGAAAGGAGGTAAGGAAGTGTTATTCATCAACAACATGGTCATTTTTTTTGCAATAACTTAACAAGGGCAATTGTAGGGGCAAGTAGCTCAGAATTCCTTGAGATCAAATTGAACAAGTATCTTTGAGAGACACAATCAGTTGCCATGGTGAGGATGGGAGAAAAGAGAGTGAAATAGGTTTTGGGACAGGTTTTCTGGCATGACTTCCAGGAAACTCCTGAGGAAAAGTAAAAGTAGAGACCTGGATATCTAGGTCTCCACTTCTTTTATCCGATCTTTGTGTCATGTTGTTTGCCACAAGCAACAACATGGCATATTTGGCACAGCAAACAAACCTTAGTGGAGCATTCCACTGATGCAATATTGAACAAGATTCATGTGTGGGAGCAAGTATTTCCACGTTTGAGTCTGCTTGCTGTATGTGATTCTTTGTGTCTCATTTCTTCCTACTGCACCCACTTAATCATTTCTTTTACACTTGAAATGTGAGCATTTAAAGTTAGAGGCAGGGCTGGCGAACTCGAAGTATATGGTGGTTTTCCCAGTGGTTCAACGGGTTTCTGAAGTGAGCATCCAGCCACAGGACCCAGGGAGGTCACATCTCCAATACATGTTCTGTGCTGAGCTAGCTGAACTTAAAAATGGTACTGTTTGGTCAATGAGAGGAAAATACTGATTCTCCTCATTCAGTGATTCCTGCTAAAAGTACAGTTGTGAACATCACATTTTAGAACTTAGTTGCTATGATCATGATCATCATCATCACCATGCGTTCTTCCTGAAGGTAGGTCCTTGGTTCATGGTTTTCTCTGTATTTCTGTTCTGTACCAGTCTTTTCATTTTCTGATAACGTCCTTCAATTTTCAAGCCATCCAGCATTGATATTCCTTCTTTCCTCTTCCTCTTTTTCCTTGAAATCTTTCCTCCATATCGTCTCTTAATAGTCTGTTTCCTCTTAATATGTTCCTTGCCCCAGTCTGTCTGCCTTTTCCTGGGGAAGTGGGGTGGGTGGCAATGAAAACATTAGTCAGATTTTCCGCTGACAAAGCCCTTGTAGCAAGCTTAGAAGGAGGATAACAGGAGCTAGTAGATAGACTAGTAACAGCAGGCATGAACATCGACAAACCAAAGTGATGCAAATCACAGAATCATAGAATTTTAATAGCACAGAAGGAGGCCATTCGGCCCATTGTGTCTGTGCTGGCTCTCCAAGTGAGCATTATGACCTAATGCCATTGCCCTGCCCTTTCCCCATACACTTGCACATTGTTTCTATTCAAATAATCATCTAATGCCCCCTTGAATGCCTTGATTGAACCTGCCTCCACCACACTTCCAGGCAGTGCATTCCAGACCCGAACCATTTGTTGTGTGAAAAAGCTTTCTTCTCACGTCGCGTTTGCTTCTTTTGCAAAACATTTTAAATCTATGCCCTCTCATTCTTGATCCTTTTATGAGCTTCTCCCTATCTACTCTGTCCAGCCGCCTCGTGATTTTGAACATCTCTATCAAATCTCCTCTTACTCTTCTTCTCTCCAAGGAGAACAGTGCCAACCTCTCCAATTTATCTTCGTAACTGAAGCTTCTCATCCCTGGAACCATTCTTGTAAACCTCTTCTGCGTTCTCTCCAATGTGTTCAAATCTTCCCTATAATGTGGCGCCCAGAACTGTACACAATACTCCAGTTGAGGCCTAATGAGTGTCTTATATAAATTCAGCATAACCTCCCTGCTCTTGTAGAGGGGCTCTTGCCCCTATTAATAAAGCCCAGGATCTTATATGCTTTATTAACTGCTCTCTCCACCTTTTCTGCCACCTTCAATGATCTATGCACATATACACCCAGGTCTTTCTGCTCCTGCATCCCCTTGAAAATTTCATGCCTTATTTCATATTGTCTGTCCATGTTCTTCCTACCAAAATGCATCAGCTCACGCTTTTCCACATTGAACTTCATCTGCCACCTATTTGCCTACTCCACCAACTTGTTTATGTCCTTTTGAAGTTCTACACTGCCCTCCTCACAGTTTACAACACTCCCAAACTTTGTATCATCTGCAAACTTTGAAATTGTCCCCTGCACACCAAAATCTAGATCATTATATACATCAGGAAAAGCAAGGGTCCCAATACCGATCCCTGGGGAACTCCATTACAAACCTTCCTCCAGCCCGAAAAATATCCATTGACCATTATTTTCTGCTTCCTATTTTTCAGTCAATTTTGTATCCACATTGCTACTGTCCCTTTTACTCCATGAGCAATAACTTTTCTCACAAGTCTGTTGTGTGGCACTGTATCAAATGCCTTTTGAAAGTCCATATACACCACATCAACAGCATTACCCTCATCAACCTTTTCTGTTAACTCTTCAAAAAACTACTCCAGCAAGTTAGTTAAACACGATTCCCCCTTTAGAAATCCATGCTGGTTCTTCCTTATAAACCCATATTTTTCCATGTGACTAATTCTTTCCCAAATAATTGATTCTAGAATCCTGTCTCACCACTGAAGTTACACTGACTGGCCTGTAATCGCTGGACTTATCCTTGCAATCTTTTTTGAACAAGGCACCTCCCCTGAGTTTAGGGAAGACTGAAAAATTATGGCCAGTGCCTCTGCAATTTCTACTCTCACTTCTTCAGTATCCTTGGATGCATCTCGCCCGGCCCCAGTGCCTTGTCAACTTTAAATACCGGCAGTCTATTCAACACTTCCTCCTTACCAATTATAAACCCTTCTAGTGACAGAGTTTCCTCATCTGTCACCATGGCCTGGGTAGCATTTATCTCCTTGGTAAAGACAGATGCAAAGTATTCATTTAATACCTCAGCCATGGCTCCTTCGTCCATGTATAAATTCCCTTTTAGGTTCCTAATCGTCTCTACTCCTCCTTTTACCACCCTATTACTGTTTATGTGCTTATAGAAGACTTGGTGATTTCTCTTTATGTTGGCTACCAGTCTTTTCTCATAATCCCTCTTCGCTTCTCTAATATGCTTTTTCACCTCCCCTCTGAACCTTCTGTATTTTCTACCTGACACCTGTCATAAGCACACTTTTTATTTTTTATCCTAATTTCTACCTCCTTTTTCATCCAGAGAGCTCTGGATTTGTTTGCCCTACCCTTTCTTTTCAATGGAATATATCTTGACTGTGCCCGAACCAATTCTTTATTGAAAGTAGCCCATTGTTCAGCTACTGTTTTTCCTGCCAATCTTTCATTCTAGTCTATCTGGCCCAGCTCCGTTCTTGCCCCATTGAAGTCGGCCCTCGTCCAGTTAATTATTCTTACTCTAGATTGCCTATCGTCCTTTTCTATCATCATCCTAAAACGTACAATACAATGATCACTGTCTCTTAAATGTTCCCCCACTGACACTTCATCTACTTGGCCCACCTCATTTCCAAGAACCAGGTCCAACAGTGTGTCTTTTCTTGTTGGATTGGACACATACTGCTGTAGAAAATTTTCCTGAACACAATCTAGGAACTTTTGCCTCTCTCCACCCTTTACACTACCATTGTCCCAGTCTATATTCGGGTAATTAAAATCACCCATTATAACTACTCTATAATGCTGGAATCTCTCTGTAATTTCCCTGCAGATTTGTTCTTCTACGTCCTTCTCACTAATTGGTAGTCTATAGACTACACCATGCGATGTAATTGACCTTTTTTGTTCAATAGCTCTAGCCAAATTGATTCTGTCCTTGAACCCTCAGGGACATCCTTTCTCCAGCACTACAATGCCCTCCTTAACCAATACCGCCACCCCTCCTCCTTTTCTTCCTTTCCTATCTTTTCTAAACACCTTGTACCCAGCAATATTTAACACCCAGTTCTGCCCTTCCTTGAGCAAGGTCTCTGTTATCGCCACAGCATCATATTTCCACATGGCAATCTGCACCAATTTTGTTTACTATACTCCGTGCATTCACATACATGCATAGTAACCCTGGTTTCGATTTTGTTGCTTTCTCCCGTACCCCAACTTGACCTATCAACTTACTATTCTCTATACTAGTGCTATCTGTCCCTCCCAGTATTTTGTACACCCTGGTATTCCTTTCTAATATTTTCTCTTGGTTCCCACACCCCTGCTGAGTTAGTTTAAAGACCTTCCAACAGCACTAGCAAAATGCCCCGCAAGGAACTCAGTCCCAGCTCTGTTCAGGTGCAACCCGTCTGCCTTGTACAGGTGCCATCTCCCCCAGAGTCAATCCCAGTGTCCCAGGAATCTAAAGCCCTTCCTCCTGCACCATCTTTCCAGCCACACATTCATCTGCCTTATCCTCCAATTTCTGTACTCACTGGCACCTGGTACTGGGAGTAATCCGAAGATTACTACATTTGAGGTCCTTTTTGCTAATTTTCTACCTAGCACCCTAAATTCTGATTGCAGGACCACATCCCCCTTCTACCTAAGTCATTGGTACCAATGTGGACCACGACCTCTGGCTGTTTACCCTCCCCCAGAAGAATGCCCTGCAGCCGCTCTGTGACATCCTTGACCATGGCACCAGGTTGGCATCATACCATCCTGGAGTCTACGGCCACAGAAACGCCTATCTGCACCCCTAACTAATGAATCCCCTATTGCTATAGATTGCTTGCTCCTCTTCCCCACCTGGACAGCCAAGCCACTCATGGTGCAACAAACATGGCTCTGACTGCACTCCTCTGAAGAACCAGCACCCTCACCAGCTTCCAAAACGGAAAACCGATTTGTGAGCGGGACCCCAAGGGACTCCTGCACTACCTACCTACTTCTCTTGGACTGTCTGCTGGTCACCTATTCCTTCTCTGTCTCCAAGTCCTTAAGCTGCGGTGTGACCACCTCTCTGAACGTGCTATGCACGTAGCTCTCAGCCTTGCGGATGTGCCACAGTGACTCCAGCCACCGCTCGAACTCTGAAACCCAGAATTCAAGTTTCTGCAGCTGGCAGCATTTCCTGCAAGTGTGCTCGTCTAGGACATCGGTAGCATTCATGACTTTGCACATATTACAGGACAAGCATTTCACTCAACCAAGCTGCCCTGCCATGTCTAAACTCTACTTCCCTTACGTTAACTTTATTCTACTTTGGATTTTTTATATTACTTTATTATATTGGCCCTAAATTTTCCTTATTCCCTGGCGCTTCTCAGTTAAATCCAAGTACAGCAACTTGTTTAAAAATATTATACTTTTCTAATTTACACACCAGGCCCTACTTACCAAGGCTGCCGCTTTTTCTGAGGAAAGGTAGAAAAGGAAAGAAGCACCTCCTCCCTTGTCACCGAACTCTCTGTCACCTCTGCTCTCAAACTCTTGCCGCTTCTCGCGCTGTTTTTATAGCTCTTTGCTCTCCTCTAGGTGTCACTAGGAGCCTGTCCCAGGGTCCTCCTCTCACTCTCCTCTAGGTGCTGCTGCCTGCCTGTTCGAGGGTGGTCCTCTTGCACTCTCCTCTAGCTGCGGCTCCCTGCCTGTCCCAGGGTCCTCTTCTTGCACTCTCCAATATCCCAAAATCACCAAGAAATATTCATATATTCATAGAAGGAAAAGTACTAGACCAGGTGCAAGAATTCTACTATTTATGAAGCTTAATATCTGCAGATAAAAGGCGCAACAAAGAACAAGGATAGCAATGGAAAATGCTGTATTTCGTAAGAAGAGACGGTTGCTAATCAGAATTCTGAATAAACAACTCAAGGAGCGACTTGTAAAGAGGTTGATTTGGAATGTTGTTTTATATGGGTGTGAGACTTGTACCTTATAGAATGAAACCAACTTGCTAAATAGCTTTGAAATGTGGATTTGGAGGAGAATGGAAAGGATCAGCTGGACAGAAAAAATAAAATTATGAAGTGCTGAGGAGAGTAAACAAACAGGAATTTGCTGAACTTCATTAAGAAAAGGCAGGGAGTTTTAAGATACACACATTTGAATAATTTCAACTCACTTTGATGCAAACATTTTCATACTGAATATTTTTTGCTTAATCGCAGATTTTTGGTTTGCATCAGAAACAATTTATAGGTCATTATTGGAAAGAAGTATTGAATATGTTACAAATATGAAGTTTGTAAGATTCTGCTTTGGGACTCTCTCTTTAATTTAGGGTAAAATGGAGGAATGAACAGGGTTATATGACCTGTTGTGAATTCTGCCCAACAAAAAGCTTGGGTGGATTCATTGTTAAAGGTTAAAAGGGGGTCCAAGTTGATTTATTGGGAAGAAGGTGCAAGATATTCACACTTGTAAACATTGACTGGGTCAGCTGTGCTGACGGTGGACAGACTGTTAGTCTCCAAGTCACAGAGAGGTATTAGGAATTTCAGGTTTTGTAAACAGTTATACTATCAGTTGTGTATTTGGTTCCAAGGTAGAACGGAGTTAGGGGTTTAGAAGATAGTCAGAATTTCTATCTGGATAAATTCCCATCTAATTCATATTGCCATGGAGATGGGCTTTGAGACAGGAAGAGGCCACAGAAAGCCATTGTAGTATCAGCTTAAAGGTTTTTCTTAAGATCCCTGAACCTCACAGGCGTGGTCAATCTGCAAGAATCTAGGAGAGCGAGAGAGAGCATGAAGATAGAAGCAGCTAGTCCTGCACCTTAAGCAGAGAAAATCTGGCCCTGTCAGGCACCACATAAAACAGGTGGGAGCTCACACTCAGATTGAAAAAACTGAGTTCATGAGGGTTTAAACAAGATTGGAGGATTCGCCTAGCTTGGCTAGAGGGAAGAATCTCTGGTTCATCCCTCACCATAAAGGTCCAAGGATTAGAAGTTATCAGATTGGCAAAGGGAAAAGGAAGCAAGCCTTTGGGAGCTGAGAATAGCTTTGGACTGGCTCCTGGAGAATGTAGCGCCCATCTAAGGGATAGAATAAAGTAAAACCATGGAGGGTGATTTTCTATGCTTTTAAAAGCTAAATGAAGAATCATTTCTGTACTTTAGAGTATAAGTTGCCTACTTTATAATGTTTAGATAGTGTTGCTTTCAGTTTGTTTATTACAGTAAAATTCTTAAAATTTGAAATCTTGTGTGATCCTTTCAGTCAACCACTGGAAATTCGAATATCTTTCTAAAGATTATCGGTCTCCAAGGGATCATAACAAATACATAAGAGGTCAGAAAGCAGTAACAGCTGCGTGAAGGAGGTTGGCAAGATTTGATAATCTTGCATTTCTTAAATGCTGAAATCCTTCTAAAAATATTTATTTTCTTTTCTTTTATTTTTAAAGATTTCATTTATTTTTGGCTGAGGTAAATGTAGAATTAAAAGAAACATTATTCATTTCGTTTCAGATTCCTGGTAAATCGCACTGAATAACAACTGATTTATGTGTAATTCGTTGGCAATGTACCTCCTTGATTGCTGTGCTTTCTTTTTTATCATTTGTAGGCAGACACAGATAATCCAGACTAAATTACTGAAGGCAGATTTTCATGGAGCCATTGTGACGGGTACGTATATATTTGATGTTTAGTAAGTAAGTTATGCAGAATCGATAGCAAGGAAGATAAACTCTAAGATGTAGAATATGCATCAATTTTATATGTAAGGTAACATCATAGCTATAGTGTTCAATTCTTCTAACTCGTACAAATTAGACTGGAGGAGTACAGGTTGTTCTCCTTAGAGTAGAAAAAGTATTAGAGGAGATTTGACACGGATGTTTAAAATCATAAAATGTTTAAATCATGTAAATAAAGAGAAACTGCTTCCAATTGTTGGTTAATAACCAAGGGCACAAATTTGAAGTGATTTATTGTAAAAGAACCAGAGGCGACTTGAGGAAAAACTTACACAATGAGTGGGTTCAGGCTTGGAATGCATTGCCAGATAGAGTGGTAGATATAGATTCAATAAATAATTGAAGGAGAAAAATTTGCAGCAATATGGAGAAAAGCGGGGCAGTGGGACTACTGGTTTGCTCTTCAGAAGTGCAGATGCAGACTCAATAGGCTGTATAGTCTATACCTGTGCTGTACTATTTTATGATCTAGATTTCAACTACAAATGATATTTCTGACTTTGCCGAAGAAACACTAATTTCTTTGCCTGCATTGTGTGTTGATTCCTGCTACTGCTGAACTATAGTATCTTAACAAGTTCTAGAGGCCGCTGGGAAGAAAACAGAATACATTATAAAAGATCAAAGAATGTTCCCTTCAATTTTTTTTTAAGAAAAGGTATAAAGGATATATTACAGCCTACCTCATTGATACAGTCTTTTTTTAAGTTCTCCCTTCAATGTGCTGTTCAAAAAATGGGTTGTATATACAATTATATATTAAGGAAAATAATCCCTCAAATGATCCTAGGAAGCTATAACTGGGAAGTTAGATTGCGCAGCTCTGAATTATAATTCTACTTATACCACACGAGCCTTTAATGTAACCCTATCAGTATATCCTTCTATTCATTTTTCCACATGAATTATGATTACAATCTGGAATATGTTGCCTGAAATAATGGTGGAAGCAAATTCAGTAGTAACCCAATACATAAAGAGAGAAAAAAAGAAAAGAGCCCAGGAGCAGGATTGGTTGAATACCTCTACTAACAAGTGGGCACAGTCATTACCATCGGTATCGAAGATGACCATTTTTTGTGTACATAGATCAGTTCTCTTTTGTGCATTTTAACATGGTTGTGGAGCCCGATTGCAAACCTGCATGCCTTTCCACAGTGCAGTCAAGGATGAATTGTCGGATTTTGTTTAGACTGCGTGCCCAGTCTTTCTAGCTAGCCCAATGTTCCTCATTGTAAGGCCGGCAAGCCAGTGCTGGCTCCCATCGATGCTAAGTGCAGCTCTCCAACCAGTGGTACAATGATGCCAGAGCGGAGTTCTGGCACATCCAACTAGGACCAGGAGAGCAGTGTGTGGTGGAGTGGAGTGACAGGGTTCCAGGGAGGAGAGACTGGCTGTAAGGCCTGGCGCACGAGAGGCTGGCTGCGAAGTTCAGGGTCTTGGGAAGGAGAGGCTGGCTCTGAAGTCCGGGGCCCCAGTGAGGAGTGACTGGCTGCAAGATCCAGTGCCCCAGGGAAGAGTGTCTGAGTGAGTGAGTCAGTGTGCGTCATTGTGTGTGTGTGTGGGAGTGTGCATCTGTGTGTGTGTGTGTGTGGGAGTGTGCGTGTGTGGGAGTGTGCGTCTGTGTGTGTGTGTGGGAGTGTGCGTCTGTGTGGAAGTGTGCGTCTGTGTGTGTGTGGGAGTGTGCGTCTGTGTGTGTGGGGGAGTGTGCGTCTGTGTGTGTGGGGGAGTGTGCGTCTGTGTGTGTGGGGGGGAGTGTGCGTCTGTGTGTGTGGGAGTGTGCGTCTGTGTGTGTGTGTGGGAGTGTGCATGTGTGTGTGCGTGTGTGTGGGAGTGTGCATGTGTGTGTGTGTGTGGGAGTGTGCGTCTGTGTGTGTGTGTGAGAGTGTGCGTCTGTGTGTGTGTGTGGGAGTGTGCATCTGTGTGTGTGTGGGAGTGTGCGTCTGTGTGTGTGGGGGGGGAGTGTGCATCTGTGTGTGTGTGGGGGAGTGTGCATCTGTGTGTGTGTGGGGGGGGGAGTGTGCGTCTGTGTGTGTGTGTGGGGGGGAGTGTGCGTCTGTGTGTGGGAGTGTGCGTGTGTGTGTGGGAGTGTGCGTGTGTGTGTGGGAGTGTGCGTGTGTGTGTGGGAGTGTGCGTGTGTGTGTGGGAGTGTGCGTGTGTGTGTGTGGGAGTGTGCGTGTGTGTGTGTGGGAGTGTGCGTGTGTGTGTGTGGGAGTGTGCGTGTGTGTGTGTGGGAGTGTGCGTGTGTGTGTGTGGGAGTGTGCGTGTGTGTGTGTGGGAGTGTGCGTGTGTGTGTGGGAGTGTGTGTGTGGGAGTGTGCGTGTGTGTGTGTGTGGGAGTGTGCGTGTGTGTGTGTGTGGGAGTGTGCGTCTGTGTGTGTGTGGGAGTGTGCGTCTGTGTGTGTGTGGGAGTGTGCGTCTGTGTGTGTGTGGGAGTGTGCGTCTGTGTGTGTGTGGGAGTGTGTGTGTTGGCGGGAGATCAATTTGTATCCAGGAAATGGGCCCGCTCCTTCAGGAGTGAGCCGATCCTGACAGCGGCCTCCGTCCAGGGAAGTATCACCTGGCATTTCTATGCAGTTGGCTACTGGAAGTGTTCAAGGTGCAGCTGCCATCGCAGTAGGATGTGGCATGTGCCAACACCTCCTCTGGAGAGAGAAGCACGTTCTGAAGATAAATCCCTCACCCTAGCACTGAGGTGCAGCCAAGTCAGTCCACTTCAAGCCTGCATTTCCCCAGAAAGTGCAATGTATTCTGCTTTGCAATTAATGTCCTTTCTTCCTTTGTGTTATCACAAGCAGGAATGAATCAGGCAATGGCCTCTATTATAGTGGTCGATGTGACTTTCACATTGCAGGTTTTTTGATAAAGTGGCCCTTTGCTTGAAAAATAGTGATGATCACTGATCCCCTTGTCCTTTGCTGCCTGTATTCTTTGCTGTTCTAAGAAAACACCGTTGCTGCTTGAGATTGCTCCCCAGGTAGTCTTTCTTGTGCATTTTCTCCCAATCTGGTGAACATGCCGCATTTCTTGAGTTTCGCCTTCAAGGTGACCTTGAACTTTAAGCTTGGCCTATCTGGCAGGCAGTGTCCAAGCTTAAGCTGTGAGTACAGGACCGGCTTAGGGATTTTATTATCAGTCTCAGGCACAGTAGGCCAAATGGCCGCCTCCTGTGCTGTATCATTCCCACTCTGGTGGGAGGGTGGATCCTTCTTTAACAGGTAGCTTTTTTTGTAAACCGTTTTCAGATGCAGTGCTATATTTCTTGTTAGAGATTAAATAAGCTAGTAATGAGGTTCATAAATCGACTGTCAATCTATGTTGGTTTATGTTCCCACAGCGATAGCAACTCATGATTTTTATAGCAAATTTCTTGATTTTTAAAAGTTTGTCGATTGATTTATGAGATGGTGGAGTTGACATGTCTGTTACCGGCAAGGATACATTAAGGGTTTGATCTTTCATTTTCCCTAGATAATCATTAGATCCAGCTGGTTTTTAAAGTGTAAAATTAATTTGTTTTTGCAAAGTGAGCATGTGCAAGCACCAATTGTAATTATCATTCTGTAAGCATAAAGAAAAGTTCAGCTAAAAATTTTTGGTGAGATCAGATTTTTATTTAAAAATCTTTACATTACAGTGGTGAAATCCAAGTGTCCCTCCTATGTAGGGGTCACAGGAATTATTCTACAGGAAATGAAACACATCTTCAAGATTATCACTGAGGAAAATAAGCTTAAAGGTATTGTAAATTTTGGACCTGTCCCATAAGTGTATTCCACACTCTTTACAATGAAAACTTTATAGTTACTGTCCAATATCGAGTTGCACCATAGCATAGCTTGGATCATGGCAATAAAACCCTGAAATAAATGAACAGGATAAACTCTCGCATGTTTCCATTTTTATTTTTCCAATCTTCTAAATACTTTTCTGGTATATTATCTCACTGATTCTTCAACTTAGACTTGGTTTATTGAGGGATAAACATTAGCCAGGACTATGGAGATAATTCCTCTGCTCCTTCTTCAGAATAGTGTCATGGCATCTTTTGCATTCATCTGCAGGGATCCTATTTAAAATCTGATCTGAAAGACAGCACCTCCACCAGCATAGCGCACTCTCAGTACCTCACTGGGGCATTCACCCTGATTTTTAAGCGCAAGGCCTGTATTGGGACTTGAATCCAGAACCTTGTGGCTCAGAGGTGAGAGTGCGACCAACTGAGCCATGCATGGCTGATACAGTTTCTGACCAGTTATAAGCTTAAAAGGCAAATACTTTTTCTTGCTAAGTCTAGCTCTTTTACAAAGCTGACTGGCCTTGTGTTTCTTGTTCTCGTTTCCTAACTGAATAAATAAACAAGTTTGATTTCTGACATTTCCTGTCTTGGGATTGGGCAATTAAACCAGCTACCAGTGGAGTATCCTAGCAACTGTCTCCCAGTGTTTGTCAAATGAATAAGCCTATCTGAAGTAAAAGCAGGAATACTGGATGAACTCAGCAGGTCTGCCAGCATCTGTGGAGAGAGGAATAGGGGAGGCAGTGACATAGTGGTATTGCCACTGGACTAGTATTCCAGAGACCCAGGGTAATGCTCTGAGGACCTGGGTTCAAATCTCACCACGGCAGATGGTGAAATTTGAATTCAAAGAAAATCTGGACTTAAAAGTTTGACCACAAAACCATTGCCGATTATCATAAAGACCAATCTGGTCCATTAGGGAAGGAAATTTGCCGTCCTTAACCATCCCATGAACAAATAACCTCTCTTTAGTTCCAAAGAAGAGCTCTGTTGTATTCGAAACATTAACTCTGTTTCTCTCTCCACAGATGCTGCTAGACCTGCTGAGTTTTTCCAGCACTTTGTTTCAACTTCAGATTTCCAGCATCTGTAGTATTTTGTTATTTAAACCTATCTGAGAGATGTGTTAACACTTATTGTTGCAGTTTGAAGCGGTATGTAAGTAGAAACAGTCCACAAACTGGGTTGTCTAGTTTTAATACACATCCTTTCCAACCCTCCCTCCAGCTGAAAGTGAATTTAGACCCTACTGAGTAAAAGTAAACTTTAAAGTATCATATTATTGAAAATCATACCACGGTCCTTCTGTAACAAAATAGAGCTCAAAACAGGACAACTTGTTATCCCAATGTGGTCAATTTAATTCTGGTAGAGCTAGCTAAAGAATAGCTCAGCTAAAATAAAGTTTGACTTAGCCTGTTATATACAGTAATTTGTATTTAGTGCAGTGTAAGCTCAGTGTGTGAAACTAATCCTATTTTGAACTTCAAGTTTTGTAGCCATAACTTCAGTCAAAGGCAGTTAACTGGAAGCCATATGTGGATAATTGATGGATTGCAAAGCATAAATTAATGGTTCTGGGCTTGTACAAATTCCTCAAATTAGTGATTTGTAATCATCCCTAGATATCAATTATTCTCTGTTTTACATATAAGTTGTAAATGTTGTTGTTATTTCTTAAAACATTGATTCTGTGGTAGTAGTGGCATCACCACCTGTCTCCCCAGCATATTTTTATTAAATTGTAACTTATGTTGTAAAGTATTCAGATACCAAAAGTATTGAAGCAACTTTGAAATTGGATTTTGCACATTGATCTAAACACTTCATTTTATTCTACTTCTGCAACCAGTTATTCCCAAGCAAAACAGTGTCTTCAGTGTGGAAATCGATGGCTTTGTTTCCTATATCTACGGCAGCAAGTTTCAACTGAGATCAAGTGAACGTTCTGCTAAGAAATTTAAAGGGAAAGGAAGCATAGACCTTTAAATCCAGAGCGGTGCAGCTGATGTCCAATAGCAACTGCAGCCATTGGTTTCTTGACACAGTTTCACTGGAAGAGATGTGACCCTGTATGTTCAGTTCTATCAGCGGAAGCATGAATCGATTGTCTTGTCTGCTAGGATTTTTTTTAAGCTTGCAGCACCATTCTCTATCAGATTCCTGCACTCATTGCTGGGCAATGAAAGGATTTGTCACAACATTCAGTAAACGTGTCCGGATGTACATTATCTTTTCAGACAGTGAATTACCACATACTGAAAACAATTTTTGTTTACGAAATGTTTGGTTTTATTAAAGTTCATTAAAATATAAAAGCCAAAAATAAATCATTGGTAATGTTGAAAGCACCAACAACTTATATTTACATACCTTTAACATGGAAATATGACCCAGTGCACTTCACAGAGGCATAAGAAGAAATGAGGCAACAAATGAGATATTCAGAAGGAGGTGGTGCGTGACCAAAAATTTGGTCAAATAGGTAAGTTTTAAAGAGGGTGGTTTAAAAAAAAAAGGGAAACAGAGAGGTACAAACGATTAAAAGGATTTCCAGAGCATGAGTCCTACAGGGTTGAAGGCATAACTGCTAATAGTGGGGTGAAAAGAGGGGGAGATGCATAGAGGCTGGAATCCAAGAAACAGTTCAGGGAGGATTGTGATGCTGGAGAAGATTATAGAGTTGAGGGACAAGCACAAGGAAGAATTTAAATATGCAAATATTAAGATTGAGACATGGTAGGAGTAAGAACCAATGCAGGCCAATGAAGAAAGGAATCTTGGATGAGTGGAATTTGGTGCAGGTTAGTTTATGAGCACCAAAGTCCATAAACTGATCTGCATATAGAGGCTGCAGGTTAGAAGGCTGGCTAGAAGGAACATTAGAGCACATTTGTCTGGCGATGACACGGATGGATTGTTTCAGCAACAGACGGGTGGAGGCAGTGCTAAGATGTGCAATCTGAAGTTCAGCTCGAGTATGAGCAGGGTACTGACCGGTCTGTTTCAGCCTGAGTCAGTGACCAGAGCGGGATGGTGTTAGGTTCCGCTTCAGAAACAGAAACCTGATATTTGACACTGCCATTGCAGTATGGTTTGTCATTGCTGATTCTGAAAAATAAAGGTTACTGGGTGAGAGCAATGTGTGTGTCCACACCAGTTAAGTAGGAACAAGATGAGACTTGGCTCTGGCAATCTGTCACTGAATAAGCTCGCAGCACTCAATCTGGATTTCTGGGTACAATAATGGGGGAGGTCAGCACCAGTGTTCCTTGTAAAGTTTTGTTCTTTCAGTGCAAATAACTTTCAGATTGCTCCATGGCTGCATACCCCCACACAGCCTAGTGAGGATGTTGGTCAGCGCTTATGGGTCCCACCAAAAAGGCCACAGAATGCCACAAGAGGTGCACCCTCATTATGGTGTGGACACCTGCTGAAACTATTTGCAAGGTAACCCCACCTTGACCCTGGACACTGGTGGGGATGGGATGAGATAAGCAACACAGAATGGTACAGTTAGCAGGAGGATTTTCAGACCCAAAGTGACATTGAGCACAAGAGGCTTAAGATTTTGCTCTTTTGGAATGGCTGGTACAGGAGGGCTGCAGAGTGCTCAGGAATGGAGATGACATGACAGCTTTGTTGATCACCTTCCAATCTCCAGATATTATTCTGACCTCCCTGTGCCTCTGCTTCAAATTGACTCACGCCTCAACCTAAATCTGGCTGATCTTTTGGTCTTGGGCTCCTACACTGTTCTAGACAATACTACTTTCCTCCCATTCACATTGCACCGTCTCATAATGCATCCTGTAGTTTACCTCTTTCTATCTTAAATTAATCCATTTGCAGGCTATAAAATCTCTGCCTTTTTTAATAGCTTACCTGTATTATTGACATTTCCTATTGTTCTTCCTGACGATCTTTGTTTTAATTAGCTTTTCTGTCTGATTTTACTCGCGCGTGCCTGCAGTATATTTCTGGCATTTTCAGTTTTTATTTCAGATTTTAATTTGTTCTATATTATATTTACCTTTAACATGGAAATATTTCACACAGGCGTAAGAAGAAATGAGGCAACAAACGAGATGTTCAGAAGGAGGTGGCAGGTGACCAAAAATTTGGTCAAATAGGTGAACTCTGAACTACAGGAGTTCTTTCTTCCTCCTCCCCACCCCCCTCTCTACATAGTGATGTTTCATTTTAAACAAGTACGATCTTGATGAAGAGTTTGGCAAACCCTATTTTTTATTTGTTTACTAATGTATAATGAAAAGGCACAAATTTTTGTCGAAATGCATCTTGTGCTCCCGAATTTGAATAAACACTCTTTATGAATGCGTTGCCCTGTTAATTTTTTAAAGCCTGCATCCTCCTGTGTGCTATTGCTTTCACTTTCACTTTCATTTTTCGGTTAAGACGTTGAAAAATCTAGTTTATTTGCTTACTAACCATGTACTCCTTTCACAAATCGGCTTTAAAATAAGACAAATGGAACGATGAATTGCTTTCTAGTGGGACTCACGATACTTTATTTGGTTTCTTTGGCAGGTAAGTGGACAATTCCTTCGTCTTTGTTACTACAAATAAGGAAGTCAATTTCTTTGTACGTTGTAAAAGTCGGCCTTTATACCAGGGATTAATCCAGTGGGAGGTGGAAAGATACACAATTACTCTGATTAAAGTTATTTTTGTGAAACAATAAATTTAATAATTGGTATATTACAGATTTCCCAAACCAAATGTCTCCCTGAAGGTTTTACAGTAGTTTTTAAGCTGAACTCTTCTTCAGGAAATAAAAAGTGGCTGTGACTGCTCTCCTAACCTGTATTGTACATAATATTCTAATTTACCAGTTCTGTTCTTTCCTCACCATCCACAAAAACTTTCTGGTCTGGTTGGGGTTTTTTTTGCATAAGCTTCAAACAAATTCCAAAACGAACCAGACAAACTGAAAAATGTTTACCAAAACAGGCAGCACCAAGCCAATTTAAGTAATTGTTTTTTAGACTCCAAAAGAGCAGCTATTCAAATATATACTTGAGCCCATCAAAACTGCAGCTGTTGTATCAAAATAAGGTGAAATCATAGAATCGTTCATGCCAGCTCTACAAGAATGACTCAGCTAGTCCCATGGGCGCACCCATCATTTCCCTCTAATCTGCAAAATGCCATGTTTAATAAATTTGTTTGATGCGTAATGTTATTCTGCCACTTTCCAAAAGACAAGAAGGATGCATAGCAAAACCAGAAACTGAAACAAAGGGAAGCAAATTCCCTGATCATTTATCATGCCAGAAATTCACCTCAATATAACTGAGCAGCTTTGCACTAACTTTCAATCATTGGATATATACCCAATTGAAATTAGGCTAATGTCTACCATTTAAGTAACTTTCTTATTCTCGCATGCCCTCCCAATCTGTTTGGAACAAATAGCCTTTCCTTATATTGACCTGGTGATCCATATGTTTATCTGTTTTGAGCAGCTACCCCAAATGTTTGAAACAGTCCAATCTACTCACCTCAAACATCTTCCAGACATTCTTCAGATGCGGGACCTTAGTCCGCTAAGTTTTCTCTCATTTTGCCCATAAAACAGAAGCAATAAGGTCCAATTTCCATTCCACTGTTTTGGGAACTTTTTTTTTTGTTTAAGAAAGAGACCCTGAAATGGTGCGTGCTCATATTTTTTTGGCGTGGATGCAGCCCTAGCCAGTGACCGCCACCAAATAGTATATTTTTTAAAAAACGTTTAAATTGGAACCAAGAGTTACGGGAATGTTTGTCCCGGCTCCACAATGCTCCTAAGCAGCTCTGCTAGCCCACATTTGGCCATCCCCTCTCAGGGCTTATCTTTGGGTTGCTGCCAGTGAGGCAAGTGGCCCACCGTTCATCTTTATCAAATGGTTGGAGGCATGACAGGTGCCGGCAGCTTGTCCAAACAGTGTTAATGAATCCTGAGGCCAATGCCTGAAAAACTTAAGGCCTAAATGGCTTTCAGCCTCAGAATTCTTTAAATTTGAAATAGAAATATGGGCCTTGATATTAACACCCACATAACAGATGGGAGAGGGTGGGGGGATTAAATGCAGAGAATGCAACCCTAACCTGCTGCACATGTGCATGTCACCTTATGGTGGAAGATATCAGAGCATCCAATGTAATTAATGTATTTAAATTGGGCTCCCACTGTACAATTAGGAGCCTGATTTGAAATTTACTGTTGTGTGGGTTTCCCGGCGACTGAGAAACTCAGCAGTGAATGGAAGGAGGGATCAGCGACCTCCAAAAGATACAATGGGCCAGATCTTCCGGCCTCCAGATTGTCAGAGGTCGGACTATGACTTGATCACTTGGCTGATTCCTGGGATGAAGGGGTTATCTTATGAGGAAAGGTTGGACAGGTTGGGCCTGTATCCACTGGAGTTTAGAAGAATGAGACATGATCTTATTGAAGCATATAAGATCCTGACAGGAAATTGTCAGGGTGGATGTTGAGTGGATGTTTCCCCTTGTGAGAGAGACTAGAACTAGGGGACAAGTTTAAAAATAAGGGGTGTACCATTTAAGATGGCGAGAGGAAAATTTTTTTCTCTCAGAATTTAATTGATTTATGGAATTCTCTTCCCCAGAGAGCAGTGGAGGTAGAATCATTGAATATTTTTAAGGCTGAGTTAAATAGATTCTGGATTGAAAGGGAGTCAAAGGTTATAGGAGGTAGACAGAGAAGTGGAGTTCCTGGAGTTCAGGCCACATTCAGATCAGCCATGATCTAATCAAATGGCGGAGAAGGCTCAAGGGGTAGAATGGCCTAATCCTGCTCCTAATTCATGTTTGTTAAGTAGATACGTTTCGGGACCCTGCAGATGTCCTGATGTGCTGACCTCCGTGGGAATTTCCCTGGAGGTTTCAACTTCCGATGAGCATTTCCCATGCTCATGGGAGCCTCCCCGAAAGTCTCTGACTCTGAGCTCGAGTTAGAGACTTCGGACAGTTCCATGGCACTTAACTGGGTAGTTACCCAGGAAACACTAGACAGAAAAATCCTAGTCTAACTCCTGGTTAACTACAGAACTAACACCCCAATCACTCACACTGACCCCCCGACCCTTCCCCCGACCCTTCCCCCACCAACTACCCTTCTTGATCCACGGACTATCTCCCTGACGACCCCCCCCCCCCCCCCCCCCCAACCCCCACTGATTCAATGCAACTACTCCCCCTGCTCCTGACTACTCCATGACCTGACCCAACTACCCCCCCCCCCCAACACTCAAAAGGGCGTTTGTCTTGTCTACCCGCACTGCCGATGTTACATTGCTACGATGGAGTTCTCCCAGGGTTGCTACGCTCCATATTTCTGGAGGAGCTGGACCAATGACTCTTTCAGTACTCCTGGCCGCTCAAGTTAGCCTTCATCCTCCCAACTTTTCCCCCTATATTCCAATCCCAGCCTTCCCAATCACAGGCCTCTCTCCCCAACCTGATCACGAACCTCACTCCCCCTCCCAATTACCAGTTTTCCCCCTCCATGCCCAATCATAGGCCTCTTTCCCCCCCCCCAATCACAAACCTCTCCTAACTCCTGATCATAGGCCACTCCTCCCCCACACTCCCTACCCCACTTCATGCCTCTCCGGTTGGCTGGCTACAGGCTGGGAAACAAAAACAAAAGAAAGACTTGCATTTATGTAGTGTTTTCACATCCACTGGATATCTTAAACTGCTTCAGTAAAATACTTTTTGAAGGGTAGCCGCTGTTATAATGTAGGAAACAGATTTTTTCAGAAGTGGCTGAGGTGCCCCACATCCCCCCCACCCCCTCCCGACCACATTTTGCACCTCCTTGTCATAAAACTGTCGGCCATTTCTCCCCCATGGAATTTTGTTAAATCAAAAAATGATTCCAATTAGTGATTTATGAACCGTATTTCGTGCCTGTTTTCTTTCAATATGTATTTTTCTTAATGCAGCTTCCCTGGAGGTGGTGGTCATCCCGGCTGTCAATGCCACAATTGGTGAAGATGTCCTGCTTGGCTGCTTATTTTTGCACACAGATGAGCTTGATTTGAGATACATTGTGATCGAATGGAACCACAGGGTGGGGAACGATGAAAAAGCAGTTTGCTTGTTGGACTTTGGAGAATTTGAAAGCTATAGACCAGAATCAAGTCTCTTTATAAATGAAATAAGCAAAGCAAATGCTTCTTTACTCCTAAAGAATGTTACAGTTCATGACATTGGATCATACTCCTGCACGGTTACAATATTTTCCGATAAAGCAATGGGGAGAGTTACTCTGGCAGTAACAGGTGAGTAAAGGATGATGCCTGAAGTGTAATTCTTCAGGAAGTGTGATTGGAGTTATTTTTTTTAACTATGTTCACTAGAAATGTTAATGGTGTAAATAAGAATTCCAGCTGACTTCGGGAAGTGTAAAAATGTACTGATGAGAGAGGTACAGAGATGTAAATATTGTCAATAATCGGACTCAGTTTGCTGTAAAATAGCAGATAATTTGCCATCACCTAACTGAGCCAAAAAAAGTGTGTATGAATTTTGAGATCTATTCACAGTTTTTAATGCACCCATTAATAAGAGGTGATAAGAGAAAAGCACTTCCAAAATCTGGTTGAATGAGTTTTAACTTACCTCAGTGGTGAAGGTACATTTCTGCATACCGAAATATCCACCAAGGTGGACTGTGTGATATGAGAAGCTTTTGACAAGGTGCCACATCAAAGGTTACTACACAAAATCAGAGCTCATGGTGTCGGCAGTAACGTAGTAGCATGGATAGAGGATTGGTTAGCTAATAGGAAACAGAGAGTCAAATGGGTCATTTTGCAAAATGTGAAAAGCGGAGTGCCACAGGGATCAGTGCTGGGGCCTCAACTATTTGCAATTTATATCAATGACCCGGATGAAGGCACCAGTGTATGGCTGCTACATTTGCTGATCACTCAAAGACAGGTAGGAAAGTAAGTTGTGAAGAGGACATCAGAGCCTGCAAAGGGGCATAATTAGGTTAAGTGAGTGGGCAAAAATTTGGCAGGTGGAGTATAATGTGGGAAAATGTGAACTTGTCAACTGTGACAGGAAGAATAGAAAAGCAGCATATTAAATGGAGAGACACTGCAGAACTCTGAAGTATAAGGGGATCTGAGTGTCCTGGTCTAAGAATCACAAAAAGTTAATATGCAAGTACAGCAAGCGATTAGGAAGGCAAATGGAATGTTGTTGTTTATTGTAAGGGGAATGGAATATTAAAGTAGGCATGTTTTGCTACAATTGTACAGGGTGTTGGTGAGACTGCATCTGGAGTACAGTGTAGAGTTTTGGTATCCTTATTTAAGGAAGGATATAAATGTGTTAGAAGCAGTTAGGAGAAGGTTCAGACAACTGATACCTGGGATGGAAGGTGTTATGACGAAATGTTGGACAGGCTGGGCCTATATCCATTGGCGTTTAGAAGAATGAGAGGTGATATTATTGAAACATGTAAGATCCTGAGGGGACTTGACAGGGTGGATGTTGAAAGGATGCTTCCCTTTGTGGGAGAGACTAGAACTAGGGGACAGATTCTGTGATAAGAATTTTGTGGTAGCAGCAAATACAGAGCATTTGCTTCAGATCTTGATGAAAGCTATACACAAAGATCTAGGGGTCTCTGTCGCATAGATTTCCCCTTTCCCAAAGTTAATTTGTTGCTGTCATTAAGTCAAGAAGTCTCAAAGCATCCAACAGCAGTGCCATCAAGCAGGGTAAGCAGCCAATCATATTGAAGTATTCTCATAGACAACAAATCAGGTAGCAAAAACCACTTCTAATTTTAAAATTTTTACAGGTAGAGAAATAAATGTTAGGGACATTCACATGGGTATGTGTGGGGGTACCTGAGGGTGAGGGAATGGGGGTGAAGGTCAGCTAAACAGGCATAGTCAAAATTAGAGCCAGACCTTTCAGAAGTGAAATAAGGTAACACTTCTTCTTGCAAATTGTGGTAGAAGTTTGGAACTCTCTTTTGCAAACAGTAATTGTAAATTTTAAACCTGAGATAGCCCAATTTTTGTTGGCCAAAGGTATTAAGGCATATGGAACAAAGGTGGGTATATGGAGTTAGGTCTCAGATCAATCATGATCTCATTGAATGGCAGAACAGGCTCGAGGGGCTAAATTGTGCATGGCTAACATGACCATGTTGCATTTTAGAGTGACATCAATAAAGAAAACCAATAAAAGGAATATAATATTTATCCTTATTCCTTTTGTCTTTGTAGCACCTCCTACAGTTTCAGTAAACACTGCAAACATTGACATTGAACTTGGGGAAGATAAAGCAATCATATGTGAGATGAAAAATTTTTATCCAGAAGACCATTCTCTCTCTTGGTTCAAACGTGGTTCAAAAGACAGTGAAAGCCAAGTTGACGTCACATCAAGAGCAGTTGCAGGATCACCGCAACAAAATCAAGATGGAACATTTAATCTGCTTTCATTCCTAATCATCAAAGGCATCCAAACAGATGATGGAGCTTGTTATGTCTGCTTAGTTAGTCATGAAGCTTTAAAGACACCTTTACAAAATGTTGTCAGCTTGACCATCAAGGGTGAGTAACAATAAAGGAGAATGGTATCTAATAAATGGTGAGAACCATTTCATTTTTTGATTCTATTATGGTATGAATTATATTTTATTTTCATTTAGGAAACCTTGGCTTGAATTTATGTAATTGAGCCACACAAATGGATCTTTACAAATAAAAGACATTATTTGGTTCCTACACATGTAAACATCTATTCCTTACAATAAATCTTGCCATATTTTAATTGTTGTCCAGTTTTACTTCATCATTCAGATTGTTCTTTGCTCATCTGCTCTTTGAAAAGTGAATTTTTTGTGAATGTTTTTCATAGCTCACTGGGATAGCACAATAGCAATAATGACAAATTTTCATATGAATTTATTAGAAATGTACAGGACAATAAAGTAGTATCAATATTATATCTGAATTAAGTGGAATTTCTAAGTGGATTCTGCTGTTCCTAGGTCAAAATGTGCAAGGGAACTGTTTTGCTTACCGTTAGAAACAAAAACTTTTTTATAATTATCCTTAGTGAGTATTCAACCAAATAATCTATTTTTTGATCATTCAGTATCGGTAGATACAAAACTCTAGTAACATGTTTAAGAATCTCTGAATGAAACTACTTGTAGAATTTCAATATGGAATGCCCTTTGGAGCACAACTCACTCTCCTGAGCCCAGCGAGCTTAGGTTGGCAGAGCCAGAATTTTGTTACCCACAAGTGTACACAGAAGTGGCCCTGCAGTTAAACACACTCATTGACTCCATTTAGTTCTGCAAACCAATGGGAAATTTCCCAGCCCCCAGTGATAAGTCTACCTCATCTAGGATCAGTTAGGGAGCCAGGCTGGATGGGGAGTCATTAACATTTCTCTCGGTGCTTAGAATCCACTTCACTCAGATGCTAGCTTACACATCTGTCACAGAGAATTAAATTAGTTCTGAATTTCCATCGTCACTTGTATCATTTTGGAAGCAACTTGATCCCAAAGGGATCCAATTACTCCCTCCTCCACAAGTAGATTGTAACTATTTTGTCAATAGACGATTGACAAATGCAGGTTATGCTAGGTGCCTAGCAGGTATCAAGTGTTCCTCAAAATGGTGGTGAGCATCAGAACTGACCATAAAATGTGTAAGTACATTGCCACCATCTTTCTGGCCACAGCATTGGCATACGTTATATATCATACTATTTCTGGTATAGCTTGAGAGCAACTGTTTGCCTCTCTGCAAACTAGTCATAGTAGGTACTGAGCCCTGGAAAAATGAGATTGTTGCTCCCATTTGACATCTTCCAACATTAGTCATCTCAAGTCTCAGTTTCCTCATAAGCTATCAGACATACATCTGCCTTCACCTTGGTGGAAGAACCTACTTAGGGCAGTTTGTATCATGCTGTACATCTTAGTCTTCTAATTGTCCCAGGTCCCAATTGCTTTGTGTGTCCTTGAGGGACTTTATCAAAGAAGTGTGTCAGCATTAGAGTGCCTTCCCCTCTAAGGTATTCAGTGAGAAATCAGTATAGGATGGAGCATTTTTCTTCAAAGCCTCTCTTATCACGAATCTTTGTCATGGTTTGGTCCTGGATCTTTCACACAAGCCATAGGAAGCCTTTCTGTTGCATGTCTAGATGTATAAATATAAATGTAAGTTTTTAAAAATGCTCCCAAAGCTGTTCTTTTACACTACATTGTCATCTCATAGTGCTACTTGTCAACATGTGACTTATATTTTAATCACCTTTTCCCAATTTCAATATCCGCAAAAGGAAGGCCTAGATGCAAACTAGCTCTTGATCCTTAGGCTAGAAAAGGAGCAGTATTATTTTCTAAACAAGCATCAGGTGCAGCATATCTTGGGTGCAGAGTGGGACTGGGTGGGGTACTGGATCAATAAATAATTATCTTCATATTGACCTCATAATCTAAATGCCAATGCAGGACCAGAAATTGTAAATGAAATAGGAGTCACTGCTTTCAGTTGATGCTGCTTCATGCTGTACTGCAACTAAATTTAAAATTCTGTTTTCTGTTACAAGCACAGACTTGCTTTAAGCAACACAGAGGAACAGCGGTGAATAATCAATAACACATCTTTGGTCTTGCATTTTTATAGGATCCAAGCCAAGAACAAAATCAGGAACATTGCTCACTTTTCTTATGACTTCTGTGATCACAGCAACTGTTTGCTTTGCAACATTTATTTTTTACAGCAGTAAAAGAAAAGGTAAATAACTAAGCTTGTTTTCGGGATATGGGTGACTTTTGCAAAGCTGCATTTATTGCCCCTCTCTTGTTGCCCAGAAAAGGCGATGGTGGTCTGTGTCCTTGAGCCACGGAATTTCATATGATGGTGATGCTCTCTCAAGATGGAAAATTTCAGGATATCGACCAAATTCTGTGGAGGCTGTACTTTTTCAAAAGAGAGTCCCGCGGACCCGAAGGGTCTGGTGCTGTCAGGTTCAAAATGGGGAGGTCTGAAAATTTGTTTGCATTGGGTGAAAAGTGTTTGTGCAGGGATGTGCATGTTACCTTCATTTTAGCTGCATGACCACTTTCCTTCAATTAAATGCTGCTAGCCCTCTAATGTGCTGTCTGCTTTTAGCGGCAAGGCAGTCGTAGGCCTCAACATGGCTGCTGCCTGCCTTTTCTACTGGTGCCAAGCAGGTTGCTCCTACCTCCTGGAGACACTCGGCTTCCTGCCCAATTAGGACATTTACGTTTAAAAATGGCACGTGATAGCGAGATAGCTGAGATACCGGGTCGAACCCGGAAATTATCCGAGCTTCGGGTTCCTGAGCCTACTTTGAAACCCGGCTCTTAGTGCTTCAACCCATATGTCAGCTTTTCAGGAGAGAAATCGGCTTTTGTCCAGTGGGATTGACGGTTGCCAACTGATCACAGCAGTTGAAGGGTATTGCCTAGTTTCTATCCAAAGAAAATGGAATACAAAAATAAATTGAAAATGGTAGGAAAAGGAGCAGTGCAGCATGGTATGAGAATTACATTTTTTTTGTAGAAAAGAGCAACTTGATGATTCTGCTCCCGTTTGTTTTTCAGTTGCTCCCAAAGTGACGGACATCATTAAACCAAACCATTTCCATGTGGCTGATCCCCTCTCTCTGGCTTGTGCAGTTCTCTGGTTCAAACCAAAAGCTATCAATGTTTCTTGGTATAGAGAGGAGGAGGGCAAATACCAAAGAGTTCTCATCAGTAAATGGAACAGCACCTCATCTTCTGTAAAACTACGTGGATACAGTAGTGTTGAAGATTATCAGAGTGAGCAGGAACAAGACAAAACACTGTACTTCACGGAAGGAGAGCATGACATTGCCATAACTTTGAAAAATCACAAAGGAAGTGGAGCATACAGTTTAATGTCTCAGCTCACCTTCAGAAATGCCAACGCTGCAAAAAGGAAGCTTGTGTATTCTTTTGAAGTTCAGCATGACGCTCTAAAGCACACTATTTCAAAAGTAGTTGTTTTAGAAATAAAAGGTGAGTTGCTGTTATTCCACTACATAATAAAATTAGAAAGATATTAATAATCTGTGCCAAAATGGACAAGATTAAATAATAAAATTGAAATCCTTTGACAGTACATAGTTGTGTATATTATAGCCTATAAATTATTAGGTGCAACAAGACTAACATATTTAGTTGAATTCCCCTGTCTAATTCTTATTTTAATAACAACAGGAACAACATATATATATATAACACACTTAACATAGTAAAATTTTCCAAGGTGCTTCACAGGGACTTTATCAAACAATATTTGATACTGAGTCACATCAGGCGCTATTAGGACAGATGACCAAAAGCTTGGTCAGAAAGGTAAGTGTTAAGCTGTGTCAAGTAGAATAAAGAAGTAGAGAGGTTATGATGGGGAATTTCAGAACTTAGGACCTAGGCAGCTGAAGGCACAACCACCAGTGATGGAGCGCTTAAAGTTGGGAATGTGCAAGAGGCCAGAATCAGAGTAGTGCAGAAATCATGAAGGGTTGTAAGACTGGAGGAGGTTACACTAATAGTGAGCAACAAGGCCACGAAGGGATTTAAAAACAAGGATGCGATTTTTAAAATTGAGACAATGCAGGACCAGGAGTCATGTAGGTCAGATAATAGGTGACCAGGACTTGATGCAAGTTAGGATACAGGCAGCAGAGTTTTGGATTAGGTCAAGTTTATAGAGGGTGGAACATGGGAGGCTGACCAGGAAAACATTGGAATAATCAGATCTAGAGGCAACTAAGGCATGGATGAGTGATTTAGCAGCAGATGAACTGAGGCAGGGGTTGAGTCAATAGATGTTATGTTAGTGGGGGTACAAACCTATTTAAAATACTTGAGTTAATGACTTGGTTAAAAAAATGGGTAGAGGTATGTCATACAAATGCCTTGTATGGTTCATACGCTAATATCACACAGCAATATTTAAGATATCTCTGAATGCTTTAACTGCTGCTAACATACCCCTAGTAAAATGAGCAGAAGGTATATTCAGAATATCAAAATATCAACTGGATTGCTAAGTTTGCAGTGTTGCTAGCCCTTCTGCTGCTGCCTTTACCCATATTAGCAATCTCATTGTCATGTCCTTTGTCCAAGTAGAAATTTAGTTGTGGAAAAGGGGAGATAGAGTGAAAGCTTTATGCAGAACTACCGAGATAGATCATGCACTTCAAGTTAGAAAGATTTGAGGATGGTAGATGAGTAGATGTGTGGCTAACTCAATAAGCTCCTGGAAGCAGATTCTGCCTTTATACATAAATGGAAGTGATTTAGGACTGTATTGCTTGTAAAGTTACAGAAAGATTATTTTGCTAAACTGTTTTTAAAACCAATTTGATCTCAAAATTCCTAAAGTATAATCGTCCTTCCAGAAGCAGGATTTCCAATTGTCTTCAGATCATGGCTCTAACTGTTATAAATTGAAGAAAAAGCAAAGCTAAAGAGGGGGATTGGGAAAAGTTGGCTTACTGCAGGTGAGACATGAATCTGATTGCAGGATTAAAATCTGCTGCTGTTTAAAAGGACAATGGCAGCATTAGCTGATGCAAGAAATCTAGATAATAACAGTGGCAACCAGATTAATGAAACCTGTGGTAAATTTCAGGGAACTTGGACCTCTATGTCTTGCTAATGGAGATATGGAGCAAGAAGGATGCTCTGTTTGGGGTTGGGCCCAGAGTCCCACCAAAATCGTGGTTTGTACTTTGTGCAGGCAGGTCCTGTGCCATTTCTTTGAACACCAGTGGGGGAGTTTTTCAGTCCCCCCAGCTGGCATATTTTGAGGCCAGGTGGCATGTAAAATAAGATGGATGGCTAGCTCACCACCTTCATTCCCACCCCTGAGCTGTCCCCATATTATCAGGCAGCATGCCCACCCTTAGGCCTATGGAAGCCCTTAATTGGCCAATTAGCCCTACTGACGCCCAAGCCTGTGGTCTCAGATCTATGGGGCTCTGTTCTAAAAATGCACTGGTTGGATGACCATCGCATTCACATGGAGCCACTGAGGACCACCTTGGACAACCTGAGACAGATGGCAGGGATCATAGAAAAGTTCAATGGCATTCTTAATGCCAATATCCAAGAAAAAATTGACAGAATGCAGCACTACCTGGAGTGACCGTAAGACATAGGAGCCATTCGGCCCATCGAGTCTGCTCCACCATTCAATCATGGCTGATAAGTTTCTCAACCCCATTCTCCCGCCTTCTCCCCGTAACCTTTGATCCCCTTACCAATCATGAACCTATCTATCTCGGTCTTAAATACACTCATTGACCTGGCCTCCACAGCCTTCTGTGTCAATGAATTCCATAGATTCACCACTCTCTGGCTAAAGAAGTTTCTCCTCATCTCTGTTCTAAAAGGACTTCCCTTTACTCTGAGGCTGTGCCTTCGGGTCCTAGTCTCACCTACTAATGGAAACATCTTCCCCACGTCCACTCTATCCAGGCCTTTCAGTATTCTGTAAGTTTCAACATCCCCCCTCATCCTTCTAAACTCCATCGAGTATAGACCCAGAGTCCTCAAACGTTTCTCATGTTAAGCCTTTCATTCCTGGGATCGTTTTTGTGAACCTCCTCTGGACCCCCTCAGAGCATCCTTCCTGAGATACGGGGCCCAAAATTGCTCACAATATTCTAAATGAGTGAAGTGGTTTGTTAACGCTCATGGAAGTATACCCCTCATTGGTCATCTTTTCCAATGGTGTAGCCATTCTTAAGCTTCTGTTACTTCCTCTTCCTCCAGCTCCCTTCTGCCCCATTATAAGACCATATGCAGGAACACCCAAAGCAAATCACCTGATAAAGGCTCCATTACAGAAGGGTAGGAAGGAAACATTTCCTGCCTAAAGTGCTGAAAATCAGTTTGTGCAATCATTTTTATGTTGTCCAACTGAGAATAGATTTTTATAATTACTTTAATCAGCATTGTTGTTTCAGACAGAAACTATCACTCGGGTAATTCAATTTGTTTTTCTACCGCTTTGAGCTAAATGTAATCCTAGTATAAATGATGGAATTTTTGAGACAGCAGCTTTTGCCCTTATTATCCTATTATTTGCAAACATGCAGCAGTCTGTGAAAGGGGTCATCTTCTGTCTGCGACCAATTCTGCTGGAATAGTGTATGTATTTTACAATGCCTTGCACCTAAAGTTCTGGTCCTCAACACCACTACTGTACCATATTGCCCAAATATTCTAGGTGTTGTGGAAACTTTCTCTTTAACTTTACAAATGAGAATATATACCCTTTAAATGTTTACTTCTTGACTAAGGTGGTTCCAGGTTCGATTCCTGCCCTCTGCAGAGTTAGTTTATCTATGGCAGGGTGGGGGTGGGCATACCAAAATTTACCTCAGCTTCTGAGTTGTTTGCAGAAACCCTTGCTAAAAGTCAGCATGAGTGAATGTCACAAAGGACAGGGTCAGTCTCAGCTGCTTTACTCTCAGCTCATACATGAGGAATAGGGAGCAAGAGACACCCATTGCACTGCACTTGAGCAAGGAGCCAATCTTTATGAAAGGAGTGGAGAGAAACTTGGTAGAATAAAAGGGTAAAATATTATTTCTTCTCCTGCTACCAGTTATGGCCCTGAAATTCCACAGGGTTCTCCCGATTTTCCTGCTATGGGGTTCTTAGAGAAATGGCAGAAGTGGCTATTTTAAATCAATTACATCATTTTCCCATGGGTTTCACCCTGCTTCCTCCTGGAGAACCCAGTAGAAATTCCAGACCTGTGTGTATAAAGTCCTAAGGTAACTTTTGGCATACTCATTACATTACTCAGCATTGGAGGCATTAGAGAACTTCACTCAAAAAGTACAGACTTTGCTCCTTCGACCTGCACTAAGATATAGCATTTTAGCTTTTAGCATTAACTTAGTCAGCAAAGGTGACTCTATTACCTGTTCACTAGAACAGAGACAAGCAGAAGTGGGTAAAATAAACAATAATACTACCCTTGCAGAAATATGGGGAAAAAGTTGTTCTGGAATGAGCATTATTTAATCTGTGATAAAGAGAAAATAATTAGTGCTTCACACCATGATATCAAGTTGCCAGACAAAACATTTGCAAAATTATATGGCAGTTGAATTAAGCCATTCATTTTTGTGCTTATGCCACCTTATTAGCTACAAAATTTCAAATCTTTTAGACAGCTTAGTTTGATTGAGGATAATGTTTGATTTTAAATGATTTCATATCATTCTTAACAGGTGCTTGTGACAATACTGGATATTTTCCATCACAAATGAAGCGGACAGACTGGGCAGTACATGCGATTGAAGAAGGTCGTCGGACTGTGGTTAATTACATCAGTCCTAACATACTTCCACTCTTAAAGCTTTTAATGAATAAGAAAATAATCTCTGAAGATGACCATAATGTAATAAAAGATAAACTAGACGTCGATAAAGGGCGAACTCTTCTCGACATGCTGAGCCACAGAGGTCAGCAGTCATGTGCTGATTTTCTCACTGCGCTGCAAGACACTGAAGACCTTTATCCTGGCTTAAAGAAGTTTGTAACAACACTGCTGGAATCCTACATTGACAAAGATGACAGGCCAATTATTGATCTTCTCCGTGAAAACCTACCAACTGTTTCATTTGAGGGCACCAATGAAAAAATCCAAATAACCAATTTCCCTGAAGGTAAGTGTGATTCGTCAAAGATAATCTCTTGCGTGTAATGAGTAGGCATCTCCATGTTTAAGGTTCCAGTATCAGTTTGGACCTGTTGATTTGGAAGTTCTTTAATACTGATGGATGGAAACACAATTTAAACTCCAATACATATAAAACAGACTCTGCATTAGTATGGATATGGGCTCTTCTAATGTTTGATTTGAAATCTTCACACATAAAGGGGATGATTTTCATCCCCATTTTTGAAAGGGGTAGCCGCAGCAGGAGACCTCCAACATCAGTCTCCAGCCACAGTTGCTTGCAAGTAATTTGTTGAACATCACTTCTCCTAAATTGATCCTTTCCTAATACTCCTCTTCTACTCCTCATCCAGTTAAGCATCTGATCTAAGTCATTCACTGACCAATAACAAACTTCCACCCCGTTAATCATCATTGACATATGTGCCATCTAGTTTTATTGAGTCATGGTTACACTGAAGAACTCAATAGGCTTCATTGTCTTTGGTTTCTAATCTTAGCTGGTTTAAGTTGCCTCCCTCAGGAATTTCTGGATTGGGTTAGATGAAAGCCATGACAACATAGCTGTGTGTGGTACATTGGAGAGAATGAGCTTCTTGAACAATGGACTCCTTTTGATTCCGTGCTTTCTTATGTTCCTGTACTCACAGTGCAACAGCTCACTTTTTATGCTGTGGAAAAGTTATATTAGTATATATGTCACATAGTGTTTAATTCATGTAGCATTGTTCTTATTTTTACTGAGTAAAAATATACTTTAAAGAACAAGTTCTATGCCAGATTTGCAGGACGTATATTAAAAATGAATCCATAATTATATCCAAGATATTAGGTAGAGATTACATTTTTATTTGGAAACCACAGCTCTGTCAGAATCTTTCTAGGAATTTGAAAGAAATGGAATATTTCCTTTTTTTTGAAAGCTGTTTTAATATCATGAATGATATGTGAAATGTGGTGCAAGCTGAAATTAATTGCATTGTTTTAAGTATAATTATTTTTAAGTCATCCATAACAATTCATATTTGCTATATTCAGAACAAGTCCAGAGTTTGTGTCACTTTACAGATGATCGCACAAATGCAGGTTGTGTCTTGAAGATATTATGGGACAATCAAGTTGTCAAATACTCCTGCTAACTGATTTTAATAATATACTGTGTTTACTACTTAGTGGAATGGAATAGATTATAGTTTAAGCAAGCTTGCTGGCACCTTCATATATTTCTACAAGAGACATTTTAATTCTTAAAATGAACTACAGTTTATCAGATGGCGTGCATTCCTTTGCACACACAATGGGTGGGATTTTCCGGTCCCAGTCACTGGCCGGACTTACCGGTGCCACCGAAGTCAATGAACTTTCGGCAGACTCACAGCAGCGGGGCCGGAAAATCCTGCCCAGTGAAAGCCAGGTTCGAATTATTTGCCTTCCAGATAAGCCTTCATTCTTGTAGGGCAAAGCCGTATAGCAGATGTTGTCCCATTTCATTGGACACAAACACCGATCTCCTGGGTTCAACATAAATCAACCACATAGACCAAGAAAGATTAAATTTGTTTTCTGTGATTTGGATTGTACTTCTTTTCATTTTGTGTCTATTGTATTAATTTATCATATGCGTGACATCCAAAATTTGGTGACACGGGGGTATGTGTCAATTCTGTTCTCCACTGAGGAGCCCTGTTCATTATGATAGAAAATGGAGGCTTCACTGTGGCTCATTACTTTTCTTTTGTAATTACAGAAATCTCTGAAGCAGTGGCCACACATAAATTCACATTACTAGCGCAGATGGAGAGAATAAAGCCATACTTCGTATTTGATAACTCCAGACCATTGCTGCAGGAACATTTCACCAGTCTAGTCATTCTCAATGTCCGAGAAAGGAATAAAACTGAACATGAACTCCTGCAACACAGAGACTACACAGCGTGCGAGCATATAGATTTAAAACAGCTTCTTTCACCATCTGCACCTGAGGAAAAGCCACCACGAGTCACTCTAGTGCAAGGAGTGGCAGGTATAGGCAAAAGCGTTATGATGCAAAAGCTCACTCATAGTTGGGCCTGTGGAATGATTTATTCTGGATTTTATATACTGCTTTATTTCAATTTTCGGGAGTTAAACACAATCACGGAAAAAATTAGCCTGACCGAGCTTATTGTACATAGTTACCCTCATCTGAGAGCATTGTGCAATAAGATACTGGAATTTCCTAGCAGGATCCTATTTTTATTTGACGGATTGGATGAATTCAAATTGTCTCTTGAATTTAACAACCATTCAATTGTTGACCCATCCATTCCTCAACATATTAATCATTTGATTGTAAGTATCATAAAGGGAGACCTTGTTCATGAGGCAACTGTCCTTATTACATCCCGCCCAACCACAATCGATTTAGATAACAAAACATATTTTAATCGATGTGCTGAAATTTTAGGATTTTCTAAAAAGGAAATTGCTGCATACTTTTTGAAGTGCCTCAAGGATAAAAAAGTTGCTGACCATGTCTTTCGAACAGTGAAGAGCATTGATTCTTTGTTTGGACTTTGCTATGTTCCTGCATTTTGTGACATCCTGTGTTTCTACCTCCATAAATCCTTTCACTGTAAAGGCAAGTGGTCTCAGATCTCTTCCTTTCCCAGGACAATCACTGATTTGTTCCTCAGATTCACCAAATGTTTACTGGTCTGTAACAGTGATGAGGAAGATGACTCTGAGTCCTTCTGCATAGAAGATGATGAAGACAAAAATGAAATAATTAAATTAGCCCAACTTGCATGGGATGGAATCGTCAATAAAACAATAATTTTCTCAGCAAAAGACATTGAAAGGAACATTGCCCAAAATCCCCAGGACAAAAAATCCTTCTGGAAAAAAATTCTCACCAATGAGAGCTTGAAAATGATGCAATCCCACATTTGGCAATTTTTCCATCTGACACACCAGGAGTTTTTTGCAGCGCTTTATTGCATTTCTGCAAATGAACCTGGTGTGGATCATGTGCAAAGAGCCTTCAGTTCAAAGAGTAATGTATTTGAGATTGTACTGAGGTTCACTGCTGGCCTGGTCTCTCATAGCAACAGAAAACTTGTGAAGCAGTTGGTGCCTCAACACCAGGTTAAAGAAAGAGCAGTCTTTGATGCTATCAAAAATGTTGCTGCAGTTGAAGTTCCAAAAGAAGACACGCTAACTCCAGAAAATATTACAAAATATACAGTGCACAAAAGACAAAAACTAACAGCCTCGCATTGTCTCTATGAAGCGGCAAATGAAAATTTAACACAACTGGTTGCCTCCCAAACCAGTGATGTTGTAAATTTTTCTTACATTTCTTTGAATGTGACTGACTGCACTGCAATTGCAAACCTCCTTTCTTACCATACCACGATTGAAACATTGGAATTAGATGGATGTAAAGCTGGAGCTTCTGGTTTCCAAAGACTGGAGTCTGTTTTCTCAAAAGTCAAGACATTGAGGTATTAAAATTTGTTTTTTAGACATGAATTAGAAGCAACAAAATGCTCTGGAATGTTGGTGATTCAGCCACTGTGTCTTTTAAAGATAATCCTACTAAACTTTTATTAATGTAAATATTGTTACTATTCTATATCCCATCAACCAAACAGATGAGTCTTGCACCTTGCATTTAAATGATACTATAAATAATCTACACACATGGCTAAAGTAAATATTAAGGTTGCTTTTTGCCTTTCAAATTGAGTTGTTCTGCAATTGATCCATTTATATTGTGGCTAATATTTTCAAATCATTACTTAAAATTCATATATTTTATATTGAACTTTGTTAAAACAGCAAAAACACTGAACCTGAAAACATTAATATTTGATCACATATATTCATTTAATTTGTGATTAAACATAGCATTAGAGGGGAATGGTCCAACACACTTGCTAGCAGGCTACATGAACACCTTTAGTTTAAAATGCTTAGACAGTTGCTGTAGTTACTATGATCAGTTACTGAAAGTTGGGGTTTAGCCTAAGATATTTTCTCTGGCACAGTGGTGTTGGGCAAGATAGCACTGTCATCTCCGAGTCAGAAGGCTGTGGGTTAGATTTAAGCGTACATTTCAGGATGACACTCCACTGCAGTACTGACAGGTTGGTGCACTGTTGGAGGTGCTATCTTTTGGATGAGGTGCTAAACTAAGGCCTTATCTGCTCCCTCAGGTGGATGTAGAAGATCCATCGTACTATTCGAAGAAGAGCAGGGGAGTTCTCTGTGGTGTCCCTGCCAATTATTATCCTTCAGCCAACATTACTAAAAAAAAAATTGACTGATCGTTATCTCATTGTTGTTTGTAGGAGCTTGCTGTGTTCAAATTGGCTGTCACATTTTCTACATTATAACAGTGACTACACTTGAAAAGTACTTCATTGGCTATAATGCATTTGGGACATCCTGAAGTCATGAAAGCCACTTTATAAATGCAAATCTTTTAATATAATTTAAAGATAAATGCTAAATAAACTCTCGCAAAATATTTAAGGCCTGAAATTCTTTGGGGTTCTACCAGTCTCTATCTCTATATCTAGCAAGAGATCAGTGACGTGCCTAGGGAAATGACGATAACTGTTTAGCTCTACCCCAATTTCAGCCCATCTGTTGTTAAAACCCTCATCCATGCCTATGTCACCTCTAGATTTGACCACTCCAATGTTCTCCTAGCTAGCTTTCCATCCTCATCATTCATTGAACTTCAACTCAACAAAACTCTGCCACCTGTATCCTAACCTTACTCTCCCATCATATCTTTCCTCACTGACCTTCAGTGGCTCCTGATCCCCCAGTACCTCAAATTAATGTTCATCCCCCGTTTAAATCTCCCCATATTTTTACCCTTTCAAACTTCTCTAACTTCCCACAACTCTGCTTGAAAACTCTATTCTTCTACCTTTAGCTTTCTGAGCATTTCCCCACCCCTTCACCCCATGATTGGCAAAGGTGCCTTTCAGCTCCTGTGTTTTGGAGTTCTGTTCTTAAACCCCTTTGCCTGAACAGCCCTTTTTCTCCTAAAAAATCTTGCTTCCATAGCTCAGCCTTTGGTCAGCCCTCTAATATCTCCTCTTTTTGCTCATCATCGAGTTTTCCCTTATGCCTTCGTTAAGTGCTTTTGAATATTCTTCTATATTAAAGCTGCTATATAAATATAAGTTGTTGTTGCTAGGTGTGAGTAAGAGACAAGAAGAAAGAAATTCTGTTTAGTAAGTGAGAATATGCTAGCACAGCTTAAATTGAATGATTGTAGCTCAGTAAATGAATATTTAACTACTTTAAAAATACATTCTGCATTCACAAAGGCAGAGCTAACAAAAAGATGATTTTTTAACTTACAGTTTAGAAGGAAACATGCTGGAGGATGAAGGAGCAGAGATCATTGCGAATGCACTCAAAAATGAAACATGTAGAATAGAAACCTTAAGGTAAAATTCCCATGTCTGTTTCACTTTTGTACATCACATCATTAAAATGGCACAATAGTAAAATTAAAAAATGAACTACAAGGTTTGGTTAAATACAAAAATATAGACAAAAGATTGAAAATTGATTGGAAAAAAATATTTGTTGGGAGTTAAAATTCACAGCCCAAGAGTGACAAAGTTCATTATGAGCCCTTTCCTTCAACTGTTATCTCATAACAATGTGATCAGAGATTCATAACTTAAATGGCGGAGCGGGCTTGAAGGGCTGAATAACCTACTCCTGCTCCTATTTTCTATGTTTCCCGATTCTAGTGACAAGCAGTGTTATACATATAACAAACTATGAAATAAACTTTGTTTAATGCATAAAAATAACTGCTTTCTATTTGGTCTATATTGTAAGAACCTGTGTTTCATTTTTCTACTGCAGTAAATAATTCCCCATATGCCATCCAATGCTGATAACTAGACTAATCAGGAATACTTCCAAACCAATTATCATTAAATCAGATGCTATAATTGAGATGATGGAATATTGTGTTTGCACATAATATTTGGATATTGCCAACTTCAAGTCCAGACATATGGTACAAATGATACAGTGACTGAATGCCTGGAATCTTCACAGGTTGAAGCACAACTCCATAGGAGAGAAAGGAGCAGCCCAAATAGCTGAAGCATTGAAAACAAACAGCAGTCTGAAAACATTGGGGTATGTATTAAACCTGGCAAATTAGAATACTTGTCAAACTTTCAAGAAAAAAATGATTTCGCTACATGCCTGTCATGATGCATTTAGTTCTCTTACTTTAACTAAATCCTTGTTTTCACTAGATTAAGAGCAAACACTGTCCGTGCCAAAGGTGCCCATTCAATAGCTAAAGCTCTGGAGATCAACAGAACATTGCGAGTTTTCGGGTAAGTTTTTTTTCCATGTAAATTGTTTTTTTTATGTGCAGTACTTTGCTATTTATTGAACCTCGGGGTTGCACTATTTGCTTTGAAATCTCCATAATGGCTTTTCATATTGACCAGCAGGAACTCTATATTTGTTAAAGTGTTAACATTTAAATTTGTGAATTTTGTTATTTGGGTATTACGAAAACTAAGATAAAAGCAATAAACTTATGTCACCTGGCTGTAACGTGATACACAATTACATTATCAAGTAATTAATGAAAGAATTGTCCCTCACATTTCTTGATAAAAATACGGTCTGAAATCCTTTGGGAGATGTGCTGTGTCACCACCATTTCTTCAATACCTTGTAAGGGACATAACTTCCTGCAAAGCAAATGACAACCACTGATGGAACAATTGGCAGACTTCCCATAAGCTAGGAGTTCCCACTATACTACTCCAGTGTGACCCGGTGTATTGATGACAGCTGGTATGCAGAGGCATACTGGCCTCCATAAAGGTGATTATGGACCAGATTGGCTTCCTTGTCTATAAGACTATTGCCAGAGGTGCTGGGAAGTGGCATTGGGCAACCCTCTTTCCCAAAGGGCAAATCAGCACCAGAGTTCCTGCCAGGCATGGAGAGACTGAAACAGCCTTATACCTGACCAATGCAAATAAGATTCCTTTTGGCTCACCCTGCAAACTAGTTAAATAGGTGCCATTCGAGGAATTTTGGAGCCAATAAACTCCTCCACCCACCAAGGTGGTCAGGCAAAATCCAAGCTTACAACCTGCATTATTAGGTTTTGGTTGATTTGCATACCTGGCAGCTTTATGGGTCCAACGACTCATGACTCTGTATGGGATATGTATTCCAAGAGTTGACATTCTCATTTTGTTTTGATTCAAAGTTTGCTTAGATTTTTTTTTTTACAATTTATGTCAAAAAACATGCTAATCCTAAAGTGCTAAAATTGAAACTTTGGTATGATTTCAATGTAATAGAAAGTTATGTTTAAGTTTGATTGTTTTATCAGCCTTTTGGAACTGTGCTTTTTGTGAGAAATTTGGTATTCCTTCCCTCACCCACTTTGTCACACACTATCCCAGATAGAGATATGAACAAACTACCTGCTCCAGATTTCCATATAATATGATGATCTTTAGGAAATCTGCAAGAGCCAGGTTGGACAGTTATTTCTCTACCCTTTTCCTCCCCTCTTGTGGCCTTTACTTGACGGGGCCAACATGTCATGACAGGACTCGCCACGTGAGAGGATGCAAGCGTGAGCCTGCAGTCTACAAATTGATGGCACAACACATCGGTGCTCTAAAGCCTTGCACTATCATTCCTGAAAAGTTCAGCTTTCCTTTTTCTTCCCCTGTTTCTCCCCTCTCTTGAAGGCACAGCTTCCTTTTGCAGGATGTAAAATGTACATGGCTGTACTTCTTCATGCACAAGTCTAGATAGTAAGCACTAGCAGGCTTTTTAAACAAAAAAATATTGCAAGTGTACCTAAACCTGAAATAAAAGCAAAATACTGTGGATGCTGGAAATCTGAAACAAAAACAGAAAATGCTGGAAAAACTCAGCAGGTCTAACAGCATCTGTGGAGAGAAAAAAAAGAGTTAACATTTCGAGTCCATATGACTCTTCTTCAGGGCTCTGAAGGATAGTCATACGGATTTGAAACGTTAACTCTGTCCTTTTTTCTCTCCACAGATGCTGTTAGACCTGCTGAGTTTTTCCAGCATTTTCCATTTTTGTACCTGAACCTGATGCTGTCCATATCTGTAGGCTACGGAGCAGAAGTCACAGCATCAAAACCTAGAACGTTTGGCTCATTTTCATTTTCCCTCTTTCCGCTATGGGCACTGATCCAACCATAACACTCCATCACTGCCTAAAGTTAAATCAGCTAATTTAGCACAGGTTGAAGATTGAATCTGGGAGCTTAGTGATCTTTATGGCTTTGTTCCACACTTCTCACTGTGTTAATAAACGGAGTTATTTTGGAGCTAAGAGTGCAGTTTCCATTATAGAAGACCATTTAAATATATGTCTTTGTCCTACTTCAGCTTACAATTAAACAAGATCGGGGACGAAGGCGCAAAGTACATGGCACAAGCATTAAAAAAAAATCGCAGTTTGATTGAATTAAGGTAAGTGCTCAAATTTAAACTCACAGAAGAACATTTTCTCTAATCCCATCTCCTACCATGTACGTTTACTTTCATATTAGAACTTGAGTTTGATTCTACAAATAGATGCTAATTGGCTCTTGCATTAGCACTTGCCTGGCTGCTCATATGCTGAGCCTTGCTAATTTTTGCGATGAGCTTCAATTTTATTGGATAATATTTAATGGAGGTGGCAGGAGTCTCACCCGCCATTTAGACAACCAGCCCGAGGCCCATGCCGCCTCTTTTTGCCAAATTAAGTGCCAATCAGGCACTTAACTGGTCAGTGGTAGGCCTTCCCCAGGATCAAGGACCCCGGGCCAGAAGTCCCACCCACCGGGAGCTGCCGGCCAATCAGAGGCCAACGGTACTTCATTGTTCAGCAGCGCCACCAGGGGGGCAGTGACTGCTGATGGTACTACACTCACACAAGGCCTAAGATCGCCAAGGGATCTTAGCGTGAGTGATGGCGGGGTGGGGATCGCGGGGAAGGGAGCACGAAGGGTTGGCAGCAAGGACAGTGGGTGGCTCTCAGCATGCCCGCCCTTCCCGAAGCTGGGTCCCTTGGTCAGGCACTGAGTGCCTTTGAACGAGGGACCCTCCCAGAAGCCTTCTGCGTTAAAATCCTGGAACTCCCTTCCTTATAGCACCATGAGTGTATTTACACCACATGTACTGCAGCAGTTTAAGAAAGCAGCTCACCACCTCCTTCTCAAGGGCAATTAGGGATGGGCAATAATGCTGGCCCAGCCAGCGAAGCCCACATCCTGAGAAAGAGTAAACAAAAATCACTGTGTTAGGATCAAGGCGCACTTCCAAGCTAACTCATTCTTTCACAGGACCATAAGACCGTGGAGATCTTTACCATCTGTTCAGTATTTCCTTCCTCTTTCTATCTTCAGCTTTTTAAAATTCAAGTTTGTCATCAACTTCCTGATTTACCTCAACACTCCATTTCCTCTTTTCAACTTGGAAGTGGTGTGCACGATGGACTTAGCTTTTCAAATTGATCTCTCAATTTAGTTATTTATTTTTAATTTAATCTAATATGCAAGACAGATTTTATGACAGATGGCTGCTGCACTCACTCAATCCCACAGCTATTTTGTTTGGCAAATAACTGCTTTTATTGTCAACCTGTTAGTGAATAATATAGCCATGTATGTATTGATTACTCTGTTTAAAATTCAACTTAAGTATTTCTTTTCAACATGTTTTAGCGTTCCTTTATCTTGTGGTGTCCTGAGTGAAAAAGTTTAATTAAACAAGAGAGTTAATTACTAATTTAAGAACAAGTGCTATGTTTCAAGTTTTATTCTTTAATCTTGCCAAAACTATTAACGCTTTCATTTGCATTTTTAAAATCATTTTCCATTAAATAATGGAAGTAATTGTTCAGAATGGCTCCATTAAAACAAATGTGTTACATTGTTTTGTTATTCTGTGATTCAGATCCTTCATATTTAAAGGATTTCATTTTACATGTTACCTGTACCATGTGGGTTGCTGAATAATAAAATGGACATTACTTGTCTGTAGGCTTGGAGACAATGATATCACTGAAAAAGGGAGTGGTTACTTTAGAAGTGCTTTAGAAGTGAATGGCAAACTGGAAGAGTTGTGGTAAGAATTTTATTTTATTTGTTCATGTGTTAAAAAAAGTTGTTCATTTAGAATTTATTGGTAGAAGGCTGACTTTTTATTGGAAATTTGCATTTTTGAGCCACATTGGCTTGCCGATGCAACAAAGGTAGGCAGCGCTGTAAACAGTATAAATGGAAACATGAAATTACATAAGAAATATTAATAGTTTAAGTGAATGGGCAAAACTGTAACAAATGGATTTCGGTGTAGGCAAATGTAAGGTAATTTACTTTGGACCTAAAAAGGATAGAACAGGGTACTTTCTAAATCGTGAAAAGCTAGAAGCAGCGAATGTTCTAAGAGACTTGGTCGAGTGGGGTCCCCGTACACAGAATATTAAAATGTCAAGGACAGGTTCGGAAAATAATTAAAAAGACTTATGGGAGTGCTGGTCTTTATATCTAGAGGAGTAAATGCAAGGGGGTAGAGGTCATGCATCAGCTATATAAAGTCCTGGTTAGACCACACCTGAAGCATTGTGAGCAGTTCTGTGCACCACACCCTAGGAAGGAAATACAGTATTGGTCTTGGAGGGGGTGCAGTGGAGGTCCACCAGAATGATACCTGGACTCCAAGGCATTAAATTATGAGGAGAGATTACACAAACTAGGGTTGCATTCCCTGGAATTTAGAAAGTGAAAAGTGATTTGATTGAAATTTTCAAGATATTAAGGGGAACAGATAGGGAAGATTGGGAGAAACTATCTCCGTTAGTTAGGATAAAAACAATATACTGCGGATGCTGGAGATCTGAAATAAAACCAGAAGGTGCTGGAAAAACTCACCCCATCTGGCAGCATCTGTGGGGAGAGAAACAGAGTTAATGCTTCGAGTCCATTAATACTTTATACCAAAGATAAGTCATATTGGACTCAAAACGTTAACTTTGTTTCTCTCTCCACAGGTGCTGCCAGTCTGCTTTTATTTCTGTTAGTTAGGAGCCCAGATCTTCCGGTCTCCAGATCACCGGACCTAAGTTGTACTTGAGGACCCTGTGGAAATCCCGACGCGCTCATCTCCGTGGGAATTGCCTGCAAAGTTTGAACTTCTGACAGGCAATTTCTCCGCTCCCCAGGACCCTCCACGAATGTCTCGGACTCTGAGCTTGAATCTGAAACTTCGGACAGCTCCATGGGACTTATCTGAATAGTTACCCAGGAAATGTTAACCAGAAAATCTAATTCCTGGGTAATGACAGGACTGACACCCCAATCACTCACACTGACCACCACCCCGCACCCTTACCGACTCCCCACTTGACCTGACCTTGCTGGCCCCCCAACCTGACTACCCCTCCCAACCCAACCCGACTACCCCCTGCCACCCTACCTACCTGCCACCCTTGCCACTGCCATCCTTCCCACCTGCCACCCGTCCCACATGCCACCTGTCCCACCTGCCACCCTACCCACCTGTCACCCTATGCACTTAACCTCACCCACCTTACCCACTTACCCTACCACCCTATCCATTCACTTATTCATCCACTCACCCATACACCCATTCACTAATTTTCACACTGGACCTTTAAACTTACTATATGGCAGCTAGTACCGTAAAAAGGGGCTGTGTCTTGCCTTTCCCCCGATGTTACAGTGCTGCGATGGAGTTCTCCAATGGATGGTGTGCTCTCCATTTCTGCAGAAGCTGGGCTCGGAAGACCCAGCAAGAAATGCAGAGCAGCGTCCAGGCATGGAAAAGTTTGAACAGAGCAACAATTTGACAATGATTGCCGCTTCATAGATGATCTGGGCCAGGATGTCTAGGCCTAGGGGCTTAGTCAAAATATTAGATACAGACTCTTCAGAAGTGAAATTAGGAAACACTTCATGCAAAGCACAGTAGAAGTTTGGAACACTCTTCCACAAATGATAATTGATCCTTGATCAATTGTTAATTTTAAAACTGAGATTAATAGATTTTGTTAACTAAAGATATTAAACGATATGGAGCAAAGGCGGGTACATGGAGTAAGGTCGCACATCAGTCATGATTTCATTGAATGGCACAGCACAGGCTCAATGGGATAAATAGCTAACTCCTGTTCCTACATTCCTATTTTTAAAGCTAGTTGATTTCAGCTCTGAAATGTCAGTCCTGTGTATCTGTAGTTCTGTGTGGAAATAAATACTTGGATCTTGGCATTCCAATTCTGAACTCTGCTGCCTCTTACAATGTAAAAACTGTTTATAAGAAGTACTTTTTTGGCTTTGAGGAATACTGTCATACAGTTGATCCTTGCTTCAGGACCATTCACTACATGGAATCTATAGGAAAAGCAGTGGAGAAGGATGAAGAGAATAGGGCATGTGATCCAAAGAAAGCACCTAACACTTTAGATGATGGGAAAAGCGATAACACTGAAAATGCCAAAGAGGAAAAAGAACTGAGATCTCCGAGGGGTCGGAGGAGAAAAGCAAAAGCTGCCAAAAAAAGAAATCAAAGAATTAAAAAAAGAAAAGGTGAATGAGGAAATTAATGAAGAAAATAAAAAGGTTAAGAAGGACTCCAGGAAACAAGGGGAAGACACTGACACAAGACAACAGAAAAATGTGTCCGCACCCAAAAGCAGAGCAGAGAAGAATAAGAAAGAAGAGTCTAAAAAAGATTCTGAGGAAGAGGAGGAATGTGATAAAGACACGGCAGAGGACCATGAGGATAAACAAAAAAGGAAGAGAATGAAAATAAAGAGGACGAGGAAGAAGAAAAGGAGGAGGAGGATGATGATGAATTTGAATAATGCCCTTCTGGAACGAAGATTAAAGTAAAATATGGGCGTGGAAAGAATCAGAAAATCTATGAAGCCAATATTAGAAATTCTGAAATTGGTGATGGAGAGGTTGTCTATTTAGTATATTACTATGGTTGGAATACAAGGTATGACGAATGGGTAAAAGGTGATGGAATTCTCTGGCCTTCAGAAAGAGGTGCACCAAAAGGGAAACATAGAAGAAAATGAAAGAATAAACAAGATCATGAAAAGAAAGACAATGATAAATAAAATAAATCAAAACGTGGGGGCCCTAGTCTGAACCCTCCACAAACTGGAACTGCACATTTGCAATGTACTTTTATCCAAAACTCCAGGTGATGAGGCGAAAAGTGGAACCAGGAGTATGCAGAATAATACTTCTGATTCTTCACCCCTTCTCAATGGAGTGGAAGGTCTTCCTCGAAGGTGCACCAGGCAAAGCACCAAATGGGTCCACCAGTTCCTCAGATGAAAGTGGAGTAGAAATTTCAGCAGACAAATCTGTGAAGTTGTTTCTACAAAGACTTTAGATGAAGATAAACCTGAGGGGGAAAAGCTCAAAAGATAATTGAAGGCAAGAACCGAGAGAATTACCATGTGAGGATAATTTGAGAACCACATCTGTAAATCAAGATGTAGAAAGTATAGAACAAACTGATAATAACTAGAAAATGGTAACTCAAGCTGAAGGTATACGGAAAGAGATCGTAGGCAAGTCTGCAAAGGGCATAGGAAGGAGGAGTAGGACACGGGATTTGTCCCTGCTAATCACATAGTTAGTGAAAACAGAGAAGACAAGGAAAAATTGGAACGCTTAGAGGTCAAGAAGCTACCTGACCTCAGTTTTCCTGAAGAAAGCAGTTCCTGTAATAGTTACTGGCTTGTCAAATGAACTTACATATGATGATGAGAAGCCAGGACAAAGAAAACCTCCAGAGAAGTTAACACCTGATAAAAAATTACGGATAGAAAGCGAAGAAAAAATGGAAACTGTAAAAAGTGAAGGTATTGAGAAAATGGAGTACTTTGCAGACGATTGTGAAGAATCTAAAACTGTTGAAAGGTTAAAACTTGAAAATGGTGAAGCTGCTCCTTTAGAGATTGTGACAGATAGGTGTGTGAAGCAGGAATTGGAAGCTCCCTGTTTAGAACCCTGAAGAAGATATTTCATTGAAAAACTGATGAAGATATTATGCCTGCAATTGGACCTGAAGCTTTAGCTTACCATGAGGTAGATTTGAGATGACTTTGATGAAAAAGTGAAAAATAGCAGTGAAGATGTATATGCTGGATACTCTGGACCCAATTCTCCTGAATCAGTTATAGCTGTTGTGTCTGGTTCAGTGCAGCAGGTTTTGCCAATTGGTTCCGCAACACTGCTTCATCAGGATGAGCTTTGTAGCGTGAAAAGTGAAAGTGACATTGCTATTGAAGTGGACAGTGTTGCTGGAGAATCACGGGAAGGATTGAGAGTGAATCTGCCAATGGGTTTGATGCCAGTACAAGCTCAAACAGCAGCATCATAGTACAAGAGGCTGAGAACATGGAAAAAGGGCAGAAAAGAGTAAACGACAACAGCAATGGGACATTAGCGGAGAAACAAAAGCTTAGCCACAAACGGTCAAATGTGTCCAATAAGAATGAAAAGAATGGAACTGGCAATAGCAATGACAGTGAGGACCTTACAGTCACCGACAACTCCAATGAATGCACTCCAGTGAAGAGCTCAAATAAGTCCCAAGGACTTGGCAGGTCTCCTTCAAGGACTTCTCCGAACAGTAAAGATGGGGACAAGCATAAAGAAAAAGATGGAAGCAATGGCACATCACCCAGGATCCAAACAGCTCCAGCTTACTGACCTGAACAACCTGACAAGTGCTGAATGAATAGCCTTCCTACAAGACAGAACCCAGGAGATCAGAAAATATTACATGTTTTGAAATCTGAAGTAGCATCCATAGAGAGGAGGAGAAAATGATTAAAAAAGAAAGAGAAGTTACATCTGCAGCTCCAGGCAAATCTTCTGCTTCTTCAGAAACTGAAATGAGTGCTACTTCCTCTTCACCAGCCCAAAATAGTGTGGCAGTAGAGTACAGGTGATAAACACCCCTGCAAACTTCACTCTCCCTTTCCACAGCAGCTGCTGCCATGACACAAGTGCTATAAACTCTGGAAGATTAGTATAGGAAGCATTCAGCTGATTAGACTTGTGCATTACCAGTTGAGATTCAAGTAAATATTTCCTCCTCCACCTGGTTTACTTCTAGTTCCTTTAGCGCTGCAAGGCACAGAGTTGAATTTACTTTGGGAATGCGACATGGTTCAGCAGTGACTACTGCCCACTTTATTACACGAGATGTATAAAATTATGAGGGGCCTGGATAGAATGGGTGGGAAGGGCCTATTTACTTTAGCAGAGAGGTCAGTGACTAGGGGGCATAGATTTGTGGAATGATTAGAGGGGAGATCAAGAAAGATTTTTATCACCCAAAGAGTTGTGGGGGTCTAGAATTCGCTGCCTGAAAAGGTAGTAGAGGCAGAAACGCTCAATGCATTTACAAGGTGTCTGGTTGTGGACCTGCAGAGCTAGGGACCAAATGCTGGAAAGTGGGATTAGGCTGGGTGCTCAGTTTCCAGCCAGCACACACACAATGGGCCAAGTGGCCTCTTTCTCTGCCGTAAACTTTCTATGATTCTATGACCAACAAGAAGATGCATTTCTCCTTTGAAATACAGCAGTTAAAATAGCATAATAATTAAACTAGCTGACATATTTTATAAGCCTCCCTGGCCTTTGATTGCAGTGAGTCAGAGGAAATTGTATATCTTTTAGCTGTGACTGTTGCAATAGTCTGAAAGATGTCACAGTACCAAGTCTAAAGGAAATAGTTTTAAAAAATGCATGCTCTTGTCGTATTAAGGTGGAATTTTCTTTTACTGCATTTCTGCTGGAGGGAAAGTTGAGCGTGTTCCATTATATATGTGCGATTTCCCACTTGCTTTTCCTTTCTATACTGCATCCAAACAGCTTTTATACCCAAGAGTAAAATTAGTCTTTTAAAAACAGGTTGCATCACTCCTCCCTGTGGATAAAGAAAGAACTGCAGGCAACAACAACTTTTACAAAATGCTCCCTCATTTCAATACTTCATTTCAATACATTTGACTGTTTTACCAACTCAAAGAATTTAATATATAGTTTTTGTGTTCTCACTTCTAGAATTCTTTAACTTTTTTTTTAGGATTCTGGTGAATAACATATCAAATGATGGAAAGGAAAGATTGAAAAATGCCAGTCACAAAAACCCAAATCTTCGACTGAATTAATTTCAAAAGATGAAGTGCGCAGGTATGTATCTTGTACAGGTGCACAGCTGAAGATGGAAGTTTCTGCTGTGTGTTTATGTGTTCGCTTCAAAAACAGTCTGGCTGCTGAATAAAGCCCAGCCTATAGACATAATTGTCCTTTTTGTGTTCTGGTCAGGACTCTGGAAGCTACATGAATGAAGATTTAGGCCCATGGGGGCCTGTTTGGAAGCGGAGTGGGGTGGAGGGCCCAGGAAATAACATTTGAAGGAATGCCAACGCATTCCCACCTCTTCCCACTTTTCCTGGAAGCAGCTTCTATGTGCTGACAGTAACCTGCCATGCAGCAGTGGGAAGCCAGTTGACGTTGTCAATGAAGCAATTTAGCAGACATTTGCCATGGGCAGTGGAATTTTACTAATGGTGCACAGAACTCCCACAGTGTCTGCAGCTGGTCAACTCACAGGAGGAGAGTGCGGGAGGAGCGGGAGGTCAGAGCGCCAGGAAAATAATAGGGAATCTGCACATGAAAGGTGGAAATCAGCAAGATGGAGGTGACCCACAGGCAGAGGCTTGCATTGGCATGATTATCTGCCAGAAACCAGTGTTATGGATAGCACTGTTGTTTCCTCTCGTTGTTTCTTGCCTCTATTACGCCTGCCCTCTCTTGTCCCATTCCCCTCAGCAGCACTGTCACTACAGACACAGTGAAGGCTGCTGGACACCTTTCCAGCTGTACATGCTGAATCACCTTCCCGCTTTCTCAACCCACCTGCCATCCCTAATTGGACAGCAGTCCCAGGGATTAATTGAACACCTCTTGGAAGATTGTACCAGCAATCTGGAATGATGGCCATGAAACTATTGTCGATTGTTGTAAAAACCCATCTGGTTCACTAATGTCCTTTAGGGAAGGAAATCTGCTGTCCTTACCTGGTCTGGCCTACATGTGACTCCAGACCCACAGCAATGTGGTTGACTCTTAAATGCCCTCTGAACAAGGGCAGTTGGAGATGGGCAATAAATGTGGCCTAGCCAGCGACACCCACATCCTGAATTTTTAAAAATTGAGTTCACAACCCAAATGGTGCCCCCTTTCAGTAAAAAACCCTAAGGTGGGAAAATTCAGGCCCAAATATTCAGACCCACATCATCATGCACCTTATTAACCTGTCTCCACTGACTAAATATTCTTTCAGTATTATTAACATTTTCAGTACAATGAAAATAATGTTAATAGTAAATACAATGTCTTAAGGGTTTAGGAGCATTTCATCAAGAAAAGTGTTTGTTATAGTGTATTCTAGTATGTTCAGTTGATGCAATACACAGAATATTCATCTGTGTAGATTTACAGACATCTTGGGGGGTGCTTTCCCAGGCTGGTGGAGGTGGGTTTAGGAGTGAGAGGACTAGAAAATTACAAAAAATGACATCAGCTGGAATCCTGATACGTTCCCTTCTCCTTCCAACTTTCCTGGGGGTGGGTAGGGAGTGAAGGTGAAAACCCCGGCGGTTGACATGGGAAGGTAATTAAAGTCATGAAACAGACGATGAAGAAAGATTCTGTGCATGGATTTCCTCATTCCCAACAGGAGAGCAGTCTTACACTGGAGAGTGAAGAGCACAATGGAAAGGAGCCTCTCAGTGAAACTGACAAGCTAGAAAGGCTTTGATCAGTTACACTGAAGAACCCCAGCCATGGCCAGACGAGAGACTGCTATTGAAAGCACTCCTGTAAGAAAGTGCTATCACTGTTTGATAGGTGATTACCAGCTGCTTGGAAAGCACTTCACCTGACCAGCACCTCACTCACCTTAGCTGCACTTCCTCCCCTGCTGCCTGCCTTCAGAATGGCATGGGAACAGCTTATGCAGCCACACCATCTCCCTCTGGTGATGGTCTAGAGCAGGGGCCTTTTGACTGCAACATGTTGCAGCAGCACACAGATCCAGCTGAAAGTGGGTGAGACCTCCAACAGAGGGTCTACAGGCAAAGGACCAGCTTTCCTGACATTTGTGAGCACCAGTGTTTCATGAGGCTCAGCCTCTCATGGCATGTCGCTGCTGGCATCTTCATCCTCATGGTGCAAGACCTCCTTCTCAGTGGAGCAGGTGGGCACGTATTGCCAGTAACCAACAAGGTATCTGTCACTAGAGTGTCCCCCTCCTGGTCCCTGCTGCTCGCCGAGTTATGTTTCCTCTTCTGCAAGGAGAGAAAGCAGAGAGGTGTGAGTGTTTGTAAAGGCTTGTGTGCAGAGGAGGGAAGGACAACATTAGTGGAGGGTTACTGTGAGGCATGGGTGCAGGAGGGCAATATGCTGAGGGTGAGTGTGAGGATGTGAGGTGCCTGCAGGGAGAGGAACAAGTGAAGTTGTAAGGTGTGTTATCGTGAGGAGTACTGTGCAGGAGAATTTTGAACAAGGCAGAGTGTGAAGTGTACTCTCACTCACCTGCCATGCCCTGCTGAGGTCCTGGATTCTCATTGTGCACCATCTCCAGGTTGGAGGGCACACACCACTGTTGCTCACTTCCTTGGCCACTTACATCCATGCCTGTTTGGTTGGAGAGGCTGTCCTGTCCTTAGGAGAGCTCTTCTCACTGCAGCAACTCAGCTGGACCTCCAGGTAAGATCGAGAGACAAAGAGGCCAGCCTGCCTCGGTCTCCTGCGGGTGCCAAATGCTGGTGAGCTTCCCTGCAGCATGCCATGGTCCCTTTAATCAGAAATCCTTCCTCTGACAAACTGCCCTCCCTAATTGGTCAGGCAGCCTGGAGGCGGGCTCTGAATTGGTCATTTTCCAGAAAGGAGAGAAGGCCTGCCAATCCTACGTTCATGTTCCCAACCCAAAAATAGTCTCAGTGCTTCACCAAAAACAAAGGCCGTAAGACTCTGCCCCATGTGTTTTGCATGATGTTGCATGAATTGTCCAGGTACGTCCTGTACACAAAAAGGACAAATCCAACCCGGCCAATTACCGCCTCATCAGTCTACTCTCGGTCATCAGTAAAGTGATGGAAGGGCTTAATAACAGTGCTATGAAGCAGAACTTGCTTAGTAATAACTTGTTCACTGACACTCATTTGGGTTCTGCCAGGGCCACTCAGCTCCTGACCTCATTACAGCCTTGGTTCAAACATGGACAAAAGAGATGAACTCCAGATGTTTGGTTAGAGTGACAGCCCTTGACATCAAGGCCACGTTTGACCAAGTATGGCATCAAGGAGCCCTAGCAAAACTGGAGTCAATGGGAATCGGGGGAATACTCTCCGCTGGTCAGGGTCATACCTAGCACAAAGGAAGATGGTTGTGGTTGTTGGAGGTCAGTCATCTCAGCTCCAAGGCATCACTGCAGGAATTCCTCAGGGTAGTGTCCTAGGCCCAATCATCTTCAGCCACGTAATCAATGACCTTCCTTCCATCATAAGGTCAGAAGTGGGGATGTTCGCTGATGATTGCACTATGTTCAGCACCATTTGCATCTCCTCAGATACTGAAGCAGTCCATGTCCAAATGCAGCAAGACCTGGACAATATCCAGCCTTGGGCTGACAAGTGGCAAGTAACATTCTTGCCACACAAGTGCCAAGCAATGACCATCTCGAACAAGAGAGAATCTAACCATCGCCCTTGACATTCAATGGCATTACCATCACTGAATCCCCCACTATCAACATCCTGGGGGTTACCATTGACCAGAAACTGAATTGGACCAGCCGCATAAGTACTGTGGCTACAAGGGCGGGTCAGAGGCCAGGAATTCTGTGGCAAGTATCACACCTCCTGACTCCCCAAAGCCTGTCCACCGTCTACAAGACACAAGTCAGGAGTGTGATGGAATACCCTCCACTTGCCTGGATGAGTGCAGCTCCAACAACACTCAAGAAGTTTGACACTATCCAGGACAAAGCAGCCCGCTTGATTGGCACCCCTTCCACAAACATTCACTCCCTCCGCCACCAATGAATAGTGGGAGCAGTGTGTACCATCTACAAGATGCAATGCAGGAACTCACCAAGACTCCTTAGACAGCACCTCCCAAATCCACAACCCCTACCACCTAGAAGGGCAAGCGCAGCAAACACATGTGGACAGCATTACCTGTAATTTCCCATCCAAGCCACTCACCACCCTGACTTGGAAATATATCACCGTTCCTTCACTGTCACTGGGTCAAAATCCTGGAACTCCCTCCCTAACAGCACTGTGGGCGTATCTACGCCACATAGATTGCGGCAGTTCAAGAAGGCAGTTCACCACCACCTTCTCAAGGGCAATTAAGGAAGGGCAATAAATGCTGGCCTAGCCAGCGACGCCCACATCCCATGAATGAATTTTTAAAATGATCTCCATAAATAATTGTTTATGCAATAATGCACAAACCTGACAACCTTATTTCATAGTTAAGATAGAGGAAAGAAACAATGACAATGACTACAAGGCTGTGATATATTCATGAGATTAGCCATGATCATAAACCAAATGCTGAGAGCATCTTATATATTTCTTAGCTGATCCAATACTAATTCTTATCCAAAATTAGAATATTGTAAACTTAATCATAAACTTAATGGTGAGAACATATTACAACATAAATGTTCTTACAGCCACCATTTTAAAGATGATGTCTATAGTTTTCTACTTCTTTAGCTGTGTTGAGCCAGTGTAGGATGTAGCCCCCCTCATGCCTTTTCATGAGGGATTATTTAAAATTTATTCTGATTTTAAACTATGTCACGTGACAAAAAGACTATTTATAATACAATTCGAGACTAGGGTTAGAATTGGATGACATAAGGAATATGCAGCCACTTCTTTTGGTGAATTTTTGTAGTCATTAAAGCCAAGGAGGTTGCTACTTAAGAATGGAACACCTCCCTTTTATGACAGCCAGTATCAAACCAGGTCAGGTTAAGCACAATCGACTTTAGCATTAAACTCACTTTGACTGCCTCAATAATGTATTTAATCTGAATTTTGAAGGCTATCTTGACAGCGATTCTCCATTTCACATGCCAAACATCCTTCTATCCTCCCTGGATAAGACTGGTTGCTTAAAGGGAAATTCCATAATCCTGTGTCCCAAGCAATGAAGCCAAGGTTGAAGAGAGTGGAGATTAGGATTGGAGCTACAGTAGTATGCGGCAGTCCCTATCTGTGTGGGGGAAGAATCATAGAAATATCCCCCAATTACGAGCCATTTTGTGCTGTGAGGCCATCTCCACGACAAAATGGATTGAGACAATGGGTGTTTGGGTCTTGAAATGTAGTCAGTCGGATGTCACATCTAGCTTCCTATAGTCATGTAACTGTGGCATGAGGCAAACTCACTGTAGGCTGCCATTTTTGATCAGTTCAATAAAGCCTGTCATTGAGAACACACTGAAGAAGCTGTCCTTATACATGAAACATGGTGTCAGAAAGTGGAGAAAAAGTAGATTTTTGAACCCTGGAAATTCTGCAAAGAATGCACTGAGAACCTAGGCAAATAGAAAGGTTCAAATCTGCAAACAAAAAAGTTGCTGAGAAAAGGACAAAAGAAAAGCAAACAAAGGCTGCAAGAAGATACTGGTGAGTGAACATGGCAAACTTTGTAAACTTTCCAATCGCAGCTCCAGTCCAAATGAACAGTGATACCAGGCAGAATTGGCAGTTTATTCATTTACAGTGGCAAAACTATAGGCAGAATTTTCTGCCTGCGGGCGGATGGGACCGACCCAATCTCCAGTGGGCGGGGAGCCGATCCCCACTGGAGAAGCGGGCCCCACCGCCATTTTACGTGGGCGGGCCAATTAAGGCTCACCCAGCGTGACATCCAGCAGGAAGCGCTATGCGCTCCCTGTGTGAGGAGGGGTTGGGGATTCCTCAAAAGCGAGAGTGCGCTCTTTCGCACATGCGCACAAAACAGCGCACATCTCCCTGAGGCTAAGTGCTGCTTCAGGGAGATCGCTTACACTTTGAAAAATATGAAAAATAGAAAAAAAAAATTCCCTAACATGTCCCCCTCATGTGACACATGAGATGGAACATGTTCATAATTTACATAATAACTTTAATAAACTTTTTTAAACCCTACATGAAACCTCATCCCGCCGGTGGATGAGGTTTCATGTTTTATCTATTTGTCGCCGAGGCTCCTGGCCGACCCGCCAACCTTAAGGCTGGACGGGCAGGTCCTTTAATTGTTTAATTGATCCTGTCAATGGCCTCAATTGGCCATTGACAGGTCAGCAGGCCAGCAGCTGATTTTGCTCTGCCCCGCCTTCCTGAAAATTTAAATGGGGCGGGGTGACGTCGGAGGTTCCGCCCAACGTCATCCCACATCCTTTTAAGCGTCGGCGAGCGGACCCCACCTCCTGCTCGCCGACGGCAAAATTCTGCCTTATGAGATTGCAACAGACTTGCCTGAACAAGACTGAACTGATAAGAGTAGCCACACTCCTAACACTGCTGGGGAGGGACTGCTACAAACTCTATATCACCCTAAATCTCTACTTCTAGTTATTTCTCTTTACTGGTAACCGACGAGGAAAGAAAACAGATGGCAGAGATTTTGAAAGCCTTGAGGCGCAAAAGTTATCCTGATTGCAGAGAAACTCTCCAGGCCGCTGTTGGTTAGGACTCGTTCCCCCTCCCTCCCCCCACCCCCTACATATCAGCTCCCCATCTCCAGGGCCAGCTGAGAGGTTGGATACAGATCTGACTAAAATTCCTAACCCTCCAATCTGTGAGCTGCATGAACCACCTAACCACCTGGTTTCATGCAGCTGATCCCTGAGGGTCAATTTCAATTGGTCCTCAGGTCAAGTGAAATTTCTCTGCCTGTTTCAGATGGAAAGTGATGCTATTCAAATTTCTCTCCTCGGAGACTCACAGCCAGCAGAGAGGGAAGACTTGTGTGGAACGTGTTTCAGCTTAGCCTGAAATGGCTGTGTGCTGGCCTAATGTCCCAGGACTAGAGCATGAATTGAGAAATACTACTACATTTCTCTATGCAATAAATATATACTTCATGGTATGTCAAATATGTGCAAAACATTTCGAAATTAAATGTACAATCCAATTACTAGGTCTGACTATTGCACTTTTGTAAATGTAACTTAGAGTTTAAAAGAAAGATCATTCTGACTGTGCTGCAGGAATGTATGCAGGAGGTTTTCTGTACAGGCACTGCTCAGCACATTTCTGGTGGATGAACAACAAGAACATTGTTATTCTTTCTAGTATTGACAGGCAATGTTTATTGTTGTAGTGATATTTGTTCGAAAATAAAAACAGAAAGTGTTGGGAAAATTCAGCAGGTATGACAGCATCCAAAGAAGAGTCCTATTGGATTTGAAACGTTAGCTCTGCTCCTCTCTCCACAGATGCTGCCAGACTTGCTGAATATTTCCAGCATTTTCTGTTTTTATTTCAGACTTCCAGCATTTCAACATTTTGCTTTTTAGTGATATTTGTTCCCCCCATTCCTGAAACTTTTAACCTGCAGCTCTACTTCATGTTTAGGAGCTATCAGGTAAGAAAAATGTATTTCAGTAGGACACAAATATGATCCGTTACTGCATTCAACATTTTTCTGAATTGAACAGGGCTAAAAATGAACACTACTGGAGTGGTCCAAGACCAGCAAGTTTGCAACCGTGGGAAATGTGGCTGACTGTCTCTGCTGGAACCCAGATGCACATACAGGAAACAACATTGACAAACAGAAGAACTTTCCTGACACAGGAACAAGTTCCATGATGTGCTGCTTCTCTTAAGAAAATACAGCCACCTTAGAAAATATACAGACTAAAGCAGGGATTTATAAAGGCGAAACAAAAACAGAAAAGCTCAGCAGATCTGACAGCTTCTGTGGAGAGAGAAAAACAAAGTTAACGTATCAATTCCGTATGACCCTTCTTCAGAGCCAGGGTCTTCGGGGTCATACGGACTCAAAACGTTAACTTTGTCTTCCTCTCTCACTTAGATGCCATCAGACCTGCTGAGCTTTTCCAACATTTTCTGTTTTTGTTTCAGAATTCCAGCATCCGCAGTATTTAGCTTTTATATTTATAAAGGTGACATGTTTATGCCATTGATGCATTGCCTTGGTTTGTTGGTGCCACCTTAAAGTATACCTGTGGAGATAACAGTGTTATTCACCGACCACAGGCAGTGTCCTTCAGTTGAAGCTTCAAGAGCTGAAAGTTTATGTTTTATTCATTGCTGATATGCATCATTTCTTTAAATAAAATTTGTTCTCGGGATGTGACAAGGCCCATCCTTGAGCCCACTTGAGAGGACATTTAGGGTCAACTACATATTGTGGGACTGCAGTCACATGTGGGCCAGACAGATTTCCTTAGCTGAGGGACATTCGTGAATATTAGTTTTAGAAGAGTAAGGACAAAATCTTCCATTTGATTTATTTTTCCTGTTGATAACATCTCCTTAATAAAAGAATATGGATAAATAATAATGATAAATATACTTTTTTTTAGATTTTGTACAGCTTAATTTTGATTTGAAGTGTATGACATTAGTATTTTGTGAATCATTGATATAAGTTTAGAAACCTCAAACACTGGTGTTCACCTACAAAAATCCCACTACAATCGTATTGAATTCCTCTCTGCACTATTTTAATGCAGATGTTAAACTGCCAGTGTTAAACTGCCAGGAAATAATTTAATAGAGTGCTTTAAATGTTATTAGAACAGCAGCAATAGAATTTCTATCATTTACATTTCTATTTAATGAGTCCGGACAATGTATCTCTGGCGTCTATGCCATTTTTCTGAATAGAGGTAACATTACAGGGAGTGAATCGCAGAAATTGTTTAAGCTGAGGTACAGCATGTGCTCTCTATCCCAGCATCTTCACACCTAATTCCTGCAGATCACAATAGTGATCAGGTGAGCAAGAAGCATGACCAGTTCTTTTTCTTCTGCCTTGTCTTGTTACAGGGCAGCTCTTGTAGCCAGCTGCAATCAACAGACTCCACATAAACCTAAATCTAAGCTAGGGCCTTGCTGTTCTGTCCTGTCCATTTTGTACTAAGTTATAAAAAGCCACTCTCTGCGTAGGCAGTTCCGTATTGATGATCTCATATTATAAGGGCTGGAAGGATGTTTCAGTTCTATAGGTATTATGTTGTATCACAAAGAAGTTGTATCAAATTTGTGACCTGTGGCCAAAACTAAAAGCAATTATTTTGACAACTTGTATTGGTAAAATGCATTTTTCTGTACGGTCAGACCAAATGCTCGTCAACATGGGTTATTAGAACAGAAAATTTCTGGTCTCAACCATGCCATTTGGAGAGTGCAAATGGAGTTTGAGAGAGTGAAATTGGGGAGTAAGTCTCATTGTACTGTCTATTCCTGAAATTATTAATATGTGCCAAGAAATTTTGATTTGAGGGGTTACATAGGATACTGTAGCACAGAAATGGCTAAGTCTGCCGATGTTTTTACCCAGATAATCCATCCCATTTAACCCCTCCCGCTCCCTTTCTCCTCCAGCATCATTCTAACATGTTTAAAATAATGTTTTATCACTAATGGAAGAAAATAGCTGTGGAGGTACCTAGGACTATTTTCAAGCAGAGTTGAGCCCTACTCTGTGCCCGCAAATGTGAAATAATTTCACCCTTCAAATATCTAGTTACTAACTAATTAATTTTGCCGAATTCAGCTGAATACGAAAGATAGTTTTAAAGGTGATTATTTCCACTCTTTGAGAGTAGCCACTGATTACTGTCGAGACATCGGGCGGAATCGTCCCAGATTTGGATGGTAGCAGGTGGGTAAAACGACGTTTTACCCACCGGCCGCAATGACGGCTTTTCACGGCATATTGTCCCAAACCCGCCAAATTAATTATGCATTCCCAGGGAACACACCGTTTCCATGGTGGGTGGGCTCTCATTTGCCTGGCACGCCATCACCTAGCTGCTTCATCATGCTGGGCGCCACATTTAAATTGCAGCCGCACACACACCTCTCGGTGCTTCCAGCCCACGACTGATCATAACTCCGTTAGATTCAAGGTTGTTATGGAAAAGGACAAGGATGGGCCAGAAATCAGAGTTCTAAATTGGGGGAAGGCCGATTTTAATAAGATCAGATATGATTTGGCCAGGGTGGACTGGGAGCAGCTACTTTTAGGTAAATCTGCGTCAGAGCAGTGGGACTCATTCAAGAAGGAAATAGGGAGAGTACAGGGCCAACATATCCCAGTTAAGACAAAGGGTGGGACCAACAAATCCAGGGAACCCTGGATGTCGAAGGATATAAAGGATTGGATAAAGAGAAAAAGGGAAGCTTATGGCAGATACTGAGTGCTCAAAACAGTGGAAGCCCTAGAGGAGTATAGAATGTGTATGGAAATCAGGAGAGCAGAAAGGAGGCATGAAAAAACATTGGCAGGTAAAATAAAGGAAAACCCAAAGTTATTTTACAAGTACAATAAGAGCAGAATTTTACGGCCCTGTTTTGGTGGGGATGAGGCCGTAAAATGCAGCAAGCCATTATAAATGCCATTGACGACAGCGGGAACGTAAAATCCCTCTATCGTAAAATTCTGCCCTCAGAGTGAGAGGATAACTAGGGAAAGATTAGGGCCCATTAAGGACCATAGTGGTAATTTGTGTGTGGAGCTGGAAGACGAAGGTAGGGTTCTAAATGAATACTTTGTGTTGGTGTTCACAAGTGAGAGGGACGACGTGGGTATGGAAATCAGGCAGAAGGGCTGTGATATAATTGAAGAAATTAGCATAGAAAGGGAGGAGGTTCGAAATGGTCTGGCAGGCTTAAAAGTAGATAAATCTCCAGGCCCGGATGAAACATATCCCAGGCTGTTGAGTGGGCAAGAGAGGAGATAGTAGGGGCGCTGGCAATAATTTTCAATACCTCTCTGGCCACAGGAGAGATGCCAGAGGACTGGAGGACAGCCAATGTGGTACCGTTATTCAAGAAGGGAGGAAGGGATAAACTAGGGAACTACAGGCCAGTCAGTCCAACCTCAGTGGTGGGGAAACTATTGGAAGAAATTCTGAGGGAAAGAATTAATCTACACTTGGAGAGGCAGGGATTAATCAAGGACAGACAGCATGGTTTTGTTGAGGGGAGGTCATGTCTGACCAATTTGATTGAATTTTTCAGAGGTGACCAGGTGCCTAGATGAGGGCAATGCATTTGACATAGTCTACTTGGACTTCAGCAAGGCTTTTGACAAGGTCCTGCATGGGAGACTGATAATGAAGGTAAGAGCCCGTGGGATCCAAGGCAATTTGGCAAATTGGATCCAGAATTGGCTGAGTGGCAGGAAGTAGGGGGTGATGGTCGAGGGGTGTTTTTGTGACTGGATGCCTGTGTCCAGTGAGGTTCCATAGGGATCGGTGTTGGGTCCCTTGCTGTTTGTGGTGTATATATAAACAATTTAGACTTGAATGTAGGAGGGTTGATCAGCAAGTTCACAGATGACACGAAAATCAGTGGGGTGGTAAATAGTGAGGAGGTTAGCCTTAGATTACAGGAGGATATAGGCGGGCTGGACAAATGGGCTGATAGTGGCAAATGGAATTTAATCTGGATAAGTGTGAGGTGATGCTCTTGGGCAGGACAAACAAGGTACGAGAATACACAATGAATGGTAGGACTCTGGGAAGTACCGAGGATCAGAGGGACCTCGGTGTACGTGTCCACCAGTCCCTTAAGGTAGTGGGACAGGTAGATAAGGTGGTTCAGGTGGCATATGGGATACTTGCCTTTATTAGCCAAGGCATAGAATATAAGAGCAGGGAAGTTATGCTGAAACTGTATAAAACACTGGTTAGGTCACAGCTAGAGTATTGCGTGCAGTTCTGGAATCCGCATTATAGGAAGGATGTGATTGCACTAGAGAGAGCGCAGAGGAGATTTACCAGGATGTTGCCAGGGCTGGAGAGTGGGAGAGAGATTGGATAGACTGGGGTTATTTTCCCTGGACCAGAGGAGATTGAGGGGGACATGACTGAGGTGTATAAAATTATGAGGGGGATAGATAGGGTAGACAGGAAGGAACTTTTCCCCTTGGTGGAGGGATCAATAACCAGGGGGTATAGATTTAAGGTAAGGGGCAGGAGGTTTAGAGGGGATGTGAGAAAGAATTTTTTCACCAAGAGGGTGGTGGGAATCTGGAACTCACTGCCTGAAAGGGTGGTAGAGGCAAAAACCCTCAACATTTAAGAAGTATTTGGATGTGCACTTGCGATGCCATGGCGTACAAGGCTATGGGCCTAGTGCTGGAAAATGGGATTAGAATAGTTAGGTACTTGTTTGACCGGCGCAGACTCGATGGGCTGAAGGGCCTTTTTCTGTGCTGTAGACCCCTATGACTCTATGACTGCTGCAAAGAAGACATGGCCCTAAAAGGCAAAAAGACTGCAGCCCCCAGGTTCAATGGCACATCCCTCGACAGCCTTTTGGACACAGTGGAGGCCCGCCATGATGTCTTCTACCGCCGCTCTGGCCGCAGAATGGGCAGCAACATCATTAATCCACTTGGGAGGCAGTGGTCAACGTCAACGCCCTGCAAAAGAAGACAGCCACCCAGTGCCGCAAGAGGATGAATGATGATCTCCATTCCTCCAGGGTAAGTCACTTTTCTCATCACTCTCCACTCACATACTCAAACCCATCCCACATCCACAGGGCCCTCACTCACTGCCAGTTCAAGGGACATCACCATTCACTCTCTCACACACCTTCATTTCCTCATTCGTCCATGGGACCACTCACCACCCACACATGCCAGGCATACTTATCATCTGGCCTGGCAGGCATCATGCTTACACTCTCTCCATCTCTATTCAGGACAAACTGGCACATAACAAGAGGGAGAGGTCGCAGACCGATGGAGGAAATTCTGAAAGCAAGGCCCTCACAGGCTTTGAAAACAGAGCCATTCAGTTGACTAATGAAGATCTGGACCGTTCCTGTGCTGACGGTGAGGCCAGCGCTGCTCTACCAAGTGAGGATCCAGCAGTGCAACATCCATCAGACAACCATGCTGTGAGTGATCTGACCTGTTTCACAGGCCACTGCCATGCACTAATTATCTCTCCTTGCTTTCGCAGGCACATCTGCCAAAAACAGCCGATAGAGTCCACAACCAAGGCCTCCAATCAAGCCCTGAAGAAATCTCTGGAGGCAGCCTCCCTGAACTCCCATCACAGCACTCACCCACACCCTCCACCAGCGCAGAGACACACCTCAGTGGGACCAAGCTTTAGGGTAGCCTTGGGATCACAACCTGGTGAACACATCACACTGTCTGATCCACAGCAAGCGGAGGCAGGGACTTCCCAGTTGCCCGGCATTCGAAGGGCTTCTGTAGGCCAGAAATTTGCTGAGTCAGAGTCAGATGATGAGCCTCTGGACTCGGTCATGTCACAGTAACTGCAGCTGCAAAGGCAAGCTTGGGAACAACAAGAAGGGATGTCTGCTGCACTCCTCAGGTTGCAAGGCACGATGCAGGAGTCCGTCTGCTTTCAGTCTGAGGTGATAGCGCCAGCATGCCAATGCACCAAGGTCAACACTGGTAGGAGGGTGGCTACCATGGAGACCTTGGTCCAGGATGTCGCGACTGCACTGCTGCGCGGGCTTAACTCCATCACTGATGCCATAGTTGGCATCCAATAGTGCCAAAGCTAGAGGGGTGCGGGGCAGCCCGATCTCACTGCAGCTACCTCTTCTCCTCAAGGAATCAGCCTGGGGCCCTTGGTCACCCATAGGGAGGAGCATCAACAGGTGTAACCCCTGAGGCCATCCATCCAGGTAACTCTGCGACTGTCCGGCGCATCCGACTCGCCTCTGCCTGTGACATCAGCAGCTCCAGCTCCACTGGCCAAGGAGAGTGCCACTGCCACACAGCAAGACCCTGAAAGCAGGCCAGGGCCCTCCAGTGTACGCCCACGAAGCTCTTCACAGACATGGTGTAGCAGTCAGCAGGCTGCCTCCACCTCCACTATGGATGTCTGGAGAGCACCAAGACACAGCAGCAGGTTTAGGAAAGTTAAGAAGATGCACTTGCACAGCCTGGGCACCGGTGTTAGTCAATTGCACACAATGTTCACTATAGTCAATAAACTCACTAGAATGTCTCCCTGCCTGTGGCTCCTTGTTCTGGTGAGCAGCTATGAGGGCCTCCTGAGCACGATTTCCTCGTCTGGCCAGTATGAGGGCCTCATTGCCATCATCATCGCCTTCGAGGTCCTCCTCACCCTCATCACCGTCGACGTCCTCCTCATCCGAGGAGACCTTCAGCTTCTGCACCTCCTCCTCAGCCAATTCCTCTCCCTATTGCAGCTCAAGGTTGTAAAGGGTGCAGCAGGTGACACCGATGCGTGACACCCTCTGTGGCCTATATTGCAGGGCTCCACCAGACCGGTCCAGGCACTGGAACCTCATTTTCAGCATCCCGATGGTTTGCTCCACCAAGTTGCAAGTTGCAGCATGAGCCTCATTATACCTTCGCTCTACTGCAGTCTGAGGCTGCCACATCCTCTGCGGGTGGCCCTTGTCCCCGAGGAGCCATCCCTCCAGCCTTTGTGCACCCTGGAAAATAACAGGGATCTGTGACCGACTGAGAATATAGGACTCATGCACACTTCCTGGAAACCATGCACAGGCCTGCAGGATGCATTTGTGGTGTTCGCACACCAGCTGCACATTCAGCGAATGGAAGCCCCTGCGGTTGACATAGTTGACCACGTGTTGTGACGGAGATCTGAGCGCCACGTGAGTACAGTCGATGGAACACTGCAACCTGAGATTTGGGCAAATCCAATCGCTCTTGCAACCTGGTTTTCCAAATCCTTGGCGAAATGCATAAAGTTGTATGCCCTCACGAAGTTAGCATCCATGACCTCACGGATGCATTTGTGTGTGGAGGCTTGTGAGATCCCACAAATGTCGCCTGTGGAGTCCTGAAAGGAGCCACTGGTGTAAAAATTGAGCGCCGCTGTCACTTTCACAGCCACTGGCAGTAGATGCCCTCCATGTCCAAGTGGCGCCAAGTCCTGCAGTAACTGGCAGATGTGACCGACCAGTTCCCTAGACATGAGTAGTTTTCACCGACACTGGTACTCGATCATCTACAGGAATGAAAGATGGCGTCTATAGATCCTGGGTCTAGCTCGATGTTGATCAGCGACAGTTCGCTGTGGATCGTCGGCAGCGTGTGTGGGAGTCCCAGCCGCCCCTTCTTCCAGAGGGTGCTGCTCCTCCCTCTGTGCAACCAGGCACCTCAGTTGCTCTCTTCTCTGCTGTCTTTGCTCTCTGTAAGCCACAAGGCACACAACTAGTTCACCAGGCTCCAAGATCCTGATGTACTCCTCCTGCAGGATGAAAGAGAGAGACGCATGGGTTAGCATGGGTGTACTAAGAACCTGTCTTGGTTAAGTCTGAAGGCAACTTAATGCATCCCGGAGAATGCTGGCCACCACTTGGATGGCCAGAGATTAGTGCACTGCATCACTGTCCGAAACCTCACCTTCCTCTGTCCCACTCCTCCTGACCGATTGGCAGCAGCTTTGCCCATTGGACTGCATGCTGTGCTCTCAGCTCAGGCACAGGCATTCTCCTAACCCACACTGCAAAGCTGCCCTGTTAGCTTGAGCCATGGGGGAGACTGGTCTAAACCAGGATACTGACGTTGCAAGGGGCTGTGAGCGCCTCCTCCAGTGACTGCTCCATGACCAGCTTTAGCAAGGAGATTGTACAATGTACCCCATCGCCCAACTGTTCTGCAGTCCACTAAAATGCTTATTGGTTTGCAGTCTGTGTCCAAAGGGTGAAAAACTCTGGAGCGCTTGGTGGCACTTTGATACCTCTGCGTTGCCTGAGTGGACAGATAAGCTCGAGGCCCGACTCCAATCATATCAACATGGCTGTGTCTGAACTGTCTCACTGTCTCAGCTACAGAGAAATGGTCACTTTATTCAAGGTTTCCTTAATGTGTGGCCGTTTCCCTTGCTTACCTTAACACGTGCTCGTGTGCTACCTTCAACCACAGGGCAGCCTTTGTACCCCCGCCAATGTGCCTCAACCTTGAAGTTCAACAGGCATCCCTTGTGAGCGTTCGGCAATGTTACTGTGCACTCACCTGAGTTGCCCTCAAAGTGCAGCCCGCCAAGTGCACACCTTTTATATGAAACACGTCAGCGTACAATCACACCAATGTGGGCGGACGATCCTGCGTGGGGAATGAGTCTGGAGGGCTAGCCTCATAATGACATGCTGATGTATTACAATGAGGTTCCTGACGTCTGATGGCAGGAAACGTGGCCTGCCATAGATGGGCTGAGCGGACGGTCGCAAGCTGGTTTCACGACATCATGAAAGTGACTTTTGGCCTTCTTGCCATATTGTCCGCTCATGCCACCAAAAAGGCCCGATGCCAGCAGGCATGGAAAATTCTGCCCTTCATTAGCACCAGGTGATGCTTAATGCCAAGTATTTGACATTAAGCACTTCTGCGCACTAGAAATTCAGGATAACTGTTAACACAGAGAAAATTCCTCTTCTGCATAGTTACTGATCAAAACGCAATTTTATGAAACAGGGCAGAATTTTATGATCCCCGTGGGGGCTGTTGGTCGGCATGGGCCCATAAAATTCTGTGGGTGCCTTTCTTCCTCCCTACCTGGCTGCCCCCTACTTGACCGTGATTTAACAGCGGCAGGCAAGGCCCCAGGTGGCCCACCCACCCTCGCACCGATTAAGACCCTTAAGTGGGCAATTAATGGTCACTTACGAGCCACTTCCCACCCGGCTGCAATTTTTTGGCCTACGGGCAGTCAGCAATGGTTGGAAGCCCCAGCAGGTAAGCCTTCATGGGCCCCAGGTGGGAAAATGGGGGTACCTCCTTCAAGGGCCCCCTTTTCTGATCAGAGGGCCCCCAAAGGTCAATCCCCACCCCACCTCCGGCCTTCTCCCCTGGCCCCACAGAGAGGCTCCCCAACTTACCTGTCATCCCTTCTCAATGCCCATCCCTATGGCAACCTAAAGTCACATGGGCACTTCTCCAAACTGAGGCGTTTACCAGAAATTCACCACCCCTCTTTTCCGAACTATATGTTTTACTTTTGAGTTAAAGGGGCACTTTAAACCATAATCATTTTGCAAAGTTAAACTTTCATTATATGTAAAAAATGAAAGCTGAAAGCTTAAAAGATTCTTCTGATTTGGAATCAGAAATTAATTGGCAACAAAATTGGCCTCTATTTGACCTCAGAAACTTAGAATAACCTGTAGAACACTTCCCTTCAGGAAGTACATATGCTCTGTCTTCGCAGCTGGCCATCAGAGGTGTGCTGCAGACTAACCATGAGAAATCTCATGGCAGATCTCCTCCATTATTGTATTGCTCAGTGTGCTATTTTAAAACAGCTATTTAACCCATTTATTTTCGAAGTTCCCACTTACCTGCACTTAACAGATGACCTGTTAGAATGATTAAAGCTACCCTACGATTAAAAGTCCAAGGGCAGAATTTTTCATCCTGCGGACGGGCGCGTTCCCAACCCGATCAGGAGTAAAATAGTTCGTGATGATGTCGGGCGACGTCATCGCGCACTCGCAATATTTCGCTCGGCGTGCGTGTGCCAGAGCGCCGCCCGCCATTAATTAAGTGGCCACTTAAGGCCCTTAACAGTCCAATTGACTGATTCTGTTTTCCTTGCCCCTGCAATTTTCTGCTCGTTGCACAGGAAAACGAGCAGGCGGCCAGCCGACATTTTCACAAACCTCATCTAAGAACAGGATGAAAAGGATCAGCAGCATTGCCAGCGTGAGTAGTGAGGAGTTTTGGAGATAGTTTGCAGCTGGTTGCTTATTGGTACTTGTGGAAGAATAAAATACATCTACAGGACAACTAAGGGTTAAACAGTTAAAACCATAGTGGAATACTACAGCACAGTTCCCTCTTTTGTTCTAGCAGGTACACCTGCAGCTGCCAGCTAACTGAGCAGGAAAGGAGAAAAGGAGTATCATAAACAAGCTTCCTAGAATCCTTGAGACAAGGCTAGGATGTCTGCCCCCAACATAAAGAGACAGGATCAAGCAATGGTCATCTGTTCTCTAGAGTGTACACCCCCTAGCACTAAAGATAAGGTCAAGCATGGTTATCTATTCTCTGTCCCACTTTTTTATTACCAGATGGGCTTCCCCCAGTATCCTGTATAGTCATAAATTAGAATAGACTAATTGTGTGTTGCATGCCAAAGACAATGATTCTCAATGTAATTAATTATTGAAGGTTAGACAGTCTTATCACCTTCAAGTTCTTTGATATGTACAACTTTTACTATAAATATGTGCGTACTGTGATGCTTCCTCAGAGTGTCAGCTAGCTCCATTGTATGCTGCTGGGTTCTCCGTGATATCACGATTTAATAAAGGCTTCCGAGACAAACCTCCTGGGTCTGAGTGTTCACTCCGTTTTCCGCAACAGTACTTGGCAGCTTCATCTCTGTTCAGGGCTTCATTGCTAGCAATTCCAGGCTTCATTTCAGGATTCCTTGACGTCTCCAAGGAGCCTGGAAAATTCAAACCATGTGGACCCTTCCAGGTATTAAATAACCTTCCTTTACCCTGGTAATGGGGGTTGTGGTGTCCACTGGTGGCACCTCCTCTGAGGAGGAAGAGAGGGGCAGAAGGGAGAGGAGGCTGCATGTCCCTGTGCAGGGGAGGGACCCGTGGGAGGAGAGGCGCAGGCACAAGGGGCGCAGGGCCAGCAGGTAGTCCAAGATGGAAGGGGCCGCAGAAGGTGTCACTAACCTGCTGCCAGGGTTTACAGGCAGCGATGAAGCTACCTCAATATGTTTGAGGTACATTGCCGAAGGAAGCTCCACCTCTCAAGGGAGACAGTGACCTCCATTTGCAAGATGATTGGGCCTGAGATCAGCTCCCACTGTGCAGGTGGACACCCCATGCCAGTGGCTCTGAAGGTCACAGTAGCCCTCAACTTCTATGCCTCCAGCTCTTTCCAGGGGTCAGTGGGGGATCTTTGTGAAGTCTCCCAATCAGCTCTCCACAGTTGCATCAAGCTGGTGACAGAAACTCTGTTCAGGCAGGTACTGACCTTTATTCTTTACTGTACGGTGGATGCCAGTCAGGCTGAGCGAGCCAGAGGCTTTTCAGCGATTGCTGGGTTCCCCCATGTCCAGGGTGCAATAGATTGCACACATGTGGCCATCAAGACGCCAGCAGGTCAGGCGGGTGCTTTCGTCAACAGGAGGGGCTTCCACTCCATGAATGTGCAGATAGTGTGTGATCACAGGATGCAGATTCTGCAAGTCTGTGTAAGGTACCCAGGCAGATCCCTTGACACGTACATCCTGAGACACTTCCAGGTGCCCGGGCTCTTCAGTGCTCCAACCCAACTGGATGGACGGCTGCTGGGTGACTAGGGTTATCCCTTGATGAGGTGGCTCATGACACCTCTCCGCCACCCAAGAACAAAGGCAGAGAAGCATTACAATATGAGTCATACCTCCACAAGGGCAGTGGTAGAGAGGACCATAGGTCTTCTCAAGTGGTGCTTCCAATGCCTGGACCGTTCAGGGGGAGCACTACAATACCACCCCCAGACCAGGTGTCATTGATCGTGGGTGCATGCTACGCTTACACAGTCTGGCACTGGCAAGAGAGGACCCACTGGAGGAAGAGGATCTTGACACAGCTCCACAAGCCACAGATGATGAGTCCAGTGGTGAGTCCAAAGAGGAGCACAGTGAGGAGAACGCTGAGGATGTGGAGTGAGACCTCAGTAACCTGCAGGGAGGCAGGGACACCAGAGAGTCCTTGATCCAATGCTCCTTCAGCTAGACTACCAAAGACCAGCTTCAAATGCATGTCAGGGCTGCCACCACTATCCCAGATGTCTGAAAGGACCCTTTCATTTGAACCCAAAGAATACTCAGTGCCTGTGCAATAAAGTTCAAAGCCACCTACATCCAGCATTACATACGGGCGTTCCCTGCACCAATGAAGTAAAAAGGTGAAGCATACTCAGGCCATGATGACAAAAACATAATTTATGTCATTCTAACAGTTCAATAATCTTAACAGAAATGTTCCTGGTATTCAACATCAGTCCAGTATACATAACGTAAACAAAAATGAACATAAAATCTCCCATGACCTGCCCCCTCTTGTATTTATGGTGCCTTTAACTAACGTTTGCGAGTGCTATGTCTAGGTGCTCCTCCCTCGCTGGCACCAGCATTGGAGACAGTCTGCTGATTCTGCTGTCTTGTTGGCCTTGATGACCTTGCCGGTCGTCCTCTAGCCAGTGGAGCCTGTGTTGGCCCAACCTGCAAGGGTGCAGCCAGTGCCACGACTGGCATCTCCCCAGTTGCCGCTGCCTCATCAGATGCCACAGTCACTGGTGGACGGGCAGAGGAGCTGCTGCCGTCATTCAGAGTGCCCTGAGAGGAGCCCGCAGGGATGACAGGCAGCTCATGGGCCAACGTGAGGTAGCTCTGGATCTCCATGCACACCATTGATGGATGGGCACCTAGCTAGGATACTGGGTGCCTCATGCATCTCCTACACAGACAGTGACCACCTGAGGTCAGTGCCTATGTGTGGGCTTACCTCCGAGCACAACCCCAGGAACCCCTCATTCTGTCCTTGGAGCTGCCTCTCCATGAGAGTCGCCGCTCTCTCAATGGAGGAGGCAGTACGCTCGGCCATGACGGTCAATGTAGTGCTCATGCTCTGCATGGACTCCTCCATAACGGAGACCAGGGCACGCATACCCTCATGGATCTCGACCTGATCTTCCCACACATCTTGCTGGACATCCAGCATCTGCTGCCTAATGGACGACTCCAGAGGCTCATCATCAGCTTCCGACTAAGCATCGTCCTGGTCTCCAGCAGTCCTCCAACTGTCGGCACCCTGGGTACTCTCTGCCTCCACCTGCACCTCAAGCGATTGTGAAGTGCCCTTACCAATGTGCACCACGATACTAGCCACCTCTCTAATGCCCACCGAGGTGCTGGTATCTGCGCTGGTACCTGCTTCAGAGTGGGTGTGACACAGGTGCAAATGACACCCGGTGGTCTTCCAGTGTCAGGGGTGGCCCTTTGGGGTCGAGAGAGCAAACGCCTGCTGGAAAACCTAAATAGGAGAAGAAGGACATGTTATTAGTTAAAGTCATCAAACTGTCACTGTGCATACCAGGCACCCTGGTGAGACAATGGAGATCTGCATCATGGTGCCCTCGTCTTCCAATGATCAGTGGTCCGCGACCTTTCTATATTGTTGTGAGCCTCCTTCTCCTGAAACACCAGAGGAGCATTGATTAGTCCACTCTTTACCTGCAGTGCCATTGCAGCCTGGCCAACCCCAGCAGAGGAGCACCTGGTGGGGCACATCCAAATTGTGGCCTTCAAGCCGCAAGACATTCAATCCAAGCAGCCAGGGCTCACTCCCTTGGTCAGCTCCATCATGACTGACAGTTGGCACTCAGACTCTAGCACCCCTGAGGTCCACAGGGGGATGGTCACACCTTAACGCATCTGCACACTGACCCCTGCCAACAGTGCAGCAGGTCATTGAAGCGCTTCCGGCACTGGAACCAGAAATGCCACACCACATCATGGCGGCTGACCAGAGCTGCCACCTCCTCCCATGCCCTCTTGGTGAGGCGCCATGGCCTCCTCCTCCCATCCCTGGGGACAAGGGTGTCCCACCTGGCAGCCGTTTCCTCCGGGAGGATGGTGAGGCACTCATCAGAAAAGCCGAGGGGGGGGCCAAGTTTTCACCCAACCTGCCCTCCCGCCTACCGTGTCCAGCTGCACTCGGGTCCATGATGTCAGCTCAGGGAACGTCCTCCGTGGCAGCCTTTCAGGGGTTGCCTGGGCAGTTTTTAAACTGGCCGCCGGGTGGCCATTGGGCCTGGCAGCCGACAGGCCCCTGCCCCAGCTCAGGCCTTCCCAGCCAGTGCGGAGCCACATTTCACACTGGGCGGGCCTTAATTAACCCGCCCAGCGTGAAATCGCAGTCAGAGCCCGATCGCAGGCGGCGGGTCTGTTTCACGGCCACTCCTGGGCCTGCTCACCGCGCCCACCCAACAAAGGGAAAATTTTGTAGAACTAAGGCCAAACCCTTGACATTGCATTGTTCACAATTAGTGTTCTTAAAGTATTGGAATTTACCCGTTTGCTTATCCAGGATTCAAGAAACAAAGATAGATTTGGTTTGTTTAAGTTGTCCTGCATGACACCAACTCAAATAACACGAATGTACAAGATATTCTGCTAACAAATGAAGTAGAAGACAGGACCTGTTAAAAACCATTTAAAACTTGTTTTTTGAGAGAAATAAATAGGAGTACAATTGCATCTCAGTCACTACTTTATTTTCTTAACATATGATTACAAGCATAGTACGATTATCAAAGTCATCATCATACACTTACAATTACTTGGTGTCACAGTTATGACAGCATTACGTTATCGTCTGCTTTCCTTTCCGGATCATTTCTCAGCCTTTCATTTTCTTGGCTGTCTTTACAATTGTTTTGTCTACATTAATGCTCTTTGGTCTGTTTTCTTCTGTTTCTTAGTCTGAAAAAAACTGGAGATGAAACTGTCTTTTTAAACCTGAACATCAAAATGTCTCAAGTGAATATGGCTTTTCTCCCATCCATTAAAAGAAAATGGGCTTTGCTTGTAATTTTAACTTTTAAAAATATGCTGGGGCCTGCACTGAGATGCCAGTAAGTCTACTGGAGCTCCTAACCATCTGTTGTTGAGATTTCCTCAGGAAATGTTTTTTCTAAGCTTGAATGCTTAAATATTGTAATACAGCTATAAGCATAGGGTAGGTCAGCCATTTGACCTTATTAACAGTCTGAGGCCTGATTATCTGAATTTTGGCATTTTATATGCTGAAAATCAGTAAATAAAATGGAATCTTCACCCCATCCAATATTGATGGGTTCACTTCAAATTTTGCTCTTTCGCTAAGGTATCTCAGGTACACCTATAGATGTTACTCAATTAAAATTCAATTTTCACGCATCATATTTAACATTTAAAATATTTCACTTTTGTCCCTTATTTCAATCAAGTTAAATCAATCCTGCTAACATCTGTTGGATTTGAGTGGTTTTTGGAGGAGGGGCCATTCCATGCATAGCTATTATGAAACCTTCGCAATGAAAAGGAGACTTTGGGGAACGGGAGGGAATTATGGCTCTTTTGAAGATACAATTATGATAGTTTTGTCAACATATAGCTATTTAAAGTAACTTGGTCCTTTTTTAAAGATAGCGTCCACTTTAAATCCTATCTCAAACCTTGTTACAGACGTGCTTTCGTAATCCTGACAGAATGCCAATTGTAGTCAGCAGATGAAAGCTCTACAACTCTACTGTAACAAACTACAAGCAAGAGGAAGAGAGGTTGGGCTACTTAATATAAAAATAAATCCAGTTTTGCATTTCCTTCCTGAACACATTCACGTTAATAGAAAAGCGCCAGTAGGACAAACATTACTTAGCCAGCCAGCTGTCTGCAGTGGTGTCAAGAACAATCAGAACTCGTTCAACAGAAAGCAGGTATGTGCTTTTAAATATATTTTAGTTCAAACCGTGTTAACTACGTAGTGCTAAAATCAGGCATTCACTCGGTATTTCAGTTCAGCACTGGTTAAGCCTCAGGCTGTTTAAAAGCTTGGCTGAGGCAGCCTCAATCCTGAGGAATATTTGACTCTGACGCATTAAAATTATCCAAAAGAAAAACAACCCTAGCACATTAAAAATAACAATGGCCCTTTGAGCAAACACTGTGTAAAATAAAACTAAAGATCAGCCCGGGCGTCCTGAGTCTTTTGCGTGTCAAAAGGAACACTAGAAAAGAAACAGAAGTACCTGGAAAAACTCAGCAGGTCTGGCAGCATCGGCGGAGAAGAGTACAGTTGACGTTTCGAGTTCTCATGACACTTCAACAGACTCGAAACGTCAACTGTACTCTTCTCCGCCAATGCTGCCAGACCTGCTGAGTTTTTCCAGGTATTTCTGTTTCTGTTTTTGTTTTGGATTTCCAGCATCCGCAGTTTTTTTGTTTTTAACACTAGAAAAGAAGATTGACTGCAAGGGGCAGGGAGTGGAGCTAGCTGAGCTGTTCTTTCCGAGAACTGTCACAGAGAGGAGGAGTGGCCTCCTGTCTTGTAAACATTCTATGATTATATGATAAATACAAAAAGCTACTGCGGATGCTGGAAATCCAGAACAAAAACAGAATTACCTGGAAAAACTCAGCAGGTCTGGCAGCATCGGTGGAGAAGAAAACAGTTGACGTTTCGAGTCCTCACGACCCTTCGGCAGAACTGAAGTATAGTTAGGAGAGAGGTGAAATATAAGCTGGTCTAAGGTGGGGGGCGGGGGGAGAGAGAAGTTGAGGGTGGGGCCGTTGTAGGGATAAGCAAGCAGTGATAGGAGCAGATAATCAAAAGATGTCACAGACAAAAGGATCAAAGAGGTGTTGAAGGTGGTGATATTATCTAAGAAAAGTGCTAATTGAGAATGGATGGCAGGACACTCAAGGTACAGCTCTAGTGGGGGTGGGGTGGACAGACTAGCAAAGTATTAGTTGTAGATTTAAAAATAATGGAAAAAGGTGGGAATTTTTTCAATAATTTATATAGATTCTTCTTTTCCCACCTTTTTCCATTATTTTTAAATCTACAACTAATACTTTGCTAGTCTGTCCACCCCACCCCCACTAGAGCTGTACCTTGAGTGTCCTGCCATCCATTCTTAATTAGCACTTTTCTTAGATAATATCACTACCTTCAACACCTCTTCGATCCTTTTGTCTGTGACATCTTTTGATTATCTGCTCCTATCACTGCTTGCTTATCCCTACAACGACCCCACCCTCAACTTCTCTCTCCCCCCGCCCCCCACCTTAGACCAGCTTATATTTCACCTCTCTCCTAACTATACTTCAGTTCTGCCGAAGGGTCGTGAGGACTCGAAACGTCAACTGTTTTCTTCTCCACCGATGCTGCCAGACCTGCTGAGTTTTTCCAGGTAATTCTGTTTTTGTTTATGATTATATGATCTTCATTGAGTGAGCACCTCATAGTATATGCCTATAGACATTTTCCTGCACTTTTCAGCTCAACTATAATTTTTGCCATAACATGCTGGAAATGCAAGCTGATAATGGTGTGGTGAGGGCAACGAGGAATCTGGGACCTAGCGAATGATGACACCAACAGTCTTTCTACTTAACCAATGAGATTTAACAATAGAGAAAGGAACATCAGGATGATGGAGTAGGAGGATGAATAAGAATCAAATGAGGTACAGAAATAGAGGGAAAGAAAGCTTGGATTAAGAAGGAGAAAAGAGACAGAAAGGAAAAGTAAGAAAAAATAAAACAATTAAACATTTGAAAATTTTAAAATCTTGAAGAATTACTACATGTAGGAATGAGATGCAACTGGGCTGGAGAAATTGATTGGCGTTGCATTAACAATTATGCATCTTTGAAATGATATTTATGGTATTAAATTTAACTTAACTTTCTATGATGAGTTCATTGGGTAATTAAAGTGCAATTACAGCAAGTTCTTAAAATATTCTCACAACCTATTTCTTCTTCCCTTGAACTTCCTGACTAATTTTCCCATTAATAACAATGTGCATCGTGGGCTGGCTGTTACTTTTCCAGGGCCAGGATTTTACCTGCCCGGTAGGATATTACAGTCCCGCCGAACTGAATGGAGGTTTCAATAGCTCGCCGCATCTGCCAGCAGGAGGGGGGCAGGGGAACACGCCGCAGCGAGGGCGTAAAATCCTGGCCCAGGAAGACTTAGCCAAGGTATAAAAGGCCGAGCTCCCTCAGTTCTTCTCCCATTCTGGCATCATAACTTTGACAGAAACCCCACACATAAAGAAGGTTTCTGCCTAAGATACCGCAATGGAGTGGGAGAAAGGAAATTTACTCCTTAAGGGTTATAAGGATGAATACAGGTAGAGGTTATAGAACTGAATCAGAGAGCTGTGTATTAAATATAAGGTTGGAAGCGCTGACATTTTAATTACCAAAGAATAGATGTTTCTGGGGAAAACAAAGCACAGCAGATCTGAAATACAAACAAAAAGCAAAAGGAAAACTGAGCAGGTCTGGCAGCATTTATGGAGAGAGAAACAGAGTTAATGGGCGGAATCGCCCCAGGTTTGCACTAAGTGCGGTAGCGGGTGGGTAAAATGACGCTTGAGCAGTCGGACACAACAGCAGGTTTTCATGCCGTATAGTCCCAAACCCACTGCATTATTTATGCATTCCCGGGAAACACCCTGTTTCCATGGCGGGCGAGCACTCATTCCACACTGTCATCTCGCTGCCTCATCACGCCAGGCATCATATTTATAGTCCAGCCGCGCGCACACATCTCAGTGCTTCCAGCCCACAGCTGTTGCAGAGAAGATATCCACGAAAGGCAAAAAGACAGCAGCCCCCAGGTTTAGCGACACGTCACTGAAATGCCTTTTGAATGCCACGGATGTCCTCTACCACCATTCTGGCCACAGGACGGGCAGTGGCATGACCAGCCAGGCTTGGGAGGCGGGTGGCCTCCAAAGAAGGCAGTCACCCAACGCCGCAAGAAGATGAATGGTCTTCTCCGTTCCACCAGGGTAAGTCACTTCTCTCACACTCTCAACTCACAAACTCACAACCCCGTCACATATCCACAGGGCACTCAATCACTGCCAGTTCAAAAGACATCACCATTCACTCTCTCTCACACACCTTCATTATCCCTCATCCCATCCATGGGACCACTCACCACCCCCACATGCCAGGCATACTTACCATCGGACCTGGCAGGCATCCTGCTTACACTCTCTCCATCTCTATTCATGCAAGACAAACTAGCACACAACAAGAGGGAGAGGTCGCAAAACGGTGGAGGAATGCCTGAGATCAAAGTCCTCACGGCATTTGAAAACAGAGACATCCAGCTGGAAAGTCAGCGTGGGTCCCGCTGGGCATCGGGGCGGGTCCTCACTCCAGGTTGTCTGCTTCGCAGCTCATTACCAGCGAGCAGTTCATCAAAACTCGCGACGGGGCGGGCTAGGATTCGTCCACCCTGTCATTACCTCATGGAGTCAAAGGTCCAGGAGCGATATTTAAACAGCACCCACACACACATTCATTCTCTGCAGCCCAGGATTTGTTGTGGCGAGCAATAATTCCCAGAAGCCCCAAACCATCGGCCCCAAAGTTCAGCGACAGCTCCCTGGAGAAATTCCTCCAGGCAGTCCAGGACCAGTATAGGTCCTCTGTCCCAGAGATGGCAGCAGTAGGTCCACTAACCTCACCACGGCAGCCTGGGAGAAAGTCGTCAGGGAGGTCAGCACTTATGGGCCACAAAGAGGACTGCCCTGCAGTGCAGGAAGTGGATGAATGATCTCATCCGCTCCACCAGGGTAAGTCAACCTTTTCCTCACTCCAAACTCACAGTGAAGTTTTGGTGCGATGCTTGAAAGGACTGCACTATGTCTACTTGCTTCAGATTGAGCACTGGTGGAGTTCTTATCCCATTAATGAACGGCCAAATGCTCCATAGGCTGCTTAGCCTTCTAAGGGTGGAGCCATCATTACACAAGATTGTGACCTCTCATTCTGCGATTGATGTCCTTCATTGAGATGTTTAGAATAGCAAAGACGGTGTTAATGTTAGCATTAATGGCTACCCTACGTCGAAGGGACAGGTGAAATGCACTTATCATCACCCTAGAACCTTGTTGTGATAAGGGTCTCACAGGCACGTACGCCATGTTTTCCAATATCCACACTTCTAAAACTACATTTTAAGTACCGGAAAGATTGTTTAGATTTAATTAAGACATCACGATGTAAATTTTCGCTTACACTTAAATGGACAATATTTTCTGGTGTGTTTAGTGGGTACCTAGCTGATAAGCACCACAACCTCATGCATTTCATGTGCTTCAATGGTGAGTCTCAGATACAGTATAGCACAGCTTCAGAGGAGCAGGGAAACTCAGACAGCAACTTTCTAATTGCCTCATTTAACTGTATGTGCGGTCACTAGAAGTTAATCTCTAATTTATTCTTAAATAACAGTCAGCACTGATAGTGTCCTTATTTCTAACACAAACTCCAGACGATGCACTTGCAACAGTAATTGCTAGTTAGCAATGAAGCAAACCCTTGGCTAACTTTCCTTTCCCTTGCTCTGCAGTGATAATGGTGGAAACAATTGTGACTTGTTGCCCTGACAGGAATCAGCTAATTCAACAAAGGCTGGGTTTGATAATTCATTAATCTTTTGACAGCAATTGTGCATTCTTTTTCTAAAAAAAAGTCAGAACATATATGTGCAAGTATTTTACACTTGTTATTGCAAAGAATTTTTTAAAATTCATTCGTGGGATGTGGGCGTTGCTGGCTAGGCCAGGATTTATTGCCCATCCTTAATTGCCCTTGAGACAGTGGCGGTGAGCTGCATTCTTGAACCACTGCAGTCCTTGTGGTGTACGTACACCCACAGTGCTGTTAGAGAGAGAGTTCCAGGATTTTGACTCAGCGACGGTGAAGGAATGGCGATATATTTCCAAGTCAGGATGGTGAGTGACTTGGAGGGGAACTTCCAGGTGGTGGTGTTCCCATCTATCTGCTGCCCTTATCCTTCTACATGGTAGTGGTCGTGGGTTCGGAAGATGATGTCTATGGATCCTTGGTGAGTTCTTGTTGTGCATCATGTAGATGGTACACACTCCTGCTACTGTTCGTCGGTGGTGGAGGGAGCGACACGGTGCCAATCAAGCAAGCTGCTTTGCCCTGGATGGTGTCAAGCTTCTTGAATGCTGTTGGAGCTGCACTCATCCAGGCAAGTAGAGAGTATTTCATCACACTTCTGACTTGTATCTTGTAGATTGTGGACAGGCTCTGGGGAGACAGGAGGTGAGTTACTTACTGTAGGATTCCTAGCCTCTGACCTGCTCTTGTAACCACAGTACTTATATGGTTAGTCCAGTTCAGTTTCTGTCAATGGTAACCCCCTGGATGTTTATAGTGGGGGATTCAGCAATGGTACTGCCATTGAATGTCAAGGGGCAATGGTTAGATTCTCTCTTATTCGAGATGGTCATTGCCTGGCACATGTGTGGAGCAAATGTTACTTGTCACTTGTCAGCCTAAGCCTGAATATTGTCCAGGTGTTGCTGCATTTGGACATGGACTGCTTCTGTATCTGAGGAGTTGTGAATGGTGCTGAACATTGTGCAATCATCAGTGAACATCCCCACTTCTGACCTTATGATGAAAGGAAGGTCATTGATGAAGCAGCTGTAGATGGTTGGGCCTAGCACACTATCCTGAGGAACTCCTGCAGTGATGTCCTGGAACTGAAATGATTGACCTCCAGCAATCACAACCATCTTTCTTTGTACTAGGTATAACTCCAACCAGTGGAGAGTTTTCCTCCTGATTCCCATAGACTCCAGTTTTGCTAAGATGCCTTGATGCCACACTCGGGCAAATGTGCCTTGATGTCGAGGGCAGCCACTCTCACCTCACATTTTGCCTTTTAAAAATGAAACAGTTTTTTATTGTGCAGTCTGGCTAAATGCAGCAATGTTATGTCATGTGCACGTTCTCTCACAAAGTACACAACGACCATTAAAAGTTGACAGTTAAGCAAAACTACATAGCATAGCTCAATAGCTCTGGTAATTAATTTCCCAACACCAGTTAGGCACCAACTGTGCATGCTCAAGTTTCATGGGATGCACTCTTATCTTTGAGTCAGGAAGTTGTGGTTTCAAGCCCCACTTCAAAGGCTTGAGCACATAATCTAGACTGGCACATCAGTACTGAGAGAGTGCTGCATTGCGGAAGTGCCATTTTTTAGATGAAACATTAAACCGAGGTCTGACCTCTCGGGTGAACACAAAAGATCCCAAAAGACCTTTTGACAATGAGCAAGGGAGTTCTCTGTGTTCTGGCCAATATTTATCACTCAGCCAACATCACCAAAAGAGATTATCTGGTAATTGCTGTTTTTACACCTTTTCTGCCCCCCAAATCGGCTGCCACATTTCCTACATTACAAAAGTACCTACACTTCAGGAAGTACTATATTGGTTGTGTTGTGGCGCAACTTGAGGTTGCGGACAGTGCTATATAATTGCAACTTCTTTCCTTCTTAAATCTCAGCATGCCACCATATAAAACTTACTTAGAACTTACTTTGATGCTATTTAGCTCACTGTTGAATTACACCTCTGACTGTTGATCAAAGAACAACATTGGCAGAAGGTTAACTAAGACTATCATCAGTAGGCTGAAAGCTGTATGGCAAGGGTTCACCAGTCTGCAGTGAGAGGGAATTACATTTTTAAAGATTGATCACTGAAAGGCATGAAGCCATGCCAATGAGAGAAGTGAGGTTGGAGTTGTGTGTCGAATGATGGATTAACAGAAATTGTTTGCAGTGTACATGGGAAACTGATAAGAAAACCTAGGACACTGTGATCTGAACTTGAATAAGAGAGTGGAAAGTAGTTTTTATGGGAAACTGAGTAATCTGAAGATTAACGTAGATGTTTCAGACACACAATGATCGAGAGAGGCATGCAAGAGGAGGTCCAATACATTTGCTGAGATACAGGAACAGTGTCAGTAATGGTAAGAGAGGAAAATCATAGATGATAGCGGACACACTGAAAGAGTGATATGAGCAATGTAGTTGGTAAAGCGGAGTTATTTAAAAATCCCAGAGGGAAAACAACTGCCATAATCTAGAATTTTAAGTGTTACGTTTGGGATGTGACTCTAAATTCAGAAATCAGACCACCAGTTCTCGAGGCTTTAAATTAAACTAAATGAAACATTTTATTAATTTACACAGGTTAAAATATATATACACATGGCTACAAATTACTACTATCACAACTTTTAACAACTTCCCAAACTAATCTCCATTAAGGCAACAGCAACCCATAGACTTAACCAAACACCAGGCAAAGCATTTTCAACTTACAAATTCAAAATGAGATAAAAACAAAAAACTACTGCGGATGCTGGAAATCCAAAACAAAAACAGAATTACCTGGAAAAACTCAGCAGGTCTGGCAGCATCGGCGGAGAAGAAAAGAGTCGACGTTTCGAGTCCTCATGACCTTTCGACAGAACTGAGTATAGTTAGGAAAGGGGTGAAATATAAGCAGGTTTAAGGTGGGGGCTGGGGGGGAGGAGAGAAGCTGAGGGTGCGGTGGTTGTAGGGACAAGCAAGCAGTGATAGGAGCAGATAATCAAAAGATATCACAGACAAAAGGATCAAAGAGGTGTTGAAGGTGGTGATATTATCTAAGAGAATGTGCTAATTAAGAATGGATGGCAGGACACTCAAGGTACAGCTCTAGTGGGGGTGGGGTGGAAAGACTGACAAGGTATTAGTTGTAGATTTAAAAATAATGGAAATAGGTGGGAAAAGAAAAATCTATATAAATTATTGAAAAAAACGAAAGGGAGGGGGAAGAAACGGGGTGGGGATGGGGGGAGGGGGAGTTTAAGATCTAAAGTTGTTGAATTCAATATTCAGCCCGGAAGGCTGTAAAGTGCCTAGTCAGAAGATGAGGTGCTGTTCCTCCAGTTTGCGTTGGGCTTCACTGGAACAATGCAGCAAGCCAAGGACAGACATGTGGGCAAGAGAGCAGGGTGGAGTGTTAAAATGGCAAGCGACAGGGAGGTTTGGGTCTTTCTTGCGGACAGACCGCAGGTGTTCTGCAAAGCGGTCACCCAGTTTGCGTTTGGTCTCTCCAGTGTAGAGGAGACCGCACTGGGAGCAACAAATGCAGTAGACTAAGTTAGGGGAAATGCAAGTGAAATGCTGCTTCACTTGAAAGGAGTGTTTGGGCCCTTGGACGGTGAGGAGAGAGGAAGTGAAGGGGCAGGTGTTGCATCTTCTGCGTGGGCATGGGGAGGTGCCATAGGTGGGGGTTGAGGAGTAGGGGATGATGGAGGAGTGGACCAGGGTGTCCTGGAGGGAACGATCCCTATGGAATGCCTCCAGGGGGGGCGAAGGGAAGATGTGTTTGGTGGTGGCATCATGCTGGAGTTGGCGGAAATGGCGGAGGATGATCCTTTGTATGCGGAGGCTGGTGGGGTGATAAGTGAGGACAAGGGGGACCCTATCATGTTTCTGGGAGGGAGAAGAAGGCATGAGGGATGCGTGGGAGATGGGCCAGACACGGTTGAGGGCCCTGTCAACGACCGTGGGTGGAAAACCTCGGTTAGGGAAGAAGGAGGACATGTCAGAGGAACTGTTTTTGAAGGTAGCGTCATCAGAACCGATGCAACGGAGGCGACGGAACTGAGAGAATGGGATGGAGTCCTTACAGGAGACGGGGTGTGAGGAGCTGTAGTCGAGGTAGCTGTGGGAGTCGGTAGGCTTGTAATGGATATTGGTGGACAGTCTATCATCAGAAATTGAGACAGAGAGGTCAAGGAAGGGAAGGGAAGTGTCAGAGATGGACCATGTCAAAATGATGGAGGGGTGGAAATTGGGAGCAAAATTAATAAATTTTTCCAAGTCCAGACGAGAGCATGAAGCCGCACCGAAGTAATCATCGATGTACCGGAGAAAGAGTTGTGGGAGGGAGTTGTTCAAAATGAGGTTCTTTTCATTTTGGTTCCTGTGGAGACAGGTGGTAGGCTCACAGCTTTGATCTCACATTGCCTCTGCTCTGCACACCCAAAAACTGCTGAAGTTATACCTATCACCCCATTGAATGTAAATTCTCATTGTATCACCAACCTCTGAACTAAACCTAACAATAAAACCCTTTCATAGTATCAATTGTATTAGTAATATAAACATATTGCTTGGTATCTGCTAGATAGGTGTCAGTTTTCACCCCAATTCTTAAATGCTCTATTCAAAAAATGCTAATACACTCTACCTCTCCGTTTACATCTCAAAACTAGTACATATCAAAGCTGACTAAACCTCTATTTTAAAAGAAAAATATTTTCCAAAGTATTATACACATTAATAGCTTCATGACAGAGTTAGGAACAGTGTAAATGATGGATGGTCTCACTGAGATGGTTGGAATAATTGAGAAACTTATTGGGAGAGTGAGAGGGATTGGATAATTACAAGTAATGACGCATTTACAGAGAGAATGAGAAAGTGCAGGAGTGTAAATAATGGAAGATAAAACTGTGTACACTTCTAAAGTTCAAAGAAATATATTTTTAACTGAAGTACCATTCACACATTAATGAAATAAAGCTTCCACTTGTTGTACTTTGTAAATAATAATCTTTATTAATTGTACCACATTTTGTGTTTACATTTGAAGACCTGATGTTCTCGTCTTGATGTAATTGTTCATTTCTATCATTTGTCTACTATTTCAACTCTTGTAACTTATGGAAATTCCCCAAAGCCAAAATAAAAAAAATGAAAAAAAACAACCTAAACTTAACCATTTTGTGGACCGAATAATTTGTTTTTAAATCTATTTTGCAAATGCTTGGATGATCACATTAAGAGTTCAACATCAAATTAAAAACCAAAAACAATCTTTTATATCCTTAGAACATTACGAATTAAACAGTGTATTTCTCAAATTGCAGCAATGATCACTTGGCTTTATAGAAATTTGAGGAGGGGATAAGAGTACATTGTTATCAGGAAATGATTTAGCCCACATAACAAGGTGCTGATCTCAGCTGGCTTGTCAAAAAGTAACTAAATGAAGATGAAATATTTCCCCAGAAGATAGTTAAGAACATAAGATCATAAGAAATAGGAACAGGAGTAAGCCATTCGGCTCCTCAAGCCTGCCCCACCATTCAATAAGTTCATGGCTGATCTGCCCCAGGCCTCAACTCCTCTTTCGTGCCAGCAAATCATAGTCCCCAACTCCCCGATATTTCAAAAATCTATCTCCTCTTTAAATACTTTCAGTGATCTAGCCTCCACAACTCTCTGGAGTAGACAATTCCAGACATTCACTACCATCCGAGAGAAGAAATTCCTTTGCATCTCAGTTTTAAATGTATGTCCTCTTATTCTGTAACTATGTGCCCTAGTTCGAGATTCACCCACTAGTAGAAACATTGGCCTGGATTCTTCCTATGGCAGGCGGGCTGGGCAGGAGTGGGTGGGGGTGGGTGCGGAGCCAATTGCCGCCCGCGCTACCTGTGCAGGTGGGGGGAGGAGGGAGAGTCGGGGCCTGCACTCTTTTGCACAAGCGCCCGAACGAGCGCAGCAATCTCTCTGAGGCACAGAGCTGCCTCAGGGAGATTGAATCCATAATAAAATAATGACAGAAATTATTTTAAGATTTATTTAACCATGTGCCCCCGTGTGACTGTGTCACATGAGTGGGGATATGTTTGTAAATTTATAAACTTGTCTAAATCCCCATGCAGATTCCTTATGTCCTCATCCCACCTATTTTTGTATCATCAGCAAATTTAGATACATTACACTCTGCCCCCTCCTCTAAGTCATTAATATAGATATTAATAATTGAAACCCTAGGACTGATCCTTGTGGCACTCCACTAGTTACGTCTTTCCAACCTAAAAAAGACCCATTAATCCTGACCCTCTGTCCTCAGTGTGTTAACCAATCCTCAATCCATGCTAATACATTACCCCCTATTGCCTATAGACAATTCCCACCTGTGACTCCTTCCCCTTTCTATTCCTTATTTCCACCCAAACTGATTCCACATCATGATTTATTCCACCCATACCACTACTCACCACCGCACTGATACCTTCCTTTATTAACAAAGCTACCCCACCTCCTTTTCCTTTTTGCCCATTTTTCCAGAACGTCGAATACCCTTGAATATTGAGTTCCCAGTCTTGGTCACCCTGCAACCACGTCTCTGTAATAGCTATCAAGTAATATCCATTTATTTCTATTTGTGCCATCAACTCATCTATCTTGTTACAAATGCAATGTGCATTCAGATAAAGAGCCTTAAGCTTTGACTTTTTACAATTATTACTCACTCTGTTTCTAATTTCTGCTGCACTCTTCTGCTTATATTTTCTGCCCCTTCCTGTCACACTTTGATTATCGTTCATCTCTTCACTACCCTGCACCTCTGCTCTCTTGTTTATTTTTGATTTTCTGAACTTCCCTTCAATTGAACCTTCCCCCCCCAAGTAATTAGTTTAAAGCCCTATCTACAACTGTAGTTATACAATTCGCCAGGACACTGGTCCCAGCATGGTTTAAATGAAGCACGTCCCAATACGCTGCATCTACTGGTTCCCCTTTATCAACTCTGCTTGTTATATACTCAAAGAACTCTAGCAAATTTGTCAAACATGATTTCCCTTTCACAAAACCATGTTGACTCTGTTTGATTGTGTTAAGCTTTTCTAAATGCCCTGCTATTTCTTCCTTAATAATGGACTCTAGCATTTGCCCAACGACAGATGTTAGGCTGACTGGCCTATAGTTTCCTGCTTTTTGTCTCCCTCCCTTCTTGAGCAGGGGAGTCACATTAGTGGTTTTCTGATATGCTGGGGCCCTCCTGGAACGCAGTAAGTTCTGGAATATTTCAACCAATTCCTCCACTATATCCGCAGCCACTTCCTTTAAAACCCTTGGATGCAGGCCTTCAGGTCCTGGTGACTTGTCTACTTTTAGTCCCATTAATTTCTCAAATAATTTGTCCCTCATGATAGTGCCTGTTACAAGATCTTTTCTCCCATTAGCTCCTTGCTTATCTGATGTCTTTGGAATGTTTATAGTGTCCTCCACCATGAAGACTGGTGCAAAATATTGGTTTAAATTATCTGCCGTATCCCTGTTTCCCATTATGAATTCTCCAGCCACATCCTCTAAGGGTCTCACGCTCACTTTAGCTACTCTCTTTTTTATATACCTGAGAACTCTTGCTGTTTGTTTTTATATTTCTTGCCAATTTACTTTCATAATCAATTTTCTCCCTCTTTATAAGTTTTTTAGTCATCGCTGCTGGTTCCTAAAAAATTCCCAATCCTCTGGCCTACCATTGGTTTTTGCCGCTTTGTATGACTTAGTTTTTGATTGGATACTCTCCTTGACCACCTTTGTTAACCACGGGTGGTTCATCCTTCTCATCGAGTCCTTCTTTCACCAGGATAAATCTTTGCTAAGCGTTAATCTGCTTAAATGTCTGCCAATGCTCATCCACTGACCTTCCCCTTAGTCTATTTTCTCAGCCCTAATTAGACAATTATTTCTTCATACCTCTGTAGTTGTCCTTATTTAGGTTGAGGACACTGGTTTGAGACCAGAGTTGCTCGCCCTTAAACTGAATTTGAAGATCCACCATGTTGTGATACTACCCCCTAGAGGATCTTGAACTATGAGATCTCTTATTAATCCTATCTCATTACACATTACTAGATCTAAAATAGCTTGTTCCTGGGTAGTTTCTGCAGCATATTGCTCTAAGAAACAATCCCCGATGCACTCTACAAATTCGTCTTCCATTTCACCCATGCCAATCTGATCTGTCCAGTCAATATACAGATTAAAATCACCCATGACAATTGCAATGCCCTTCTTCCGCACGTCCATTATTTCCCAATTTATACTTTGTCCTACAGTGAGGCAACTCTTCGGGGGCCTATAAACAACTCCCACCTGTGACTTCTTCCCCTTGCTATTCCTTATTTCCACCCAAACTGATTCCACATCACGATTTATTGCACCTATATCACTACTCACCACCGCACTGATACCTTCCTTTATTAACAAAGCTACCCCACCTCCTTTTCCTTTTTGCCTATTTTTCCAGAACGTCGAATACCCTTAAATATTGAATTCCCAGTCTTAGTCACCCTGCAACCATGTTTCTGTAATAGCTATCAAGTCATATCCATTTATTTCTATTTGTGCTGTCAACTCATCTTTCTTGTTACAAATATGCATAAAGAGCCTTAAGCTTTGGCTTTTTACTATTATTACTCATTCTGTTTCTAATTTCTGCTGCACTCTTCTGCTTATATTTTCTGCCCCTTCCTGTCACACTTTGATTATCATTCGCCTCTTCACTACCCTGCACCTCTGCTGTCTTGTTTATTTTTGATATTCTAAACTTCCCATCAATTGAACCCTCCCCGCACTCCCCCGCCCCACTAATTAGTTTAAAGCCCTATCTACAACTCTAGTTATATGATTTGCCAGGACACTGGTCCCAGCATGGTTCAAATGAAGCTCGCCCCAATGGAACAGCTCTCTCCTTACCCAGTACTGGTGCCAATGCCTCATGAATTGGAACCCACTTCTCCCAGACCAATCTTTGAGCCACGCATTTACCTCTCTAATTTTGTTTACCCTATGCCAATTTGCACGTGGCTCAGGTAGTAATCCAGAGATTAATACTTTTGTGGTTCTGCTTTTTAATTTAGCCCCGAGCTGCTCGTAGTCCCTCAGCAGAACCTCTTTCCTAGTCCTACCTGTGTCATTGGTACCTACGTGGATCATGACAATTGGATCCTTCCCCTCTCACTCCAAGTTCCTCTCCAGTGCAGAAGCGATGTCCTTAACCTTGGCACCAGGTAGGCAACACAGCCTTCCGGACTCTCTGTCTTTGCTGCAGAGAACAGTATCCATTGCCCTAACTATGCTATCCCCTATTACTACTACATATCTCTTTTCTCCCCCCAATTGAATGGCGCTCTGTACCGCAGTGCTGAGGTCAATTTGCTCATCCTCCCTGCAGTCTGTGCCCTTGTCCACACCGGGACCAAGAACCTCGTACCTATTAGACAAGATGGCTGAGGCTCCTCCAAAGCTAAATTCTGGATCCCCATACCTGTCTCACTCACAGTCACACCTTCCTGTCCCTGACCACTAACGAAATTTTATGTAGTTAATCTAAAGGGTGTGACTACCTCCTGAAACACAGTGTCCTGGTAACTCTCCCCCTCCCTGATGTGTCGCAGTGTCCACAGCTCAGACTCCAGCTCATCAACTCTGAGCTGAAGTTCCTCGAGCAGCCAACCCTTGTTGTAAATGTGGTCACTGTGGATCGCACTGGTGACCACCAGCGCCCACGTGCTACAACTGCAACACATTACCTGCCCAGCCATCTCTATTCTATTTAATTAATTAATTTGGATGTTAAATATTTTAATAATGAATTTCTTAACTTTACTCTTTAGCTGTAATAACGTCTCCTAATTTAAACCACTTGGCCAATCAAAAGAGACGGGGAAGAGATACTCACCAATCACCTACCTGTTTTCCTGCGACATCACACACAGATAGAAACAGGTTATCTCCCACCACCGCTGCCCTTCTCACGCAGTCCCACTCTCCGTGTGCTCCCGGCTCTCCTCTTGCTGTTCTAAACTGTGAAAATCCCGGCTCTCCTCTCGATGTTTTAAACTGTAAAATTCCCTCAGTCACCAATCTCCAACTGAAGCTCTCTACTGCAGCCAAACACAGCACTACAGTGCGGACAAAAACTATTAAAGAACCAGTTGGCTCCTCAAGGTCTGACAAAGAGGAACAGTAAACTATAACTCAGTAATCTTTACATCCCCTCACTGATGCCACACAAAGAATGGTGTGTGACCAGGAGGCCTATAGGGGAGGGTGAGATCTTTAAGGATTTAAGACATTTTTTCACTTCTTTTATGAGAAAAGGATATAAATTCTTCAGAGCCTTCCTGTAATCAAAATATTTACTGGATAAATGTTCAGCCTTTTTGTCATCATATTGCAGTGCAGCACCTTACCTATAAAATCTGCAAAACTAATTAAGAAATTAGTCACTTAGAGCTTTTTATTTCTCCCTTTCTTAACCAATAGGAATAGGCTTTGCAGAAGGACCTGTGAATAGGATGGTGGACCGCCTTATAAACACAGAGATCAATGCGCAACGAATAGTTGCGGTGGAAAATTGCTTCAGAGCAGTTGGTCAACCTCTGGCCCTGCAAGGGCGAGTACTTGTGGGTGAAGGATTATTGACAAAAGTCTGTCGCAAGAAGCCAAAGCCCCGAATATTTTTCCTGTTCAATGACATCCTGGTATATGGAACTGTTATCATCCTCAAGAAGAAGTACACCAATCAACAGATAATCCCACTGGAGGATGTCAATGTTGAAGACCTTGCAGATAATGACAGTCTGAAAAATCAATGGATGATAAAAACCTCACGAAAATCATTCATCGTGTGTGCTGCAACCCCTCTTGAAAAAGAGGACTGGATGAAGCATCTTAATAACTGTGTCAAACAACTGTTGGAAAAGACAGGAAGGAAAGCATCTACTGAACATGCAGCTCCTTGGATACCAGATAAGATGACTGAAATCTGCATGCGGTGCACTCGAAGGAAGTTCAATGCATTAATCCGTAGACATCACTGTCGGAAGTGTGGCTTCGTGGTGTGTCATTCTTGTTCAAAGCACAAATTTCTCATGCCTAAGCTGTCTTCGAAGCCTTTAAGGGTCTGCACACTATGTTTCAATGAATTAGGGGAAGAGAAGAACAAAGAATCAACATCAGAGAGAAAAGCAGATGAGAGCGTTGTTCTGGATACAATGATTTCTAGCAATGATGAAGATAGTGACAACTCCAGTGACGAGGAGAAACAAGAGCAGTGGCTGGGACAGGATCAATTTTTTTCAACAGATCTCTCTTGGTCCTCTTTCCATACCTAGTCATATACACAATCAACTAACTCAACCACAATACTACCAAGGAAAAATACATGGCGATAATGATTAAAAAGGTCTCTTCCAAGCAGTTTTGCAGAAAAATCTGTATCACTTAAAATTATAATTTTACTTTATGAGACCTTAATAAAATGCATCTTGTGCTTTACACTGCTGCGTATGTTTTTCTTTAACTTTTGGAATCTATACAAACCAGGAGATTTGACTGATTTGCCATACTGTGAGAGAAATTATGCAATTTGCACTTTATGGGAGGAATTTAATGCCCAAGGTGAGTTTGGATGGGTGTGGGCATTTGATTTGGTGGGAGGTGCCAGGTGGGTGACCCCGCTGCCTTGGCGCCAGCTCTGCCTTTATTAAGTCCGGGGCGGGAAGGTTCATGGACGGCCTCGAGGTTGGATGGCGTAATGAGGTCAGGGAAGGAAGAATCCAGAGGGACATTGAAATCCCTGAGTTGTTGAAACTTGTGATTCTTGACATCTGAAAGGAAGAAAAAGTTTTTTGTTAAAGTGTCAGTGAGAGACAAAGGATGTTAAGGAACTGCAGATCAGGACAGCTTTGAGATAGAGTGAGTCAGTAGTGCTGAAGAAAAAGGTTGAGGTTTAACCTTTAACAACCAAGCTATCCAAGTTTGTTATCAGGCAGAATTCAGAACAAGCCACAAGACCCGCTTCATTCCTCCATTTTAGCTAACTTAAAATGACAGTCCTAAAACATAACAATCTTACAAATTCCATATTTGGAACAAGGTGTCTTTCATTAAAGCCTTTATCAGAGGAATTATACATGCAGGACTAATGATATACAAATATGGAAATCCTAGTTTCCTCTAAGCAGCCTTTGATATACACTATTTAAGAATTTTAGTGAAGCCATTACAGCAGAGCTGGGATTATCACAGTAATAAGTGTTTGACCCATAAAAGAAGCAAAGCAGTCACCATTCCAGGCATCCTGCAACTTTGGTGCAATGGGCCAGAAGCCATGTAGAAAAGGCTGTTTCACTGATACTGAGATTTAAATTTTAAAAGAAGTTCACTGCCTTAGACTGGAATCACTGCGAGTTTGGTGAGAAGGGAGTTCAGTATGGAGGGGAGGGAGGTGCTCTTTTCTTTTTCTTTCTCTGTCTTCTTCAGCCTCGAGGAGACCAGGAGTTGAAAATCTACGCGAGAGGGGTGATTTTTGAAAACATCCACGAGTGACATCGCAGGGGAAACATAATTTCATTGAGCAGGACCAGGAGCCAGCGCAAGAGGAGCAGTGGCCTTGGTAAGTAGGAACTGGTGAGTATATCTACTGTCCAGGCTTTAAAGTAAAAATTAGTCTTCAGTTTAGATTAAGTAGTTTTTAAAGTATAAGAAGTAAAGTAAGCTCCCTGGTATATATTTATGTTCTTTAAGCTAGAGGAAGTAAAAGGAAAGGGAGTAATTTAAGGGTAAGTAGTGGCAGGGCAGGTTGGCCAAGTGGAATGCCCCTCCTATGCGATGTGGGAAGTCAGGGACACTTCCAGTGTCCAGGACGACCACGTGTGCAGGAAGTGCCTCCGGCTGCAATTACTTGAGATCCACATTTCAGAGCTGAGCTGCAGCCAGAGTCACTGTGGAGCATCCGCAATGAGATCTTCATGGAATAGTGTGTACAGTGAGGTGGTCATACCGCAGATCTTCATGGAATAGTGTGTACAGTGAGGTGGTCATACCGCAGAAAGGGAATGGGTGACCGCCAGACAGAGTAAAAGCACTAGGCAGGTAGTGCAGGAATCCCCTGTGTCCATCTCCCTCTCTAACAGGTTTTCCATTTGGATACTGCCGGGGGAGATGGTTTCTCAGGGGAATGCAACAAGATCCAGGCCATGGCACCACGAGTGGCTCAGCTGCACAGGAAGGGGAGAAGAAAGAGTGGGAGAGCAATAGTGATAAGGGATTCTACCATAAGAGAAACAGATAGATGTTTCTGAAGCCTCAAACATGATGCCAGGATGGTATATTGCCTCCCTGGTGCCAGGGTCAAGGATGTCACTGGGCAGCTGTAGGACATTCTGATGGGAGAGACTGAACAGCCAGAGGTCGTGGTCCATATCGATACCAACGACATAGGTAAAAAGAGGGATGAGGTCCTGCAAGCAGAATATAGGGAGTTAGGAAATAAATTAAAAAGCAGGACCTCAAAGCTAGTAATCTCAGGAATACTTCCAGTGCCATGTGCTAGCAAGACCAGGAATAGGAGAATAGACCAGATGAATGCATGGCTAGAGAAGTGGTGTAGGAGGGAGGGATTTAGATTCCTGAGGCATTTGGAGCAATTCTGGGGAAGGTGGGATCTGTACAAGCTGGACAGGTTGCACCCCAGCAGGACTGGGACCAATATCCTCGCAAGGGTATTCACTAGTACTGTGGGGGAGGGTCTAAACTAGAGTGGCAGGGGGATGGGAACCTGGGAGAAAGACACAAGATAGAAATGAAAGATAGAAAAGTAAAAAGCAAAAGTGGGAGGCAGAGGAAACAAGGGCTAGCAGCAAATAGAGCCATAATACAAAAAAATGTAAAAATGTTAAAAAGACAAGTCTAAAGGCACTGTATTTAAATGCATGGAGCATTTGCAAGAAGGTAGACAAATTAACAGCACAAATGGATGTAAACAGGTACGATATTATCGTGATTACCAAGACATGGCTGCAGGGTGACCAAGGCTGGAAACTAAATACCCGAGGATATTTGATATTTAGGAAGGACAGGGAAAAAGGAAACGGAGGTGGGGTGGCGTTGTTAGTAAAGAATGAGATCAGTACAATAGTGAGAAAGGATATTGGCTCAGAAAAATCAAGATGTAGAATCAGTCTGGGTGGAGCTAAGAAGCAACAAGAGGTGTAAAACATTAATTGGGGTTGTCTATAGGCCTCCAAACAGTAGTGGTAAAGTAGTGAATGGCATTAACAAGGGTGCTACAGTAATCATGGGTGACTTTAATCTACATATAGACTGCGCAAACCAAATTAGCAATAATACTGTGGCAGATGAATTCCTGGAGTGTGTACAAGATTTTTTTAGACAAAGATGTCGAGGAACCAATTAAGGAACAGGTTATCCTAGATTTGGCATTGTGCAATGAGAAGGAGTTAATTAATAATCTTGTTGCACAGTGTCTTTTAGGGAAGTCTGACCATAACATGATAGAATTCTTCATTAGGATGGAAAGTGAAGTAGTCCAATCCAAAACTAGGGTCCTAAATCTAAACAAAGGAAAGTACGAAGGCATGAGGGGTGAGTTGGCTATGACAGATTGGGGAACTTCATTAAAAGGCATGATGGTGGATAGGGAATGGCTAATATCGAAGGCACAAATGCAGGCATTGCAACAGTTGTGCATTCCATTCTGGTGCAAAAGTGGCCCAACTGTGGCTAACAAAAGAAATTAAGGATAGCAGTAGATCCAAAGAGGAGTCATATAAAGTTGCTAGAAAAAGTAGCAAGCCCGAGGATTGGGAACAGTTTAGAATTCAGCAAAGGAGGACCAAGTGGTTGATCAAGAATATGAGAGTAAACTTGCAAGGAACATAAAAGCAGACTGTAAAAGCTTCTAGAAGTATGTAAGAAGAAAAAGATTAGTGAAAACAAATGTAGGTCCCTCACAGTCTGCAACGGAAGAATTTATAATCGAGAACAAGGAAATGGCAGTGCAATTAAACAACTACTTTAGTCCTGCCTTCACATAAGAAGGCACATGTAACTTTCCAGAAATACTAGGGAACCAAGGGTCTAGTGAGAAGGAGGAATAAAAAGAAATTAGTATTAGTAAAAAAAATAGTGCTGGAGAAATTAATGGCACTGAAAGCCGATAAATCCCCAGGGCTTGATAATCTACGTCCCAGGGTTCTAAAGGAGGTGTCCATGGAAATAGTGGATGCGTTGGTTGTCATCTTCCAAAATTCTAATAGATTCTGGAATAGTCCCGGCAGATTGGAGGGTGGCAAATGTAACCCAACTATTTAAGAAAGGAGAGAGGGAGAAAACAGGGAACTACAGACCTATAGCCTAACATCAGTAGTAGGGAAAATGCTAGAGTGTGATAACAGGAAACTTAGAAAATATCAACGGGATTAGACAAAGTCAACACGGATTTATGAAAGGGAAGTCATGCTTGAGGATGTAACTAACAGAATAAATAAGGGAAAACCAGTTGATGTGGTGTGTTTGGATTTTCAGAAAGCTTCTGATAAAGTCCCACATAAGAGTATAGTGTGCAAAATTAAAGCACACGGGATTGGGGGTAATATAATTCCATAGATTGAGAATTGGTTAGCAGACAGGAAACAAAGAATAGGAATAAATGGGTCTTTTTCAGCGTGGCAGGTGGTGACTAGTGGGGTACCGCAGGGATCAGTGCTTGGGCCCCAGCTATTCACAATATATGTCAACGATTTGGATGAGGGAACCAGATGTAATATTTCCAAGTTTTCTGACAACACAAAACTAGGTTGGAATGTGAGAGGTGAGGAGGATGTAAAGAGGCTTCAAGGCGATTTAGGCAAGTTGAGTGAGTGGGCAAATACATGGCAGATGCAGTATAATGTGGATAAGTGTGAAGTTATCCACTTTGGTAGGGGAAACAAAATGGCAGAGTGTTATTTAAACGGTGATAGATTGGGAAATGTTGATGCACAAAGGGACCTGGTTGTCCTTGTGCATCAGTCACTGAAAACAAGCATGCAGGTGCAGCAAGCAGTTAGGAAGGCAAATGGTATGTGGCCTTCACTGCAAGAAGATTTGAGTACAAGAGCAAGGATGTCTTACTGCGGCTGTACAGGGCCTTGGTGAGACCATACCTGGAGTATTGTGTGCAGTTTTGGTCTCCTTACCTAAGGAACGTTTGAGGACTCTGGGTCTATACTCGATGGAGTTTAGAAGGATGAGGGGGGATTTGATTGAAACTTACAGAATACTGAAAGGCCTGGATAGAGTGGACGTGGGGAAGATGTTTCCATTAGTAGGAGAGACTAGGACCCGAGGGCACAGCCTCAGAGTAAAGGGAAGACCTTTTAGAACAGAGATGAGGAGAAACTTCTTTAGCCAGAGAGTGGTGAATCCATGGAATTCATTGCCACAGCAGGCTGTGGAGGCCAAGTCATTGAGTGTATTTAAGACCGAGATAGATAGGTTCTTGATTGGTAAGGGGATCAAAGGTTACGGGGCGAAGGCGGGAGAATGGGGTTGAGAAACTTATCAGCCATGATTGAATGGCGGAGCAGACTTGATGGGCCGAATGGCCTAATTTCTGCTCCTATGTCTTATGGTCTAAAGGGTATACTTGCCATAGAGGAAGCACAGTGAACGTTTACAAGACTAATTCCTGGGAGGCAGGATTGTTGTATGAGGAGAGATTGGGTCAATTAGGCCTGTATTCACTGGAGTTTAGAAGAATGAGAGGGGATCTCACTGAAACGTGTGAAGTTCTGACAGGGCTGGGCAGGCTGGATGCAGGGATGAACCTGGGGGATCTAGAACAAGTGATCACAGTCTCAGGATACGGGGTAGGCCATTTGGGACTGAGATGAGGAGAAATTTCTTCACTCAGAAGGTGGTGAACCTTTGGAATTCTCTACCACAGAAGGCTGTGGAGACCAAGTCACTGAATATACTTAAGAAGGAAATAGATTTCTAGACACTAAATGAGTCAAGCGGTATGGGGAGAGAGCAGGAGTATGGCGTTGAGATAGAAGATCAACCATGATCATATCGAATGGCAGAGCTGGCTCGAAGGGCCAAATGGCCTACTCCTGCTCCTATTTTCTATGGTCAACATCTTCCAGTCAGCGAGCGGGGGGTGGGCGGGACACGATCGCCAACACGTAAAATGACGCGGGGTGATGTTGGGTGTGTGTCCCGACTTCACCCCACATCATTTAGATTGTCAGTTCAGCGGGCACGCATCCGAATCGGATGCACGCCCGCTGACCTGTCAATGGCCTACTAAGGCCATTAAAAAACCAATTGAACTCATTAATGGACCTGCCCATCCAACCTTAAGGTTGGCGGGCAGGCCAGGAGCCCAGGCGGGCTTGTGAAAAAACATGAAACCTCATCCACGGGTGGGACGAGGTTTTCAGCTGTGATTTAAAAGATGCAGAATATTTTACAATAAAAGGTGTCATATGAGGGGACATGGCAGGGAATCTTTTTTCTAATCTTTATTGAAAGCTTTAAATCGGTGCTGATCCCCCTGAGGCCACACTTTGCCTCAGGGAGATCTGTGCACTCTTTCGCGCACATGTGTGAAAGAGTGCACTCCCGGCTGAGGGAATCTCCTCCCTCCTGCCCGCACAGGGAGCGCATAGCGCTTCCTGGCGCATGTCACGCTGGGCGGGCCTTAATTGGCCCGCCCACGTAAAACGGCGGTGCGCCCCCCCAATCGGGGGCACTGATCGGAAGCACTCACGTCCACTCCTGCACTTGCCCCCCAACGGGGTGAAAATGTTACCCTATGTTTCTGTGTCTATGTTTGATCAAAGCTGGTGAAGAACAAGCTGCACAGCTGAGATGAATAGGCGAATACAAAGGAAATAATAAAGTGGTTTAAATTACAACCATTGCCAATGTCCTTGGTGTTCCATGTCATGTGTGATTCGAAGGCCACTGTGGGCCATTCACTTAGTTTCATCACTATTTGCTGATAAAACTGATCAACAGAAAGAACAGTTAGAATGAAACATATTAATCTGGTTTAGGGTGAGAACGCTTTCCCTTGACAAGAATAAAATGTTAAATTTAATTTTCTAGATGAATCATGACAGTGAAATCTGACAGAAGTCCATTTGTAGTCAGAGAGCTTGGAGGTGTGCATTTCCGAAATAGCATGAGTTCAGTCCCTTCTACTATAATCTGTATAATTAATCTCTGGAATGTGAAACTTGTGAAATTTAAGGAGTGGGAATGTGTTTCAGTTGTCAATATATTGTTATGAAGCCTTGCCTGATTAAAAAAGTAAAATCACTTCATGAACTTCCTGCCTGGAAACCACTTTTAAAAAGACTAAAGCCACATTCCAATGACTTGAAAACACAGTCAAAGTTGGTCAAACACTTGCATTACTGCATTTGTTACATTCCAAAGCCATTGAAATGGAGACAACCTGTCTGCAAAGCCTCACCAGGAAGAATTGCCTTGAAGAATTGTGACTCATTGGCCATCTTCTATCCCATTAGCAAAGCATCCAGATTATCACCTCGGCACTCAACTGGGTGGAAACAAACCATTAGAATTAATCACTTGGACAATGGGGCTCTGACTGTGAAAGGAATTTGTCCAGACATCTTCCAATAATGTAAGCCATGCACATGGAATCCATTATATCACAACCATATTTGGGGTAACTGGTCAGTTGGAGAGAGAAGGCAATGTGACAAGCCAGCTAACTCTTTGTATGTTTAAACACTTGTTTCCTCTGCAGGCCAGCACAAACAAATGATATGCTAAAGAAGCAAGACCCAGTTCCCTTGCTCTCCACCCTACGTGCAAGTTTTGAACCTTTTCTGCTGGTTTTCACTATCCAGGTGCTGCAGGAAAAGACCTTTTTAATGAATTCGACCCAGCAGCTGCTGTCTCCAGAAAAACAGATTAATTGTCTATCCACATTTTTAAACCACCTTGACACAGAAACCAACAGGATGACCGAGCCCAGCCTGGATCCAACCAAGTAATCAGGCTACGAGAACCGTATCACTTTAATCTTTAATGGACTTTAAAGTATCACCTAATCTATCCTCCCACTCTGTTACCTCTTTGTGTGTGTGAACTTCGAATGTGTATGTGCATGAAAGTTGAAGTGTTTTCTTTTAGTATTTTATTTAGACCAGGTTAAGTACAATAAATATTATTCTCTTTACTTTTTAAAAAAAACTCAAGGAAGCCTGTCTGTTTGTGCCTTTTATAGTCACGGCACATAAACAGTTGACACTCACTGAATTGGCAAGTACGCCCTTTTCAGAAAAACCTGTTGCGGTCAAACGAAAAGTGGAGAAAGAGGGGAGCCATTCAACCCCTCCTCACCCGATTGTAACAATATAGTTTACAATATTAATGAAGTGTTTCAGGTATAAATCTTTAACAGTTCATTTCATTTTATCTTCCTTTAGTGGCCTTTAAAATCACGATTCTCATTTCATCTCACCAGTGACCTTCCAAAATGGCATCCAGTAACTTTAGAGAAAGTCTGAAAGATTCTGCAAACAAGAACGACTGAGATTGGCTCACGTGGAGCATTAACACTGACAGATTAGTAGGGCTGATTAGACTATTTCTGTGCTGTAGATTCTATGTAGCTCTAGTTAGGAAATTGAGATAGTTTACGTAAATTATATGTGTATGTGGGTGTGTTTGGAATAAGGTATATCTTTAAGTTTAAGTTTAATGTATGTTTATCTATGTATGGGTTTAAAAAGGTGAAACTGGGATCTAGTTTCATTTTAGAGTGGAAATAGCAGGCCTAAGGCTTTGTTTGTGTGTCTGAATTCTAAGAGCTTTATGACCCTTGAAGTGGAGAGCTATGTTATCAAGGTGGTTTAGGGAAGTTAAAACAAACAAGGTAAAAAGAAACTGTGTAGAGAGTGGGATCCACAGAGACAGAGAAAGCTAGAAAAGCAGCTTCAGTTCAGTTGAAGCCAGGGTTCCAGAGAGGCTGGACAGTAGAGGGACAGATAGGAAGTCCCAAACTAAAGTTGAAGCCAGCTGTCAGGAGAAGCCAGACATAGGAGAGGAAACCGCAGGAACAGGTTCCAGAAACTAAAGAGGAAAGTCCTCAAATCCAGGGGAGTGCAACAGGAAAGGTCCCAAGAGGACAGCCTAGTCAAAGGACAGGGAAAGGAATCTGGAAAAAAAAACCCTGTTCTGTGGAAATAAAAGTAAGGAGCAGAGAGGAAGGCTTCAAGCTTAAAGGGAGAAAGCTGCAGGATGCAGATTTAAAGCAATATAGGTGGGCGAGAAACCAGGACATCCAGAACAGCTGAAGGTCTGTAACTCTTTACTATGGGCATGTGAAGCAGTGGTGTTCTCTTGACATGGCTGAGACAGAGTGCAGGGAAGAAAGCTTGAATGCACATGGTGATCCAGGGTAGAGGAACATTGGAAGGAGAGTTTGAAACCCTGGAGGTGGACCCTTGTGGAAGGTGTGAGAGAGAGCGTCATTTGGGAGAAGATTCCAAAGCGAGTTCTTCGAGAGTGGAGATTGGAAACCCTAATGTGACAGACGGAGTTCAGTGAGGTTGGTCCTCTCATGGTACGACAAGCATGCGGGGTGTTTGGGGTAACATCTGTCACTTGGTTTCAGAGTGTGGTGTGCCTGACCACAGGTCACCTATTGGTTTACATAGATTGTGTACTTACTGAGAACATTAGAGTATAAGATAGCTTTTTTTTAAACTTGCGTTCTCCTTACAAATCTGTATGTATCTGTAAAGCTGTAGCTATGGGTGAAGGAGTATTGTAATATAGTTCATTCTTTCTTGTTTAATGAGTGTTTTATTCTTTTGCTAAAAGTTTATCAGCTGACTCCTGTGACTCTGTTCAATAGCCACTCTCCATGTATCTAAACAAAAAATAAAACTTGAGACCTATCAAGCTGTATTCCACTCTGAGATCTGGCTTGTCCAGTAGTAACATCAGCTGGGATCACAACATTCCGTGCAATTTACTTGAAGTTTTTCATTGCCTCACTGCACATGTATCTGATAATGAGGCCCCTGAGGTTCTGCTCATAGTTTTATGCTTTTCTGTAATTATTTGTACATTTAGAGAGAAGTCCTTTCAGTATTCTGAGGATTCCAGTGGTGATGCTTTTCCCTTAATATAGTTTTATCTGACTGCACTGTTAATTGTCACCTATTTTCAACAAAGAAAATGAAGAACACAAACCTTTAACAAGTTCATAAAAATGTAAAAAAACTGATTGTGTGGTAAGGTAATTAGCCATAGTCCACAAAGGCATCTCTCTCCATTAGAGAAAGACCATTGGCTTTATACATATAGCTTGAGGAGCATCAGCCCACAAGCATGGGGGCAATAGGAGACAGGCCTCCAAGAACAACCATAGCTGGTATGGGGATTAAATCCCCATTGTTGGCATCATTCTACATCGCACTCTAGCCATCTAGCCAACTGAGCAAACCAACCCCCAAATGTGGTTGTAAGTTGATCATAAATATGCAAAGAAGCATACTTCGGTCACAACAGCAGAACATACTTGAAGTGGGAGTTCCATTATCGGCATCACATTTAAAAAGTAAACCCTTAAAGTAATTATCATCATTTGTGTTTAAATAATGATATTAAAGACCACAATGGATGAGAGAGATTGCTATCCTGACAATGAGCTGTATTGAAATTTACACCGAATTATTAATGTAGGTCTTTGAGTGTGCCATTACTACAATGCAAGTCAATTCAGTCCTATTAGCACTGAGATTCCATAGAGTGTAATAGTCTTCATTCTGGCATCTGCACTGCTTATTCAATCAAAGCCTTTTAAATATGGGCTGATAGGAAATTATGCAAATAATGCTAAATATAACTTTTAATAAAACTTTGATATTCTAATAAAATAAAAGAGACATATATGCTAAATTTAATTGAAATATGGGCTCATTAGTGTCCAGATTGGACACCAGCCACAAGAGAGGCAATTTTACTTAACATTTCTAATTAAATTGAATGACTTTATTTTTAAGTTCAGGATATTATGTTAAAATGTGAATGCCAGGGGAACCTGTCCCTTGGTTTAATGTGTTCATCTCTGGCTCTTGAGCCCAGAGCATCAACAAGACTCTTTGGGGTAGAATTTTGCACATTTGGTTTCTTTCTTTCAATCATCCAGCAGAAATCGATAGGGATCACAGGTAAAGCGACAGCTATTTACCTCCTAGAAAATCGCCCGGACCCCAGATATTTTGGAGTTTAATGGATGCTTCCTAACAGTTGACTAAAGTCGCTGGGATCCTAATTCTCATACACTAACTGGAGTCTAGTGATGGCATCCCTGTACTGGAGCAGGTGGGCCCAAGGTCAGTTCAATATTGGGCCTCAGGCCTCATCTTAATAAGACAAACAAGCTGTGGCTGCCTAGCATGGAACTAAGATGAATATCAGGCTACTGCGGGGCCAGTAGCCTGAGTGGGCCAGGGCAGAGGTGGGGCAATCAGAAGGGGGCTAGAAGGAGACTGGCAGGAGCACTGTGGAGTTCCATCTCCTCTTAACTATACACTAAAGAATGTATTTTTACAAAAAAACAATTTCCTGACTGGATCTTAAACCAGCTGTTAAGCACCTTATCTGCATATTCTGGCAGGTGCACTTGTTTTTCAATTTCTTCAAGTTGTTTTATACTGACAGAGACCCAAACTAATGTGGCATCGTATATGTTTCTAACAATGTTCAGGCACGAGAGATTGACTCCTAAATTGTGCTATGTACCTCTTTTTCCTGCACCAAAAAGGGCGCAACTAAGTGTGACTTCATGCCTTTCTTTCTGCCAGCTCAAAGATTCCATGTGAAACAGCCTTAAAAATTCAGAGTATAAAGTGGTAAGCGCCAAAAAAAAAAGATAATTCTGCAGCTGTTCTGAGTGCTCGTGTGATGCTGGGGTTAAAAGATATTATTGGACAGAGGAAGCTTTTCTTTACAGCTGTCTATGCTATACCTGACGTGAGAGTGTTAGAATACTGACAGAGCGTTTCAATAGGAAAGCATTCCTTTCCCCACAACATCCCAAGTGATGCACACAAAATTCACAACAAAATATAAAATCTAGGCCGGGATTTTCCACTCCAGCCCACAGCGGGTGTCTGGCAGACGGGAGTAGAAAATACCGCAGGAGCCTAAAAATTTATTTTACGTTGGCAGGAAAACAGGGTCCTATTTTCCCCTCCAGTCTTCAATGGCAGAGTGCATTTCCTGCCACGCAATGTTGGGAAGGCCATTTGAATAAATTTAAATGTGATGAATACTCGTTATAAAGCCTGCTTGCCGGTATCATCCACCACCACGCTGGATCAAGAGGCCGCATCAGCTTCTAATTAGACCGACATGTTTCACAACAGTATACAAATGACGTGCACCTGGCAACCAGCACTTTGCTCTTGACTTCAAGGTTTGTTCACCTACCTTTCGCCTACTTGCCTCACCGCACTGCGCTCGCGGCATCTCAACTCAGCGCCAGGATTCACAGGCAGCACCTCATCGTTCTCAAGTTGGTATCACAGGCAAAGCTCTACCTACCAGACCAGCGGCAAGGCCGGGGTGATGTGGAAAGGGCGACAGGACAAGGCCTCCGCAGGGAAGGGGACGAAAGTGGCAAATGATACACCCTGACACATGACTAGGGGGTGAAGGTTGGAAGCTTTCTCTGGGCCAGAATGGGGAACAGTGCCTCAGAAAGAGTCGTAAGTGAGCTGGGGCCAGAATTGGAAGATGGCAGAGTGACGAGGTGCTTAACTTTACACAGCTGACCTGGCAACAGTCCTAGTCCTGGGAAGGGCATGTAAGTAAAATGCCACTCATGCCCAGAAAGTTGTGTGCAGGGTGTGGTCATTGTAAAGGGCACCTCAGTCTGACAGCTTTCTGGCTCAATAATGGGCTGCGGTTGGCTGGGGGCCAGGGAAGGCTCTTAAGATCACTGTTCAATAGAGCTCAAGAAGGGGCTTAGCCTCCTCTGCCTCAATGCATCCAGGGGGTTGCACAGGGCTATCCTCCACACTCAAAATGGCATAAAGCTTTGGAGGAAGGCTTGAGACTCCTTGGAGGAAGGGAAACCTGAACATAATGCACCCCCACGATGATGGCGGTGATCACCCCACTCACACAAGGGAGGGTCCAAGCTGGCCTGGTAGTGAATCCTTAGCACTACCACCACCATCTTGCAACCTGAAGGAATAGCACAGCACAAAATTAATCTGAGGAACAGCTCAGCTGGTGAGGGCTGTTTGGAAGAGTGGTGCACTCCACTGGGTGGCCGATTAAAGTGGTACCCAACTGAATTGTGTATTGCTTAATGAGGATGGATGCACACCTGAGACAGATTAGGAGCCTTTCAATAATAATGCAGGGAATCAGTAGAGTGAAGCAATGAAGCAAATTAACTTGAGATTAATGACTAGCCATGGCAGAAATAGAGCCCCTTGCGGTAACCCCTTGTTGTTAGAGTGCCAATTTCCCACAGCAATAACGAGGTCTAGACCACTTAGGTAACTGTGCAAGCTCCAGATGTATCTTTAAAGCAGGAGTTCACAGTCTCGACACCAGCAGGCTCACATATGAGAAGTCTCAGAGCCACCTCCAATAATCACAGTTCCTCAATGTATATTAGACCTCATGAGGATTAGAGAATGTAGTATGACAGTGCAGTGGTGGAGGATCCCAGTGCCTTGCCAAACCAATCGCATCGTAGCCGTTCATGTCGGTGGGTGGGGAGGTGGGGAGGTGGGGCGGTGGTGTTGGTGGGTGGAGGTGTTCAATCAAACGTTCCTCACGCTGGCCAGGATTTCAGTGCCAGATAGATGCCGTCACTGGATGCAAGCCCTTGAACGCACTGTCACACATTAGAACTATACAGAAATTGGAGCTTTGGAGGCTCATGCTGACATGTTTTTTTTCTCATTGATGCTGCAGAGAGGGAAACTTTAGGAAGATGGAGACTGGATTTGTTGCTGCCTGCATTTTCGCACACAGGCACGAGAGAAGGTGGAGATGATTGCAGTTGTGGCACCAGGCTCGCCAGAGGGAGGAGCTAAACCCTCAAGGGCAAAGGGCAGCAGGGACAGAGTATGAGGCTAACATAAACGTGGCGCCTGGGCAGCTCTCGAGACCAAGGTATTACAGACCTCGCAAGTCTTACCTACAGATGAGTGAGAGACAGTGTCACTGACACCGCTGCATGTCCAGGGATCTGGTGACTCACATTTGCCACATCCTCCAGTAACTGGCACCATGGGGACTGGGGGGCCATCCATTGCCAGTGGCTCTGAAAGTCACCGCTGCACTGAACTTCTACGCAGGTGCCTCCTTCCAGAGCTTCACTGAGGACCTGTGCAGGATCTCCCAAGCGTCAACGCACAAATGCATACATGAGGTGGCAGACACCCTTTTTGGTGAAGGCCCACAGTTATGTGTACTTCGCCAGGGATCAAGAGAGCCAGCAGGCCAGGGCACTGGGCTTTGCTGACTTTGCTGTATTCCCACAGGTGCAGGGCGCTGTTGACAGAATCACAGAGTCACAGAATTGTTACAATGCAGAAGGAGGCCATTTGGCCCATTGTGTCTGCACTGGCTCTCTGAATGAGTAATTCACTTAGTGCTATTCTCCTGCCTTCTCCCCATAACCCTATATATTCTTCCTTTTTAAATAACATCTAATTCCCTTTCGAATGATTCAGTTGAACTTGCCCTCACCGCACTCCCAGGTGGTGTATTCCATATCTTAACCACGACCTGCGTGAAAAAGTTTTTCCTCAGGTCACTTCTGCTTCTTTTACCAATTACTTTAAATCTGTGCCCTTTCATTCTCGATCCTTTTGAAAGAATGAGAGGACATATATTTAAAGTAATTGGTAAAAGAAACTAAAATGACCTGAGGAAAAACTTTTTCACGCAGGTTGTGGTTAAGATCTGGAATACATTACCTGAGAGTGTGGTGAAGGCAGGTTCAATTGAGTCATTCAAAATGGAATTAGATGTTATCTAAAAAGAAAGAATGACTGCACTCATGTAAAGGGTTCCACTTGCTTAATGTTCAGCTCATCAACAACCATAAGAAGCAAATAATGCGAGTGTGTGTGAGATACCCAGGACGCTGCCATAACTCATGCATCTTGAGCAGGGCACAGATTCTGACATATCTGAGGGACCAGACAGAATCCAGGGTTGGCTCCTCAGCGACAAAGGGTATCCGCTAAGGACCTGGCTGATGACGCCCATGCGGCAGCCGCAAAACCCTGCAGAGAGAAGGTACAATGATGCTCATCTCACTATCCAGACACTGATAAAGTGGCGCATTGGCAGCTTGAAGATGTGGTTGTGATGCCTCCACGGATCTGGTGGAGCATTCCAGTACATTTCCCTGAGGGTCTCCTGGATCATCATGGTCTGCTGCACATTGCACAACTTGGCACTGCAAAGGGGAGGTGGATTTGTCAGGTGCAGACATGGAGGAGCTGCATGTCTACACATCACCTCCGATAAGGACATTGAAAGGGATGAGGGCAAAGAGTTCGAGGAAGCCAAGGCTGCAGGGGAAGAGGCCTTAGCACGGGTCAGATGAGGCAGGCATGTGTGTGAAGCCCTGATAGCCACCAGATTCCAAGAGGATGATGATGAGTAGTAGTCTGCATCCTCTTGGACAAGTGTCCTCTTACATGGACCTACATGAACACCAATGTTGCTCACCCTATCCTTGGAACCATGCACTTCAACCTGAGAGTGAGCTCTCAACCATTCTGCCAACCATTGTCCTGGTCCTTTGAAGGATGATGAAGGCTGGATAACATGTGTCCCTGAGAGGAGGTCCAACCTGAATGAGGGCATTCTGGCATCACACCTCTTGTAGCGTCTCTGCAGCATTGCAGTCGCCACAGAGGCCTGGTAGAGGCAGGATCAGCTCCACAATCCTCAGTGCACTTGTAGCCATATGTCTTCCTTCTGACAAAGCTGTCAAGGAGTTCTATGTGCCAAAATGGGATCACTGAGAGGTCACACTTGGGCCAAGACAGCAGGGGATGTTACGCAGGTATAAATCCATGTTGACATCATTTGGTCCTTTATGCCCCCTTCTCCTCCATCACATTGATATCTGTTACTCTCAGTTAGGGACATGCCCGTGCATTCATCCCGACCTTTCCATGGATTCAGACCACCTGAGGATCACACAGTCAGCGTGCCCTCATGGACAGCCTTGGCCCTTGCCAACTGCAAAATGCTAACACACCATGAACCAGTCAAGGTAATGCTTGTTTGATAATAAAGAGCACTCAACAGATTCATTACCTTCTGAGTTGCATCTCATCGATATCCTCAGAAGTGTTAAAAGCTGCCATATGTGCTTCCAGAACATGCTCCAAGGCTCCTTTGATCGTACCACATGATCATTTGATTTTATCTTCAACAACCTCAGCGTAGGGATAGGTGAGGGGAGGCTACTCAAAATGTGTGGCTCAGCCCTGCATCCCTACATTGTGACGAGAGCCTTGCAGCCGCAATGCAGACAAGTACAAAGGTAGAAAGGCAGAAGTTTGGAGGCTTGAGCGCCAGCAAAATGAAGTGCCTTCAAGGGTCAGAGCTCCGGTACTTAAATGTGGAAAGGTGCTTCCATTTGTCTCTGAGCTCAGCAATTGAGCACTGTGAGATCTGGATCCATGCAAGGTGGACAGGACCTCACATAATCTCTGAGTAAGGTCTCATAGATCGGAAATCCTGCCAGATGACAGTGAGTAAATAGAGTGTGAGAATCTATGTCCCTTCTCCATGCATTTACACATGTCTCGATAGAAACAACACCTTCACCTTACAGTAATGCAGACAAGACAGCTGAACATCTTAGCCTCAATCCAAACAGGCAAGAATGAAGAATACATCAAGCAGCACATCATGTGAATGAGGTTCCTTACACAAGCAGACTTGACATTAAGGATGAGGCATCCATAATGTTGGAAATGATATGAGTGCGCATACACTATGGTGATGTGGAAGCTAACAACATTGACCCGAGGCATCTGGTTTCAACATCTGCAATAAGTGGCGGTAGGGACCATTGTGTCACAGCTGATCATAAAGAGGAGACATATACAGAAATTGCGAAAAGGGTGGCATTCTATTTACTTTGGTGCAAAGTATTTAACATGTGATTAACACCTGTGTCACCGTCATGTTCCTAATATTTCTTAACTTTCCTAAACCTACTGCTACGTCTTGGTGCAGCCCCGACATCCACAGAAGAGGTGGAGGCAGCCTGCTGCCTGCTATGCCCTGCTGTCTGTGATGACTTTGGCAGGCATCCTCTGGAGGGCTGAGACTTGGATGGCCCCGGCCTGCTTTGGGTCTCCTGCTGTGGGGCAGGTGCACCTTCCTTAGCCTGTGGAGCTGGAGGTAATGGGTCACAGGGAGAGGGGATTGGGATTGACTGGATACTTCTGGACCACGTGGGTGGATGGCCCTGGGGCATCGAGCTGCTGGTTCTCCGCCCTATGGGCACCTGAGGGCCCCTGGCTGACTCCTTGAGGAGGAGGGTAAGCTAGAGTGAGATCGAGTTGCCCTGACTCCCTCTTGCGTAGCCACTGATGGATGTCACCAGTGGCGACAGTGATGGAGTTGAGCCCACACAACAGTGCTGGACTGATGTCCTGGACCAAGGTCTTCATGGCGGTCACCATCCTACCAGTGTTGGCCACGGTGCCTTGGCATGCCGGCGCTATCACCTCAGGTTGAACGTGGATGGACACCTCCATTGTTCGTTAAAATCTGTGCAAAGCAGCTGATATCCCTTCTTGATATTCCCCTGACTGTCGCTGAAGCTCCACCAACTGATTTAGGACCCAGTCTGGAAACTCATCATCAGATGCGGACTCAGCAGAATCCTGGCCTCCAGCAGTCCTCTGAGCGTTGGCTACCTCAGATGTCCCTGCCTCCGCCTGCTGTGGACCAGATTGTGCGCTATGCTCACCAGATTGTGACCCCGAGGCTAGAATTAGGTCCCTTCAAAGTATGTGTTTCTGCACTGGTGAAAGGTGTGGGTGAGTGCTGTGATGGGTCTTCAACGATGCTCTCCTCTTCTTCTACCCCCGCAGTACCTTCAGGGCTGGAGGTGAGGGCCTGGCTGGATGATGCCCTCACACGCTTTCCAGGGCTGTCTATGAAAGAAAGTAGAGATTACTTAAGGATGGCAAGCAACTGGAGGATAACAGAATGGGCTCACAGTATGGTTGTCTGAGGGATGAGCTGGTGCAGGGTCCTCACTTGGGTTAGCACCACCCATCTCATCATCGTCATATGCAAGATCTCTGTCCTCTCTGGCCAGCGCGATGGCATGCTCCTTATATGGAGTGAGGACTTTAATTTCAGCCATTTCACCCCCTGGTCTGGGACCTCTCCCTCCTGTTTTGTGCAAGCTTGTCCTGCATGAAGACAGATGGTGAGATTGTGAACAGGACACATGCCAAGGCAGTTGAAAAGGATGCCAGCCTTGTGTGAGTGGTGAGTGGAGCAGTGGACTGGGATGAGGATGTGATGTACGCAGGACATGTGGCCAGATGGAGATCCAAAGGTGTGTGTGAGAGAGTGTGTGGTGATGTGCCTTCAGCTGGCACTGTGTGAGGTCCCTGTGGAGTGTCATCCTGCTAAGTCCTGATGGGCTTGTCAATGTGTGAGTGAGATGAGGTGGTTGACTTACCTTGCAGGAAAAGATGAGATCGTTCATTCTCTTTCTGCACTGGATTGCAGGCCTTTTCTGTGCCGCATTTGTGCTAACTGCCTCCCAAGCCGGAGTGGTGGCATTGGTGGACCTCCTCTGGCCATTGCTGGGGTAGAAGACATCCCGGCAGGCCTCGACAGTATCCAGCAGGCAGCCCAGTGAAGTGTCACTGAACTTGGGAGCCGCACTCTTCTTGTCTTTCGGGGCCATTTCTCCCATGGGGCCATCCTGGCCTGGAGACATTGAGAAGGCTGGTTGCAGCTGCACTTTAAATATGGCACCCAGAGGAAAGAACCGCTGATGTCACGGTGGGCCAGGCAAATCAGAGGCTGTCTGCCCGCGGTACGATGTGGTTCCAGTTTTAGCATCAGTAATGAGGAGGAGAGCAGACAATCCAGCGTGAAAACCTGCCATTGGGCTCGGTGGGAAAAACACCGCTTTTCCTACCCACCACCACACTGAGCACGGATGGGAAAATCCCACCCCTAGTTATCTCAATTAAGGACTCTGATTAACACCATTATACAACTTTTTGTAGTGCCTATTTTTTGCCACGAAATGGCATTAACTAATTTTTACACTGAAATACCAGATAATGAGCAGATAATGGGCTACAGCTTCCAGCATCTGGAGTGGAGGAGATACACTGCACTCAAGTTTGTGGTGCGTGCTGGGACCCATCGGAAGTCCTGACATGTGTACAGGTGCTGTAATTGCCTGGGAAGCTTAAACTGCTGATGGGCTGATTTGCACTGCCCAAGACCCTCCACAAATATCTCTTACACTGACCTCAGTGTCGGAGACTTGGGCGAGAGACACATTCTCTCACCTGGATACTTACCCTAGAATTGCTATATGGTTTAATCTCTGGTGTAACTTAGTGATTAACAGTGCAACCAGGCCAACACCCCACCCAACACATACCCCCCAAAACACCCCCCCGACCTAATTACCCAGCCCTCCACCAATCCAACTGCATTGTTGCTGACTGGAGATCTGACCTGATCTGTTTTAGTGATTTTGATTGAGAGATAAATACTGGCAAGGCCTTAGAAGCAGAAAGATTTACAGCACAGAGGGTGGCCATTTGGCCTATCATGTCTGTACTAGCTGACAAAGAGTTTCCCAGCCTAATCCCACCTTCCAGCTCTTGGTCCATAGCTCTGTCGGTTTTGGAACTTCAAGTACTTTATAAATGCAGTAAGGTTTTCTGCCTTTACCACCCTTTCTAGAAATGAGCTCCAATCCCCACCAGCCTCTGAGTGAAAAAATTGCTCCTCAAGTCCTCTCTACTCTTTCTGCTAATTGATTTAAATCTATTCCCCCTGGTTATTGACCTCTCTGCTAAGAGAAATGAATCCTTCCTATCCACTATATCTGGGCCCCTCATAATAATATGCATCTTAATTAAAGCTCCTTTCAGCCTCCTCTGTTCCAAGGAAACAACCCCAGCCTATCCAATCTTTCCTCATAGCTAAAACTTTCCATTCCTAGCAACATCCTCGTACACCTCCTCTGTATCCTCAATAATGTGATCACATCTTTCCCGTAAGTGATAGCAGGATTCGGGCTGCGGGGAGTGGGAGGGTGGTGGGCAACCAGAAATGTACACGGTACTCCAACTGTGGCCTAACTAGTGTCTTATACAGTTCCAGTTTACAGTTCTAGGGCAGAATTTAATGAGGGGAGTGGGGAGACCATGACCACCAACAAAACTGATGGCACCCCCACCAATCCATTCTCACGAAGCTTCAAGGGAATTAAGTCCCTAATTGGCAGCAGGAACTTGCCCCTAGGGCTCTCAGCACCATGGGGGACATTTAATCGCTGCACTTCGCCCGGAAGGGTGGAATCCTGCCTCCAAGAGTGGCCAATCAGAGACTGGCAGCTCTCCATTACTGGCAATGCCACCAGGAGCAGTAGCTGTTGCCAGTAATATAGTAATACACTGGGACATTCACCAGGGGTCATCCTGGATTCCAGGAGAAAGGTAAGTAATAGCAGGATTGGAGCTGCGGGGAGTTTGGAGGCGGGGGGTGGGGGGACGTAGTCAGGTGGTGGGGAGGAGTTTTGGAGGAAAGGGCAGGGGGTGGCCTTCAGAAAGCGCTCCCTTCTCAATGCCCAGTCCCTCGATCAGGCACTAAGTGCCTTTGAATGGTGGTCTCCACCCCCGCCACACCACCTCCTGCATGGTGAATCCTCCAACTGCTGCTGGCTAAATACCAGCGATGGCAAGCTGAGGCTCTTAACTGCACACTAATTGCCCACTAAAGGGCCTCAAGTGGTATCCGTATAGGAAGCCTTCTCATCCTGGACTTAAATGGGGGAAGGGCATTCCCACCCTGCACTCTCCCATCCAATTAAATGGCACCCCCCCATGCCTCAGAATTCACCTCCAGCTGTGGTGGGGGGGTGAGGGGAGGCGTTAACTTCCAGAAATAGTCTTCTGGGGGAACTGCCCCTATCCTCTTTAAACAGTGACATGGGATCTTTTATATTCACCTGAGGACAATGCCACACTCCTTCAGTACTGCGCCGAAGTGTCTAGATTTTGGGAGTAATTTTCCACTCTGGAAACTATCTGGGAACTTTCCCACCGGCCAGAATGGCGGGTTTCCGTGCCAGATCATCTGCTTTTCAGCTCATTATATATGCATAAACATGAAGCACGTCATGGCGGGGTGGTCTGCGTTTCGTGCGTCCCGCCATTACCTCATCAGATTTATCTTTATGGGCGCCATATTTAAACTAAATCCACACACATGGTCCACTATCTGAAACCCAGGACCGGCCGAGGAGAGTGATAGCCCAAAAAGAAAGAAGGCAAGTGCCCCCAAGTTTATTGACAGTACACTTGGAGTTCTTCTAGATGAGGTGGAGGCCCACCGGGATGTTCTTTATCCCTGTGATGGGAGAAGGAGCTCCATCAACCTCACCACTCTGGCTTGGGAGCAGGCAGCCAGGGTGGTCAGCACTTATGGAATCCAGAAGAGGACCCCCATCCAGTGCAGGAAGGGGATGAGTGATCTCTCCTGCTCTGCCAGGGTAAGTCAGCCTTCTCTTCACTCTCAATTCTCACTGTCATAAGCCCATCAGGCATTCACAGGGTTACATTACAGAGACATGGCTACAGGATGACATAGATTAGACCTGAATATTGAAGGGTACGTGACATTTAGGAATGACAGGAAGTTAGGAAAAGGTGGAGGGGTGGCTGTTATGGCACAATGATTGGTAAATGCTGAGCTGCTCAAATCCCAGAGACAAACTTGAAACAGCTGCCACAACTGTTTACAATTTGTATTTCAAGATGTGTGCCTTGAATTCAGTAGTAATGAGCCCACCAAGACTTAGAGGTGTTTTACAAAACTAAATTAAACATTTATTAATAGAAGAAAAGATGTTAAGCACATACATAGGTCTACAAATTTCTACTATAATAACTCCTAATCCCCTAATTAATCTGGCTCCCAGTTACACCTCTATTAAGGCAACAGTAAAACAAGATAGATTTCAACAGATCCATGCAAAGTACACAATACCCTGAACAAGGTATTCACAATGAGTTTTCTTAGCTTTGGTTCCTGTAGACAGTAACTTGATGCATAGGAGCTGGAGGCTTTTCACACTTGTTAGATCTTAAAATGCCCTCCCCTTACACATAACCTTATCTCTTTTATACAGGTTTCTCCCTTTTTAATGTAAATTCCATTGTCCCAATAAGCCTTTGCAACTTTACTTTTTCCATAATATAAATCTTCCATAGTACTCATACTATCAGTAATATTTGGGGGCAAAAACACCAGTGTTTGGCTTAGCCTCTTTTGGCTAGGTGTAATACCTTACCATCTCTTTGAAATTCACTACTCTGGTTTATCTAAAAATGCAAATGTTCTTCACACCCCACATTCTAAAACTTCAGCCATGTTTATGTATTTAGCATTTCAAGCCTAGCTTCTCTTTCAATAACTCAAAAGCTCGAGACTAGCTGTCTGCAATTTAATTAATCCCCCCCCCACTCTCGCACCGCCAACACACACATTCACACAGAACAACTAATCCAAACCCCACTATTAACTTACCTTTACAAAAAATCACAATAATATTATGAAAATGAATATATTTTCATGACAGTGGCTCTGTTAATTAATGATGGTATAAGTGCATTAGAGAGAGATGACCTAAGTTCAGGAAACCAGGGTGTAGAAGAAGTTTGCGTTGAGATGAGGAACGATAAAGGCAACAAGTCACTTGTGGGAGTAATGTATAGGCCCCCTAATTGTAACTACACAGTAGGACAGAGTGTAAAAGAAGAGATAATGGGAGCTTGTCAGAAAGGTACAGCTATAATAATGGGGAATTCTAATCTACCTACAGACTGGAAAAATCAGATGGGCAAAGGTCGCGTAGATGAGGAGTTCATAGAATGTTTTCAGGATGGTTTCTTAGAACAGCACGTGCTGGAGCCAACCAGAGAGCAGGCTATGCTAGACCTGGTATTGAGCAATGAGATAGGATTAATTTATAACCTCATAGCGAAGGCACCCCTAGGGAGCAGTGATTATAATGATTGAATTTTACATTCATTTTGAGGAAGAAACAAATGCATCCAAAATTAGTATTTTAAACTTAAATAAGGGCAATAATGAGGACATGAAAGCGGAGCTATCTAAAGTGTTCTGAAATATCTAAAGGGATATTTCAGAACACACAGAATAGATACATTCCAACAAGAAAGAAAAATTCCAAGGGGAGGGCCCACCATCTGTGGTTGACTAAAAACGAAAAAAGTTAAAGGTAGTATCAAACTTAAAGAAAAAGCATATAATTGTGCAAAGACAGATGGAAGGTCAGGAGATTGGAAACAACATAGGAGTAGGAGAAGGCCATTCAGCCTGTTGAGCCTGCTCCGCCATTCAATACGCTCAAGGCTGATCGAACAGTTCAATAGCTTTTACCCACACTATCCCCATAACTCTTTACATTATTGTTAATCAGAAATCCATCAATCTCTACCTTAAACATACTCAATGACTGAGCTTCCACAGCCCTCTAGGGTAGAAAATTCCAAAGATTCACATCTCTCTAAGTAAAGAAATTTTTCTCATCTCGGTCCTAAGTGGCTTCTCCCTTATTTTGAAATTGTGACCCCTGGTTCTAGACTTCCCAACCAGAGGAAACATCTTACCTGCATCTACTCTGTCTATTTTGTAGGTTTCAATGAGATCACCTCTCATTCTTCGAAACTCTTGAGAATACAGGCCCAGTTTGCCAAATCTCTCTTCATAAGACAGTCCCGCCATCCCTGGAACTTTCATTGCACTCCCTCTATAATAATACAAAATCCTTTCTGAAGTAAGGGGACTAAAATTGCACATACTACTCCAGGGGTGGAATTTTGCCCTTGGCGGGCGGGCTTGGCGGGGGCAGGCGGGAAGCCGACCGTCACTCGTGATTGGCACTGGACCACAATTTCACGGTGGTGGGCCAATTAAGGCCCGCCCAGCATGAAATATGAGCAGCAGCACTGAGTGCGGCCTGTGCGATGGGGGGAGGAGGGCAAGCGGGCCGAGCACGAACTTTGCACTTGCGTGTGAGTGAGCGCTGAATAATCTCTGTGGAAAATGTTAGAAGCTATTATTAAAGATGTTATAGCAGAGCACTTAGAAAAATTCAAGGCAATCAGGCAGAGTCAGTATGGTTTTGTAAAAGGGAAATCATGTTTACCGAATTTATTGGAGTTCTTTTAAGGAGTCACATGTGCTGTGGATAAAGGGGAACTGGTAGATGTACTGTACTTAGATTTCCAGAAGGCATTTGATAAAGTGCCACATCAAAGGTTATTGCAGAAAATTAAAGCTCATGGTGTAGGGGATAATATATTGGCATGGATAGAAGATTGGCTTGCTAACAGGAAACAGAGAGTATGCATTAATGGGTCTTTTTCGGATTGGCAGGATGTGACAAGTGGAGTCCCACAGGGGTCTGTGCTGGGGCCTCAGCATTTTACAATTTATACAAATGACTTGGGTGAAGGGACCGAAGGAATGGTTGCTAAATTTGCTGACAACACAAAGATAGGTAGGAAAGTAAATTGTGAAGAGGACGTAAGGAGGCTAAAAAGTGACATTGGTAGGTTAAGTAAGTGGGCAAAGATCTGGCAAATGGAGTGTAATGTGGGCAAATGTGAAATCGTACATTTTGACAGGAAGAACAAAAAAGCTTATTATCTAAGTGGTGAGAGATTGCAGAGCTCTGAGATTTAGAGGGATCTGGGTGTCCTAGTGCATGAATCATAAAAGGTTAGTATACAGGTACAGTAATTAGGAAAGATAATAGACTGTTATCAATTATTGTGAGGGGAATTGATTACAAAAGTAGGGAGTTTATGCTTCATTGGCACTCGTGAGACCACTTCTGGAGTACTGTGCACTGGTCTCCTTATTTAAAGGAAGGTGTAAATGCATTAGAAGCAGTTCAGAGAAGGTTTACTAGACTAATACCAGGAATGGGTGGATTGTCTTATGAGAAAAGGCTGGACAGGTTAGGCTTGTGTCCACTGGAATTTAGAAGAGTAAGAGGTGAATAAATTGAAGCCTTTAAGATCTGAGGGGTCTTGGCAGGGTCGATATGGAGAGGATGTTTCCTCTTGTGAGAGAATCTAGAATTAGGGGTCAGTGTTTAAAAATAAGGGGTCGCTCATTTAAGACAGAGATGAGGAGGAATTTTTTCTCTCACAGTGTTGTGAGTCTTCGGATCTCTCTTCCTCAAAAGGCGGTGGAAGCTGTGCCTTTGAATATTTTTAGGACAGAGCTAGATAGATTCTGATTAACAGTGGGTGAAAGGTTATTGGGGGTAGGCAGGAATGTGGGGTTGAGGTTACATTTAGATCAACCATGATCTTATTGAATGGCGGAGCAGGCTCAAGGGGCCAAGTGGCCTATTCCTGCTCCTACTTCACATGTTCATATGTATATACCCCATGGTTAGTTATGTATTACAGATTACCTCCCCCACCACCTCCCAGATTCCCATCATCTGCCTCAGTTCTATGGTGCATAGAACCATCTCATTACAGTCCAAAAACAGAAATACCTGAAAAAACTCAGCAGGTCTGGCAGCATCGGCAGAGAAGAGCAAATTTGACGTTTCGAGTCCTCATGACCCTTCAACAGTTTTTATCTCATTACAGTGTCTGGCCGTTCTCTGCTCAGTACCAACATGAGTGAAGCATCAGCTTCTAAGGTTGGCCAAGGCATCTCTAAGACCTGCTTCAGAGGTTCATAAAGCATTGCCTCATGAGTTGAGAACCTGGAGGCTGCTTTAGTCCCCTGATGCTTCTGCATTGTAGAGTGCTCAATGTGTATCCTTGAGGATTAAATGGTGACACGCATGGAGTTGGAGCTTTTATCAGTGGTCTCCATGTACTTTCCATCAGCCTTGAGTGTGTTTTACAAATGAGCCCAAACTCAGAGCTTTTATGTGCTCCTGACTGCCTGCAGCATCATCTCATGTCTATGTGTACATCTGAACATCATCCCACTATTAGTCTCCACCTTCCCACCTCCACGATTTAGAGCTATGAGCCTCGCTGACACATGCTGGGACCTGCGTTTCCTGCTAGATGGTTAACAGTGTGCAACATGACAGTTGAGTGCAGAGGCCCCAGATGACTGACTTGGAAATGGGATGATGCAGCGCTGGGCCAGAAGGTCTGCCTAGCATTTTGTGACATTAACCCTCTGCCAGTTCTCAGATGGTCAATCGACATGCTTATGTGCAATTTACAATGGCATTGGTGTGCCTGGTTTCCGCGTGCATATGTCAGATTGTAGGGATGAAAACGTGGGGGCCTCAAATGGGATCATAGTGAGGCTGCAAAATATCTGATGTGTGCTCTTTATTGTCAATAATGTGGATAGGCCTAGATGGAGTGTCAGCATTTTCACAACCACAAATGCCACAGCTAGGCATCATGAGAAAATGGGAGTCTCCAAATGGAGGCATGTCCATGGCTGCCTGACAGATATCAGATTATGCTGCTCCTGAAGAGATGAGCTGAACTGCCTCATATCTGTTACTGAAAATTAAAGATGACTGTGTCTTAAGGATGTATGTGACACTGAGGACTATGATGAAGAGGCATCAACACTTGTCTTGCATGAACGATTGGCTGTACAGAAAAACCACAGTGCGGAATCAGAATAGATCTCACACATGAAGGTGATATGTGTGAAGATTGACCTTTTGAGGTGCCTTGTCATAATGCAGGTTAACTGCCACAAGCACACTGAAGATTGCAGTGCTGCTCCTGCCTCTTGTAGGCTGCGTAGGCAGTGGAATGTTGGCAAGATGTTTGAAGAGGCTGCACCATCTCTACTCTGCCCACAAAACGCTCTGAAGCAGTAATTATCCCATTATAAGACCATATGCTCCAGAGGCTGCATTTCCTTCCAAGGATGAAGACATTGTGACTCTAGAGTGTAAGTACTCATTCAGAGATTGAAGAAGTGCTGCATTGAGATGAGGAGGGTTGCAATGAAGGTGGTGAGGTGGACCCAGCATGGAGGGCACTGGTGAAATAGGGTCATAATAGCTACTCGTCATCATCCTCCTGGAAACTGGTGGCTACTGGCATGTCACATGCATGCCTGCCTCGTCTGGCCCATGCTATGGCCACTTTCTCTGGACCCTCAGCTTCCTTGCCCTCATTGAGCTCAGTCCTCTCAACGTTCTCATCATCAGAGGAAACGTGCAGGTCCTCCATCTCTCCATCTTGCAAGACATCCCCCTTTGGAGTACCAGGTTGTGTAGAGCACAGCAAGCCACAATGATGTGGGAGACCCTCTGGGGAGAGTACTGGAGAGTGCTGCCTGACCTGACCAGATATTGAAAACGCATCTTCAAGATCCCAATAGTCTGCTCAGTTGCAGTATGAGCAGCATTATACCCCTCCTCTGAGGCACTTTGTGGCCACTGGACGGGCGTCATCAGCCACAACTTTTGGGGGCAGCCTTTGTCACCGAGGAACCAACCCTGGATGCCCTGAGGGCCCTCGAAGGTCAATGGCACCTACGAGTGACTCAAGATGTACAAGTTGTGGGAGCTTCCAGGGTATCTCGCACAGAACTTCATAATCTGCTGCTGGTGGTTGCAGACCAGCTGCACATTGAGAAAATGGAAGCCTTTCCTATTGATGAATTGTAGTGACCACTGCTGAGGAACTCTTAAAGCCACATGAGTGCAGTCAATGGCACCCTGCATGTGTGGGAATCCGGAGATAGCAGCAAATCCCACTGCTCTCACAGCCTGGCTGGTGTCATCTAGAGAAAACTGTACATAATTGTGAGCCTTGCTAAAAAGGGTGCAGGTGACTGCATGTATGCATTTGTGAGTGGATGCTTGAGAAATCCCACAGAGGTTCCCAGTGGAGCCCTGGAATGAGCCACTCACGAAGAAGTTCAGAGCAGCGGTGACTCAAGATGCACAAGTCGTGGGAGCTTCCAGGGTATCTCGCACATACCTGCAGAATCTGCTGCTGGTGGTTGCAGACCAGCTGCACATTGAGAGGGTGGAACCCTTTCCTGTTGATGAATTGAGAGTCACTGGCAATGGATAGCATCCCAGTCCCTGCGGCGTCAACTCCTCCTGGAGAATGTGGCAGATTTGAGCCACTATATTCCTTGACATGCAAAGGCATCAACAGTAGTGTCACTCGCTCACCTGGAGATATCTGAAGCATCTTCTTTATACCCTTGGTCTTGCCAGATGCCTCCACTCAATGGCTCTGCCAGCTTCAGCTTCTGGGTGTTCAGGGGGCCCCCACAGGTCCTTGTTTATTGGGGTGAGGCTCTTCCCTTTACACAGCCTGGTGGTGACGGGCCCTTCTTCTCCTTTATTTCAGTTTCCTCATTGCCAGGATGAACGCAATGTTGACTGCTCCATCCACGTTTCCCTCGTGCTCGTCTCTGCAGGAACATTGAACAGAAACATGACTGAGCAGAAGCCTCCAAAGGTCATCTTCCTGTTGCTTACTAGGGAGTGATTGTGGAGCCAATGGGTTACTTTCATCTCAGCCATTACTTCCCCACTTAGTCCCTTGGCAGCACTATTACAGCCTTCAGGAGCACCTGAAGTGCATCACTACCCCAACCCCAACACCACCATCCTCCCCCCCGCACCTCCCCCACCCCAACAAATGCTACCCCAGGGGCTTGGATCTGAAAGAACTCTGACAGGTGCTGGAAGCCTCAGGCAGGGCACTCTCAGACTGTACCCCTTGTTTTACACAGCAATCCCTACTTGCACTGATGGAATGAGAGTTTGTTGGGGATGGGTGAGGGGGGTTCCCATATCGGAACCTGTCAGCTGCAAGGTTTAGAGGTCTTATGGCCACTAGGCATCTGCATTTTGGTCCATGGCCCCTTTTCTACAGGTTCCTTCTGACACTCAGGATTTTCCATGAGTGGGACAAAGGATCGTTGCAAGGCAATCGTACAATGGGCCCAATCGGAATTATACTCTCGCATGAATGCACTGTAAGAGTGAAGGTGCCAAGCTCCCTAAATTGACATTTGACTGCTCCTAACATTTCTCAGCTCTGCCTTCCTCGCTATTAGGAAAATCGGAATTTATCAGGGTGCCCCTTCACCTGGCCCACAAGTGCAGTGGTCGACTCCTCCCACAAGCCCTGAGAGCTCTTCCCTGGCAATTTTTTTCATACTTTCTTTTTCAATTGTGTCATTGATTTATCCTGGGAAAATACTTGTGCTGAAGTTCCAGTACCAGACTAGCTTCAGCCCTCACCCTGTGACTGTGGAAATCCTTCCTATCATACTGGAGGAGCATCATTTTCAGATTTTCCTCCCTCCAATCACTCTCCTTCCTCTGATCCTTGATCACATAGTGATTGTCGTGGATATCCCTGTCCTACCCCCTGAAACCTTTGATGTTGTTGTTCCGATGCCCCATGTAGACCTGACCCCTCCCCATCTTGAGGCCTATTACATTGTGACCTACAGAGAACCCTCCAATGAGTCCAACAAGTGCCCACCCATACATTACCTCTTTTCCACCTACAGACTGCAGATGCCTCCCTTGACTGTGACTGTGCCGTCTGCAGCCAGGTATGAAGCCAGAAACCCCCAGGACTGACGTGTGTGAGGGACTGACCACACTGTGCGCAACATGATGGGCATGACTGACACAAGACTGACAGGCTCTCCCCCTCCCTGAACTGGTACAAAGATAAACATGCCTTAAGCACATTGTGGTGCAGATCCACAGGACCGACTATGCTTTCTGGTCCCGACTAATTTTCACCGCCCCCACCGCGCCCCCCCCCCCACCCCTCCTCCTCCACCCCACCCCAGTCATGTTTTGTGTGCACCCTTCCCCAATCTTCCCCCACAGTCACGTATCTGTGTGCAACCGTCCTCAGTCTTCCCCCCAAGTTATGTGCCTGTATGCACCCTTCGCCAGTTCCCCCACAACCCCAGTCAAGTCTTTTCCCTCTAGACCCTTCCACCCTCCCCTTGCCTTCCCACTGGTCTGGAATGTTAAGCCTTGGCTCAAACCCCGCCTTGAGTTCCCGCTGGGCTTGCCTGCGCGGCCTGGCATGAAGTCGGTGCAGCCACGAGCACAGTGCAATGAAAGATATACCTCAAGGTTAGGAGTGAAGTGCAGTTCGCCAGGTGCCCATCACTTATACCCAGTCGTGAATGATGCCAGTTTAATTAGTCACTAGTGTGGCCTTTTGATCTGGAGTAGCATGATTCCGGTGACCTGCCTTTTTAATGAGTATTCATGGGCCAGGATTTTCCAGTGCTCGGGCGGGCTCAGCGGACGGGCCCGGGAGTGGTCAGGAAGCCAATCGTCACCCGCAATCAGGCTCCGGCCGCGATTTCACGCTGGCTGGTCAACTAACAGCCAGCCAGTGTGAACCGCGTGCTGCGGCGCTGCCGGGGTAGGGGTGGGAGGAGCGCGAGCACTGAAGTTGGTGCATGCGCATGGGTGAGTGCAGTAACAGCTCCCTGGGGGACATAGATAAAAACAAAAAACTACTGCAGATGCTGGAAATCCAAAACAAAAACAGAATTACCTGGAAAAACTCAGCAGGTCTGGCAGCATCGGCGGAGAAGAAAAGAGTTGACGTTTCGAGTCCTCATGACCCTTAAGCAGAACTGAAAACTGAGGAACTCCCTGTCGCTTGCCATTTTAACACTCCACCCTGCTCTCTTGCCCACATGTCTGTCCTTGGCTTGCTGCATTGTTCCAGTGAAGCCCAACGCAAACTGGAGGAACAGCACCTCATTGTCCGACTAGGCACTTTACAGCCTTCCGGGCTGAATATTGAATTCAACAACTTTAGATCTTAAACTCCCCCTCCCCCCATCCCCACCCCGTTTCTTCCCCCTCCCTTTCGTTTTTTTCAATAATTTATATAGATTTTTCTTTTCCCACCTATTTCTATTATTTTTAAATGTACAACTAATACCTTGTCAGTCTTTCCACCCCACCCCCACTAGAGCTGTACCTTGAGTGTCCTGCCATCCATTCTTAATTAGCACATTTTCTTAGATAATATCACCACCTTCAACACCTCTTTGATCCTTTTGTCTGTGATATCTTTTGATTATCTGCTCCTATCACTGCTTGCTTGACCCTACAACCACCCCACCCTCAACTTCTCTCCTCCCCCCCGGCCCCCACCTTAAACCTGCTTATATTTCACCCCTCTCCTAACTATACTCAGTTCTGTTGAAGGGTCATGAGGACTTGAAACGTCGACTCTTTTCTTCTCCGCCGATGCTGCCAGACCTGCTGAGTTTTTCCAGGTAATTCTGTTTTTGTTTTGGATTTCCAACATCCACAGTAGTTTTTTGTTTTTATCTCATTTTGAATTTGTAAGGTGAAAATGCTTTGCCTGGTGTTTGGTTAAGTCTATGGGTTGCTGTTGCCTTAATGGAGATTAGTTTGGGAAGTTGTTAAAAGTTGTGATAGTAGTAATTTGTAGCCATGTGTATATATATTTTAACCTGTGTAAATTAATAAAATGTTTCATTTAGTTTAATTTAAAGCCTCGAGAACTGGTGGTCTGATTTCTGAATTTAGAGTCACATCCCAAACGTAACACTTAAAATTCTAGATTATGGCAGTTGTTTTCCCTCTGGGATTTTTAAATAACTCCGCTTTACCAACTACATTGCTCATACCACTCTTTCAGTGTGTCCGCTATCATCTATGATTTTCCTCTCTTACCATTACTGACACTGTTCCTGTATCTCAGCAAATGTATTGGACCTCCTCTTGCATGCCTCTCTCGATCATTGTGTGTCTGAAACATCTACGTTAATCTTCAGATTACTCAGTCAGTTTCCCATAAAAACTACTTTCCATTCTCTTATTCAAACTCAGATCACAGTGTCCTAGGTTTTCTTCTCAGTTTCCCATGTACACTGCAAAAAATTTCTGTTAATCTATCATTCGACACACAACTCCAACCTCACTTCTCTCATTGGCATGGCTTCATGCCTTTCAGTGATCAATCTTTAAAAATGTAGTTCCCTCTCACTGCAGACTGGTGAACCCTTGCCATACAGCTTTCAGCCTACTGATGATAGTCTTAGTTAACCTTTCTGCCAATGTTGTTCTTTGATCAACAGTCAGAGGTGTAATTCAACAGTGAGCTAAATAGCATCAAAGTAAGTAAGTTTTATATGGTGGCATGCTGAGATTTAAGAAGAAAAGAAGTTGCAATTATAAAACACTTTTCGCAACCTCAAGATGCGCCACAACACAACCAATATAGTACTTCCTGAAGTGTAGGTACTTTTGTAATGTAGGAAATGTGGCAGCCGATTTGGGGGGCAGAAAAGGTGTAAAAACAGCAATTACCAGGTAATCTCTTTTGGTGATGTTGGCTGAGTGATAAATATTGGCCAGAACACAGAGAACTCCCTTGCTCATCATCAAAAGGTCTTTTGGGATCTTTTGTGTTCACCCGAGAGGTCAGACCTCGGTTTAATGTTTCATCTAAAAAATGGCACTTCCGCAATGCAGCACTCTCTCAGTACTGATGTGCCAGTCTAGATTATGTGCTCAAGCCTTTGAAGTGGGGCTTGAAACCACAACTTCCTGACTCAAAGATAAGAGTGCATCCCTTGAAACTTGAGCATGCACAGTTGGTGCCTGACTGATGATGGGAAATTAATTACCAGAGCTATTGAGCTATGCTATGTAGTTTTGCTTAACTGTCAACTTTTAATGGTCGTTGTCTACTTTGTGGGAGAAAGTGCACATGACATAACATTGCTGCATTTAGCTAGACTGCACAATAAAAAACTGTTTCATTTTTAAAAGGCAAAATGTGAAGTGAGAGTGGCTGCCCTCGACATCAAGGCACATTTGACCGAGTGTGGCATCAAAGCATCTTAGCAAAACTGGAGTCTATGGGAATCAGGAGGAAAACTCTCCACTAGTTGGAGTTATACCTAGTACAAAGAAAGATGGTTGTGGTTGTTGGAGGTCAATCATTTCAGTTCCAGGACATCACTGCAGGAGTTCCTCAGGATAGTGTGCTAGGCCCAACCATCTACAGCTGCTTCATCAATGACCTTCCTTTCACCATAAGGTCAGAAGTGGGGATGCACAATGTTCAGCACCATTCACCACTCCTCAGATACAGAAGCAGTCCATGTCCAAATGCAGCAACACCTGGACAATATTCAGGCTTAAGCTGACAAGTGACAAGTAACATTTGCTCCACACATGTGCCAGGCAATGACCATCTCGAATAAGAGAGAATCTAACCATTGCCCCTTGACATTCAATGGCAGTACCATTGCTGAATCCCCCACTATCAACATCCAGGGGGTTACCATTGACAGAAACTGAACTGGACTAACCATATAAATACTATGGTTACAAGAGCAGGTCAGAGGCTAGGAATCCTGCAGCAAGTAACTCACCTCTTGTCTCCCCAGAGCCTGTCCACAATCTACAAGATACAAGTCAGAAGTGTGATGAAATACTCTCTACTTGCCTGGATGAGTGCAGCTCCAACAGCATTCAAGAAGCTTGACACCATCCAGAGCAAAGCAGCTTGCTTGATTTCGGCACCGTGTTGCTCCCTCCACCACCGACGAACAGTAGCAGCAGTGTGTACCATCTACATGATGCACAACAAGAACTCACCAAGGATCCATAGACATCATCTTCCAAACCCACGACCACTACCATGTAGAAGGACAAGGGCAGCAGATAGATGGGAACACCACCACCTGGAAGTTCCCCTCCAAGTCACTCACCATCCTGACTTGGAAATATATCGCCATTCCTTCACCATCGCTGAGTCAAAATCCTGGAACTCTCTCCCTAACAGCACTGTGGGTGTACGTACACCACAAGGACTGCAGTGGTTCAAGAATGCAGCTCACCGCCACTGTCTCAAGGGCAATTAAGGATGGGCAATAAATCCTGGCCTAGTCAGCAACGCCCACATCCCACGAATGAATTTTTAAAAATTCTTTGCAATAACAAGTGTAAAATAGTTGCACATATATGTTCTGACTTTTTTTTAGAAAAAGAATGCACAATTTCTGTCAAAAGATTAATGAATTATCAAACCCAGCCTTCGTTGAATTAGCTGATTCCTGTCAGGGCAACAAGTTACAACTGTTACCACCATTATCCCTGCAGAGCAAGCGAAAGGGAAGTTAGCCAAGGATTTGCTTCATTGCTAACTTGCAATTACTGTTGCAAGTGCATGATCTGGAGTTTGTGTTAGAAATAAGGACACTATCAGTGCTGACTGTTATTTAAGAATAAATTCTGTTTTTGCCCTGAGGGACAGAGCTGCCTTAGGGATCTGTAGACTTTTATAATTAAAAATTTAAGCAATGTTAAAACCATGTCCCCTCGTGACTCTGTCACATGAGCAGGGACACGTTATGAATGAAATTTAAAAATCTTTATTAATTTGTATTTGCTGTTGGGAACCCCATCCCGCCCATGGATGAGGTTTCCTAAAAAATCCAAAGGCCGCTTGGCCTTTTCACCTGCCAACAGCAACAGCTACAGCAACAACAAGAGCCGACATTGATGAGGATGATGAAGATTTGAACCGTAAGGTTGGACGGGCAGCGAAACATTTCATTGAATTATTACTTTAATGGCCTTAATAGGCCTGTTAATGGTCAGTGGGCACGCTGCCAATTCCCATGCGCGCCCACCGACTGAAATATCGCGCGAGCGTGTGATGACGTCGGGACATTCACCGATGTCATCTTATGTCATTTTATGCTCATTCGGGTCGGGTGCGCACCCGCCCAACGAGCGCAATATGCTGCCCGTGATAATTAAATGCACGCAAATTCGGTTCCCGACATGGTGCAGAGGGCTACCTGATCCTCCATGAAAGTCAGGAATGGACGATCATAATCTATTTTTACACTGGCAGGAAACTGATTTTTGGCCGATCTCGAAGTATTCCTGTCCCGCCCACCATGATGCCCGCTGCTGACAGGACTGGAAAATCCCACCCTTTGTGATCAAGTCTTTGGAGTGGGTCAGGAGCCCACAATCTATTGACCTACCATTGAACCATGGCTGACACCTAACATTGGAAATACTAACTGACTTTTTAAATAATCATTCCATTGTCAGATTAATCACTGTCTGACTTTAGCTTTGGTTGATTAGTTCTACTTGACTTGGTGTTTAATGGAGATGTTTGGTACCACTAATATGGTGCGTCAAAACTGATCAATGCTGTAGAATGTATTGCACAATGACTGACAATCAATTTAAGTTGTGATCTATGATGGTAGACAGCAGTTGAATTTGGAGACTATGGGCAGGATTTTTCGCTGAGTGGGCGGGCGCACTGGAGCATAAAATGATGCGCAATGGCGTCAGGCAAGCGTCCCGACATCATCGCGCACTCGCACGATACTTCGGTGGGCGGGTGCATGCGGGAATTGGCAGCACACCAGCCGACAATTAAAAGGCCCATTAAGGCCATTAATGATGTAATTGATTTAAATTTTTCCTGCTTTACGGTTGCTGGGCAGGCGAAGAGGTCAAGCAGTCTTTGCATTTTTTGCGAAACCTCATCCATGGGCGGGATGAGGTTTCAATCCATCATTAAAAAAAATAATAATAGTTTCATCCTAATTTCTAACATGTCCCTACTCATGTGACACAGTCACATGAGGGGACATGTTTTTTTTAACATTTCAAAAATCTTTATTTTTAATTGTCGAAACTCTTCATCTCCGTGAGGCAGCTCTGTGCCTCAGGGAGCTTTTCCAATGCGCACTCGCGCGCATGCGTGAAATTGCACTCTCACCCTCATCTCCCCCCTGCCCCCCACCCCCGTACACACACAGGCAGCGCTGAGTGCTGAAGTACGCGTTTCACGCTGGGCAGGCCTTAATTGGCCCACCAGCATGGAATCACGGTCCAGCCCCGATCGCGAGCGGCGGTCAGCTTCCCGACTGCCCCAACCCGCCCCAGCTGAGCCTGCCCAACAAGGGGAAACTCCTGGCCTATGTGGATAAGTGATGTGTTTAAATCAGGTTACAGCCACAACACATCATTGCAAGAATTCTTCCATTCAAAAAGAAATAATCTAAGGGAGGATTCATACTTGCCGAAAACTCCCTCTCTAAATTAACTGCAGAAAACTTCAAAAATGGGCACAATTCTTCATTACACAGAGATGTACCAACTGCTATTAGTCATCTATTTCATTTAAAATAAGACAGGTTGTTGGTTTACAATTTTCCATGGTTCATTAGAATCCTTAAAAGTTTAACTTCTGGAACATAGCAAGATCTCGCACAGGGATGTGTGAGATCATGCTATCTAACATGCACAAGAAGTCAAGTTATTATTATAATCTCCAGGTCACAGTATCTTATTAGTGGATATTGATGGGGAAAGGTACTCACTGGATCATAGGGGCCATGAATCCATTTATAGTGAAGAGGAAATGTTACACTCTCTGATCCCGCAATGACCACACAAGACTCAGTCTTCCTTTTAACGGTTTTATTCAAGCATATGCAAGGGAGCCGCAATCATTCCTAAGAATGAAGACCCAGCTCCCTGATTGATTACATTTCAGTACTTTTGTACTTTTTCTTATCATAACACATTTGAATACATTTGAATACATCCAACTGGTAACCGACACATCGGTTCCATACTATCTCTATCCTATTAAGTACATAAACATGTGACTTTGCTAACCAATTATTCTAAATCATGTATACATAATTATACTATCCAATCAAAATTAAAACACATACACAAGGACCTTGGTTCTTACAACTCAAGACTGTTTGTGTTTCATCAAAGCCCCTTCTTTGTCCATTGTTCACCTTCCCATATCTAAGCTAAAACCATCTGCCCCTTCCCTATCTGAGAGAGGAGTAAACTTAATCTAATTTCATGCCATGTTTTATCTCCAGTCTAGCTCTCAAGGCTTCACAGCATCATTGCACCACTTGAATTGCCCTGCCTGACAGAGGCTGCTTTCCCTGTTACTGGACATTAGCTCATCTTTTGACTTCTGTGTAAATCACACAAAAACTCAAAGCCTCTTTGTGTGCAATGTCCATCTGGTTATCCTCAACTGTTAATATATTTAGCATCAATGGCTGCCTGGAGATTTTAAATATGTTCAGCAAATTCTTACTGTGTTCTCTTTTTAATATATATATTTAATTGCCCCCTATCAGTCCCCCATTTTGGCCCTTGGCAAAGGCCAAGCTGGCCACACCTTTAATTGAGAATTCCTTCTCTGGTCCTTCGGGTGGCCAGTCGTCCAGAGGAATCCTAAACCACCTGGTTGTATAACCTAACCTTCCCTTCTCTTGTCTTCTCCCTTGGAGTATGCATAGGTTGGGGAACTGATGCGCACCTTTGGTTTGTTACTGTCTGTGTCTGGGGAGTCCCTTTTCAGGTTTTATGTTGGTTGCAGCAGAGTCCGATAGCCCATAAGAGCATGATACCTGTGACTATCGTCATACCCATTCTAACAATCTCCCACCCATTCATCAATCTTCCGGCCGTGGCATAGGAAGTAGCTGATTGGGCTAACCTCCTGGCCGATTGGGTGGCTAAATCCATTTGCATACGCCCCCTCGCGATTTGCTCCCTAGAAACTTCTACATCTGATTGAGCTATTCTTGTGGCTTCCTGCATGGCTAGGCGTGCGATTCTGACAGGAGTTTGGTCCATGAACAATGTGTCCTCCCACCAAGGGCTAAACTAGTATCCTGTGGTTCTGCCTGGCAAATGGAAGTCTCCTATAGCAAATGGATCGGTCACCTGTAGGCAAAAACTCGAGTTGCTAACACAAAGTAAGTCCCCATAAAGGAACTCAGCCTTGCTGGTCATGAAGCACCACTGGGTTGAGGACACCTGAATTACCTTAAATGCTTCCTGAATTGGTAAAGTGGTGAATGTAAATTTGCTTGAGTTTGTAAACACCTCCAGCGTTTGGCGTGAGCACACAATGTAATTTCTTGATTCTGTACAACAATCTCTGGTACTCATCAGTACTGTGTCTTTTATGTAAGATATTTATCCACATAGCCCTATGCGGAATACCATCCCCCCTTTATCTACTCCTAGGGACTCAAACCTATACCTGTTCAGAAACGCCCCGTTTGGATGATGTTCTTGGGGAATGGCCATGATGAATTTTATGACTCCATCTTCTCCTCCAACTTGAGGTTATGTAACCACCAATTCTTGCCTATCCTTGCATAAATTTACAAGGTTTAATTGGTATACTGACTTGAACATGTGTTCAGGGATTGTTCTGAACCTGATATCTTCAATTTCGGATTTTACCCCATCAATTAGATCTCGTGCTAGCATATCGCATGCCCTCCCTGTGGCTTGTGATTCAGCTGTGTCTATTATCCCGTCTGCGGTCTGCCTAAGGATCCGTAGCAGACCTTCTCTTTGTGTCTCTACGGCTGTCAGGGCATATCCTGTCCTGCACGCACCAAAGTGCAACCCTCTGGCTGTCTCAGTGGCCACCCAGGAGGCATAATCATTTAAGTCGTGGATCTGACCTGAATTAAGTATGGAATTGGCACTCCAAATAGCCCTCCTATATTTCCTAGTATTCTTCTTTTTAACCTAGCCTGTGCTTTTGCTCTAACTCCCGGGACGATGCGAAATTTATAGTCATTGACTATCCTCTTCAGTTGGCTTCTAGCCCATTTTATGGAATCCTGGTGGCTGTGACAAATCGTATGCAATGCTGACAGTAGTCCCAAGATATTAAATGTCACTTCCAGGGAGACCATAGTTACATCATGTAGTAATGGTTTTCAATTTCCTATCTTGACTATCCAGTCCGGAGGGGGAGACTTACTAATCTGGACATTGAGCGGGTCTTTGATATCCGTGCGTAGTCAAAGTAAGACATCATGTATCATAACAATCATGCCTATCTATTACATATTTACATGTTTCTTGGCAATACTGCCCCTCAAGTCCAGGTTCCCAAACAAAGGGAGGTAGGTCTGTCCATCCGGCGGTCACATTAATCTCTTGATACACCCAAATGTCTGTTGGCGAAAAGCTGGTAAGGGGTGCATGCATTTCACATCCCCCATAGCACCAACCCAGTCCAGTCATATTGCTATAAATCCCAGTTATTGTTACTCCGCCACTCATGTCTGTGCTTATGCTTAGCGAGATATTATTGGGTGAGTGTACCAACCCACTGGGGCATATCCTTAAGAGTGCATTTGTCATTTTATCACTGTCCTTGCCCTCGGGTATGTACCAACACCCTGTGAAGTTCCCTTGTTGACATTCGAGGGGTGTTAGCTGGTTTGGCTGCCCTGGTGCTGTTAGGCATAAATTACTCTTACAACCCTTTGTGCTGCCATAGGTGAGGTCTGGTTCCCAATTGTTCAGCTGATGTGTTCGTGTGGTGACTTGAACCATGATCCAGGTGTTGGGCTTCTTTATCCATTCCCCAATTCTTCCTTGGGGAAGTAGTACATATTGTCCTGGACGGAGACAGGTGTCATCATTGACTTAACAGTCGGTGCCTAACATGCCAGTACTGACACGCCCATAGCCAGGGTCACAGACCTGTGGAAACATTAACATTGGCTCCCGTTGTCCGGGTTACCGCTTGATGATTCATCATATATCTTTAACTGTGTGTAATGCTTCCACTTATTTCCCATTTTCATATCTACAAGTGCACACGTATCACCTGTCATAATTACCTCATATGGTCATATGCCACCTGGGGCAAACCCTGTTCGCTCAGGGCTCATCTTGACCATCACCTTATTCCCCACTTGGGTGGTCCGTTGTTGCTCTTTGAATTTGCCTGTTTCCATATCCTTAATTATTTGTCTGTCCCTAACTTCCTTTCTCAACTCATGTAATTACTTACTTAATTCCCTTACGTAGTTCCGTATTTTTCCTTTCAGTGGCCCTACGTCTCCTCCTCCTACTATGATGCCTTCAGGTAATTGCATTGCCCTTCCTGTAAAATGAGTACCTTGGTCTGAATCCATCTGGATAGGCAATCCCCATCTAGGTATTATGTCCTTCGCTAATATCCTAGCCATGGTTGTTGCTGAGCAGTCCTTTGTAGGGAATGCCCTCACCAATCGGGGGAATTGGTCAAGTATTACTAAACAATATCTTTTCACTTTTGACATCAGCAATGGCCCAGTAAAGTCAGCTTGTATCTGTTCCCAAGGTCCCCTGGGACGAGGTTGGCGTTGTAGTCTAATTTTTACAGCCTTGCCTGGATTATGTTGCACACATACACTATACACTGTTGACAGTATTTGGACACATCTCTTCTTACTCCCTTCCACCACCAGCATTGATTTATTAAGTTTATCATATTGTTCCATCCAGTGTGTTGGTTACCGTGGTATACCTCTAACAGCATCCGTCTAATACCCTGAGGGGGGATGACTCTTCCTCCCTTTTGCCAAATCCCATCCTGATCCTTGTCTGCCCCCCATTCTTCCCATTCCTTCCATTCTTCTCCTGCCGCATTGTGAATGTCCCTGATATTTATTTCTGGGATTCCCTTTTCCGGGCTGGTAATGGCAGCTATTGTCTCGTCCATCATCTCATCGGTCATGTCCCATGCAGCCTTGTCAGCCTGGCTACTCCCTCATTGTTCTGGGGTATCTATCTTCCGGTGGGCCTTTATTTTTATCACAGCTATTTCCTGAGACCCCTGTACCGCGTCTATTAATTCTCTAACTAGTCATCCGTGTTGTATTGTCTGCCCACTGGAGGTGACGAATCCCCTCCTGCTCCATGGTCCAGCATAGTCATGGACTACTCCAAACGCATACTGGCTGTCTGCGTATATGTTCACCCTCTTTCCCCTTCCATTTTTAGAGCTTCTATTAAGGCCCTGAGTTCTGCTACTTGCACTGATTTGTCTCCTGATAATCGTCCTTGTGCTCTCACCTCTCCCCCCCCTCTCCTCCACTACAGCCCATCCTGTATGTGGATTCCCATTCACTATTCTTCGGGATCCATCTACATAGAGGGTCATAAAAATACCTGGAAAAACTCGGCAGGTCTGACAGCATCTGCGGAGAGGAACACAGTTAATGTTTCGATTCCGTATGACTCTTCAACAGAACTAAGGAAAAATAGAAGAGAGGTGAAATATAAGCTGGTTTAAGGGGGGGTGGGACAAGTAGAGCTGGATAGAGGGCCAGTGATAGGTGGAGATAGCCAAAAGATGTCATAGACAAAAGGACAAAGAGGTGTTGACGGTGGTGATATTATCTAAGGAATGTGCTAATAGGTGACATTAAGGGTAGAAAGCAAGACGAGCAAGGTACAGATAGCCCTAGTGGGGGTGGGGTGGGGGGAAGGGATTGAAATAGGCTAAAAGGTAGAGATAAAACAATGGATGGAAATACATTTAAAAATAATGGAAATAGGTGGGAAAAGAAAAATCTATATAAAATATTGGAAAAAGGGGGGATCGGAAAGGGGGTGGGGGTGGAGGATAGAGTTCATGATCTAAAATTGTTGAACTCAATATTCAGTCCGGAAGGCTGTAAAGTGCCTAGTCGGAAGATGAGGTGCTGTTCCTCCAGTTTGGGTTGAGCTTCACTGGAACATTGCAGCGGTCTGTCACACAAAAACTCAAAGCCTCTTTGTGTGCAATGTCCATCTTGGTTATCCTCAACTGTTAATATGTTTAGTATCAATGGCTGTTTGGAGATTTTAAGTATGTTCAGCAAATTCTTACTGCATTCTCTTTTTACTATATATATTTAGTTCCCCCTAACAGTAGTCATGTCCCAAAATTAGTTACAAGGTGACTAATGCCATTTGAAAATTACCTTAAATACTTAAAGCTCCATAAAAAGAAAAAACATGCTATTTTTGTCCCATGTAGTTTAATTCAAAATGGGACAAAAAATTTGAATCCTGAAATTCTTAAGAGAATTTTATTCCCTGAATAGCGATGTAGCCTAGCAAGTTTCCAGCCTGTCCAGGATTGACAATAGGGAAGCTCAACCATTTACAATGACTGGGCCTCATGCCATTTGCCAATCTTCCAACCAAAGGCAACTTAAAGTCAGTGTGATACGGTTGCCCGGATGTTCAAATCGAGCAACTCAGGGGAGATCACCATTAATCTGGCAAAGCATATTCACTATGCACGGCTCGGGGAGAGAAATCAAGATCAAGGGAGGAGTGCGGTCCGGGTCAGGGGAGGTTCAAAGGACAAGTATTTTTCTTTTAATTTACTTTTCCGTGCCTCTCCTGCCCCTAGTTCCTGTTCCCAGCAACTTTGATCCAGAGGGATATGAGAACTGTTCCCCTGTTCAGGCCTTAGATAAAAATAGCAGTCCAACACACCAATGATGTTATCAGAACCTGATTGGCAGATTTTAAAATGACCCTCGCCAGTCACTGGTGGATGTCCTGACTGCCTGAAGGTTAAAATTGCAAAACATTTGTGGCAGCTGTTTCAAGTTTCCCTCTGTGATTTGAGCGGCTCAGCATTTACCATCTACTGTGCCATAACACCCATCACAGACCCACTCCCCTGAACAGATTTCATCCCACTCCCTAACCAGTCTCATGAAATAGATGAAGGCAAATAGTCATCAAGCACGGCAATGGATAATTAGCTATTGATTACTGGAAACAATACTCAATTTGCATTTATTATATAGCAAAGTATAGCAATACTACATTAGTCAAAGACAATACAGAAACAATTAAAATAATGTTATTTCATAATGATTTGAGAGATGTGTAATATTCTTTTTAAGTTTCTTCAAAGTTCACAGGATATGTGGCTAAAGTTGGCTGTGGTGTTCAATGGTTTCTGTGTTTGATTGTGTTTGTCTTTTTTCTGATCTATGTACCATTACTTGATTGCTTATGCCTGTGGGTGGAGCTAGAGAGCCAATTAAACAGAGAAGTCTCAAAAGAAAAGACATGGGCCCTGGCTGACACCATGTGTTTAGAAAATCCTGTAAGTTTTGAGATGCTTTAAAGTATTGTAAATGAATCTGTTGTGGGTTTTGGAATTAATCTTATCTTTGAATTACTCTGAGATACATCGGTCATATAAGATGTATAGCAACCCAGTGAATATGTAACATTGGCCTCCCACATTAAAGCTGGTGGAGGAATGGAGGACCCTCAGGAAAATGGCAGCAAAGCCCATTTTCTGCTATTGCCATCATCCTCCTGAGGTCTCCACCCATCCCCCACTAGATTTATGAGAGACCAGTACAATCCCTGTGGAAAGTCCCAATGTCTCAGAAGTTAAATCTGTTATTGCTGGATGAAACTCTAAAGATACATTACTTGTAAAGCACTAAAAATAGACATACACTGCACATGATGTGTATTTTTCAATTTAGTGACTATATTTATACCCTATATTTTTCTGTATTACATTTCACACTGGACAGCTGGATTATAAATAGCACTAAGCAGATTTCACAGCCCAAAGAAAGGCAGGGAGTTTTTCAGAGTTCCAAAAATACTGATGCACCTAACTTTAAAAAATGTCAAGAAAGTAGAAGTGCTTAGTCAGAAAGACCCAAAGGTAAAAATACTGTTGATGTGGAAATATGAACTATAGAAATACGGATCAGGTCTATTAGTATTGGAGAAAGATAAGTCTGGCGTGGAGCCCCTTTGTCTGAAGTGGTACAGCCTGGTAGATGCTGGTGTGTTACAGATCACTCAAAGAGTCCAAGTTGCTGTGGCAACATGCACTTTCGCATGCATGTTGTAGCCTGGAGTATGGATAGTGATAGTGGCAGCTCCAACTTTTTTTCCACATGGCTGAACATGAATCTCTCCCACTCGTACTGCCTGCCAATGGCGTGTATTGAAAGCATTTGCAGTTGATAATCAACCTGTTTAGCCACGTTATGAAAACAACATCCTTGGCCATTAGGTCCTGGGGAAGAACTCAAACCCAGAGCTTCTAACTCAGAGGTAGGGGTGCTACCCACTGTGCCATAAGACCTCCTCAGCCTGGTAGGGCTACCTTCTTATAGAATTGACCAAAATGAAGAGAGTCAGGGGAACAGCATGTACTGGGCAAGAGTATAAATTTGTTAACTTCTTCTACAGAGAAGTAGGTAATGGATTTAATATCCTGACAGATGTTAAAATATTGGAAAGAGGTGAAAATGCTACGTGGCAGACAAAACCTGTCCCAATCAGGCTTTGAAATATCAGAAAGCAAAAACCCTGGCTTTACAAGAACCCATGCCACCTCCTGGGCCTCACAGGCAATGAGTTGCCATGTTGAGCCCCTGACCCCTGTGCTAGTTTGCAGGTCAGTTGATTTTGAAACCAGTGGTCTGGAGTAGAAAATTAGGCCAAATTAACAGCGTGCATGCCCACATTTAAATATACCAACCTTAAGTTAAACTTTCTGAGCCAATTTTTGAGAGTTAGGCAAAGTTTGACCCATAGCCAAGCCTTGCCCATGAAAAGTAGGCACACTGAGTGTCATTTTGACTTTGTACGGTGAGTGAAATGGACAATATTAATTCAGCAGCCTGCTACACGTCTCCCCAGATTTTCACTTCCATTGGCTGGTGAAGGAAAGTTAGGGTTGGTCAGTATACACAAGGGAACCAAATGTCTGTAGGGCCAATCACACCATAAGACCATAAGACATAGGAGCAGAAAATAGGCCGTTCGGCCCATCGAGTCTGCTCCGCCATTCAATCATGGCTGATAAGTTTCTCAACCCCATTCTCCCGCCTTCTCCCCATAACCTTTGATCCCCTTACCAATCAAGAACCTATCTATCTCGGTCTTAAATACACTCAATGACCTGGCCTCCACAGCCTTCTGTGGCAATGAATTCCATAGATTCACCACTCTCTGGCTAAAGAAGTTTCTCCTCATCTCTGTTCTAAAAGGTCTTCCCTTTACTCTGAGGCTGTGCCCTCGGGTCCTAGTCTCTCCTACTAATGGAAACATCTTCCCCATGTCCACTCTATCCAGGCCTTTCAGTATTCTGTAAGTTTCAATCACCCTTCTAAACTCCATCGAGTATAGACCCAGAGTCCTCAAACGTTCCTCATATGTTAAGCCTTTCATTTCTGGGATCATTCTCGTGAACCTCCTCTGGACCCTCTCCAGGGCCAGCACATCCTTCCTGAGATACGGGGCCCAAAATTGCTCACAATATTCTAAATGTGGTCTGACCAGAGCCTTATAAAGCCTCAGCAGCACATCCCTGCTTTTATATTCTAGTCCTCTCGAAATAAATGCCAACATTGCATTTGCATTCCTAACTACCGCGTCAACCTGCAAGTTAACCTCAAGATAATCCTGGACTAGGAATCCCAAGTCCCTTTGCACTCCAGATTTCTGAATTCTCTCCCCATTTAGAAAATAGTCTATGCCACTATTCTTCCTACCAAAGCGCATAACCTCACACTTCCCCACGTTGTATTCCATCTGCCACTTCTTTGTCCATTCTCCTAACCTGTCCAAATCCTTCTGCAGCCTCCCCACCTCCTCAATACTACCTGTCCCTCCACCTATCTTTCTATCATCTGCAAACTTAGCCAGGATGCCCTCAGTCCCTTCATCTAGATCATTAATGTATAAAGTGAAAAGTTGTGGTCCCAACACTGACCCCTGCGGAACTCCACTAGTCACCGGCCGCCATCCTGTGAAGGACCCCCTTATCCCCACTCTCTGCCTCCTGCCAGACAGCCAATCTTCTATCCATGCTAGTACCTTGCCTCTAACACCATGGGCTCTTATCTTACTGAGCAGCCTCCTGTGCGGCGCCTTGTCAAAGGCCTTCTGGAAGTCCAAGTAGGTAACATCCATTGTCTCTCCTTTGTCTAACATACTCGTTACCTCCTCAAAGAATTCTAACAGATTTGTCAAGCATGACCTCCTTGATGAAATCATGCTGACTTTGCCTGATTTTACCATGCACTTCCAAGTATTCTGAAATCTCACCCTTAATAATGGACTCTAAAATCTTACCAACGACCGAGGTCAGGCTAATCGGCCTGTAATTTCCCATCTTTTGCCTCACTCCCTTCTTAAACAGGGGGGGTTACATTAGTGATTTTCCAGTCCTCTGGGACCCTCCATGACTCTAGTGATTCCTGAAAGATCACCACTAATGCCTCCACTATCTCTTCAGCTATCTCCTTCAGAACTCTGGGGTGTAATCCATCTCGTCCAGGTGATTTATCCACCTTCAGACCTTTCAGTTTTCCTAGCACCTTCTCCTTGGTAATGGCCACCATACTCACCTCTGCCCCCCGACTCTCTTGAACTTTGGGGATGTCACTCGTGTCTTCCACTGTGAAGACTGAAGCAAAGTACCTATTCAGTTCCTCCGTCATTTCTTTGTTCCCCACTACTACTTCTCCAGCGTCATTTTCCAGCGGCCCAATGTCCACTTTTGCCTCTCTCTTACCCTTTATATATCTAAAAAAACTCTTGCAATCTTCTTTTATATTACTGGCTAGTTTACCCTCATATTTAATCTTCTCCCTCCTTATTTCTTTTTTATTAGTCCTCTGTTGGTCTTTGTAGGCTTCCCAATCCCCTGGTTTCCCACTGCTCTTCGCCGCATTGTATGCTTTCTCTTTAGCTTTTATGCTGTCCCTGACTTCCCTTGTCAGCCATGGTTGCCTCGTCCTCCCTTTAGTATGCTTCTTCTTCCTAGGGATGAATTTTTGCTGTGTCTCCCAAATTACTCCCAGAAACTCCTGCCATTGCTGTTCCACTGTCTTTCCTGCTAGGCTCATCTCCCAATCAATTCTGGCCAGCTCCTCCCTCATGCCTCTGTAGTTGCCTTTATTCAACTGTAATATCGTTACATCTGATTCCAGCTTTTTCCTCTCAAATTGCAGGGTAAATTCTATCATATTATGGTCACTTCCTCCTAAGGGTTCCTTCACCTTAAGCTCCCTTATCAAATCTGCCTCATTACACATCACTAAATCTAGAATTGCCTGTTCCCTAGTGAGCTCCACCACAAGCTGCTCCAAAAAGCCATCTCATAGACATTCCACAAATTCCTTTTCTTGGGATCCACTACCAACCTGATTTTCCCAGTCTACCTGCATATTGAAATCCCCCATGATCACTGTAACCTTGCCTTTCTTACACGCCTTTTCTATCTCCTGGTGTATCTTGTGCCCCACATCCTGACTACTGTTCGGAGGCCTGTACATAACTCCCATTATGGTTTTTTTACCTTTGCGATTCCTCAACTCTACCCATACAGATTCTACATCATCTGACCCTACATCATTTCTTGCTATCGATTTAATTTCATTTCTTACTAACAAAGCAACCCCACCCCCTCTGCCAACCTGCCTATTTTTTCGATAGGATGTATATCCTTGGATATTTAGCTCCCAGTCCTGATCCCCTTGCAGCCATGTCTCCGTAATGCCCACCACATACCTGCCAATTTCAATCTGCGCCACAAGCTCATTTATCTTATTTCGTATACTGCGTGCATTCAGATACAATACAGAACAGCCTCAAACTTCATTAGGTGCTTACATGCGATTCTGCTAAATATGTACAGTAATCATTACAGAGCTCTCCTTTAAAGTAGTGTCTGTAGATGCTGCTGCTCTCAACTAGAAGACATTGTGTAATATGTTGTGCAAAACTGTTACTAACATAAGGGATTTTGTCAAGCAATGGCACCAGCATTGGTTTGGTGAAAATTACCATCCAATTAGGAGATAGGTTGAAAAGAAATAGAGGTACACAACAGCCTGTTGTCTGATCCCAACTCTGCTATCAAATGAACATACCACAAAAATATTAATGCTGTGGTCTAGGCTTGATTACAGCAAATAAAACCAGTGAGACAAACAAAAACAGATGAAGTCCAAACCTTTACAGGCAATAAAGTGCATTTATTGTCTGCTAAAGGAGGTATATGGCCCAATATAGACCTATACTGCAACTCTGCAAAGTGTGGCTAGTGTCGTCATTGACACTGGCATGACTGGGATCATGCAGAGATGGTATTAGCACTCCAGCATATTACTGAACTGATCATCCACCATTAAAAGCAAAGCTCTCAAGAGACCTCATTCAATAGTACTGAAGACTTGCACTCCAGAACTAGCCAAACAGTTCTACTACAGCTACAACACTGGTGCCTAAACAGCAATGTGGAAAATTTCCCAAGCATGTCCTGTTCACAAAAAGCAGGACAAATCCAACCTGGCCAATTAGCACCTTATCAGTCTATTCTCAATCATCAGCAAAGTGATGGAAAGAGTCATGAAAGAATAAAACACATAATAGAGTGAATGAGAACTATACAATTGTTGAGGTTATAAAGTTGCCACAGAGATTTACCAGTGCTGCTGCAGGCCTTTCCTAACTGCCTACACAGATTCTTCAGAGCCACCACTGTTCCTGCTGGATCCTCTGCTCCTAGGTTATTTTGCCTTTTCCACTCGTAACTACATTTGAACTAACTGACTTAAATCTAATGTCCCTTGATGTCAGGAAACCTTATACTTCCAAGTGATAAATGTACCTCTGCTTGCATCTGGCTAATATAGCCATCCCAGCTTAAAATTCTGTAGACTTTCTCTTTTTGCTGGAGATACTCTTTTACATATACTAGATAAATTACTCCTTACATTTACACCAAAAGATCTGGAATTAAATCTGCATACTGAACACTAAACTTTAGTGTTAAAAATACCACCTTACATAGCTTAATTACCAAAGTATCAATTCCATTGACCAACGTGAGTAACATATATTACAAAGGTTCAGCCTTTCTAGTGTCATTCACCTCAAATAGCCTTGTTGGAGCACTTGATGACTTCAAAATCTGCCAGGTCTCTCTCTCAGTCCCAACTTCTCAGGTTTTTATTCAGAAAGGGCTCACACACAGGTTCAAATAAGGGAAGGCATCTTTATGATGCTCTTAACCCAGGCAGTGGTCTTGATAATTGCCTGCTATCACTAATAAAGAATATTTTGTTCACCTAAGCCTTCATGAGTTAATTAGCATTAACCATTTCCTTTCCTATCATTCAGTCTAACTGCTGACTGCATTTTGAGCATAAATTTAAAGTAATTCTTAGGATATCTCTCTTACACGCGTGCCTGATTTTGACAATGTAACGACAAGGATAAGTCAAGTTAGCAGCTTAATGATTTCTCATTGAAGGGGTAATAGTTAGAAAATAGTGTGGGCAGGCACTTTTTGGGTTGGATTTTCAAAAGGCCACAGGTTTGCAACCCGATGTGAGCAGAATTTATAAATCACACTCCCAGAGGTCACCTTGGGATCCTAATGCCTTCGGGACTGGTTTGAATCTTCAAAGGGCCATTGGGGGGAGGGGAGCGGGGAACCCACTTGCCGCCAATTATCTAAAACTCCTCAATGAGCTTTTGGGGCCTGTATGTTCACGATTGCAATTTTTCAATCTTTAATTTGGCGCACACAAACAGTCTGGTGCATGTTAGTGGACACCTACTGGGTTTGCTGCAAGATCATCAGAAACGTTCTCTCCATTTAATTAAAGCTGACCATTCCTGGAGTTCTTTGTGCCGGATCCAGTGCTCTATTGTCAACAAGCCTGCATGATCCCTTCCGTCAGCATGGATTCTGCTGGCCCTCCATGCATCTGCCTGTGCTCTTCAACAATGCAGCAGCAGTCCCAACATGGCTGCCACCTTCCTTTACTCCTGGCACCAGGCTTGCAGCTCCTGCCTCCTGGAGGCAATCAGCGCTACTAATTGGGTACCAAGCTGGCCCCTAGGCCAAATAACATTGCGAGAACTATGCAACTCGGATGCGGGGTCAGGACCAGAATTCATCCGGGTATCAGGTTCCCAACCCTGCATTGAAAATCTGGCCCTTGTCTCTTTACTTCCTAATGGATTGAAAAGCAGCTTAAACAGAGGGCACCCCTTATGTCAGCCAGGCATCAATGTGTATAGCTTGTGCATGTGACTTCCATTTTCACAGCATTAACTTTGTGTTAAACAATACTGAGCAGAGAATTTAAGTATTGAGTGTTCTCTCTGCTCTTTACCTTCTTCTCTAGCCATCTACAATTTCAGTAAGAATTCAATATCTTTGTCTTATTTCTATTATGATTGCTTCCCCACCCGTTTTCTCTGCTTGAATGCTATGTATTATATACCATTGTTATCTTCATCTAAATATTGTCTCCTATGTGGCAGCAGAGCTTTTATTCCAGATTAAAAATTGATTTCATGGTGATGCCACTTTGCTTTGCACTCAGACTCAATAGATTAGTTGTTAGAAGTTAGATGCTATGGTTATTTTCAGTCTTCAGGATGACTCGAATGGAAGGGTGTTGTTTGTTCCCAATTTTCCTGGGTCAGTCTCAGGGACAGGTGTGGATGGGTATAGATGGCACACTAGGGGGTATATTGAACTATTGCGTGGCCTTCTGAGGGGCCCAACCCAGCTGCCCATGGTGTGAGCACAGGGAGAGGAGCCATTTTGAGGCCTGAGCCTCCTTTGAATAGAACTGGCAAGCAGCCTGCCCCAAATAGGTATGATATTGCAGCTCATGCTTTAGGCCAGTGCAATACTGGATTCCAAAAAAGTTGCGTCCATGGGAGGGAAATTCACAAGTGTGGAGGGATCCTGGGGTGGTAGTGGCCTGTGGTATTGTGTGCCCCACAAAAATAATTCAGAACATATATTTTTGGATTCCTCTTGGTCAGTGCATGCTCCACTCATCTCCCAAAATAGTAATTGAGGCCATATGTATATCACAGGTTGCTGATTTTCATATTAAAATGATCTACCACCTGAGAATGGCTGAGTGCTTTTGCTACCCATTTGCATTAATGTGGGATCTACCGACCCCAACTTGAAGATGTTAGCATCTCATTAATGCTAATTTGACCATGATTGGCGTATCACTGCTAGCAAGGCTCTACATGGAGTATTTTTTTTTAAGTAAATGTATATTTGATTTATTCTGAAGCTGAGAATTTAACATTTAAGGTGTTTTCACTTCTGGTTGGCATTTTGGACATTTGCTTCTAACGCCAGTGGCTGCACTCACCATCTGCTAAGAGCTCTCATTGTTGCTGGGGAAATCTTCACCAAGTTTAAAAATAAGTTTGCTCCGTCAAAATATACCTTATTTTCTGAAATAATTTATAAAATAGGAACCCAGGTGAAACAAAAGATTGACACAGGCAAGGCTTCAAATGTAATTTTTTTTATTAAGTTACATTTTTACACAACATCCTGCAAGAATATTCTACCAATGGTTCAGTTATATAACTTAATAAGAAACAAGATTTACAACATTCACAAAAACCTCAATAATTTATAAACTGGTCAATTATCACAAAGGTTTAAATATAATTTCCTATCAAAATATTAGGTTTCAAAACTGAACATGACTTCATATTTATCTTCATATTTTATTCAATGATACTTAGTGTTTTTGCGACTACACCATTTTGAAACTTTTTAAATCATGATCATGTTTTACAGCTGACTTTCCACCCACAGAAGTTCATTCACTTTCAAAGTTGACCCCCAGCCAATAAAATCCAGATAACCTCGAGGAAGCTCTTTGCTCTTTATTGATCACAACAATTTTGATCATCACTGAATTTTGCCAGACTTCCCATCAAAATAATTTTGTTCTAAAATGGGACAAGACAAGCAGGGGAAAGGTTCAAGACAACTTCCAATGACAGGTGACCATTTAATTTTATCACATATGGCCTCCAACTTAAAAGGAATGTTGCTGTACAAGTAAGTCAGAAGTCACTATTAAAATAATTTCAAAGAAATCCCCAAGTTCAGCACTCTTATTGTGACACTTATTAACTTGAAATAAAAGTTAATCAAAAAGCCTCACCTTCCAATGTTAGTTCACCTTTCTGTAAACAAGAGCAACAGGTTGGGCTGTATATTGCCACTGCAAGTTGTGTTTTAACTGTTTTGTTACCATGCTTTCATCAAGAATGCAAGCAATGCCTCAGAAATTGTCAGATTAATGAAATGCAGGGCGAGATTTTAACTCATTCAAAACCCATCCATTTAGAGTTAAAATTGGGCCCATAGGTGCAGTAAACTAGATTTGCACATCATTCTTCAAAACTACAGATCTTGATTCTCGTTTTATAAATGGAATTAATAAGGAGATGGGCACAATTTGTATGTGTTTTGAGCAGTGGTCACAAATGCTGATCCTTTCAGCATTATAATAACAATTGATAAATATTAGATATGAAACAGATAACCTTGGAACATGAAAGCGATTGCATGATCACCTAATTACCAAATACAATCATTATGTCATGAAGCTGATGTGAAAACGTAATGTGCACTTGAACATTTTCATAACTTTTTCTGTTAGGCGATGCAATCGGACCTGTGCAGTTGATGTGGCACATTGCTAAGCCCCAAACAACTTTGTCTGAATTAACTGAGGTCATTCAGTGGTTCACAGCAGCACCTTTATATGGTTTTAAATATTTTAAATATTCTTAAAAGTTTCAGTTTCATTCAAAATTGTATATTATGTGCACCATATATTCACCATGATTGCCTCTTAACATTGTATGTTAAAATACTGAAAATAAAGTGAGTTTTTGGCCAAAAACCTATTTAAAACATAAACTGCTATTTATTTCATGTACCATGTACATACAATTTAAGATGTAATTCATTTCACAAACTCAATGATTTATACATTCTTCTAAATTATATATGGAAAGCTTTCATAATGGATGTCTGCCATTCTGTCCACCAAATAGTGATAATCATAATTTTGCACAGTTACTGTGCAGGACAAACCCCATACTTTCTAGGTCCTTGACCTGAAATGTTAGCTCTGTTTCTCTCTCCACAGATGCTGTCAGATGTGCTATGTATTTCCAGTACCTTTTGTTTGAATTCCATATTTTCCAGGAATGAGCTCTACCACTCCCCCAAAACTCAAAAAACAATAGTTGCCCAGACTATTTTTTTAAGAATATATTTTACCAGAGAAAAGCATTTTGCCTCGATTTTTAAAAGTAAAACCAACTACACCATCTCAGGGTGATCTTGACAATTTAGAGAGAATTTATTTTCCATTTTGGGCAATTTTGCCCTACCAATAATTTGCACCCATTAGGAATTAAATTGAAAAAACAAACTGCCCAAGTGTACCTTAAATAAGACTCTTAGTACTGTAAGAGAAGTGATTTTCATCCTATCAATCTGAGCTGCATTTAAACCAAGAGTTAATAACTCAATAAATTAAACTGTAGCACCAGCCAGTAATTTAGGTTTAGTACTCCAAGCTATGCAATTTGAAATTGGGCACAAGTTGTCCCAACTTCTGTCCATAATGAATGGAGAATTATGGGCAAAGCATGACCAATTTTCTAATATGTGTATCTGGGGAATAAATCTCTGTGCCAGGAGAGTTTTAAAGACAATAATTTACTGTATATTATGAAAAGAGTGTAAACATTATGCAGGCTAATACTAAAGCACATGTATTTTGATGCAGTTTAGCAATTAAAGCAGTTAAGATTTTTTTTTAGGAGTTTACCAATACGTTTTGCACCTAATTGCAAAACAATAAACATTGGGATTCCCTTAATTTTGCAAATTGCCTAATTGCTGCTCAAAAAATGATGGAAAGTATTTATTTACAATGTGTAAATTTAAAAGTATTTATTTACAATGTGTAAATAAATTGCTTTTGAATAAAGCCTACAGATTGACATCAGAAAAATGTATTCCCTTACATGGTAGATTCCCACGCTTGTAGGATACTAGCAATTCTCACAAAGTACCTCATAATCCCTTAGTGTGTGGCTTTCATTATTTAATTTGCTTAACTCATTTTCATTTCTCCACATTTACCTTAGTCCTCCTTTTTTAACATGGGCACCTTCTAGTTCTATTTTGATGGGGAGCAATTTTCTCCAAAAGTAAATGCCTTATCTGGATTTACTCTGAAAAGTTAAGTATGACTCAGAAGAGGGGATATCATTGAACATTCAGGTGTCTATATTCTAATTGTTTTAAGGCTGATTTAGAATTTGAATTGAAATTCTAATAGCAGCATTCACATGAGAAATCCAGGAACTCAAAATGATTGTTTATGTCGGCATAGACCGCAAAATTTGAAGTTAAGCTTCATCAGTATTTTGTAGAAGAAAGTTACTGTTTACCCATTGTAAAACTCATGGGCATGTAATTCATCCAGGGTGGGGATGCAAAGTGTCAGTAGTCATTCCGCATTGGAAAGAAAATCGGGCCATTTCGTTACCATACAGTTTGCCCTACCGTCCAAAATGTATTTGTACCCCTTGGATTGCTCCACAATGTATGCACCTCAATTCATTTCATTAATAGTCATGTAAAACCACACAAAATCAAATAATGCTGGAAATACTTAGCAGGTCAGGCAGCATCTGTGGAGAAAGAAGCAGAAGTCTGACAAAGGTCATTGACATTAACTCTCCATGGATGCTGCCAGGACTGCTGATTATTTGCAGCATTTGCTGTATTTAATGCAGATTTCCAGCATCTACAGTGTTTCACATTTGTATTAGTGTTAAGCCACACAATGGTTATTTTATTTTTAATAAACAATATTGATTGTTGAATAAACTTTTTTGACAATGCAGTGGACCTCATTTTCAAAGGTGTTTAGCATCTCGCATATATATCAACAAAATTCAACACAGTGTATCAACTGGTAAAAAAAGCCATTCTTTCAGCCACTACACCCTTGCTGGACTTTAATTTAATGCCCTCCCCTGAGGCAAGTTTTGAGGCGGGGGGCATAAGTTGGGGTAAGTGGTGTGGGGTGAGGACCCTGCCGCTTTCTCACCTCTTCCCAGATTAAGTCTGGGGCAGGAAGGCTCCTGGACCGCCTTCCCACCCGACACCAATTGAGGCCCTTAAGTGAGCAAGTAATGCCTGCTTAAGGGCCACATTCTACCTCCGCTGGTATTCAACCAGGAGCGTGCAGCGCAGTCGCCACGTGGGAAGCCCAAAAGCATAAACCCAGGGTTCCTGGTGAGGTCACTTGTCAGGTATCCAGTGCCTGGTTGAGGAATCCAGCATCAGGAAAGGGGGGTCCCGCTGAAAGCCACCCCTCCATCCCTTCTTCCATCCCCCCCTCGCCAGCAATCGGGGACTCTCACTGGCTCTCCGAGATCGCCATTGTGTGGATTAAATTCTGCTTGCTGTCTAATACTCCTTCCCCAGATCCAATCCATCCTCCATTATCTCACTCCCTGTTTTCAGAGGCTCTTTCCTTCAAGTGGGGGGGCAGAGTGCTACAGCTTTTAACACTTTCTCTCTTCCTTGCTGTTGAGTGTCTACTGCTTAACACTACGGTGTAAAACATTTGCTGGCATCTTTCTGTTCACTGGCAGCACCATCAAAATGTACTTTGCTGCTGCTGTTATTATTGTCCATCTTATGTACATTTTCCACCTGATCTGCTTATTGATTTGGTGATCCCATTTGTGGGTTTTTTATAGTCCATAAGCACATGTTCTGAAATTTTCCATGGTCCCTGTTACCCTCCAGCTCTGGACTATTTCTTCAAGTACAAGACATTATATCAGTTCAGGATCATTCTTAGCAATCCTGGAGTGACAGAATTTATTCATGTTTATTCCTGATTACTACTGGTGCCATGGTTGGTCAGTAAATGCTGGTATTGCCACAACTGGTTGATTGGCAGCTGTGGTAAATGGAGGGGCTCCAATTACATTATGGATTTTGAACAACGGATTGTGATTCTTGAGGCTCCTGATGGGATCTCTATCTTATACTTGTCCCAGAAAGACATTAGAAGCTGCTGTTATACAGCAGACTTAGCCAGTGGTTGCTCTGATTAGTTATACTTGATTGTCTGGTCCCTATTGTAAACTGATATCCTGTTATAATCCCATTTTTACAATTTGCATTCACAATGTGCTTCTCCTAATGCATAAAGGAACTTTTCATTGGCCATTTGAACTCCTTGGTGTCAAGTTCAGCAGCACACCCCTGTAACTTCTTGTAATAAGTTGTATTGGTACTGCACGGAGTACCATATTCGCCTTGCCCATTATATTCTTCTCAAATTACAATTTGGTCACTAAGATTTCAGATCAGAATCTACACTTCCTTGTCCTTGCATCATCCTTAGTCAGATGAATAGTTAATTCAACATTTTTAACTTCAGAGTGACACAGGGGTGTGTTGTGTCCTTTCTTAAAGCATTCCAGCATGCATCCATCCACTGTCTTTTAAATGATCACATTTTTGCTATAGGTACCAATTTTTTGATTTACTACCAACTTAATTCATTGCTCACCATTTGCCATATAATTGAAACAGCATTAACAAGCCTTTGAAAGTCAGGTCCAATTATCCTATATTCTCAAGCAGAATAATTCTTTGCTTGCAAACCAGGCTTAATCCCAAATTATATTGACAGTTCAACAGCAAGCGATATGGCCATCAACAAACTAAAATAAATTCAAAAAGCCTGGTTCTGAAGTCAGTTAGATACAACATTCATGAACATTTCACCAGGAGAATTCATCATGTAGATTCCCCAGTGCCACTGTAGAATAGTCCAAATTAAATCCTTCATAGATCTTTGAATTTCTACAAGCAAAATGAATGCTCTCTTTTTTTATGTTCCAGCGTATGCAATCTAATTTAGATTTCCAGAAAAGGCATCTTGCATAGGTTTCAGTCAAAGTGCCGCACCTCAGCATTGAGCTGCTTTAAAAAAAATGCATTCATTGCTGCCATCACCTCCTTCTTCAGGCCAACATTTCCCATCACTAATGATATCAGCTGTACTGCATCAGTCCAGTCCAAATGTTGGACAATATTGCGCACATCAGTAGACAGTACCAGTTGTTGATTAGGTGGCAGTTCCATAATAATCTGAGGTAATGGTTTAAACTGTCCGCTATTCAACCAGGCACCCAGCAACCCACCGACTGCACCACCTAGGGAGAATAAAAAACCAAGATAAAAATCTCAAAATAGTTTATTTTCTACTTTTTAAAAATGCATTTTCCTCTTTTCCTGAAGATGTTGATTCATATTTGGCTACATTTCCTCTAATTCCAGCAGCCCTCAGGTCCCTTGACCGAAGAGCTATTGTTTAGACAGGAGCCAGAATAGTGAGTGTCAGCAGGTGATTTAATGATGAAGGATATCACAGCCAGGCCGGATCACATCCTCACCTTGCATGCACACATCAGCACTTTCCAACATAGTTTAAAGAATCATACAGCCCATTGTGCCAGTATCAGCTTGTTGAAAGAGCCATATCCAGTTAGTCCACTCCTCTGCTCTTTTCCCATAACCCTGCAATTGTATTATTTTCCTCTCCCCAGTTGGAATGCAGAAGGTAACTGAAATGCTGTAAACCACCCAACTAAAATCAGTCAATTCAGCACTAACTAGTGATCAAACTCTTCCTGTCCATATAGCTCAAACTCTTCCTAAATGGTGGATTTATCTACTGAAACACAAGGGGTACTTATTCACTATGGACTTTCAATTTATTTTACAATGACCAGAAGCCGCATTTAAATACTGCACCAATTTTATAAAAGACGAATGCCTCAAGTAAGTGCAGAATACAGAACTCTTTTCAGTTACATCCCTTTTTAACTCACATTAAACACTCTTCACAGAATTACAGAGCGCAAAAGAGGCACTTCGGCCCATCCATGTGAGAAACACCTGACCTATCTACCTAATCCCATTTACCAGCACTTGGCCCATAGCCTTGATTGATGAAGGCAAGTGTCCCATATGCCTTTTTCACCACCCCACTAACATTCCCCTCCACCTTCAGAGATCTATGGACGGACACGCCAAGGTCCCTTTGTTCCTCAGAACTTCCTAGTGTCATGCTGTTCATTGAATACTTCCTTGTCAGTCAATTCTGGCATGTCCATCCCATGTTTGCACTATGTGATGGAAGCTCATACTGTCTCTCTGTGATGCCACATAGAGCCTCTGGGGGAAGCTCACATTATCTCTGTCATATCACAGACTGGGATTTTGAGTGTACCGTGTCCTAGCGCTCCAGGATACAGAATCCAAATGTAGGATTGTTAAATTTGCAGAGGATACTAAAGTAAGGTTTTCATTCGGGGACAAAACCAGGAACAAAGGTTGAAGATTTGCAGAAGGACTTAGGTCTGTTATGCAATTGGATAGACAAATGGCTTATCAAATGCAAGGCTGTCAAATGTGAAGTATTGTATATTGGAAGAAAGAACAAACTACAAAGACATATACACTGAAGGGGGCTGAAATAGCGTAGGGGGATTTTGAAAGGAAACTGGGAATGATATTAGACCCAGCACTTGCAATGTTAGGAAATACTGGGATATTTAGTCAGAATGGGAGAATATACATTGATAAAGGTTATAATGAGATTAAATAATCCACTGGTCAGAAAGCATTTGGAATAACGTGAGCATTTCTGGTTATCATACTTTAAGAGGGATATGTCTGCATTGGAAAAAATGCGAGATAGGCAACATGAATGATCCACAGTATAAATGGATTAATTATAAGAAAAAAAGAGAGAAGTTAAGAGAATTGGTATATATACACGATTAACAATGGTCAGGGCACACGCAGTTCATCCTTCTAACAGTTCCCTTCTAAAATGAGGTGCATTGGACCTCATTTTGCATATTTAAAAGAGGGGCATACCACCTGAAACACTTCAGCTGCCCGCAATAAACCCCTGTAAAAATGGGGGCAGCTGAAATGTCTACCAAACCCACCTTGAGGCCATTACAACTCTGTTGACGTCAATTTAATTTCTAATAATTCTTCCTGGGATGATGGCAAGGCCAGATTTACTGCTCATCCCTAGTTGCTATGAAAGCATTAAAAATCAACAATGTAGGATGAGAGTGATGCCACATTGTAGGCTAGGCTGGCAGGGCTGGAGGGTTCAACTCTCTATGGGATATTAGTGTACCAGTTGGGTTTTTGCATCACTCCAGCAACTTCCTTGGTTATTTGATCTGGTTACAAGATTTATTGAATTAACTTACCCAACTTGCCATTGTGGATTGCTGGTGAAGTACCATAACCATTAAGGCTACCATAACTACTTTCAACCAGTCCTAATATCTCTCCAGTTTTCCCAAACAACTTGGGCCAGGATTTTGCCCTCGTCAGGCGGGCACGCCCGGGAGCGTCCGCAAAACCGACCGCCGCCCGTGTTCAGGCCCCGACCACAATTTCACGCTGGGTGGGCCAATTAAGGCCCGCCCAGCGTGAAACACGGCTCGTCACTGGCCGGCAAGGGCTGAGCGGGGGCGGGGACCTGTTCACCGCTGGGTCAATTAGCGACCCGGCAGCTGGCATAAAGGAAGCCCAAGAAGCCCCAGAAAGGCTGCCAGGGAAGGATGTCTGGCTGTTGTTCTGAAGATGCACACGTGGTGCGGCAGCAAACATCAGGCGGGAGGGCAGGTCGTGTGGGCACTCAAGCCTCCCGCTTTTCGGATGTGTACCTCGCGGTCCTGCTGGAGGAGCTGGCTGCCAGGAGGGACATCCTTGTCACCAGAGATGGGAGGAGGGGGCCATCACACCTCACCAAGAGGGCATGGGAGGAGGCGGCAACCCAGGTGAGCAGCTATGACATGGTGGGGCGCATATGGGTGCAGTGCCAGAACGCTTCAATGACCTGCTGCGTTCTGAAAGGGTGAGAACCATGTTGGCATGGGTCAGTGTGCAGATGTGCTAAGGTGTGGCCAGCCCCCACCCCCGTAGATCTCAGGGGTGCTAGAGTCTGAGTGCCAACTGTCAATGATGCCAGAGCTGGCCAAGGGGGCGAGCCCTGGCTGCTTGGACTGAGTGCCTTACGGCTCGCGGGCCATGACTCGGAGGGATGTGACTTGCGAAGTGGTCCACAACTGAGTTTGGCCAGGCTACAATGATCCTGCAGCTAGAGAGTGGACTTGTCAATACTCCTCTGTCCCTTCAGGAGAAGACAAGACATAACCAAGCCAAGAGCGCACGTACAGGTGGAGGCAACCCCCCCGCCCCACCCCCAACCTGTTGATGTTCTCCTGGTTTGAGCAAGATGCCCTGAAGCTGGAGAGCCGGCATGCTCCCCATGCAACCAGGCGAGGAGAGGCTGGGGTGCCAGACGAAGATAAGAGCGCAGTACACAGAGGTAAGACTTTGGGATTGTGCAGTGCAGTCCATTCTGGTGCAGTCTCGTCACTGATGTGAGCCTCGAACCTGGTGCCCCATTGATCATTGGAAGACGATGGCACTGTTATGCAGATCTCCATTGTCTCACCAGGGTGCCTGGAATGCACAGTGACAGTGTGGTGTCTTTAACTAATGACATGTTTTTATTCTCCCTCTTAGGTTCGCCAGCAGGCGTCCCACTGGAAACCCCGAAGGTCCACCCAACGCCAGGGGATCACCAGGCATCACTGTCACCTGCGTCACACCCGTTTTCTGAAGCAGGCAACAGCGCAGATACCAGCAACTCAGTGGACATTAGGTCGGTGGCGAGTATCTCGGTGCACATTGGTGAGGGCACTTCACACTCACTTGAGGTGCAGGTGGAGGCAGAGAGTGCCCATGGTGCTGACAGTCGGAGGGCTGCTGGAGACCAGGGCAATGCTCAGTTGAAGGCTGATGATGAGCCTCTGGAGTCGTCCTTTAGGCGGCAGATGCTGGATGTCCAGTGGAGGATCTGGCAGAGATCCATGAGGGTATGCGTGCCATGGTCTCTGTGATGGAGGAATCCATATGGAGCGTGGACACAGCGTTCACTGTCATGGGTGAGCGCACTGCCTCCTCATTAAGAGAGCGGCGACTCTCATGGAGGCAGCTACAGGAACAGAATGAGGGGATCCTGGGGTTGCACTCAGATCTGCAAGCCCGCACACAGGCAATGACCTCAGGTGGTCAGCGTGGGAGATGGATGAGGCACCCAGTATCCCAGCTTAGTGTCTATCCATCAATTATGTGCAGCGAGGTCCACAGCGACCTCATGTTGGCGCACGAGCTGCCTGTCGTTTCTGCGGGCCCTTTTCAAGATGCTCCGGATGATGGCAGCAGCTCCCCTGCCTGTCCACCAGTGATCATGGCATCTGATGAGGCTGCGATGACTGGGGAGATGCCAGTCGTGGAACTGGCCGCTCCCTCCCAGGCGAGGCCAGCACAGGCTCCACTAGCCAGAGGACGACCGCCAAGGTCATCAAGGCCAACAAGACAGCAGAGTCAGTAGGCTGTCTCCAATGCTGGTGCCAGTGAGGTGGGGGGAGCACCTAGACATAGCACTCGTAACTGTAAGTTAAAGGCACCATGAGCACAACAGGGATAGGTCACAGGTGATTTTATGTTCATTTATGTTTAATTAATGTAGACTGGTCTGGGAATTAAGACCAGAGAAGTTTATGTAAATAGTTTGTCATTGTCAAAGTGAGATAAATTTTGTATTTATCATCAGAGCCTGAGTATGCTTCACCTTTTTATTTTATTGATGCAGGGTACTCCAGTATGTGATACTGGACATGAGTGGCTCTGAACTTTATTGCACAGGCACTGAGCGTTCTTTGGGTTCAAATGAAAGGGTCCTTTCAGACACCTGGGATGGAGGAGGCAGCCCTGGTGTGAGGTTGAAGCTGATCTTTGGTAGTCTAGCTGAACGAGCATTGTATCAAGGCATCCCTGGTGTCCCTGCCTTCCTGGAGGTTACCAAGTCCTGGATCCATGCCCTCAGCGTTCTCCTCACCATGTTCCTCTTCTGACTCACTACTGGACTCATCACCTGTGGCCTGTGCAGCTGCATCAACATCCTCTTCCTCCAGTCGGCCCCCCGGGCCAGTGCCAGATTGTGGAGAGCACAGCGTGCAACCATTATCAGTGACACCCGCTGTGAGGGGTATTGTAGTGCAACCCCGAACGGTCCAGGCATCGGATGCGCATCTTGAGAAGATCTATTGGTCCTCTCTATCATCGCCCTTGTGGAGCCATGACTTGTATTTTAACGCTTCTCTGCCTCTGTTTTTGGGTGGTGGAGAGGCGTCATAAGCCACCTGTTCAACCGATAGCCCTTGTCACCCAATAGTCATCCATCCAGTCAGGCTGCAGCACTTAAGAACCTCGGCACCTGGGAGTGTCTCAGGACATAAGCGTCAAGGGAGCTAACAGGGTACCTTGCACAGATTTGCAGAATATGCATCCTGTGGTCACACACTATCTGCATGTTCATGGAGTGGAAGCCCTTCCTGTTGATGAAGGCACCGGGCTCACCTGCTGGCGCCTTGATGGCCACATGTGTGCAGTCGATGGCGCCCTGGACACGGGGGAACCCAGCAATCACTGCAAAGCCTCTGGGTCACTCAGCCTGATTAGTCTCGATCATACGGTAAAGAATAAACCCACCTGAACAGAGCTTCTGTCACCAACTTGACAACTGTGGACAGCTGACTGGGAGTGTCCACACAGATCCCCCACTGAGCCCTGGAAAGAGCCGGAGGCATAGAAATTGAGGGTCAATGTGACCTTAATAGCCACTGGCATGGGGTGTCCACCCACACAGTCAGAGCTGATCTCAGGCCCAATCATCTGGCAAATGGAGAGATAGAACCTCCTTTGGCATTGCACCTCAGACATATTGAGGTAGCTGCATCGCTGCCTGTAAACCCTGGCAGCAGGATAGTGGTGTCCTCTGCGGCCCCTTCCACCTTGGACTTCCTGCTGGCCCTGCGTCCCTTGTGCCTGCGCCTCTCCTCCCACAGGTCGTTCCCCTGGAAGCTGCATAGGGACACCTGGCCTCCTCTCCCTTCTGCCCCTCTCTTCCTCCTCAGAGGAGGTGCCTCCAGCGGAGACCACAATCCCCATTACCTGGGTAAGGGAAGGCTGTCTGGTACCTGGAAGGGTCCACACATTCTGAATCCTCAGGAGGCCTGGCAGACAGCAATGAGTCCTGATATGAGGCCTGGAAATGCTAAGAATTAAGCCCCAAACAGAGATGAAGCTGCCAAGTATCAATAAGTTACCGGGTGCAAACTATCTCCAAAATTCCTCACTACTCACACTGGCAATGCTGCTGACCCTTTTTATCCCACCCTTGGATGAGGTTTGTGAAAATGTCAGCTGCCTACCTGCCCTTTTTGCCCGTGTGACAACCAGAAAATCACGCGGGCAAGGAAAAATCACAGACAATTGGATTGTTAATGGTCTTAAGTGGCCTGGTAATTACTGGCGGGTGCCACTCCGGCACCCGCATGCGCCCACCGAGCGAAATATCGCGTGACTGCGCAATGATGTCAGGACACTCACCCGACGTCATCGCGCACTATTTTACTCCCGTTTGCACTTGTACAGGTTTCAGTCAGTCTCGCCACTAATCCTTAAATCATGTACAGAAAATGCTGGAAAAACTCAGCAGGTCTAACACCACCTGTGGAAAGAAAAACAGAGTTAACATTTCGGGTTCATATGACTCTTCAGATCTCACCTGCTCTGAAGAAGAATCATACGGACTCAAAACGTTAACTCTGTTTTTCTCTCCACAGGTGCTGTTAGGCCTGCTGAGTTTTTCCAGCATTTTCTGTTTTTGTTTCAGATTTCCAGCATCCGCAGTATTTTCCTTTTATTCTTAAATCATGTGTTCTGTAAACACCTTTATTCATTTCTTTACAAACCCTTTTTGATTAAGGTAATTGTCAGCAAGTTATTGTCAGTGACGTTATCATACAAATGCTCAATGCGCACACACCAAATTTCTCTCCACAGTATTTAAATGCAGGCATCTACCCATTTATCCCATGGGTTATTGTTTCTGTTAGGATAACTTAAAACAAGCACATTCAGTATTGATTTAATTCATTAACGATTCTCAAACTTCTTTCTCAAAGGTTAACAGCAAACACTTACCAACTGCTATTCCTGGAGGACCACCGACCAAGCCCCCTGCGAATGCCATTGCACCAGCCACAAGTGCCCCCTTCCCAGAATTCTTCACTGCAACTTGCAACTTCTCCACTTCTGAAATATGGCACATTAAGCGCATCACGTCATCAATGTGCACAGGCATCTTGCTGAACTAAAGGATTCAGAAATCACACATCACTGTAGGTCACCCATAACAAAATGTATTTAGAAACAGACGTCATTGGAAAAGCAATCATTTATAAATATGCATTTTTATGATCCCCAATTTGTTTGCTGAAGCTGTTAGTAAACAGATTATGAGAAAAGTAGTTTTCTGCAGTCTTTTCAGGACTTGACCTTTCAGCTTCAAAGCTATTATCGCCAGCAGTTGTCTAATACCTATGTCAAAGGACATTTTGCCCGCTGCAGTTACCTTATAGAATCATAGCATGGAAACTGTTGCTGCTTATGTTGGAGTGTGCAGGGGTCACAAGAAGGCTGCTTGGCTTGGGGAAACATTGAAATCTATTACCATACAAGCTCAAGAAGCAGCATCAAGTTGCTATAATTGACTTAATATATACATAGCAAATGTAAAGTATAGAATTGTAGAACATTCTCAGAGTGAGATTAGACATGCTCACATATTACCACAAGCCCATTCAAGATCACTTTGAAATCTTGTAGATATCAACATGTTATTTTCCCACGCTGTTAAGTATAACATTTGCATTTTAATCCCGATTCATGTATCAGTATATTTTATGATTGGTATAAACATTTATACTATGTATAATACTCCCTCTACATTACTCACGCACTGAAAGTATTCCTTATCTGTTATTATGTTATGATCTTGGTAGAGACCAGTAACTTTTTTTTTGGAACTCCAAAAAACAAGGCCTTTTTTTATTCTTTGTTGGAATATGAACATCACTGGCAAGGCCAGCATTTGATGCCCATGAACTGAGTGGTCTACTAGGCCATTTCAGTAGTTAGTTAAGATTCAACCACATTGCTGTGGGTCTGGAGTCACATATAAATCCAGACCAAGTAAGAATGGCAGATTTCCTTCCCTAAAGGACATTAAAGAACCAGACAGGTTTTTGATGATAGTTTCATGGTCACCATTACTGAGACTAGCTTTTAATTCCAAATGTTTTGAGTAACTGAATTTAAATCCCACTAGCTACCGTGGTGGGATTTGAATCCGTGTCACCACAGCATTAGCCTAGGTCTTTTGGTTAGGAGTTGAGTAACATTACCACCACACCACCATCTCCCACCTTTACTAAAAGAATTTACCCACAAGACTGACTGTTTTACTGCACAAAAATCAAAGAACTTAACTCTAGCTTAACTAGTCAGTGACGTTAAATATATTAAAATTTCAATGAACACAGTTACTTATATGATAAACGAAACTTCTTAACTCAAATTTCCTTATACACCCATTTGACTTAAACCCCCAAAAAACCCAAGTCAGATACTCATCAGAAATTGGAATGTTAAACATTAGCACATTTCTACTTCTCTTTAGCTCTGAAGAAGTCATACGCACTCAAAACGTTAACTCCGTTTCTCTCTCCACAGATGCTGCCACACCTGCTTGAGTTTTTCCAGCATTTTCTGTTTTTATTTTATACTGGAAGATTAAACATTTGGTCTGAGTACTATTTCAAAGATTCGTATAAGGTTTGAGATTTCTTAGGCTTCCCGTCACTTCCATAAGGTAGTCTCTCCAAATCTCCTCCCAACTGTCCCACAATTGTAAACTCCCAGTTCACCACAGATGTCACGAGCGTCTTAAGCATAGCCCCCTCAAATCAGAACTCTGCTGGTTCTAATGTTCTTTAGCTTTGAAGCCTTGCATCTAGAAACGCTCTCTCTCTTGCTTGGTTATCCCTGAAGTCCAAATCACTGTTAAGAGAGTTCTTCAGTTATCGAGGTTTTTGAAAAGCTTTTGGCCAGCACACAGATTTTAAAGTGAACCCCGTTTAAAGGAGATAGTCCCTGCATCCAACTTGTTGTAATAAATACTCAATGAATATTTTGCGTCGGTCTTCACAATGGAAAAGGGCAATGCAGGTATAGACTTCAGGGTGCAGGAATGTGAAATATTAGAGGAAATTACCAGAGAGAGAGAGGAGATACTAGCTGGTGTAGCAGCCTTAAAAGTGGATAAATCCACAGGCCTGGATGAGATGTATCCCAGGCTGTCACGAGAGGCAAGCAAAGAGATATCAGGGGCCCTGGCAGTCACTTTCAAATCCTCTCTGGCCACAGGTGAGGTGCCAGAAGACTGGAGGACTGCTAATGTTATCCCATTATTAAAAAAGGGATAGACCAAGAAATTACAGGCCAGTCAGTCTAACCTCAATGGTGGGGAAGTTACTAGAAAGAATTCTGAGGGACAGAACATATCTGCACTTGGAGAGACATGGATTAATCAGGGATAGTCAGCATGGATTAGTTAAGGGAAGGTCATATTTGACAAGTTTGATCAAATGTTTTGAAGAGGTAACCAGGAATGTTGATGAGGGTAATGCATTTGATGTGGTCTATATGGACTTCAGCAAGGCTTTTGAGAAGGTCCCTCATGGCAGACTGGTCATGAAAGTAAGAGCCCATTGGATCCAAAGCAAAATTGCACAATGGATCCAAAACTGGCTGAGAGGCTGGAAGCAGAGGGTGATGGTAGAGGGATGTTTCTGTGACTGGAAGTCTATTTCCAGTGGGGTCCGCAGGGCTCGGTGCTGGGGCCCTTGCTGTTTGTGTGGTGTACATAAATGATTTGGACTCAAATTTAGGGTGTATGATCAAGAAATTCTCAGATGACACGAAAATTGGTAGGGTGGTAAATAGTGAGGAGGATAGCCTTAACCTGCAGGAGGATATCAATATACTAGTCAGGTGGGCAGAGCAGTGGCAAATGGAATTCAACCCGGAAAAGTGTGAGGTAATGCACTTGGGAAGGGCTAACAACGCAAAGGATTACACTATGAATGGTAGGACCCTGGAAAGTACTGAAGATCAGAGGGTCCTTGGTGTGCATATCCACAGATTCCTGAGAGTAGCTTCTTCTTATCGTGTCCACGGACAGTCTATACATGGCCCAGCCAGAACTGAGAGTAGCAAGGCAGGTAGATATGGTGATTAAGAAGGCATATGGGATACTTGCCTTTATTAGCCGAAGAATAGAATACCAGAGCAGGGAGGTTATGCTGGAACTGTATAAAACGCTGGTTAGGCCACAACTGGAGTACTGCGTGCAGTTCTGGTCACGCACTGGAGGGGGTGCAGAGGATATTTACCAGGATGCTGCCTGGGCTGGAGGGTCTGTGCTATGAGAAAAGATTGGATAGGCTGGGGTTGTTTTCCTTGGAGCAGCAAAGGTTGAGAGGGGACCTGATAGAGGCATATAAGATTATGAAGGGCATAGATAAGATAGATAGGAAAGCAATTTTTCATTAGTAGAGAGGTCAATAACTAGTAGGCATAGATTTAAGGTAAGAGGTAGAAGACTAAGAGGGGAAGTTGAGAATTTTTTTCACCCAGAGGGTGGTGGGAGTCTAGAACTCACTGCCTGAAAGGGTGGTTGAGTCAGAAACTCTTGTACCATTTAAGAAGTATTTAGATATTCACTTATGTTGCCATAGCCTCCAGGGCTATGGGCCAAGCACTGGAAAATAGGATTAGTGTTGTCAGATCTTTGTTGACTGGCAAGGACATGATGGGCTGAATGGCCTCCTTCTGTGCTGTAAACATCTATGAATCAAACTAAAAACAAAATTGCTTAAACACAGCACTGGACTCGAGAACCTACTCACCCCTATAATTAACTTCTGGTTGACTTTTTTTTTGTATTGCTCCTCTCCCAGAGAGCTTGGTCACGTGGTCAGTTACTGGTAACAAGCTGCTTTTTAAACCAAAGCTTCTTTCTGAGAAATTTAGCCCTAAAGGGACCATCACCCCAACCTTAAAATATTGTTTTCTTTTTCCCTCAAATCACATAGGCTACCACAATTACTAATTTCAACTTCTCTTACAGATATATGTTCCAAAATATGGTCACCAAGACATCCATGACCTGGTGAATAAAGGGTAACAGCAAAATACTGCAGATGCTGGAAATCTGAAATAAAAACAGAAAATGCTGGAAAAATTCAGCAGGTCTGACAGCATCTGTGGAGAGAAAAACAGAGTTAATGTTTTGAGCCTGTTTGGCTATTCTTCAGAGCATTTTCTGGTTTTATTTCTGGTGAATACAGAAATGGAGACACTCAATTATGTTAGTCGCAGCCTGGAAGAAGCCATTGACATAAAAGATGTGGGTGTGAGGCACACAGCAGTGTTAAGTGTTTAATAATAAGGTTCATCTATGAATGTTAGATAGGATTGTTGTTGGGCGAGTTACTTGGATGTGGTGCAATGAGCAATGTGGAAGTCCCGTGGTGCACTAGGTAGAATGTGGCATTTGAAATGAATTCACTGACCTTCGGCACTTGTGTGAGGTCATTAAACCGGTTCTACATCTAGGCTCTCAGGGCTTAACTCCTGGCATTGACTGCTACAGATATCTGGTTGTTTTACCTTCTGAGAGTTAGTCTGGAGGATCTCCAGGCCATCTGTGGGTTGTCATTTCTCCTTTGCACCAGGTCCAGCAAGTGGCCAGTGCCACGTCTGAGAACCTTGGAGCACTCTCTGTCCAATGTTGTATCTTTGATTCAGTCTTTTTCTATCGTCTTACAATTTCTGGCTTCCACTGCGGCGTGCAGCCAGTCAGGGCTGCACACTACAATTAAGCAGACAGCACAAAGTTGACATTCCGGCGGCATCACATTGAACAGACGCATTGCAATATCCCAAAGCCCTTTGTCTGTTTGTGGGGGCTGTGCAATTTAGACACCCCCCGAGGTTTACCCAGCATTGTTTTCACTATAGACAACAGCACACACTGAAAACCACGGAAACAGTATTCATTCTAGTCCGCGATTACTGACCCCATTTCCCAATACAGAAATCGTATGGTTACCCTTAACACTACAAAGCCCTTTCAAAATTCATTGCATCTGCTCAGCTCGCCATCTTTTACTACTGTTCCCTATTCAATGTGTAAACTTCCAGGGCCTGAATCCCGCTTTCCTGAAAGGTACCCGGAAACAGTTCTCGCCGTAAACACAAAAATAAAACGGGGGACGATCGCCACAGTTCCGCCGGCTGATAGCAATTTCTGTGCGCAAGGTACCTGTTTTAGGGTCGCTCAACAGAATCCGCAGGACAGCTCCAGCTTCCCAGTATTGGGATATGGGAGCGGTCGGCAGCAGATTGACTATCGCGTGATCTCCGTGGAGTCTCCCAGTGAATGTGAAAGTGACAAAGATCATCTGAAACACACAGGCTGCAGATCCCGCTGTTTACAACAGCACATTACATTCATATAGCGCCTTTATAAAACGCTACCCAAAAAAATGACATCCAGCCACAAATTAGGACCGGTGATAGGTTTTAACAACACCAACAACAACATGTATTTTTATAGCGCCTTTAATTTAATAAAATGCCTTTAAGGGGTGTCTTAATAGGAGAGAGAGGTGGAGCGGTGGAGGGAGGGAATTCCAGAGTGGAGCTGAAGGGAAGCCTCCACAATGGTGAACTGATGACAATCAGGAATGCCCAAGTCGCCAGAACTGGAGGAGTGCAAAGGTCTCAGAGAGTTGCAGGGCTGGAGGAGGTTACAGGCAAGAGCATCACAAACTCCAAATATTCCCACAAATGTAGCATGAAAGCCCAGAATTCCAAGATATTTTCTGTGGCATCGCTGCACAATATTGTATTGGGACAACAGAGAAATTTTACAGGATCTTTAAGTGTCCTCCCGTTGAAACAGAAAGGTGAATAAACAATATGTGAAGGAGCGAGGCAGAAAGTCAGGCTATTAAACCCAATTATCTGATCACCATATTCAGGAACCCGGAGGAATGATACGTGAATGTTAGCCTGGCTCTGTTGCCTCAGCATCAGATTATGGGTTCAAGATAGAGTTGTCAACCGTCCAGGATTGTCCTGGAGTCTGCAGCAATTAAAACTTCATCTCCTGGATACTGCAAACCAGGAGAAAAATCAAGGGTCATTAAAAACTGTCTTTTTCACTTACTTTGAACACCGTCATTTATTAAGTTTAAGGATAAGGGAGTTGGGTAAGGGAGGGGGGAGGCTGACAGGACAGGCTGTTTGGAGGTTCTGTGCTGAAGCTTTTGGGAATGTGTCCAACCAGAGTTGGAACCAAAGGTCAAGACCTACAAGGGGATCTGATCCGTAAACTGGTCATTGCAGTGCTAAGGGGTGCTGCAATACTGTAAGTGCTGTCCTTTGGATAAATTACACTATTACACCCCTCAATAATGAGAAAGTGCACAATGTTCAAATTCTATACCACTTATACTTATGTCTTGTTTTTCACTTATTTACAAATTCTACTTAATCACTGCTTTGCTATTCCAAAGAGGATGCCTCCTTTCTTGACCCAAACTTCCAGAACTTGTGAAAGGCCTTCACCCATTTTGTCCCAAATCTGAGGTGAAGTTTTCTCCAACAAAGACTGATATTAATCTTGATCTTCATTTGAATTTTCCACTTTATCAGACACGTCTGTCTGACTCTAACTCTGATCTGAACTGGGTTCAGGCACAGCTTATGTTGGAGTAACTGTTGGTACTCCACTCATATCCCAACTATCCAATTCATCAGACTCATTTGATTCTTCACAACTTCATTCTTCATGAGATAAGACATGATCTATATGTACAAACCTTACCTTTCCACGACCAAACATCTTGACCAAATGTGTGTGAGGGCCCCATAGTTTCACGACTCTTCCTGGTAATCACTCCAACCATTAATGTTGACATTCTTTCACCTTAACCTTCTGGTTCACCTTCAGACTTCTTTCTCTCACCCTACCCCTATCATGACTCTCTTTTTGCCTGGATTGTTTCCCTTCTACTGACTGTGCGAAATGTGACATCAGCAATGAAAGCTTTTATCTAGGCTGTCTTATAAGAAACAATTCAACTGGCATTCTGCTGGTAGTGGTGTGAGGTGTGTTACAATAAATAAGCAAAAAATTCACCAGTTTGTAATTCAATGTCAACAGACATTTCCACAAGTTGTATCTAGGATTTGCTTAACAAGATCATGCCTAATAATTTGTGCTGTGCGCTCTGCTAGTCCATTTGAAGCAGGATGATACCATGGAACTCTAGTGTGGTTTACCCCATTCATTCTCATAAATTTTGGAAATTCTTCTGAACAAAACTGAGGTCTGTTATCGGACACTATTTCTTCTTGGAACCCATAAGCAGCAAACAAACTATGCAAAATATCTGTGCTAGTTGTTCAATTCATTGGAAATCCCGCAACCCACTTTGAATGACTATCTATCACAATGTATAGCTGTAACCCTTCAAATTCTTCAAATCTATATGCAGCCTCTGCCACACTCTAGCTAGCCATTTCTGTGGTTGCAAAGGTACCAATGGCAGCTTCTTTCCTACAGCTTGACATACTCTATGTTGTTTCACTGTGTCTTCTATGTCCCTAACCCTGGCCACTAAAGATAGCTTCTCACTAGGCTCTTTGCAAAGCTCACCCTAAGTGTTGATCCTGAAGATCACATAGCAACTGTGATTTATACCATTAAGGAATTACAACTCTTGCTCCTCATATAATACAATGTTTATCAACGCATTCTTATGCGTAAAAAATGGCCTGATGTCGAGATCCAGTATCTGTGTTGACCACCTATTTGCAATATATTCCTATACCCTTGCCAATACAGGGCGCCTATGAGTTGTTCTACCAATGCCATGTGCTGGGCTGGCAACTCATCTATGTGTTAAAAGAAAAAGACATCTTCCCTGTTGAACTCTACCAGTGATGGCATTCCATCGATATTACAATGATCTTCTGATATCTGTATTTAACGTCATTCTGAAAAGCAGACAGAATCAAAACCCATCTCTGGTTTATGGTTTGGTCTACACTTTAAATACCATGTAACTTCTTGCCTGCTGCGGATTAGGATTAGGTTTCCCTCTACCTATGAGTGACTCAGGTCTACCTCCAATATGTTTCTTCAAAAATTCCTTTATTTACACTTTTCTACTTTATAAGCTTCTAGGCAAGTACATCTCTCTCTTGTACAGACTATTCCATCTTCTCCTCTCTGTCTCTTGCACATGACTGCTGATGTCATTCTTACATCATGACATACATCACTATCTCATTACCATAACTATTCTACAACTTCTGCAGTTTGAGTAGGTACTGGAGACTTTGGATTCAAAGTAGCTGTCAGTGGTTTATGATCAGTTTCAATTGTGAAATTATGACCTTACAAGTATTTATGAAATCTTCCTATTCCAAAAATCAAAGACAATGCTTCACATTCTATCTGAGCACAATTGCACTTACTGTCACTGAGGGCACATGAGGCAAATGTAATTGGTCTCCTCACCATTATCTAACACATGAGAGATCACAACACCTACTCCATATGGAGAGACATCATATGCAGGCTTAATCTTTTTGGACACATCGTAATGTACAACCATTGTACCATTTACCAATTTACTTTTACACAACTGGAATGCTTTGTCACGTTCTTTTGGCCCTTCCTCAAGGGTTCACTCAATGGATGTAATAAGGTTGCCAAATTTGGTATGAATTTGCCATAGCAATTCACTAAGCCCAAAAATGATCAGAGCTCGGAGATATTCTGAGGGTGTGGCACATTTGAAAGAACCTTACTCTTGGTGGGATGTAACCCATCTTTGTCTATCCTGTGACCCCTAAACTCTACAGAGTTTTGAACATTTCACATTTGTGTGCCTTCGCCTGAACTCCATGCTTTTCCAAACATTAGAGCGTCTTATCCAGCCTGTCAGCATGGGTTTGTCTGTCTGGAGCTGGAATAAGTATGTCATTCAAATAGCACACTACTCCCTCGATTTCTTGCAATATTTGGTTCATCACTCCTTGGAAATTTCTGGGGGCTGAAGACACACCAAATGGCAGCCATTGAAACTGAAAAAGACCAATGTCTGCATTAATAGTCAAATATGACTTAGACTCATCATCTAACTCAAGTTGCAGATAGGCATTTGTCAGACCGAACTTTGTAAAAAACCTGGCCTCCTGCCAACATTGTGAACATATCTTCCATGTTCAGTATCGAGCGTGGGTTACATTCCAGTACCTGATTTATGGTTACTTCATAATCCCCACATATTCTTACTCCAGCATCTGATTTTGGAACTACCACTATGGGAGTAGCCCATCTACTCTCTTCTATTTCAAATATAATGTTCTCAGTCTCAAATCTTTTCGGATCTTGCTCTACTTTCTCTTTTAGAGCATAGGGTACTGGACAAGGTCTGCAATAAACTGATCTTGCATTCCTCTAGACTGATACATTGGCCGTATATCCTTGATTTGTTTGGCAGATTCACTAAAGCATCTGCGGTACTTGCTGATCATGTTGTCTTGCACTGTGAATTTCACTTCTAGGCATTCCAATTTAACTTAACTGCTGTTCACCAGTTTCTTCCTAGCAAGGGTTTTTTCACCCTTTGCTACAATGATGGATAATTTTGCAGATTGCTCCTTGTACTAGCCCTGACAGACTTCTCATTATGGGGATTTTCCCTCCTCCATAAACTTTGTTATTCTAAGCTCGATTTCTCCAGCTGATGCCTGACTGAACTTTTGATGGTATAGTGATTCAGGAACCACACTGACTGATGTCAACCTTCATGTTTACCGGAGCTCCATCCAATGATACATGGACTATGATGCCCTACGAATTTGCACTAGACGTCCTTGTGCTTTGGGTAATAAGATTCTCAACCAACCCCTCAATCGACCTGGTGCTGTTCACAAACTGTACACAGTAACTGCTATTTCCTTCAGGCAGCATTTTCTCCATTTGCATTCTTTCAACATGCCTTGACAAGATGCCTCATCTTTTTGCAGTGGTAGCACTCCGCCTTCATAAATAGACAATTCTGTGCCCAATGTTGGCCTAAGAATCAGTAACAGAATCTTTTAGTACCACTGCTACCACTAACTGCGGTTATAAGGGCCTTTTGCTTACGCAACTGCAGCTTATTTACTTCAGCAGATGAATGGCAGCTGTTAACTCTGGACTTCCTCGAATCACATTCCATCATGTCCAATGCTGTTTGGAAGCTATGTCCAAAGTTAACTTTGGCAATATCAGCAACTTACTGCGAATGCCTTCACTTTTTAAACTGCACTCAAATCTGGCCCACAATGATCTCTCTTGAAATTCTCCAAAATTACAACGGATGGACAGCTTTCTCAAAGCCACAGTAAAGTGTCCAATGTCCTCACAGGGCAACTGATTCCTGATTCCAAACCGATAGCTTTCTGCAATCTCCAATGGATTGGGACTGTAGCGCTGCTCAAAAATGCCTGGCTGTAGCATGTCTTTTGGCTTCACAGGGCCTAGCAAATTCTTGAGTATTTCATAAACTCCTGGGTCTATTTCAACCAGAAATATCGCCCTTTTCCTTCCCCCACTGCCTGATTAACAGCCAGATTATCAGAAACATCAAGCATATTGTTAGCAGTGAAACACTTCTCTAGCCACTCCACATACACCAAAAGAAAAGCAAAGAAACAACTCAGTTCCTCTACTGGTTCACTGGAAACTTCTCAACAAAATTTGTTGAGACTTTTTTTGCTGAGAAATAGTTTTAAAAATTCAGTCTTAGTGCAAAAGAGATTTTTTTTCTATCAGAAGGTTGTGATGTAACTTTTTCTTATCCCCCAATTACCCTTTATTCTGCATCTAGAAGTTTCAAATAATCTCTTCTGCTTCTGTTAAGAAATTTAAAATTTCCATCTTGAACTTTTGGCAAGTCCTTGTTTAAAGAGGAAAAATGTGGGAAGTCAGAAATGATCTGCTCTTTCCTGTTACGTTTGTCATGTTAAGACATCTATTTATTCCAGTGCAGATAGAATAATATTGTTGGCTTTATTTGGCATTGCTGTAACTTTAGTGGAACCATCAAAATGACTCTTTTGATCCAAAAACTCACAACTTGTGTCTCATCACCACCCAGTTTTATAGCATGAACAGAGTACTTAAGAGACATTTTTTTTTTTAAACTACTCTCTTTTTGCCAATACAGTTTTTGAGCAGGCACCAATATAGGCAGTCTGCAACCCTGCCCCTAAATAAGCAGGAGCTTCAGTTACATTGGGCTCCTTTGACATAATTAGGAGCCCATGGAATTTTGAGCTTCCACTATGGGAGGAAGACATGCTGATATGCTCTGTCCAGTGGAACTGAACAGATTGCAGCTTTACCAGTGAGTTTTACAGAGTCAGCTGGAAGCTTCTCTCTAAACAGTTAAACAGCTAATTATTATAGCTCCGTCTCAATTAAAATCAATGGTGAGATTGAGTTACTGAGAAAGCCACTGAGATTGTCACCGGCACTTTATCACAGAGTGATGCTAATGGGTGAGTATACAGCCGTTTGCTGTACCCGACCAAGACAGGCCTTACTGCCAGCGAGTTTGGAATCACCAACATAAAATACACACTTTCAGATTAGAAGTTAAGCTAGTTTAACAAATATTGTTTATCAGCTGCTGTTCTAAGAGGGCCACCAATCAAAACACAAGAGACCTCTGTTACACTAGCCACAGAAACTGTTTTTACTGCAATCTGTAATCCACCTCCAAAGGATGGCCGCTAAATGCATCATGTCATCAATGCTCACAGGCATGAGGTGACCTAAATATTTCTGAAACAAGAAGTCATTGTCATCAATTGGGCAGTATAAACAGTTAACAGAGGGGATATGCCAATATATGACATAGATGATGATGTACTACTGACATCAGTCAGTTACATGTTAGATTCTCTAGGGAGAGAGGTTGGAATCTTGCCTAGGAGCAACGTACTTACTCTGTAGCCTGTTTAGATGTAGTACTAATACACAAGTGTTAAGCAGATGCCAGAGCACATGCACAATCTATCTGAGAACCAAGTCCTATGCCTAGAGTCCACAATAGAGGCACACAGAACAAATTCTAACAATTTTTATATTTTTAGTTTTGTGGGTCATATTCCGCTGTTCCCTCACCAAAAATAGCCCAAACCTCTGTCAATTCCAAAAGATGGTGTCTAAAGATGGCCCTTATAATTTTCCTTCCTTGTGGAATACTGCTTGATTATCAATTCAATGTCTCCCTATAGTGATGACAGAGGTCAAGATGCTCTGTCATCCCTTGCTCACAACAAAAAAGGCACTTTCCATAGGTAGGCATCCTATGAACTATGATTTGTAAGCTTATGCATGAAATGAATCGGTTAACTTGCTTCAGGATTAACAGCTGTCCTTTAATTGCTGGGTCACACACGAAAATTCATATGAGATGCCCACTGTACACCAGCTATAGACTCTGTGGAGGCAAGTTGAAATTGATCCTACTAGATAGCCAAAATCACTGGGTCTGAATTTTATGTTCTGTAGTGTTCCAGACCATGACCCTGAACACTCCTGTGGGCTTTGCTTATGCTGATGAATTACGAATGCCTGTATCTTGCTCACATCAAGTACTTTCCAGGCACAGAAGCCAGGAGCATCAAGCATTCTGGCAGATGGACAGTGCGTTACAGATCCTAATAATTTATCTTTAAAAGGGAAATCTCCCCATCCCCACTTCTGGTCTTTTGCCAATTATCTTGGATCTGTGTCCTCTGGTTACCAAGCTTTCTGCCAGTTAAAACAGTTTCTCCCTGAAATTATTGGGACTGAAAGTTGATAAATCCCCTGGACCTAATGATCTACATCCCAGAGTGCTAAAGGGGTGGCGGCTGTAGAGATAGTGGATGCATTGGTGGTCATCTTCCAAAATTCTACAGGTTCTGGAATGGTTTCTGCAGATTGGAAGGTAGCAAATGTAACCCCATTATTTAAGAAAGGAGGGAAAGAGAAAAGGAGGATCTAAAGACCTAATAGCTGACATCAGTAGTAGGGAAAATGTGAGAATCTTTTGAGGATGTGATAACTGGACACTTAGAAAATAATGATAGGATTGGGCAGAGTCAGCATGGATTTATGAAAGGGGAATCATGTTTGCCAAACCTGTTTTTTTGAATATGTAATTAGCAGAATAGATAAGTGGATGTGATGTATTAAGACCTGTATAAAGTGGGCTTGCGACAAGGTCTCACCCAAGCGGTTAGTAAGCAAAATTAGAGTAGGTGGGATTGGGGGCAATATACTGGCACAGATTGAGAATTGTTTAATGGATAGAAAACAGAGAGTTGGAATAAATGGATTATTCTCAGGTTTGTAGGCTGTGACTAGTGGGGTACTGCAGGGATCAGTGTTTGGGCCTTTGCTAATCACAATCCACATCAATGATTTGGAAGTGGGGGCTAAATGTAATATTTCCAAGTTTGCTGATGATACGAAACTGGGTGGGAATGTGAGGAGGATGCAGAGAAGCTTCAAAGGGCTTTAGACAGGTTACATGAGTGGGCATGATCATGGCAGATGGAATGGAATGTGGAAAAATGTGAAGTTATTCACGTTGCTAGGAAAAACAGAAATGCAGAGTATTTCTTAAATGTTGAAAGATTGGGAAATGGTCACACAATTATAGGTAGGAAAGTAAGTTGTGAAGAGAACATAAGGATTCTGCAAAGGGACGTAGATAGGTTAAGTGTGTGGGCAAAAAATTGACAGACTGAATATAACGTGGGAAAACGTGAACTTGTTCACTTTGGCAGGAAGAATAAAAAAGCAGTATATTATTTAAATGGAGAGAGATTGCAGAACTCTGAGGTACAGAGGGATCTGGGTGTCTTGGTACATGAATCACAAAAACTAATTCAGGTATAGCAAATAATTAGGAAGGCAAATGGAATGTTGGTGTTTATTGCAAGCAGAATAAGAGTAGGGATGTTTTGCTACAGTTGTACAGGGCATTAGTGAGGTCACATCTGGAGTACTGTGTACAGCTTTAGACTCTTTATTTAAGAAAGGATATAAATGCACTAGAAGCAGTTCAGAGAATGTTCGCTCGACTGGTACCTGGGATGCGGGGCGGGGGAGGTTATCTTATGAGGAAAGGTTGGACAGGCTGGGCCCAAATGCATTGACGTTTAGAAGAATGAGAGGTAATCTTATTGAAACATATAAGATCCTGAGGGGACTCAACAGGGTGGATGCTGAAAGGATGTTTCCCCTTGTGGGAGAGACTAGAACTAGGGGACATGGTTCAAAAATAAGGGGTCTCCCATTTAAGATGGAGATGAGAAGAAACGTTTTCTCTCAGAAGATTGTGAGTCTTTGGAACTCTTTTCCCAGAGAGCAGTGGAGACAGGGTCATTGAATATCTTTAAGGCAGAGGTAGATAGATTCTTGACTAACAAGGAAGTTAAAGGTTGTCAGGGTAGGCGGAACATGGATTTGAGGCCACAATCATATCAGTCATGATCTTGTTGAATGGCGGAGCAGGCTCTAGGGGCCAAATGGCCTACTCCTGTTCCTAATTCATATGTTCATATGTTTGTTCATATGTTGTTGTTGAAAGGGATCTGGGTGTCCTTGTTCATAAGTCATTGAAAGATAACATGCAGGTGCAACAAACAATTAAGAAGGCAAATTATATGTTGGCCTTTATTGCAAGAGGATTTGAGTACAGGAGTAAAGACGTCTTGCTGCAATTGTGTAGTGTCTTGGTGAGATCACCTCTGGAGTAATGTGTACAGTTTTGGTCTCCTTACCTAAGGAAGTATATACTTGCCATAGAGGGAATGCAATGAAGGTTCACCAGACTGATCACTGGGGTGGCAGGATTGTCCAATGAGGAGAGAATGAGGAGAGTGGGCCTGTATTCTCTAGAGTTTAGAAGAATGAGAGGTGATCTCACTGAAACATACAAAATTCTCACAGGGCTTGACAGGGTAAATGCAGGAAGGATGTTTCCCTTGGCTGGGGATTGCAGGGGGGAGGTGGGGGGGGTGGTCTAGAACCAGGGGACCCAGTCTCAGAATGAGGTAGGCCACTTAGGACTGAGATGAGGAGGAATTTCTTCACTCAGAGGGTGGTGAATCTTTGGAATTCTCTAACCCAGAAGGCAATGGAGGCTCAGTCATTGAGTTTATTCAAGACAAATGTTAAAGATATCAATGGATATGAGGATAATGGGGAAAATGGTGCTGAGGTAGAAGATCATGGAACGTGGATTTGAGGCCACAATCATATCAGCCATGATCTTGTTGAATGGCAGAGCAGGCTCGAGGGGCCAAATGGCCTACTCCTGCTCCCATTTCCTATATTTCTATGATCATCATTCCCACCAGTTCTGGTTTTTCCTTCTAACACAACATCTCCTTGACGTAATTGAAGACCGTGAGCTCCACACAATGGTAAATTTGACCATATTATCAGTCCCCAAAAGAAAACATTTGACAGACAACCTTCAACTGATTTGAATTGTCTTAATATACAAAGAAACAAGTACCCCTCTTCACTCCTTAGGAGTCCAAGAAGCCATTCTCCAGACAGTATTCTGTATTTGCTCTCATTGCAGATATTTACCAAAGAGGATCCTTTCAGACTGCAGTTAAACTAGTTACATTTAAAATACATTGGCCTAGCTATACATCATAGGCCTGAATTTTTCAGGTGGCAGGCGGGTTCAGCGGGAGCGGGTGGGGGTGGTCATGGAGCCGACCTACACCCACAATCAGCTGCGTACCACCATTTTATGTGGGAGAGCCAATTAAGGCCCACCCAGCGTAATACGTGAGCGGTAGCACTCTGTGTGGGCAGGGGGAGGAGGGAGAGTCAGGGCCAGCGCTCTTTCACGCATGCACGCGAAAGAGCGCTTCAATCTCCCTGAGGCACAGAGCTGCCTCAGGGAGATTGAATCGATGTTGAAATAATTAAATAAATGGTTAAAAAATTTATTTAAACATGTCCCCTCATGTGACTGTGTCACATGAGATGGGACATGTGTTTATATTTATGAAAAATTTTATTTAATTATGAAAAGCTTTAGGAAACCGCATCCCACTTGTGGATGAGGTTTCCTAAAAGACACGAAGGCCGCTTGGCCTTTTCACCTGCCAACCAACTTTAAGGTTGGACAGGCAACGTTTACAATAACCTTAATTAGTTCCTTAATGGCTTTAATAGGCTGTTTACATATCCGCGGGCGTGCAGCCGATTCCAGCATGTGCCCGCCAAGCGAAACATCACAACTCAGTGCGATGACATCAGGATGCACGCCCAACGTCATCGTGCGTCATTTTACGTGTCAGCGTGTCAGGCCCGCCCCTGCACACCAACTGAAAAATCCTGCTGATGGCATAATGTAGAAATATTTTAGGGTACAGCATAGTGCAGACCATTAAACTTATTACATAACGCATCACACTAACTGGAATTTCTCTGAGAAGGAGATTTGGAATGTGTTAAAAACATCTGTTAGCAGTCTTTGTTTGAACAGGAAGTTCTATAATCACACATCTCTTCACAGGTATTAGTTACAATAAACGCTTTCCAAAAAAATCTTCAAATCTAACATTTCTTTAAAAGGATCATAATTTAGGCACTTAATGCTTTTTTGGAATTATTGCTCTACAGAAGCAATAGTTATTTGTATAATACTCACATTTTAGAAAGACCCCTTGGTATTTTCTTTGTCAGCAACCCTTCTTAGGAAACCATTGTAAACAATAGTTTCTTAACCAGTTTCTCTTTTGAGTCGGATGTCAGAGGTGGAAATGTGATTACGTCGATCACTGATACCACCCAAACTTCCCAGAAGTTCAACATCCTCCATACAATTAAAAGTATTCTCAGTTATTTACATTAGAATCTAACTTGGTTTGGATTCCGACTATGGACTTGTAGTATTTGCCTAATCCACAAGTGTTTAAATTCCTTTACTCTTCCCTTTTCCATCCTGGAAATATTTTTCGGAATTACTTGCACATCTGTTCTCGCCATTACGTCTAACAGAGCATTTTTATCTCTTGCTGAAGCTCACTTGTGCTGTAACAGGACAGAGTTTCTCACTAAGATAAAAGCAAAAAACTGCGGATGCTGGAAATCCAAAACAAACGGACTCGAAACGTTAACTGTGTTCCTCTCCGCAGATGCTGCCGGACCTGCTGAGTTTTTCCAGGTATTTTTGTTTTTGTTTTAGAGTTTCTCACTATCAAGTCTCCAATCCATAATTTTGCTAAGCATATTTCTTGTTATACAATTAGCACATTTCACAAAGTATCATTAAATGCACAAATACCGCAGTTTCTAAGTAATGCAAGTGATTTCCAGCTAGAACAGTGTTGCGGTATATGCAGTAATTGTTATGGGGATTACAGGTAATTTTAGCAGACAGATGATCTTCATGTGGGGTCTCAAAATACATAATGGGCAGGATTTTGAGGTTGTCAGGCGGGCATGGTGGGCGGGCTCAGGAGCGGCTGGGAAACAGTCCGCTGCCCGCGATCGGCCTCCAACCACAATTTCACACTGGAGGGCCAATTAAGGCCCGCCCAGCGTGAAACACAGCTCCACATTGGTCGGGAAGGGGCAGGGGTGGGGGTCTGTCAGCCACCGGGTCCAAAGGCGACGCAGCGGTCAGTTTAAGAACAGCCCAGGCAGCCCCTGGAAGGCTGCCACAGAGGGACGTGTGTTCAGCGTTCCTAATGGATTTGAGTGTGACTGGACACGGCAGACGGGAAGGCAGGTTGGGTGGGCACTCGGCCCCTCACTTTTCCAACGAGTGTCTCGCCATCATCCTTGAGGAGGTGGCTGCCAGGAGGGACACCCTTGTCCCCAGAGATGGGAGGAGGAGGCCACCGCACCTCACCAAGAGGGCATGGAGGAAGTGGCAGCCCAGGTGGGCAGCCATGATGTGGTGCAGCGCTCCTGGGTGCAGTGCCGGAAGCACTTCAATGACCTGCTGCGCTCAGGAAGGGTGGGTACCATGTTGGCATGGGTAAGTGTGCAGAAGTGTTAATATATGGGCATCTCCCTGTGAACCTCAGGGTTGCTAGAATCTGAGTGCCAACTGTCAATGTTGCCAGAGCTTGCCAAGGGGGCGAGCCCTGGCTGCTTGGACTGAGTGCCTTGCAGCTCGAGGGCCATGACTCAGATATGCCCTGCAAGGTGTTCCTTAGCTGGGGTTGGCCAGGCTGCAATGGCGCTGCAAGTAGAGAGTGGAATAATCAATGCTCCTCTGTTCGTTCAGGAGAAGATGAGCCATAACCAGGTAGAGAGGGCATGAACATGCCGAGGGACGCCCAACATCCTGCTGCTCAGCAGATTCGAGCAACATGCACTGGACCTCGAGAGCCGGCATGCTCCACATGCAACAAGGTGTGGAGAGGTGGGGGTGCCAGACGAAGGTAAGAGTGCAGTGCAAAGAGGAGAGACTTTCGGATTGTGCAACCATTCTAGTCTTGTCTCTTCACTGATGTGAGTCTCGAACCTGGAGTCCCCATTGATCATTGAGAGATGATGGCATCATGATGCAGATCTCCATTGCCTCATCAGGGTGCCTGGTATGCAAAGTGACAGTGTGGTGACTTAAACTAATGACATGTCCTTGTTCTCCCTTTTAGGTTCACCAGCGCACACTCACTCTGTGGACCCCAAAGGGCCACCCCGATGCCAGAGGACCACAGAGCTTCTGTTGCACCCAATGCCGGTGCCAGCGAACTCGCAAACGTAAGTTAAAGGCCCCATGAGCACAAGAGGGACAATTCATGGGTGATTTTATGTTCATTTATGTTTACTTTATCTATACTGGCCTGGGAATGAAGACCAGAGAAGTTTATGTAAATAGTTTGGAATTGTAAAAATGAGGTAAATTTTGTATTTGTCATCATGGCCTGAGTATGCTTCACCTTTTTATCACATTGGTACAGGGTATGCCAGTATGTAATGCTGGACATAAGTGGCTCTAAACTTTATTGCACAGGCACTGAGTGTTCTTTGTGTTCAAATGAAAGGGTCTTTTCAGACATCTGGGATGGAGGCTGCAGTTCTGGCATGCTGTTGAATCTTGGTAACCTAGCTGAAGGAGCATTGGATCAAGGCGTCCCTGCTGTCCCTGCCTCCCTGGAGGTTACCGAGGTCTGCCTCCAAGCCCTCAGCATTCTCCTCACCGTGCTCCTTTTCTGACTCACTACTGGACTCATCATCTGTGACTTGTGCAGCTGCATCAAGATCCTCTTCCTCCAGTGGGTCCCCCCTTGCCAGTGCCAGATTGTGGAGAGCACAGCATGCACCAACGATCAGTGACATCCACCCTGGGGGGGTATTGTAGTACACCCCCTGAACAGTCCAAGCATCAGAAGCACATCTTGAGAAGACCTATGGTCCTCTCTACTACCGACCTCATGGAGGCATGGCTCGTATTGTAACGCTTCTCTGCCTCTGTTCTTGGGTGGTGGAGAGGCGTCATGAGCCCTGGTCACCCAGCAGCCATCCATCCAGCCGGGCTGGAGCACTGAAGAGCCTTGGCACCTGGGAGTGTCTCAGGATGTAAGCATCATGGGAGCTGCCTGGGTACTCTGCACAGACTTGCAGAATCTGCATCCTGTGATCACACACTATCTGCACGTTCATCGAGTGTAATCCCTTCCTGTTGACGAAGGCATCCGGCTGACCCACTGGCACCTTGATGGCCACATGTGTGCAGTCAATTGCACCCTGGACACGGGGGAACCCAGCTATCGCTGTAAAGCCTCTGGCTCGCTCAACCTGACTGGCCTCAACTGTACGGTAAAGAATAAATGTCAGTACCCGCCTGAACAGAGCTTCTGTCACCAACTTGATGCAACCGTGGATAGCTGATTGAAAGACTCCACAATGATCCCCCACTGAGCCCTGGAAAGAGACGGAGGCATAGAAGTTGAGGGCCACTGTGACTTTCAGAGCCACTGGCATTGGGTGCCCACCCGCACAGTCGGAGCTGATCTCAGGCCCAATCACCTCACAAATGTAAGTCACTGTCTCCCTTGAGAGGTGGAACCATCTGCAGCATTGTACCTCAGACATATTGATGTAGCTGCATCGCCGCCTGTAAACCTTGGCAGCAGGATAGCAGCATCTTCTGCAGCCACTTCTGCCTTGAACTCCCTGCTGGCCCTGCTCCCCTTGTGCCTGCGTCTCTCCTCCCACAGGTCCCTCCCCTGGAAGCTGCACTGGGACACCTGGCCTCCTCTCCCTTCTCCCCATCTCTTCTTCCTCAGAGGAGGTGCCTCCAGCAGAGACCACAATCCCCATTACCAGGGTAATGGAAGCCTGTCTGATACCTGGAAGGGTCCACACAGTCTGAATCCTCCAGGGGCCTTGCACATACCAATGGGTCCTGAAGGGAATCCTGGAAATGCTAAGAATGAAGCCCCAAACAGAGATGAAGCTGCCTGGTACCAATAAGTCACCAGTAGCAAACTATTTACCAAACTCCTCACTATTCACTGACCCTTTTTATCCCACCCTTGGATGAGGTTTTTTAAAATGTCGACTGGCTGCCTGCCGGTTTTGCCTGTGTAATGAGCGCGAAATTGCATGGGTAATGAAAAATCGGTGTCAGTTTGATTGTTAATGGCCTTAAGTGAATTGTTAATTAATGGTGGGTGCAGCTTGGGCACCTGCTCACGCCCACCAAGCTAAACTTCGTACGAGTGCGTGATGTCATTGCGACGCTCGCTCAGCATCGTTGCACGCTATTTTACGCCAGATTGGGTCAGGCACATGACTGCCCATGGGACATAAAATCCTGCCCAATGATTACCTGACATTGTATGTCTCAACAGCGTCACCCAGCAAATTAGACCTCTGGGTTGCTATCAATCCATATATTAAGAAATGAGTCAATAAACTGCCTCTCATATGTTCATAAATCAATGTAGGTTTCCTTCTAGCTGGCTTGACAACATTGAGAGTAACAGATAGTACACAAATTGATTCAAGAAATTCACAAGACATCTAGCTTGGTGTATTACTTTCTTAGTTCCAAATTCTACCTGAATTTAACAAGGCAACACTTCCGTAGATTTATCTGAATGTAATAGTACCTATTCTATTATAGGCTCCGAGTGTTATGTAAGCCATTTTATAATCACAACCTGAGAAATCTTGGGCAAAATTTTAACTCATTCAAAACCCATTCACCTGCACAGAGTTAAAATTGAGTCAGCTGGGTCCTATTCTCTCAAGGTGCCAGCTAACTCCCTGACCAATCATTTTTGTCTTTCCCTTTTCCAGCAGAGTGTAGTAATTAGACTTCCTTTCCGGTGAGAGTAGAACTACTGCAAATACCTCATTCTTATTTAAACTTTAAAGATTGTAGACTGAATTAATTCCTTTGACCAATATTTTCTATTACCCCTCTTCTTCTCTTAACCTTTTCTTTCTTCTCTCATTGATTTGCTCAAAATTGTTTTCCTGTTTTGGCTTGGAACGACATTTTTTCCTTTAAGCCGGTTATATGTAAGTTGAAGTCTATCAGATTAAAAGACTGACCACACATACAAACTAGACTAACTTTGTTGTGCGCGTTAGCCATTTTATCATTGTTTACTGTTAAAATATATATGGAAGAACATTTATTTTCTCATGCTGTTTTATAATGATAGGGACATTATCAACAAAGTGTGATAGGAATGGTGTGACTGGGAAAATGTCAGAGGAAGTGCATGCTAAATGCAAAACTTTTAATATGTTGCAAGTGAATTTTATGGTCAATCAGAGGAAATGGGATGTCTTTTAATTGTGTTTCCTGTAATAGGGGAAAATAGCAGGTGGACTATGTTGACTTATGCCACTGTGCCACTGTACCACTGTACCACCTGTGGTGGAAGTACTGCATAGCATATCTTACAGTGTGACCTATTTAAAGTAATAGAAGAAGGTGTTACCATAACAGTTTCAGTTTCACCTTTAGACATTACTCATGCTGCAAAAGGATTATTAAATGGTGCCAACATGAAATAGGCATAACAGCAGGAATTCTAAAACAAAATTGCATTTTTATATGTTAGCGTTCTAGTAAACATGATCAACATATTGGTAAAAAGACCCTGTCCCACCACTGAAAAGGAGACGGCTCACATAAGTACACAATGTATGATAATATCATGCTGATAGGACAGATAGTTAGTAAAGCCATAGGTTCAAGATGAATATTCGACAGCATGTTTCTCTGTGGTAATGACACAATGAGTAGAAGAGGCATCCAGATTGCACCAGGCAAATGGTGATGATACTTCTGAAACTTTCACCAGAACTTAGCAATATTAAGCAGTGATCTGGCCAGAATTTGTTCAGCATATATTCTGCATGATGCCATGAATGGCCTAGGCCATGATGATTACCTTTAATTCAGTATTGTTGGCAGGTTGTTCAATCTTCAGTTGATGTATGTTGATTGCCTTCATTATCATAGAAGATGTTATTTGTGAGCTGCTATTCATCAAAGGCTGTGCACACTGAGGGCAATATCCAGGTCCTTCTGGATCAATTTGCATTCGCTGTAGCATGCTTTAGCCTCACAATCAACCTGAAAAAAAAACGGAAGTTATTTTTCAACTATTATTTAGCAAAGACCATTTTCAATCCAAATAGCTCCATCAGCATTACAAGATTCAAAAGCACCAACTCTGACACAATGCTCCATGTAATGCTACAGTCAATATGTGAATCACCAATTGCATCAAGAATTGATTCAGTATTGGTTCATAAGACCATAAGACCATAAGACATAGGAGCAGAAATTAGGCCATTCGGCCCATCGAGTCTGCTCCGCCATTCAATCATGGCTGATAAGTTTTTCAACCCCATTCTCCCACCTTCTCCCCATAACCTTTGATCCCCTTACCAATCAAGAACCTATCTATCTCGGTCTTAAATACACTCAATGACCTGGCCTCCACAGCCTTCTGTGGCAATGAATTCCATAGATTCACCACTCTCTGGCTAAAGACGTTTCTCCTCATCTCTGTTCTAAAAGGTCTTCCCTTTACTCTGAGGCTGTGCCCTCGGGTCCTAGTCTCTCCTACTTATGGAAACATCTTCCCCACGTTCACTCTATCCAGGCCTTTCAGTATTCTGTAAGTTTCAATCAGATCCCCCCTCAATCAGATCCCCCCCTAAACTCCATTGAGTATAGACCCAGAGACCTCAAACGTTCCTCATATGTTAAGTCTTTCATTCCTGGGATCATTCTCGTGAACCTCCTCTGGACCCTCTCCAGGGCCAGCACATCCTTCCTGTGTTACAGGGCCCAAAATTGCTCACAATATTCTAAATGTGGTCTGACCAGAGCCTTATAAAGCCTCAGCAGCACATCCCTGCTTTTATATTCTAGTCCTCTCGAAATAAATGCCAACATTGCATTTGCATTCCTAACTACCGACTCAACCTGCAAGTTAACCTTAAGAGAATCCTGGACTAGGACTCCCAAGTCCCTTTGCACTCCAGATTTCTGAATTCTCTCCCCACTTAGAAAATAGCCTATGCCTCTATTCTTCCTACCAAAGTGCATAACCTCACACTTCCCCACATTGTATTCCATCTGCCACTTCTTTGCCCATTCTCCTAACCTGTCCAAATCCTTCTGCAGCCTCCCCGCCTCCTCAATACTACCTGTCCCTCCACCTATCTTTGTATCATCTGCAAAACTTAGCCAGGATGCCCTCAGTTCCTTCATCTAGATCATTAATGTATAAAGTGAAAAGTTGTGGTCCCAACACTGACCCCTGCGGAACTCCACCAGTCACCGGCCGCCATCCTGAGAAGGACACCCTTATCCCCACTCTCTGCCTCCTGCCAGACAGCCAATCTTCTATCCATGCTAGTACCTTGCCTCTAACACTATGGGTTCTTATCTTACTGAGCAGCCTCCTGTGCGGCACCTTGTCAAAGGACTTCTGGAAGTCCAAGTAGATAACATCCATTGGCTCTCCTTTGTCTAACCTACTCGTTACCTCCTCAAAGAATTCTAACAGATTTGTCAGGCATGACCTCCCCTTGATGAAACCATGCTGACTTTGCCCGCTTTTACCATGCACTTCCAAGTATTCTGAAATCTCATCCTTAATAATGGACTCTAAAATCTTACCAATGACCGAGGTCAGGCTAATCGGCTTGTAATTTCCCGTCTTTTGCCTCACTCCCTTCTTAAACAGTGTACTCATGCATTAAGATGAGCAGTTTGATCAGTGGGAGTCCTAATTAATAATCAAACCACAAGTCTTGCTTCTGAATTCCAATCTATATTCATACAAAAAACACTGCATTTGTGACTGGTGACACGTTAAAAAGCTGGAGATCTGCATATACATTTTTCCATTGCGAATGTTAATATGGCAATCATCTTGTTAAAACCAATTGCTAGTTAAACAGGTGATGGGCATTAATTATCCCAACTGAATAGAATAAAAAGGTACAGCGGGAACAGTTTGTGTGGGAGTTACTAGGAAGTTAGTAGTGTGGAGGAGTTGTTTTGAAAATAAGCCAGCTTTAACCAAAAGACCAGCCTGGATTAGTTTTTCCAAGACAACCTTGTATTGTGAGTAACAGTGAACATTAGATAGGGTGAGGGTTGGTTGATTTTCCAAAATTGAAGTAGTCTACTTTCAATAGTGAAGGTAATATATGCACTTTAAGGATATTTCCAAAGAAAGGAAAACTTTTATTTTTATAGAGCTTTATCATGTCACAAATGTCCTTTTTTAAAGTGATTTATCCTAATTATTTTAAAACTGTTATTATCCCAGCAAACATAACCATTATTATATAGTAAGCTCTCACATGCAGCAAAATGATTGGCATTAATCTGCTTTTCTTTGGTAAGGAATAAATATTGACCAGGATACTGAGAGAACTTGCTGTTCTTCTTTGAATGATGCCATGGAATTGTTAACATCTACCTAAATGCCTCACCTAATGGATGGTGCCTACAACAATGCAGCATTCCCTCAGGAAAGCAATATATTACCAGCCTTAGTATGGGTTTTGAACTCTCAGCCTTTTGACTCATGATTTACTCTTTTGTTTATGTCCCTTTTCCTTTTAAGCTTAAAGTAGCTTTCTAGATCTGTTAAATAGTTAATGACCCCACCAACCTATCAACCCTTTTTTTCACTAGATATCACCATGATAGATAAACCATGAACATAAGAAATAGGAATGGGGTTAGGCTATTTGCCCCATTGTGCTTGTGCCAACATTCAATAAGGTCATGGCTGAATTCCTATGTCAACTCCACTTTCCTTCCTTATCCCTTGATTTCTTTAGTGCCCAAAATCATATCAATGGCCCTTTGGAATATACTTATCAACTGAGCATCCACTGCTCTCTGGGCTTGAGAATTTCAAAGATTCTGAGTAAACTGACTTCTCATCATTTCAATCCTAAATGGCCAACATCCTGAGACTATGATCTCCTCTTCCAGATGCTCCTGCACATTTGCCTTGTCAAGCCCTCTATGAATTTTAAAAGTTTCAATGAATCACCCCTCATTTTTATAAACCCCAAATAATATAGGTCCATTCTACTCGATCTCTCCTGTTAAGATAGCCCCGTCATCCCAGCAATCCATCTAGTGAACCTTTGTTGCACTTCCTCTAAGGTGAGTATATCCTTCCTTAGGTAAAGAGTCCAAATCGTACACTGTGTGATCTCTGCAAAGCCCTATATAATAGCAGCATAACTTCCTCACATTTATTCTCCAGGCCCCTTGAAATGAAGACTAACATACCATTTGTCTTCCTAATTTCGTGCTGCACTTGCACATTAATTTTTTGTGCTTCAAGTTCATGGACGGCCAAATTCTCTGAATATCAACACTTGCTCATCTCTCACCTTTTAAGAAATATTCTGTTTTTCCATTCTTCTTACCAAGTGGATAATTTCACATTTCCCTATATTATGCTCCATTTGCCCAATCATTTAACCTGTCCATATGCCTTTGCATCTGCTTTAAATCCTCCTCACAGCTACTTTAACAACTAGGTTAGTACCGTCAGTAAACTTGGATATATAACAGACAATTCCCTCATCTAACCCATTGTTATAAATTGTAAATAGCTTGGGCCCAGCTCTGATCTTGTTGGCACAATTATTTACACATTGCTGCCTCAAAAATGATCTGTTTATTCCTACCACCTATTTTGTATCCATTAACTAATGCTCAATGCATGCATTACCACCCACCCAATAATCTATCCTCAATACATGCAATACCACCCCATCCAATGAGCCTTAATCCTGTGGAACAACTTATTTTGTGGTGCCTTATCAAATGCCTTCTGAAAATACAAATATACTATATCTGCTTCTTCCTCCTTATCTACCCTGCTAATTACATCCTCAAAACACTTTAATGGATTTGTCAAACAAGATTTCCATTCCATACAATCATGTTGACTTTGCCTAATCATTGTGATTTTCTAAATGCCCTATTACCACATCCTCAATAATATATTAGTATTTTCCCCACCACTGACATTAGGGAACTGTTTTCTCTCTCTCTCTCCTTCCTACCTTGAATAGCAGAGTTATGTTGCTATCTTCCAATCCAGGAGGACCATCCTATAATCTATTGATTTCTGGAAATACAAGACCAATTCATCCATTCACTCTGCAGCCATCTCTTAAAATTCTAGGCTATCAAGATCTAGGGGATTTGTCAGCTTTTAGCCCCATTAATTTTTCTCCCTCCCACACCCACCTCAGTGTTTGGGCAGATCACATAGCAGAGAAAAGACATGAGTTGATATGTGATAGTCAACATATCCTGAAAATATCTCTACACCACAAGTCATTTGGGCTGAGGCAACTTTGTGTGTCTTGCATGCTCCAGAAATAGAAAGGAAATAATTTGAATTAAACAACACCATACCACATCCTCAAAATGTCTTAAAGAATTTTACATACACCATTTACTTTAGAAGTACAGTCACAGCTGTAAGTAGAGCGAGAATTGGGCTTCTGCCCTCCCAGCAATAACGAAATTGTGGCAATTCAACCCATGATTTTCTATCCATCAAAATTAACGGATGAAGAATCACAAACTGGTGGTGTGCAATGTCATGATATGTGCTCCAGCATACATCAGCAGGGTGACAATGTTAGAAACGCCAGTCCCTTTAAGAGTAAACCAGGGCAAGCTTCAGAGAAAATTGAGAGCAGGTGATGCTCATTGAAGAACTGGGTTTTGGCTTCTGGACAGGGAAAGGATTTAGAAGGGAAAAGGAATGGTATTTGTACTGAACGATAGTTTAACAAAACAGTTGTGATTCATAATGTCTTCTGCTGCCTGATTTGGGAAATGGATATCCACATTTTAAACACAGGGCTCCAATCTCCTCTAAGGCTGACACTACTCTTTCTGTGGCAGTGAAAGTCAAAGCTGCCTTAAACTTTGCAGTATCCTTTCACGAGGTCATGTATAAAATGCAAGTCTGTATGAAATGCATTCCTGCTGAGAGCAAGTGAATGAGGCATTGTCTGCCACAATCAACCAGTTCATAACTTTCCCACAGGCTGAGTGAGTTCAAAAACAACTTCACATCACACCTCTGCCCACAGTAGCTGTGGAAATCTTGGGACAACATAAAGAAGCTGAAGATTCAGTGTTTAAAATATCTCGGATTCCTTTTTCCTGACCTCTGCATTCAGGAAAAAAATAATCCCTATGTGTTTTAGATACAATTGCCATAACCTGGGTATGGTTTTCAAATCTGAAACCCAAGTCCAACTTTCTGACCTTTGGAGGGGGAAAGTTGTTTACAAACGAGCCATGTGAAGTATTTTTAAGCTCTGATTAGTAATAAGCTAGTTATTCAAAACAAATTGCTGCTTTGACATACAGAAAGTGCTTTCATTTCATAATTTTTCATGAAACAAATAGTAAAATATTATTAATAGGCTTATTCAAAGAGCCATGGTTTCTTTGATGTGTTCCATTTTTAACACAGCAATACTGGCATGGAAATAATATAGATGATAGCATAGAACCTTTATTTGATGAAAATGTATCCTATTATATTCAAGATTTGGGTTTGACTATTCCTAAAATTCAACCTGTTATGATTAACAACCATGTAGTTGTCATGTAATGCTGATTCCTAAAAGAACAGCAAGCAAGACATATGCCAAGCAAATGAATTGGCTTATTTTATTTATTTATCTAATTTATCACAGTATCACAGTATTTTTACAGGGCATTCCACTTAGTCCCAATCCCCTGCCTTATCCCTGTAACCTTCTCTCTCTTCAGGTAGCAATCCAATTCCTTTTTAAATACCCCGAACAACCCTGCCTCCACCACCCTTTCAGGAAGTTTGATCCGGACTCCAATCACCCTCTGGGTGAAAGCATTTTTCCTCACGTCACATTTACTCCTGTTGCCAATTATTTTGATTCTATGCCCTCTAATTCTTGATGTTCTTTTGAGCAGGAACAGTTTCTCACTATTTACCCTGCCCATGCCTCTCAGGAAATTGAATACCTCAGTCAAGTCTCCTCAGCCTTTTTTTCAAGGAAAACAGTCCCAACCCCTCCAATCTATCCTCATAGCTACAGTTCTTCATCCTGGGAATCATTCTTGTGAATCTCCTCTGTACTTACTTCAATGCCTTCACATCCTTCCTCAAGTATGGTACCCCAGAACTGGATTCAGTACTCCAGATAAGGCCTAACTAGTGTCTTATACAAGTTCAACATGACTTCCTTACTTTTGTACTCAGTGCCCCTATTAATAAAGCCTAAGGCGCTATATGCTTTATTAAATGCTCTCTCAACATGCCCTGCCATCTTCAATGACCTATGTACGTATATGCCAAGGTCCCTCTGTTCCTGTACCTCCTTTAGAGGCTCTCCCTTTATTTTATACAGTCTCACCATTTCTTTCCTGCCACAATGAATCACCTCGCACTTCTCTGCATTGAACTTCATCTGCCACTTGTCTGCCCAATCCACCAACATGTCTATGTCCTTTTGAAGTTCAAGATTATCCCCATCACAGTTGACAACATTTCCAATGTTCGTATCATCTGCAAATTTTGAAATCATGCCCTGCACACCATTCTAGAACATGAATATATATCACGAAGAACAAGGGTCCCAACACTGACCCCTGAGGAACTCTCTACAAATCTTCCTCCAATCTGAAAAACAACCACTTATCACTGCTCTCTGTTTCCTGTCACTCAGCCAATTTCTTATCCAAGTGCCTACATTCCTTTTTATTCCATGACCTAGAATTTTGCTCACAGTCTGTTGTGTGACACTGTAGCAAATGCCTCTTGAAAATCCATCTGATATTTATGTAAAACAAATCAGATTAAATTCTAGAGCCTTTCGTATTTTTTATATAGAGATAGCCATGACTGACGTTTTATTACTAGTCTGTCATCCCTATATCATCCAATTCTTATTCAGTTCCATTTACCTTTGTCAATTGCACTTTATTGTCACCTCCACAACAGTAACATTCATCTTTCTTCTTATGGCTTCTTTTTGCTTCTCTCGAATTGTCTTCTAATGAAAAAGTTTATTGCGCAAAAACCTTTTTGCGCCTCTTTTTTTTCAATTGGTAATACCACAATTGCATGTTATTTCTCTTATTTTTAATCTGCATGTAACATTTCATAATCCTATAAGAGAAGGACAGCCAAGTGTTTCATTCTGGTTAACCTTTCTACAAGTGAACATTATTACATAGACTAATCAGTAAACTTCCATTTTTGCAGTTAATGGTTCTATACAGTCAGGTTAGACCATGAAGCTTAACTGATGAATAGCTTGAGACATTATTATATCATAACCATGTAAGCTTAAGTTCGTGATGAATACATAAAATACTATAATCTGTTTATCTATTAAATGTCACTGTCAAATATGTTTAAATGAACGTATTTCAAACAATCTGTCAATGCTTCTACTGTTTAGTGTAAAATATGTTGTTATATCTCACTGCACGCGTCAAAATTACAACACAAGCAAATAACACAGGGCCCTACTGTCAATGACAAATTAGGTTAGGGATTAGAACAAGTACATGTGATAATCCAGCTATATAGAAGCATGAGTTTAGGGCTTAGAGCACACTTTTTATGTAAATAGCACAAAATAAATGGACCATATTTATAGACCATGGCACTCCTAGCTGTCATATCTTTGACTATTTATATTAATGGATGTAAAATTGGGTGAGCTTTTTACTTGATTTTCCTCCAAGTGAATACTAACATTAAACAAAGAAGAGGAAAATCTCTCATTAACTTTCAAATGGTCTACTCAACTGTATTTATACTAAGAAAAGATAAAAAAGATCAATATTTATTTTATACTATTTACATGGAGGATGTGCTCCAAGCTCTAAACTCCTATAGCTATACTATCACATGTACTTGTTCTAATCCATAACCTAACTCGTCATTGACTGTAGGGTTATTGCTGGTGTTGTAACTCTGAAGTCTGCAGTGAGATTTAGTAACAGATTTTAACTAAACAGCAGCAGAAGTTTTGAGAGACAGTTCAAAATACTTAACAAAATTCATTTAAACATATTTGACAGTGACATTTATTAGATAAACGCCCTATTATAACGCTTCATAAATTCATGACAACCTTAAGCTTACAGTGAATATATCACGTGAGGTGCCTATGAACCTTAACAGGTCATTCCTTATGACTTGTTGCAAATGATGGAACATTTTGGGAACAGTCAGAGATCCAATGTCCCCAGCTTTATTAGTTGCAACTTGTACTACAGCAGCATTAGTACTTCAGGCAACTCTTGATTGCCAGACAGAAAGCTTCAGCAAAAAGGCACAAATACACAGAAAAAACAAGATGCTCAATGGAAAAATAAAAATTAGTCATTGGAAAAAGAATTACAACTCCAAACTGAAACATGAACAGCCTTGCTTTAAGAATTAGGCCAAAGAGAGCCTGTTTGTTTGTGTATTGGAGAACAGAACATAAACAGAAATTTGTGAAATTTAGCATTGGACCTGATTTAAACAACAGTGTGAATGTGGTTTTGGTGCACTAGTGGCATAGCCTCCATTTTCCCTCAAACTCTGCATCACTAAATCAGGTACACCATAAAATGAGGCCCAGTATTATGGTGTGTTCACCACCAGTGTGACTGCTCCAACATTGCCTTATAAAGTCGGTCCTTTATTGTTCTCTTTTGAACAAAAGGGACATATTTATATACCAATTGTATTTTGTAAATTTTTACGTACATTATGTTACTTATTTTTGTTACTGTATTTCCCAAATGCTTGAGTGGTAATTATTTTAAAACAAAGTGTTGATGCAGTGTGTTACCAGCAAGGAGGGAAATCAAAGGCTGAGTTGCCCCAGCCCAGACTATTCTCTCTCTCACACTTGCGGTCAATAATAGTGAAATTGAATATTTATATCTGTTATACTTTTTGACATTCATTTTAGTGGGTCTTCTCCTGTGTTCCTTTTTTAATGTAGAAGTATATATAAACTATAGTATTGAAAATCAACACCCATTTAGCAAGGCAAAATTTTGGAGGGAGAATAGAGGTTGTGCTACAGACAAGCCCAATGCACATTCACACAATTATTGAAATGAGGCTCAATGCTAAATTTCAGAAGCTGAAATGCTAACTGCTGCAGTGGTAGATTTTCAGCTCAGTTTTTATAGTGAGCTGTTCCTGACTATTAAGTGATTTAATAAAACCCTTAACTCTCATCATCACTGCCAATGTCTGTCATATCTATAAGGCCTTTTTCTCTTTTTAAAACTATATAACTTGCATTGGCTACTGTATCTTTGAAATGCCTGTACCAATCAGCAAGATATTTATTTCAAAATAAAATGTTTCCTATAATTGATGTGTCTATTAAACAAAATTAAGCAGAAGGATACGTTATTCTAACTGAAAATGCTTTTAAAAGACTGGAGAAATGTAATATGGACTGTGCAAAAGGAGTCCATGGGCCTTGTCTCCAATCTCAACGCTTCTGTATGATGCTCCAAATATACTCTGACAAAAGATACTCAAGCATATGGCTGGATGCTTCTGGAACACACTGCTTGGAGGACAATCAACAGAAGGACAGTGTATTCAAAATGACAAGGGTTGATTGCATACAGTAACAGAGCTCGCTATGGTGAAAAAGTTTCAATTGCAAGGCCCTGGGTTTGTGTAAGGAAGACAATTTCTGCTTGTGAAATGTTACTGAATAGGTCCCAAGTGTGAAAAAGGCAACATATAAGGTGAAAGCTGAACTGATGGGAAAGACATGAATAGAGTTGTGACAGTAGTCAGAAAGCAAATGGGAGAACACAATGCTGAAGTATTGTAACATCTCAACTAGGACTGGTGTTTTAAATGGCTTTTCCTTTAAGATGTCATTCTCAGTTGGACTTCTAGTAATCAGCTTTTCACATTCTACTGCCTTATTCTAGATTGGTTACCATGATCTAAGTACACTCGCAGAGGAAGAAGGATAAAGAGTAAATATTTATAGGCGTTTGGTAGTATAGAACTAAGTATTGCCCCAAAAAAAACATTTTTTTGTCTAAGCTTTTCATCTTCATGTCCTACAACACGCTTAGTCTGAGACATACAAATTTCTTTCATTTTTCGATTTGATTCATTTGTGCCACTATATTGCTTCAATAGATGACTGCACCATAAACAGTACCCATTTGAAATATGTCTGCACTCTCAACTCACTTAAGTGGTTTGACAACACAAATAATGACACCACTAAACACGTAACAAATCTCTGACCGTGTACTGTCAGAAAGCGAGGAGTTTGTTCTTGGTTTCAATTTTGGTGTGCCTTCATTCCAAATCAAACGGAAAGCGGTATTTGCTGAGTTTGAACTCCTCTATTTCCAGCTATCCCGCCACAACCCAGCATCCACTGAAGACACTGACTCCTTGAAAGCGCGCCAATCTGATCTAGCGCACATATCGCAGAATTCCGAATGACCTGTCTGATTTTGAAACGCAATGCCAATGTCTTGCAGCATTGCCAGGCCTTAAGACCAACCCAGACATACACATCAGTAAACCTGACAAAGGTGCACGAATAGTCACCCCTAACAAGAGTGACTATATCTACAAAATGCATACCATTCATATCCATTGGACCTGCCGCTCAACGCGACTGGATGTGACTTGCTCGAAAGTAAGCTAAACAAAAATGCTTGCTGGACTTGTATAAGAGTGATGAGCTGCCGTGTGATATATATGACAGTGTTCATCCTCACGACTCAGAGTCCATGTATGTATGGGCCGCCCTAGACAGATACAAGTGATGTCCCTCTATGCCCTATCTTATCTATGGCCAGTTCTGCACAACATGAATTGGCCAAATGGTGGGGTGAATTGTTACAAACAGTTTTGAGCAAGTTTTCCACATACACTGTGAAGGATTCCTTCACATTTGCGAAGGCCATACAGGACTTGCACATCGATTGCAATGCTGTGTCCATGTGCTCATTTGACATTGCTAGCCTATTCACCAATGTTCTACTTAAGGAAGCCATAGATATTTGCACTACAGTGCTATATCATGGCGATTGGACCCGCCACCATTGCGTGAATCAGTATTCATGGAACTTATGAACTTGGCAACTCGTGCAGTTGAGTTCAGTTTTAACAACATCACGTATGGCCAAATAGTTGGTGGTGCCATGGGATCCCCTCTAGGCCCACTCCGGAAACATCTTTTTTGGGTTCCATGGGAAACGTGTCTTCAATGGAATGACTCCTAACCTCCTCCCCCTTGCATATTTTTGATATGTGGATGATGTGGTCGCTATATTTAAATCTGCAGCTGCATGTAATGATGTCCTTTCATGTCTTAATGGGCTCCATCTGTGATCAAATTCACTTGCTTTCCTTGACATAGTTGAGAAATCTGCCAGGGGTTCTCAACCACAGTCTACCGCAAGTCTGCCTACCTTCACTGGTCAATGTACGAGTTGGGAAATTTTATATTTCCACGTGCTGTAAGATTGGCCTTATTGGCAACCTTGTAAATAAGCCCTGAACCATTTGTTCACCATGTAAACTTGATGCTAAAATAGGGCACATCAAAGGCAACCTCTGGGTAATGGCTACCCTGATCAGATCATTTCACACAAACTTATGAACAGGCGCCTAAGGCCGTCACTTTCAGCACTGCAAAGCGCCTCAGATTACCCTGGAACGGTAAGGTATCTCAAAAATTTGAGCAACAGGTGAAGCTAGCTGTTTCACGCTGCTACTATGCAGTAGCAACACGTGTGGTATTCACCACTAACCTGTTGCTGCCGTCAAGCCAAAAAAATGTTCTGCCTATCACACAAATGAGTAATGTGGTATATGAATTTCAGCACCAATGTGATGCTAGGAATGTAAGCTGTATGTCCCAAAGACTGGTGGATCATATAAAACAGCATGTCCCTTCCACTGTTTGTGACAGACAAGGTACAGACTGTGCCCAACCAGCCTGTGCTTGCAAAATTCAAGAGAGTGTCTAATATTAGATGCGATTCCATGATTGGACAACATTTGCTAAATAACCCTCAGTGTGCTAAGAATTACACTGGCAACCAATTAAGATTCTCGGTCGAGCTCGCAATGTGGTGCATTTGTGTATACTAGAAGCTACATATGTTAATAGACAGGTCCCTGTTCTTTGCAGACAGAAAGAACAAGTACACATATGGCACTTGTTTCAGCTAAACAAAATAAGTGACGGCCATTCATTGATTAATTCTTCAGGGCAATGACTTGACCAATTGGAGTCAAGTTGCCTGGTTTAAAATTTCAAACAATGCTTGGCAATAAACTGTCAGTCACCCTCATCTGGTGCATTCTCCATGGCACGCCTCTACCAATTAGAGTCCACTTACAAACCAATCAGCACTCTCTTCTCATACAGTATAAATTGCTTTTCCCTTTACGTTTGGTATTCTTGTGAACTGTCCTGATGTGTACAAGATGAAAAGCTTCAACAAAAAAAGTATTTCTTTTCAGCAATACTCAAGTAAATATTTTTCAAAATTAGTCCATTTTGTAGTTAATGCCAAGAAACAACTGTAACGCAAAACATAAAATCCCTAGGTACTGGTGTGCGTTCTTAACATGGCATACAGATCTAAAGATGCTGCACCATTTATGCTGTACTGAATATCTGTGCGTCACAATTCAACACAGCTGTTTCTGCATATGTCACTGAAAAATTGACGATTCATTTAAAATATAGCCTTAACACAATAAAGCTCTGCTTTCCACACCAACATCTTACAGTAAGGCAGTTGGCCAACCAGGAAAATACATGTAGATGCCCAGCAGGGGGTGTAAGAGAACATTCACAAGGTTGGGCCTGTACTAACTTAACTGAAGTACAAAGTTGCTACGTAAGATAATTATTTGAATAAATTAAACACAACTTCAATTCATTTCACAACTTATAATTTTATGATTTGAAGAATGGGTCAGATACAATTACTGATGATGCTCTAAGCACTCAGTCTGGTGAGAGCCAGGTCAATTTGCTAATGATTGACAACAGGAATCTGCTGAGAGTGAGAGTTTGGTGATGCAGAGAGGGAAGAAGATGCTCGTAGTTCAAAGCAAGTGACAACAGCAGATGTATAAATAATCTAGGTAATTAATTAGATCTAAAGACATAAAACTGAATTTTTAAAAATTAACTAAACAGAGGATGCTTGTGATTAAAATAACTCCAGCATATATATAACCAAGGTTTCTGAGCTTGAGGATCAGTTGGAGTCACTACAGAACATATGGGAGGTTAAGAATTTCTTGGAGCACATATTCCAGGAGGTGGCCACACTGCAGCTACACAGATTTCAGGAGAATAGCAAGTGGGGCCTTGTGGCAAAGTAGGAAGAGGTGGGTAGTGCAGGAATCCTCTAGCAGTGCAATACTGACATCGGTTTGCAGTGAAAATAACCACACCCTCGTGGAATGCAATGTAGAGAAAATCCATGGCAGCATGGAGCAAATGACTGCATGGGAGTGGGGGAGGGGCTGCTGTGTGGAGTCACAGCAAAGTGTAGAAATTCAGTCATCATAGGGGATTCAATAACCATGTAATCGTGGGGAACTTCAATCTACAAACAGACTGGGTAAACCTATTTAGAACTAATGTTGTGGAAGATGAATTCCCAAATGTATACAAGATGATTTTCTAGAACAGTATTTTGAGGAACCAACTGGAGGCTATTTTAGATCTTGTATTGAGCAATGAGAAAGGGCTAATTAATAATTTCATTATAAAGGAGCCTTTAGCGAAGAGTGATCATAATATGATAGGATTTTATATTAAGTTTGAAAGGGATGTAGTTCAACCTGAAACTAGGGTCTTAAATCTAAGCAAAGGAAATGACAAAGGTATGAGGGGCAAACTGGGTGTTGTATTTTGGAAATTATATTATGGTAGCTATTACTACAAATGATGGTATTTAGGCAATGGCTAGCATTTTAAAAATTAACACATGGGTTACAACAAATTTACATTGCGCATTTACATGCACAAAATCCCAGCAGGAAAGATGATCCAACTATGGCTAACAAGAGTAGTTAGAGAGTGTGTTAGATCAAAAGAAGAGGCTTATAAAGATGCCAAAGAAGTGGTAAACCTGAGGATTTGAAGCATTTTAGACTCCAGAAAAGGGGGGACTAAGAAACTGATAAAGAAAGAGAAAATAGAATAAGAAAGTAAACTAGCAGGAAACATAAAAACGGACTGTAAAATAGGTATGTAAAAAAGACAGGATCAGGAAAGACAAATGTAGGCCCATTACAGGCAGAGACAGGAGAATTTATAATGGGGAATAAGGAAATGACAGAGAAAATAAACGAGAGAAAATAAACAAATATTTTGCATCTGTCTTCACAGAGGAAGTTTTAATAAACTTCCCAGAAATACTAGAAAACCAAGCGACTAACGGGAATGACGAACTGAAAGAAATTAGTGTTAGGAGAAAAAGAAATACTAGAGAAACTAATGGGAGTGAAAGTTGATAATTCCCCTGGACCCAATGATGTACATCCCAGAGTGTTGGAAAAGTTGGCATAGAGATGGTGGATGTATTGGTCGTCATCTTTCAAGATTCTATAGATTCTGGACTGGTGCCTGCAGATTAAAAGGTAGCAAATGTAACCCCACTATTTAAAAATGAGGGAGAGAGAAAATGAAGAACCTATAGACCTGTTAGCCAGAGATCAGTAGCATGAAACATGCTAGAATCTATTATAAAGGATGTGGCTACTGGACACTTAGAAAATAATGGCAGGCTTTGTGAAAGGGAAATCATGTTTGTCAAACCTGTTAGTTTTTTGAGGATGTAACTAGCAGAATAGATAAGGGGGAACCAGTGGATGTAGCATATTTGGATTTTCAGAAGACTTTCAATAAGGTCCAACACAGGAGGTGATTAAGCAAAACTCGAGCACATGGTTTTGGGGGTAATATACTGGCATGGATTGAGAATTGATAAATGGGCAGAAAACAAAGTAGGAGTAAACAGGTCATTCTCAGGTTCGCAGGTTGTGACTAGTGGGGCTCCACAAGGATCAGTGCTTGGGCCCCAGCTATTCACAAACTATATGACTGATTTGGATGTAGGGACCAAATGTAATATTTCCAAGCTTGCTGATGACACAAATCTAGATGGGAGTGTGAGTTGAGGAGGATGCAAAGAGGCTTCAAGGGCATTTAGACAGGCTAAGTGAATGGGCAAGAACAGGGCAGATGGAATATAATGTGGAAAAGTGTGAAGCTATCCACTTTGGTAGAAAAAACAGTAATGCAGAGTATATTTTTAAATGGTGAGAGATTGAGAAGTGTTGATGTCCAAAGGGACCTGGGTGTCCTTGTTCATAAGTCACTGAAAGCTAACAGCAAGGTACATCAAGCAATTAGGAAGGCAATTGGTATGTTGGCCTTTACTGCAAGAGGATTTGAGTACAGGAGTAAAGAAGTCTTGCTACATTTGTATAGAGCCTTGATGAGATCACATCTGGAGTTTTGGTCTCCTTAGCTAGGGAACCACTGAGGAAGTACAATGAAGATTCACCAGACTGATTCCTGGGATTGTCCTATAAGGAGAGATTGAGGAGGCTGAGCCTATTTTCTCTAGCGTTTAGAAGAATGAAAGGTGATCTCATTGAAGCCTACAAAATTCTTACAGGGCTCGACAGAGTAGATGCAGGAAAGATGTTTCTCCTGGCTGGGGTGTCTAGAACCAGGGGACACTGTCTCAGAATGAGAGGTAGGCCATTTAGTACTGAGATGAGGAAGAGTTTCTTCATTTGGTAGGTGCTGAATCTTTGGAATTCTCGACCTCAGAGGGCTGTAGAGGCTCGGTCATCGAGTATATTTAAGATAGAGATTGATAGATTTCTACATATTAAAGATATCAAGGGATATGGGGATAATACAGGAAAATGGCATTGAGGTAGAAGATCAGCCATGGTCGACTTGAATGGCAGAGCAGGCTCGAGGGGTCAAATGGTCTACTCCTGCTCCCATTTCCTATGTTTAATAGTCAGGGGTTTAGGCAGGCATCTCTGCATCCACCAGTGTGAGTCATACATTGTGTGTTGCCTCCCTGGTGCCAGGGTAAATGGACTAAATGGGTGAAGAATATTTTCCAAGGGGAAGGGAAGCAGCCAGGAATTGTGGTCCACGTTGGAACCAATGGCATATGTAGGAAAAGAATTGAGATCCTACAGGTAAAGTTTCAAGAGCTAGGGAGGAAATTAAAGAACAGGACCTCAAAGGAATAATCTCTGGTTACTCCCCGTGCCATGTGTTAGTGAATATAACAGCAATAAGATAGGTTAATGTATGACTGGAGAATAGATGCAAGAGGGAGGACCTCAGATTCCTGGAGGAATCTGAGGCAGGAGGAACTTATACAAGATTGGTGTGTTGCTCAACTGGGCTGGGATCAATGTCCTCGCAGGAAAGTTTATTAGCGCTGTGAAGGAGGGTTTAAGCTAATTTGACAGTGAGTGCAGCACCAGGATGAAGTACGACAGAGGAGATACAATGAGTGCAGAAAACTGGAAAAGACAAATACCATTAGAATAAAGAATAGTTCAGAAATAGGAGGGATCAGACACAGGGAAATGCAAGGCAGTTTAATATGGGATTAGAGTCCATGTGAATAAATACATGGAGTATGGTAAATAAAATTGGTGAGCAGCAGGCACAAGTAGCCACATGGGACTGTGATATAATGGCAATAACAGAAACCTGGCTCAAATAAGTAGAGCACTCAGCACTTAATATTCTTAGCTATAAGTATTCAGGAAATCTATTAAACAGTGAGGAGGATAATAACAGACTTCAGGACGATATAGATATACTGCTGAAATGGACAGATATTTTGCAGATAATGCAGAGAAGTGTGCAGTAGTTCACTTAGTAGGAAGAATGAGGAGGGGTATATAAACGAATGGAACAATTTTAAAGTGCATGATGGAAGAGAGAGACCTGAGTGTATACATGTACAAGTCTTTGAAGGCGACAGGACAAGTTGCGAAAGCTACTAAAAAGCCTAAAGATTCTTGGTTTTTTATAAAGAGATATAGAGTACAAAAACAAGGAAGTTATGCTAAACCTTTACAAAGTACTGGTTAGGCCCCAGCCGGAATATTATATCCAATTCTGGCCACTATGACTTGGGTAGGATGTCAATGGTTTAGAGAGGGTGCAGAGGAGATTTACTAGAATGATACCAGGATCATAGATTTCAATTTTTAATAAATACCTAGTTCATGATTCCATTGTAATATTTTAGAGATAAATTTTAGTACTGGGAAGTTTAAAGTTTAATTGTAGAAAATGGGAAAAATACAACTAAAGCAGCTTGAAGACACATTGGCATGTTAACTTAAGGGGTTAGCAGATAGGAAGGCAAGATCATTAAACAGCAGGAGAATTGGAGACAAGGTGTTTACACTGCTTGCAAAGGAATGTTGCCCAGAGAGTTGCCCTGTTTTGGGAGTTAAAGCTACAATTAATTTAAAAACATTCAGTGAGCCCTGGAATGCTATATCATCATGGAGCTGGGTGGAGCTTAAAGTTCTAGGGTTTCAATTTATCTGTGTGTGTCATGAAGCTATTAATGTATATAACATTTTGGGGAAATATTTTTCTTTTAAAATAGAGGTTTAGTCTGTGGGTATGTCTTAATTGGATTAAAGCCAGCCAGTCTGAGTGCTTTGATATGTATTAGTTTTGATATGTAAGGGAGATAGCGTGCATTTGCATTTTTTTGAATAGAGCATTCAAGAAGTAGGGTGAAAACTGATGCCTGCCTAGCAGCTACCAAGGAATATGTTTATATTACTAATAAAATTGGTATTATGAAAGGGGTTTCATTGTTAAAAGGTGAAGTTCAAAGAGGCTGGTGAGACAATGAGAATTTGAATTCAACCAGTGGTGGTACGAGTAACTTCAGCTTTCAGATGTGCAGAGCAGAGGCAATGAGAGATCAAAAGGCAGCTGCAAGCCTCCAACTGGCTCCACAGGAACCAAGTGAAAGGAACCTGATTTTGAATTTGTATGGTGAAAATGCTTTCCCCGGTGTCTGGTTAAGTCAATGGGTTGCTGTTGCCTTAATGGAGATTAGTTTGGGAATTTGTTAAAAGTAATGATAGTAGTAATTTGTAGCCATGTGTATATATATTTTTAACCTGTGTAAATTAATAAAATGTTTCATTTAGTTTAATGTAAAACCTCGAGGACTGGTGGTCTGATTCCTGAATTCAGAGTCGCATCTCAAACATAACACTTAAAATTATAGGTTATGACAGTTGTTTAAAGTTTCCCTCTAGGATTTTTAAATCACTCAGCTTCACCAACTGCATCAGTCATAACAGTGTGTTTGCTGGGGGAGTGAGTGCTCTGTAAGCAGGGAAAAAGGCCAAACCAAAAAGGTGTTTCTGTTAGGCTCCAGGCATCAAAAGTATTGCTGTTAACTGGCTTTGTGTGGTTAGGGCTCAGGAGAAGTCCTGGGGAGCTGGGAAGGTGGCAGAAAATCACTGGTTCCATGCTGGGAAGGGTTAGGGTTTAGAAGAAGCCCTGGGATCCATTTATAGCTTGGTGTAGCTGAGGAGATTGGAGCTTGGTGAAATCATGGGGCAGTGCCAGCCCAGTGAAGCTAGCCAGCTATTAAAGAGCTGAAATTGCACCAGTAAATAGAGGCAGGAGTGGAGACTCGGAAATCCAGGGGAATGGAGTCTCGAGAGACAAGAATAAAGCCATGGGAGGTGTGTAGTCACTGAGGCAGTCTGAGTTGGAATGGCTTGGAAGAAAGTCAGAGGCTTGATCTCTGAAAGTTTATTGTTGTTTGTTCAAAGCCGGTGGAATCTAATGGCTTTATTCTCTCAGCGATTGTCTTGAATCTCAAACTTTATCTACATTAAACAAAAGGGAATTTGATAAATACTTGAAGTGGAAAAATTTGCAGGGCTATGGGGAAAAAGCTGGAACCAGTGTGATGAGCCTGATGGCCTCCTCCTATGTGGCATCATGATTCTGTGCATAAAAAGGCTTTCCGTTCACAATGAAGATCTCCACACTAATGAGGTGAGTTCAGGTTCAGTTTAAGCTACCAGTTCAACATTTGCTGGGCGTAAACTTCCCTCGTGTTGTAAAGTATGCTGTGGACATAAGGCGTTGGAAATGAAGTTTCACTATTATTATGACTGGTAGATTCAATTAATTTCCTTAAGTTCCAAATCATTTCACTAATTTTACCAAAGGTATCAAAAATATTTTTAGAGGAAAGAAAGAAGCTTGATTTGATTGGGAAACATACTGCCACAGTTCTATACTCCTATTTTGTTTGAGATTATTCAGCAAACTGATAAAACGGTAAAGGAAGTTAAATAGCACGTTATCACTATCATTGTCACTATTCTGTGTTTGGACACTTTTTTTTTAAAAAAAGAGATTTTCAGTAAAATAGTCATACAACCTGGCTTTAACCTTCCCCTTATAGAGGAGGTTGAATTGTGAGCAACAAATAAAATGCTGTGTGAACAGTGGGTACATCAAGGACATCATTGATAGGTGAAGATAACCTGGCATTCCCGTCACATGTAAAGGCTAAAGAGATTGTTACCAAAATCTTCCAGCACAAAATACAAGACACAAATATTTCACATGGTAGGAGTGCTGGGGCGCCAGGCAATTGTGCAGCAAGATGTGGCCAAACAAGTGTTACGGCATAGGGAAAGCAGCTGGTGGTGGGAAAACAATATCACAAGCAAATTGTCTATAGTTTCTTTCCTGAACTATTTTACATGCATTTGATTTTTTTGAGGTATGCTTCCATATTTCCATGTATCCCACACCACTTCTCATCTCTTGCTATCTTGACACTTATTTTCCCTCCCACATTTTGCTCAGTTGCGTTAAGTAGTTTGTTTTATCCTAATTTTGGCCGATTCCTACACGACTCAGTTACTCACAACGTTAATCTGAACTTCTCGGTTGGTATACTGGTGGATTTATTTCGTGATCAGTTCGGATTCTTTCGGCCTGTCTGCTGAAGCACTAAGAGATTGGACCTGCTAGATTTAGGAAACCCTAATCCTTCTCCAACTCATGATTAAACTCAGTGTCACCCTTATTGATCCAATTCAAATATTAATTATTTAAAACATACTTCGCGAATGGACAGGACAAGTGGAATACATCTCTTAAAGGGACGGTACATTTTCTCAATGAAACCAGGAAGGCCAAGTCGGTAATTATTTTACATCTGATTTTTATTAAAGTTTTTAAACACTAAAAGGTCCCATGTAGTTGCCTTTACGCAACACTATCTGAGCCAAATCCAAAAATGCAAAGCAGTGTTTCACATGGAGCAGCTGCACTGGTCAAACTGAACACGGTGGGCTGGAGGAGGGAATGGGAGAAGCTGACGCTGTCTTATTGGCCTGGAGATGGGAATGGGATTTGACAGGCGGAGTCAGCGAGGCTATTTGAAAATCGTCGATTACGCAAACAGCTGATCAAAATAAATCTGGAGACAGTTTCCTTGTTCAGAAGATCGTGTTGGGATTAGAGTCATTTTGGGGGTAGAAATCTTCCCTTTCGTCAACAGAACGGTTTAAAAGGTAACCTTTCTTCTGATAACTTTCTAGACAGCTTGTTTTTATTAGCAAGTGCGTTTTTTAAACTGCAATTATTTATATGCATGGGTTACAGCTTTCCATATGTAAATTACATTGTAAAGCGATGAATTGGTTATTTTGTCCTGAAAATGTTTACTAAGTGCTGTTTATTTGTAGCATGTGATTGTTCTCTCAGAATCGAGTTTTCCATTGATGTTTACTTTGGGACGCCTTACTGATGTCTGTGTGAGCATATTCAGACACATCTTAAAGTTTGCGTGACAGTTTGGAAATAGTTACCGAGAACGTCACGTAGCTATTTGGGAGATTACGATAGACTTTCCAAGTTGTGCTTTACAAAGATAAAGGTCACGTAATACGTAAAAGTCTGGATCAACTAATGGTGTCTGGTTTTTGCCCTTTTTTTTATGAAACCGGATCCAGTGCGAGGTTTGCAGCTTGATAAAAGTCGGGCAAACATGTTTCTTTACTGCTAATTGCTATTTAAATATACATAGTGACCTGTTCGACGCCGATTCCACCAATTCAAGACTACTACAGTGATCTTCATTATTGCAAAAACTAGTTTAATGCTTTCCTGGAAAACCTGTTGGATTTTGTAACATTTGTCAACTTTATCAAATGAAGCTTTAGTTTATTTGGTTAAACCAAAAATGCTTGCATATACTATCAATCTTTTTTAAAAAAAAGACTAGTCTGTTGTAATGAGGAATCTCTTCAACTAATTAGATTTACGGAGGTAATCCTCATAATCAATCACGCCCCAGAGTAATGCTCAGAGACTACTGTTTCTTCAATCAATCAGATACTGGAACCATCTCTGTATTGCCGATTCTAATTGGTTGATTGTTGCGTCTAAACCAATTGCAAAAACAATCCGCACTTTAAGGCCATCTATGAGGGTTCCTCGCCTACAATTTGGGATATATGTTTACAAACCAGTAATTATGAAATAAATCACAAGCTTGCCCATAAACATTCCTCCAAAGGCTTATTTCCCCCCTCAACAAATGTTACCGGCGAGACCTCTGAACTGATTCTCATTTTTGTGGAGGCACAATGTGCTGCCTTCACTGTAAACAAAATATATGTACATAGAAGCCCATCTCTGCCTCTAACGTGAAATATTACATTTCCCAAGAGCCGCCTTGTGGCTGGGCTCTCCAGTATATGTACAAATATGTGTTTCCTTCATATAACCACCAGTAGCCCTGACATGTATAATGCACTTGATCAATATCTCAAACTTTTCAATTGCAGTGTCATGGCCTGTACACCTAATCTCTGACTCCCTTGCAGGTTTATAGCTCCCAAGCTCTGGCAAACTTTTCAAAGCTACAAAAGCTGTAAGGAAAGGCAGTGAAAGCAGAGTCTTTGAATATTTTAAGACAGATCCTTGATGAGCAAGAGGGTTGAAAAGTTATCAGGAGTAGGTGGGAATGTGGAGTTGAGGTTACCTTCAGATCAGCCATGATCTCATTGAACAGTGGAGCAGGCTCAAGGGGCCAATGGTCTACTCCCGCTCCTAATTCGTATGTTCATATGAAAGTTTCCACATCCTCCCCTTCAAACTTTGGGAAAAATCAGGAATACTTTAAGAAATTAAAATTTCTCTCTGGGTGAACAGTATTTAAATTACCACTGGGAAATCAGGTTCTCTCTCTCTGCTGCAATCTGTCTTAGTTCCCAATCTTTCTGAGCTTGTAATTCCTTTTCAAGCTTTTCGAGCTGGAAAGCATATTCATCCCTCCCTTGGGTTTCTCTCCTGGAATTCCCTTTCACTCTCTGTTTCCCTTGCATGAAACAAATTCTAGCCGCCTCTCTTCTAGGTGAATTTTGGCTAAGGTAACCTAGTCTATTTTCAAGTTCTGTTCTGAATCTGGAATGAAGCCAAATGCTTGGACAGCATCTTTAGTACATCGGGTCTCCATGCTTTATGGCGTATATTGAGTTCTAACTGCTCAGCTCTGACCTTTAGCTGTTCCATGTTTAGGGATGCTAATTTTTTTTCCAAATTTTCACATTGAAAGTAGCTATTTTATTTTGTGTTGTTAGCACTCATGAAGCTTACTGCAGTAATCCCTTTTGGCATGTAACTTTTCCCTTCTACTTCCAATTCCTTTAAAGTCAGATTTAGCTTGTTTACAATGGATTTTTACCCCAACTGCAGCATCCAATTTGTCACAGCAAAATTTATGTTTTCTTATTGTCCATGATCAATGTGAGGTATGTGTATTTTCTTACCTTCAGAGTGATCGTCCCAACTTCAACAACTCTTAACAGCAAGGCTTTTTAGAGTTTTATAATGAAGGTCATTTATTATACTACATTTGTCTCAGAGATTTAAAAACACGACATCACGCTCAATTGACTTGCATGCACCATCATACTCTCAAAGGTTAAATACAGAGGAAGGGAAAAAATATGATTACTATGTATAATTGTCTCAGACTCTCTTACATGGCAGGCCTGTGGTTTCTTAGATGAGTTGATGCTTTTCATTGAAGAAAAGGCCTTTGTAAGCAAAACTTTCTTAGTGAGCTGTACTCTTGTAGTTGAATTTCCAGGAGAATGGTTCTCAGCTCAAGTTGGAACATGTTGGGGAGAGTCTGTCTCCCACTGTTTGTTACCTTGGCTTGGCTGGTTTGATGGCTTCCTGATGGTGTCTCTGTCTCTGCAGAGCTGATTCTTGCTGTTTTAAAAGCAACAAACATGATTGTCTCACCCATGTGACCTGTTACAAGTCCAAAGTCCTTTTCCAAGGTGGCTGGTCAGATCAATAAACATCCTGTGTTGTCATTTGACACTTTGAAATTTCCGCTACCATAGTAAAATGGGAGGGCGATGCTGACCTATTCACATTCGTCTAACACACATTGAGTTTTGATGTGTCTTTGTCCATGGTGAAACAGTCAGCTGGAATAGTAAGGGCTGTGTGAATTTACCAGATGGCTGTGAATGTCCATATTTAATGAGTCGCAGGACTGGCTGGAGTTGATACTGCCTAAAGTCACATGGCTTGCAGCAGCCATTTGAACAGTTTCTTTTGTTCAAAATTTTGAAGTATTGTCTGAGAAGTTCATGATATACTGAAGCATGACAATATAATGCACTTGGAAGGTCTGCTCCAATTACTGGTGCTTAGCTTAAGCTATGTTCACTAGTTTGGGAGGTGCACAGAAGAGCAGGATGGACATACCCCATATTCTTTAATACCTTTGACTCAATAATAATCTCAGATTAAAATTAACAATTGTTATAGCATCAATTGCTATTTGCGAATGACCGTTCACCACTTCTTGCGTGAAGAAGTGTTTCCTAATTTTGGTCCTGAAAGATCGTCTTCTAATTTTTAGACACTGTCCCTAGTCTTATACTCCCTATCTATTCTTCTTTACTATCTTAAACTTTGATCAACTCACCCCTTAAAGAACATAAGAACTAGGAGAGGAGTAGGCAATTCAGCCCCTCGAGCCTGCCCTGCCATTCAATACGATCATGACTGATCTAATTTCAGCCTCAACTCCAATTTCCTGCCCTCTCCCCATAACTTTTCAACCCGTTATTAATTAAAAATCTGTCTATCTCAAATTTATTCAGCGTCCCAGCATCCACTGCACTCTGAGGTAGTGAATTCCACAGATTCACGACCCTTTGAGAAAAATAATTCCTCCTCATCTCTGATTTAAATCTACCACCCCTTAGCCTAAAACTATGGCCTTTTGTTCTAGAATGCCCCACAAGAGGAAACATCCGCTACACGTCTACTTTGTCTATTCCCTTTAGCATCTTATGTACCTCAATTAGATCTCCTCTCATCCTTCTAAATTTTAGTGAGTATAGGCCTAAACTGCTCAGTCTCTCCTCAAGACAAGCCCAACATCTCTGGAATCAATCAAGTGAACCTCCTCTGAACCGCCTCCAATGCAACTACGTCCTTCCTCAAGTAAGGGGACCAAAACTCTGCACAGTACTCCAGGTGCGGTCTCACCAATGCCTTGTACAGTTGCAACAACATTCCCTATTTTTATACTCTCTCTTCCTTTAGCAACAAATGCCAAAATTCCATTTGCCTTCCTTATTACCTGCTGCACCTGCAAACTAGCTTTCAGCAATTCATGCATGAGGACATCCAGATCCCTCTGCACTGAAGCATTCTGAAGTTTCTCTCCATTTAAATAATAAGTCACCTTTTTATTCTTCTGACAAAAATGGACAACCTCACACTTATCGACTCTAAACTCCATCTGCCAAACTTTGGTCCATTCACCTAACCTGTTCATATCCATTTATAAATTTCTTATTTCTTCATTGCAACTTACTTTCCCACCTATTTTGGTGTCATCTGAAAATTTAGCTATAGTACCTTCTATCCCTGAATCCAAGTCATTAATATAGATTGTAAATAGCTGGGGCCCAAGGACCAAACCCTGTGACACCCCAATAGTTACAACTTTCCATCCAGAAAGAGACCCATTTAACCATCTAAATTTCAGGGAATGTGACCCTAATTTCTGTAATCACTTGTAATTTAACCCTTAGAGCCCAGGTATGCTAGTAAACAATTGCTGCATTCCCTCAAGTCAGTATATTCTCCTTTTAGGTGTGGTGTCCAAAACAGGTATGGTTTAACCAGGACTTTGTATAGCCTAAGCATGACTTCTACCATTTGTATTCTATTCCTTGAAAGGGAGACAAAGTTGAAGTCAATATGACATAATGGGTGATAAGCAGAGATACCGTTACATGGAGAAAGATGCAATTTAGAGAGAATTCACAATGATCCAAAATTCCCTCAACACTTGTCTATTTGTCAATTTTTTTGTAAAAATAACCTAGAAAATCTGTGATCCAAATCCTTAACTGAACCACATGTTATTGGGCACAGACAACTAACTGCATGCTAAAGTCTTTAATAATAGAAATTATGCTGTCACATACTGTTCTTGGAAGATTGTAAAATACACAGAGCAGTAGATGGTTCCCCTGCTGTTTATGTACAATCCCTTTTTTGTACTGGAGGCATATGCAAGTCCAAACTGGGTTACAATTCACACCTGAATCTACTTCTATTACTCCTGTATTAAAACCCTACAATATTTTCCCCATTTATATTATATAGTCCTCTCTTCAAGTTGCTGATTGAAACATCTTGTTTTATGCAAAGGTCACTAAATCTCACTCTTTTGGATAGTACCCTTTATTCTGCATCACTGCCTTAAGTACAGTGAGTTGAAATTGATGCAAAGTGATGTAATTTAAAACAAACAAAAACTGACATGCAATAAGGAATCCTACTACTTCCTGCTTCAATTCTAAGGTAAGCAATCTAAATTAAGTTAAGAAAATGAGTTTATACAACTGCAGAAATAGCTGACTTGACTCATAGGATGCAGGCATATTTACATAGGTTATCAGTAATTGCAAACAGTCTCCTGGCTCCAAAGGATCACTGTTCTCTTTGGACTAATTTGGACTTTGAACTCTGGTAAGTGGTCAGCCAATCACAGCAGAAAGTGGCAGAAATAGTACAATAACAATCTCTCGTTCACATGCAAGTTTATAAATAGTGCAATGACCGGAACATTATGTGACTGAGTGCCAGATGCACTGTTTTTATGTTTAAATACGTGCACAATATTCTTTGTTTCTGTTTACATCTTGTTTTTAAATTAAAACATTTTCTTGATGTTTCACTAGATTAGCATACTTTGTTGATCTTCCTGGTAAGTGTTCAAATCCACTTTAAACCTACAGGAAGATATGTCAGTAAAGAAGACAAAAAAGTCAAAAGAGCTCCTCCAATGATGGTGCAGTGGGTAAATAAACTGCCTGATCTAATCTTAGCCACTGCAATATTATAATTGATTTTTTAGGTTCATGAAAAGGAAGAATCGGCCAGAATTCCCATTTCTGAACACTACCGTATGGTCATTGTTGGTTCTGAACATTATCCTGTGGTCATTGTTGGAACAGTTAAACATGGTTGTTGGGTTGGCCTTAATTGTGATGCTGATGCTCACTATCCGTGAACCTGAAGGTGATGGCATACCTTGCACCTGCTGCCCGTACCTTCTGGGTGATGGAAGTTGTGGGTTACAGAAGTGCTGCTGAAGAAGCTTTGTAGTGCTTTTTGTAGATGAAGATTTCCTCAGGATTTAGGATCATGGTGGCAGAAATCTCATCCCCTGAGAACAACCTGCCAGTCGGAGGTGAGCATCTCTCTATTGCCCATCAGCGCTACTGGGAGTAGTGGCTGCTGCTGGTAATGCACCCACCAGAGGCCTAGAATGGATGAGGGTCATGGGGAGGAGGCCGCTGGCAAGGTGGGGAAAGGGGGGCGGGGTCAGTTGCAAGGGAAGGGGGTAGCTGGCAGGGGGCATGAACCTTCATGTGTCTCGATTGGGCACCAAGTGCCTTTGAAAGAGGGACTCCCCTTGGAGGCCACTGTCAAATCTGACAGGGTTTCCTGGGTGGCCTTCAGAAGGCACAGGAAATCCATGTGAGTTGTGGAGAATCCCTGAGCCACTGCTGAATCCCAGTGGACTCGGGGATAGTGGCTCATTAATGAGTAGAATTAGTCAGCAGGCAGGTTCCCCATGTCACCACTTTCCCGCCACTGACTTAATGGAGGTCAATTTTCTGCTGGCACAATGGCATAGTGGCCTCCCCCATGATTATACCTGGCACGTCCGCTACCTAGCCTGCTCTGGTAGGCTCTATTAAATCCAGCCCCTCATGTAGCCCCATCTCTACAACATTCTCCTGGTTTCTCCTCACTTCAAAGTGAATTGAGGACAAAATAATTTATTTACTGGCACAATCAAATGGATGGCAGATGACCAAATGCTTGGTCAGAGATTTTAAAGGAGCATCTGAAGGAGGAGCGAGAGGTAAAAAGGTAGAGTGACGAGGAGGGAATTGCAGATTGTGCTGAAGCATCGAAGGTACGGTTGTTAATGGTAGAGTTATCAACAAAAAAGCATGTGCAAGAGGCCAGAATTAGAGGAGTGCAATGCTACATGCCCTACCTAACACTATGTTAGAAGTACCATCGCCACAAAGGCAACAGTTTAAGGAAAAGACCCACCATCACCTTCTTAGCATGACTAGGAACAGGCAATAAAAATAAGAGGGTTTCTCTTAATTTTGTTAGATTTTCCAGCAGCAACATCAATACATCTGTATACTTGAGGCTAGGCCACCCAAAACTCTGCTGTCCACGTCCTAAATTGCACTAAGTCTCAATCACCCTGGTGCTCACTGACCTTCATTATTCCCAGTTAAGGCCTCGGATTAAAAAAAAATTCTCAATTATCAAATCCCTCATGGCCTTACCTCTCGCTATCTCTAATCTCCTCCAATTCCACAACCCTCCAAGATATCTGTGCCTCTTGAGCATCCCTATTTTTTTCTTTGATAACTCCACTAATGATTTCCATGCCTTCAACTGGCATAGGCCCTAAGGTCTGGAATTCATTTCTTACCCTCTGAATCTCTCTTTCCTTTTAAGATGCTGCTTCAAACCTACCTCTAGGATAAAGTTTTCAGCTACACTAATATTTGTTTGTGTGGCTCAGTGTCAAATTTTGTTTTGTAGCACTACTGTGTTGCATCTTTTTATCATGTTAATGATGCTATATAAATGCATGCTGTTTGTTTTCCTAACAAGCGCACAATGTATTGGTAGCGAGCCATATTCTGTGTACTAGTGTTTTGAGTTTAGGGCATGGAATCAACTGAGATAGAAGAAAAGGTGGCATAGATGCAAAGGCTGCAAGTGCAATGAACAACGAGCGCCATTCCTTTGTCACCTGAGCAAAATCCAGGCCATCATTTCCACACCACCTTTAATAATTTGCATGTGGGGACAGCATAAGCTTGAGGTGGTGGCATAGTTGCATTGTCACTGGACTAGTATTCCAGAGACCCAGAGTAATGTTCTGGGGACCTGGATTCGAATCCCACCATGGCACATAGTGAACTTTGAATCCAGTTTAAAAAAAAAAAATTTGATAACCACAAAACCATTGCCAATTATTGTAATTAAAAAAAAACCCACCTGGTTCACTAATGTCCTTTAGGGAAAGAAAGCTGCTGTCTTTTCCTGGTCTGGCCTACATGTGACTCCAGACCAACAGCAATGTAGTTGACTCTTATTAGGGATGGGCAATAGCGCAATAGCGGTGCCCACATCCAATGGATAAAAGAAAAAGAAAAAAAGAAAAAAATCAGCATTGTGCAGCCATTTTTTAAAAAAAAATAGGTAGTGAAATTGTAGCCACAGTCAACACAACACACATCACTGCAATTTTTTTCTTGAATGTTCTTCACAGGGCATCAACATAACATCACCCATGCACACCATCAGAAAAGTTTTCATCAATGTGTTTCTGTTGTTGGACAATAATCTAGCTGGTTGTGGCAATATACTCTCTTTTTCATGGCGTGGGTGAATCTGGAAAGGTCACATTTATTGCCTGTTCCTAGTCATCCTAAGAAGGTGATGGTGGGTACTTTCCTTGAACAACTGTCGCCCTCCTCCAGAGGTTAACCTATGTCTTTGACCAAGCATTTGGTCACCTGTCCTAATATCACCTTGTGTAGCTCAGTATCAAAAATTGTTAACGCTCCTGTGAAGCATCTTGGGAGGTTGTACTACATTGAAGGCACTACTATAAATGCAAGGTAGGATATTGATCCAAGGATCTTGATGACTGTTGCTGAAAGCTGCTGCTATGGACATGGCTTCCAAATCATTCATCATGTCTGTGTTAAAAGGCCGCAATATTTTCATATTGTATAATATAGCACTATCACATTGGGTTAAATTCAAATTGTGGTTTAAATTTACCTGTCACTATTGCGAATTATTTGCAAGTTCTAATGCACACACCTAATTTATGAATTACAATATATAATTTTTCTAAAGCCCAGATCACACTTTTTTTTGTATAGGAATACAGGGAACAACACTCCATATTGAAGCTCTGTTGAAACTACATAGCTCAGACCAAGCCTTGCACACATCAAACATGCTTGGAAAACTCACCCGTTTTTTCCTGGGTGAGGTGGATGAAGGAGACAACGAAGAGAACAGTGACATGAACAACGTTCTGTATGAGAATGAGGAAGATGACTGGATTATTGTGACTATCCAAGGTAGGACTTGAATCTTCAGATTCTACCTCTATATCTAGGTGGTTGTGAAAGATTTATAAGTCCAATTTTGGAAATGGTTTGAATTAACTACAATATAATATTTAGCAATAGATGTCAACAAATAATTTTAGTATGCATTAAGTAAATGCATAATTGAATCTTCCACCATCCCTGCCACCACTCAACATTTGCTTTATGTTTATCATTGGTATAAATAACTTTCTGTTGAGAGTGGAGATGCTGTGAAATAAATTCATGAAAATGAATGAAATAGTTGAAGCCCTGTTGTTGTGGTTTGAAATGGGCAGGGTATGAAAATATATGTGGCACTGTTATATTGCATTGAATCAACACCAGTTTGAATACAACTTGAGCTCCTGAATGAACTTTTTACCTTTACCCAGTGGACTAGAATACTTATGCTGGTGCGCCTACAAGATCAAATTTCGGGAGCCCAGACTTTCGGACAAATTAGAAGATTCTGAGATCTTCACTCCAAACTTAAGACTTGTCATCAGTACTGATGGCAAGTTCAGTAGAACAAATATCCTTTATGATTTGGATTGAGCTTCGACTAAGACACGGGGGGGGGGGGGGGGTGGTGAGCCTCCCAGAACCAGATTAAAAATTCTCAACTGAAATCGACTGCTGACTCCAATGTAATATTTTATACAATTGTAATTTTTTTTCTCAACTTTTAATTTTCAATGGATTTGAAATTATCGTGCATAATCTGGCATTTGGATGTACAGTTAGAAAATTATACTATTGTTTCATAGCCCTGTGATTTGGTTCATGTGATATCCATGCAATAGCATGGGCTTTAATTACGCAGAAGCTTTGTGAAACAGCAAAGATTTTCCACAAAACCCAGCACCTTAACTGAAATCAACCTAATCAGCATTTGATCTTTACAATTTAGCCACTTGTCACTTGTCATCAGGTAGCAGTTGAAACTATTGAAATAGCATTATAGAGTAGACCGAAAACTGAGATAATATGGATATAAATTGGTCAGTTGGTGGAGAAGGGTATGTTAATAATAAACAGAGCAGTACTTCTTGTAATCTGACCATGGATTTCTGCTAAAATAATTCACATATTTGTATTCCCACTCCTTTGAATTCCACCAATTCTCCCCTACTGAAGACAAATGCTTGCTAGGTTATGGTTTTATACTTGTTGCCAAAGTTAGCATACATGTATGAAGCAAGGCAGTAAAGGTCAGCGGGATATTTCACTGAATATAGAAGGGTACCAAAGCCATGGTTGATTTGTTATCTTTTCTACACAAGTACACTTGTAATGGGAATTGCTCCCTAACTAACAGGATGCTAGGTCTGTCCTCTGTACCTTCTCTAGTTCCTCAAACCCCAACCAGGCTGAATTCTAAAGTCTTATTCTCACCTTGATCAGACAGACTTTTGGGCTGCTGTTTTTGTATGTTAATGCTTTTTTTTCTGCACTTGTGTTTTTCTTCATCTTTTCCCTCTACTCTACTCTCCTGCAGCCATCATAAGCTCCATTATTCTGCAAATCTCTCCAGTTTTCTGGTTCCTTGCTTTCAAAAGTTTCTTTGAACCCCTTCCCTTTGATTCTCCAACTTTTATTCAGTGTTTTTTACCTTCCCAATGTTTAGCATTTGCTGCTTTTGGTTTTTTTTTTGCTCCGTAAGGAAGAAATCTCAAGCATTTCCATTATGAGCGTGTTAGAAATGAGTATTGTATTCCTACCGAGATTGGCTAGCCCAATAAAGATTGAGAATCCAATCTGAAAACGTATTGTTCTGTTTGACTCAATGTCTTACCCAGATAAGCCATTGGAGGAGCAAAGAATGTGCTTTTTTTTTGACTTGTGTGGGTTTTTTTATATGGAAGACTTCTGATCAATATGATATCCTGTTGACCATTGCATGAACTTGGGGCTTTGTTGCCCATTTATTATTCAGTTAGGGAGGCATGTTGGAACCAGTGGGCCTAAGAACATGATAAGCAGAAATCGGTGGACAAATAGCCCCATTAACGGTACTATCTTCCTTCCATTATTTGGCTTGGCTATTTTAGTGATGTCTTGTTCCATTACAGTCCAACATCCAATGGCAAGGTTGGAAATCGATCCTCCAGAAAACCTACTGATTGAACACCCGAGCATGTCTGTATATACTCTGTGGAATAAGAATGATGACAGTGAAGAAGCTGCTGATTTGGCAGAGAAACTGGAAGGACACAGGTTAGTGGTAGGATATTGGAAAGGATTTAAGTTAAATGCTTCTCCTCCAAAATCATATGTCAGGTTCTTTAAAAATACATCCTTCTAAATGTATGTGATTTGGTGTTTGCAACAGAGCCTGCAAGCTATTTATTGAAGGTGTAAAATTATTTATTTATAGGGCGCTCCTCATAAGTGGACCCGCCTACACCTTGCCTAACAACAAGTTTTAGAATAGTGAAGAGGCAGCTCCTAGCTAGCGTTCTTAACATGCCTGAATATTCTTCATTCCCTCCAGTCTCAAAAATGAGACAATGGGTTAGGTGAGTATTTTGGCCCTACTTATTTAACAGTCCAGAAAGATACTCGTGTTTTTCCCCATTGAAGCATCAGCTACTCCTGAGCAATGTATAGGAGGCAAAAATTCTGAAGTCTATTCCATGTATTGATCAGTCTTTGTTCAACTATGACTATGGCGGGATTTTCTGTACCCACCCGCCTCCGCGATCTTCTGGTCCCGCCGTGAACCAGTGGACTTCAGGCTGGGGTCCCGCCCGCAACCGGGCTGGAAAACGCCGGCCCTGGTCTTAAATTTATTTTTCCTAGCTCACTGTAAACTTGTATTTGTATACATTGCAAGATGACTGAAGCATTTGCCTACGAGCAATTGGCTTGAGTATTAGGGACTGAAATCTTGACCCCTCCTTGTCAGGGTACAATATGCAGCTTGCCAGATACTGTACACACTTAGCCCACTAACCTAAATTAGAGCCACGATAGAAACAGAAAATAGTCCATGTATAGTTGTAAAAAAAAAACAACTCAGGCTTGCGATTGCATAACTTCATTGCTTTTAATTTCAGTCAGCTTTACTTAAATATTGTGTAACAATAAAACTTTGTGCAAACGTTATAACATTTTCCAACACTGAATCTGACTTTCTTTAGTCTCATGAATTTTTCAGTAAATGCACATGTCATGCTGACATGTATTATGAAGTTTTATAAGATGCATAGTAATATCAGTTTTTGGGCTTTGTCACTTGTTGCCATCAGTATTTATATTCTGTTGTTACAAAGACATGAATAATAGTGACTAGCAGCATGATCTTGCTGCAGGCAATTCACCAGATCCTAAAGTTAATGAAAAAATAATTCAGTTGTTGACAATAGCCTGAAATACTTTTGCTCTGGGTGACAAAAGTGACATCTGTTATGGAGCATTGTAATATCTATGACCTTTTTTTAGCTTCAGGCTTTATGAACATAAATGACTGAAACCATGTTGTTTCCTATTATTCCTGTATAATCGGAAGATTTCTCTCTCTCTCTTTCTCTCCCTTCCTTCCTTCCCTTCCCTCCCCACCCCCCTCACTGCCCCACATGAATGCGTTACTAAAACACCAATATGCAAATCTGTTTTTCTCTGATATGGATGTTAATTGAAAATGTCAAAATTTTCTTTCTGGAATTTGACTCTTGAATGATTCCCCACCATCTACACCATTACTAGTATGGGAAGAAAGGTGAACAAAAGAATTTGTCTTGGTGTGTCCATGCCTCATCGATAGTAGCTTATTACCTTCAAGTTTAAAATTGTTTGACTTAACCAAACTACAAATTGTGCTATGAAGCCCCAATCCTTTAAAGTGGAGCTCTGCTTGCCTGGTTCAAGGAGTAAGTAATAAGTCATATACACCAGGAAAGCTGAAGTTTGATTTTTCACATTTGAGTGATCATGCTGGTAACATAGTAGAGGACAGCAACTGAAATAAGAAACCCAGCAAGGAGTCAGCAATGCCAAAAGAAAGAAAGAAAGGAAAAAAAAAAAATGGGGTCCCGATCTGGGGAATTTTGGCGCTGAATGTTCCTGCAGACATTGGGAACCCAAAATTTTCGAGTGCAGGGTCCTGCATTTCAGTATCACACCTGGTGGCTTAATTTTGTGTGAGGCGGTCAATTAGTATGCTGCCTCTGTGTTTACAGCCCAGCTATGTAGGGAAGTCAGGGGCCAAAGGAAGGGCTGACCAGCAGCCCCACTGAGAAAGGTAAGCACTGCTCAGGCACCACAGAGCACCACAAGATGGAATCGCCTATCTAATGGTAGAAATGGCATCCTACAAATAGTGGGTAGAATCATCTCTGATCAGTCCACAAGGGCAGCACCTCTAAATGACTGCATTTGCCTACAGATATGCTGCATAAGACTTTCTGCTCTTTTAAAGGTTGTGCAAACTCCGATAATGTGCTCGACCTCACGCTGCATTTTCACCTCCTGTGGGGAGACTAGCTGCAGACGTAGTGGAGGTCCCATTTATAATATTCTTGGTCTTGTTGTGCTGACATAGAATATTTACAAAATCTGCTGACGTAAGGCAAATGTTAACTTTACTGTGGCTTCATCTTGCCATGAGGCCTATGAGCAAGATCATGAGAGATCCTGTACATGCTATGATGATGTATACTGTGACTCATTAGCATATCAGTTAGAATGCACCCCTTATACTACATCTTCCCCAGTTTCTGACTTCTTCCGTTTTGTTTTTTTTTTACAGGGACAACTGCTGTAGTGGTTTCACTAGTCCACCTGAATGGATCCCCTGCTCCTTTGGAGGAGATTGGGGGTTTGAGTCCTGTGGGTGATCTCTCAAATTCTGCTGAGCAGAAGCAGAATTAATAATAGATAAATCAGGTTCATCAGTCCGGTAGTCATCTGGACTGGCAGATGAATGCAGCATCTCTGGTCTGGTCGATTTGGTAGATGACTGCGTAGGAGGTTGTTTGTGTGGCAACCAGTGCACATCTGTTCTGTCGCACCATACCATTATCTGTTTGGATGAGGTAGGACCATGGATGTGGTGTCTCTTCAACCACTTGTCCACAATGAGTTTGGTCTCTGATCAAAACTGGCTCTCCTGGCTAGAGGTCTGGAAGATTGCATGCTTCGTGACGTTTGTCATAGTTCCACATCTGGCTGAAATGATACTTATCCTCCTCCTCCTCCTCCTTCACTTTGTCCAAGTCATCTGCTTGTACACATGGCATGAGTACATGTGGGAGAGTAGGGAGTTGAATCCTGTCGTTTTTCTATTAGTTCACGAGGTGCTGGACCATTCTGGAGTGGATTGAATGATAGCTCAGAATTACAAGTTGGATGTCGTAGTTCTTCTTTAGCAATGCTTTCAAAGTACATGCTCCTCTTTAGCTTCACCGCTGGCTTGAGGATATTTGGTGAGCTGGTAGTATGAACAAATCCATATGATACCATGAACTCTTCAAAGTATTCATTGACAAATTGAGGTCCATAGTCTGAGATTAAAAGGTCTGGGATTCCATGTTGCAAATATCTCCTTCAGCGATGTAATCACCACTTCAGAAGTGTGGCCCTGCAGTTGCTTGAATTCTATCTATCTGGAGCAGTAGTTTACCATGATCAAAAATATCTTGCCTCTGTTGGAAGAGGTCAATCCCAGGACGTTCCTGTGGTCTTAATGGACAGGAAGATAACATCAATGGTTCTCTTGACTCCTGATGTTGAATAGCAGAAGTAACACAATTTTACATCATCTCTCTTAATGATTTTGAGACACCAGACCACCAAACAGAATATTTTATGGCTTGAGATTTTGTGATGCCCAACTGTCCTTTGTGTAATCGTTGCAATTTACTAAGTCTCAGCTCCTCATATTGACCACTCTCTCATCATAGATGAGTAAATCATCAACTATATTTAGGTGTCCTCTCTGTTCATTGAGAATGGGATTGTGTGGCATGTCTGTAGGCCATCCTTTGGTGCAGTCCTCTCTGACCTGAGCATGTTCTTTATCAGATTTCTGTGCACCTCTGAATTCATTCAGTCACTGAGTTATTGCTGGGAGAGTGTGGTTGTTGTCGATGCAAAGATTTCTACCCCTTTCAACAGGGCCTACATCCCCTTGTTCAGGCCTTTCTGCTGGGAAATGGGACAAGGCACCTGCTGTTTTCCTGCAATATACCCTATCTTTGCAAAACTTCTTCAGCCTCTGTCTGAATCATTGTACTCATGTGGATATTTTTGCTAACTCCCTAGAATTTGACTGTCGCTGAGGATTTGTGGTCCATCTCTATCTTGAAGTGGAGACCAAGTACATAATCTGAAAACTTTTCACAAGTCATGTAGCAGCTAATGCTGCTTACTCTATCACTTGCATATCTCTGTTCAGTCTCTCTCAGTGAATGGGATACATAGTAAACTGGCCTACGCTTTCCATTGACTAAATCTAAGAGTGCAGCTCCCAATCCTGTTTTAAAAAAGAAAACATCTGTAGCAATGATTGTGGGTAGTTCTGAGTCATAGTGAGCTAAAATATCAGGTGACATCATCTGATTTTCTCAGAAGATCTCTGTGCTCCCTTCCAGTACCACGTATTGTCCCATTGTAACAACTGACATCGTGGCTCATTGATGACAGCTAGGTTGGACAAGAACTTTCCAACTTGGTTTACCGCACCCAAGAACCTCTGGAGCTCCATCACCTTTTCAAGGAGCTGGAAACTTCTTGATTGTCAGAGTTGATACACAGAAGACAAGAACATTGGACGCATCCACAATATGTCCAAGGAGCTTGATGATAGACTGTGAGAATTCAAATTTGTTGGGGAGGGTAAGTTCTTCTTCCTGTTGGCATTGTAGCACAGCTCACACTCTAATGTCATGTTCTGTCTGAGTGAATCCATGGATCAGGACATCATCATCATGTGACACGAGTCCTTCTAGGGTACTTGACAATTGTCCTTTGGAAGATTTCTGGTGCTGACGTGATGCCAAAGGGTAATCAGCTGAAACAAAACCACCCAAACTGTATAATGAAGGTTGTGAGCAACTTGGACTCTCATTGATGGTTGCCAAAACCACTGTTTGCATCTTGCTCTGTGAAGACTGAATTCTCTCCCACTTTTGCTAAACTCTCATCCACAGATGACAGGATGAACTTTGCAGTCAACGGCTTTGTTCAGCTGGGTGGGATCTATGGAAAAGTTCTGTTTGGGTTTTGGCACTGGGACCATCCCCCGAGCGACAGCTTATTAGTTCTGCCACAGGTGAAAATCCCTCACTTCAACATAATCAATTTCCTCCTCCTTCTCATCCACTCTTGCCAAAGGTTGTGGGGGGGGGGGGGGTGGGGGGGAGTATTTAATAAATAAAAGATAAATAATTTTTAAAATGGGTAAAAATCGAGGAGAGAGCTCATGGTCTGAAGTTGTTGAGCTCAATGTTAAGTCCAGAAGGCTATAAAGTGCCTAATCGAAAGATGAGGTGCTGTCCCTCCAGTTTGCATTGAGCTTCACTGGAACATTGCAGCAGGCCAAGGACAGACATGTGGGCATGAGAGCAGGATGGTGTTGAAATGGCAAGCAACAGGAAAGTCGGGGTCATGTTTTCAAACTGAGCGAAGGTGTTCCGCAAAGCGGTCACCCAGTCTGTGTTTAGACTCCCCAACGTAGAAGAGACTGCATCGGGAGCAGTGAATGCAGAAGACCAAATTGGAGGAGGTGCAAGTGAAGTGCTACTTCACCTGAAATGAGGGTTTGGGGCCTTGGATAGTGAGGGGGGAGGAGGTACATGGACAGGTGTTGCAGCTTCTGTGATTGCATGGGAAGGGGATGAGGAGTTGGGTGATGGAGGAGTGGACTAGATTGTCACGGATGGAACAGTCCCTATGGAATGCTGATGGGGATGGTGCATTTGGTGATGGCATCATCTGAAGTTGGTGGAAATAGTTCTTTTTTGGCATGGTGGCTGAATAGAACTTTTCTCCAGTGACAGTTCAGCATCAGAAAGGTGCAGCAGTTTCTGTTGTGTCTAGCCTAAAGCCTGCCTTGTTTCCCTCAGCCAGGATATTAGCACCCAGTAGCTTCAGTTTGGTTCCTGGATCATAAGACTACAAGATGCAGGAGCAGGCCATTCGGCCCATCGAGTCTGCTCTGCCATTCAATGAGATCATGGCTGATCTGATAATACTCACTCCACTTTCCTGCCTTTTCCCCATAACCCTTGATTCCCTTACTGGTTAAAAATCTGTCTATCTCAGCCTTGAATATACTTAATGACCTAGCTTCCACAGCCTCTGCAGTAAAGAATTCCACAGATTAACTACCCTCTGAGAGAAGAAACTCCTCCTCATCTCTGTTTTAAATGGGCGCCCCTCATTCTGAGATTATGCCATCTGGTTCTAAACTCTCCCACAAGGGGAAACAACCTCTCAGCATCTACCCTGTCATGCCTCCTAAGAATCTTATGTTTCAATAAGGTCGCCTCTCATTCATCTAAATGCCAATAATTACAGGCCCAACCCACTCAACCTCTCCTCCATAAGAAGATCCCTCCATACCCAGAATCAACCTAGTGAACCTTCTCTGGACTGCCTCCAATGCCAATATATCTTTCCTTAGATAAGGGGACCAAAACTATTCACAGTATTCTAGGTGTGGTCTAACTAGTGCTTTGTATAGTTTTAGCAAGGCTTCCCTATTTTTATACTCCATTCCTTTTGAAATAAAGGCCAACATTCCATTTGCCTTCCCTATTTCCTGCTGAACTTGTAGGCTAGCTTTTTGGGATTCATGCACAAGGACTCCCAAATCCTTCTGTATTGCAGCTTTCTGCAGTCTTTCTCTATTTAAATAATATTCAGCTTCTCTATTCTTCCTGCCAAAGTACATAACCTCATATTTTCCCACATTATTATTCCATCTGCCATTTTTTTGCCCACCCACTTAGCTTGTCTATATCCCTCTGTAGACTTCTTGTGTCATCCTCACCACTTGTCTTCCCACCTATATTTTTATCATCTGCAAATTTGGTGATAGTACATTCACTTCCCTCATCCAAGTCATTAATATATATTGTGAATAATTGAGGTCCCAGCACTGAGCCCTGTGGCACTCCACTAGTTACAGGTTACCATCCTGAAAATGCCCCCCCTTATCCCAACTCTGTCTTCCATTAGTTAGCCAATCCTCTATCCATGTTAATATACTACCCCCAACACCGTGGGCTCTTGTTAAGTAGCTTTACGTATGGTACCTTATTGAACGCCTTTTGGAAATCCAGATCTCTCCAAGGAAAGGCATCTCAATGTCATTGATTTCTTCTTTTTCATGGATCTTGCCACCTTTTTGAAGGCTTTTCTTATTGCTGCTGCGATATAGCCTGACAGTGACCTTCCTTTGGTGGGACAATTTTCGTGCCTTTCTTTTTTTCTTTGTTTCCTGTCACACCAATTTACAGTTAGCTGGGGCTGCTTTTTTTTTTTGTCTCCCCTGTTTTTGTATGGTCACTTCCTCTGCTTCTAAATTTAACATACTCCACTAGTCAGTTGTTTTTGGGATATTGTTTCCCTCTCAACTGTAGTGTTTTTTTTAAATTTTATATTTTCCCCTGACCTCAGCATATCCACTCAGTTGAATTTGCTTTAAGGTTAAATCATATCTCAACTGCAAGTGGTCAGACAATGCTTCATCCATGACTCCGGACAACAATTCTGTCCCTGATTAATTAATCGTTTAAGCTTTTTTAATATTAATTTATGGGATGTGGGCGTCATTGGTTAGCCAGCATTTATTGCACATCCCTAATTGCCCTTGAGAAGGTGGTGGTGAGTGGCCTTGAACCGCTGCAGCCCATGTGGTGTAGGTACACCCACAGTGTTGGTTAAGGAAGGAGCACCAGGATTTTGACACAGTGACAGTGAAGGGACGGCGATATTAATTCCAAGTCAAAGTCAGGATGCTGGGAGGCTTGGAGGGGAACTTCCAGGTGGTGGTGTTCCCATGTATCTGCTGCCCTTGTCCTTCTAGATGGTAGCGGTCATGGGTTTGGAAGGTGCTGTCTAAGGAGCCTTGGTGGGTTTCTGCAGTACATCTTGTAGATGATACACACTGCTGCCACTGTTCGTCTGTGACAGAGGGAGTGAATGTTTGTGGAAGGGATGCCAATCAAGCGGGCTGCTTTGTTCTGGGTGGTGTCAAGCTTCTGAATGTTGTTGGAGCTGCATTCATTCAGGCAAGTGGAGAGCATTCCATCACACTCCTGACTTGTGTCTTGTAAATGGTGGACAGGCTTTGGGGAATCAGGAGGTGAGTTACTCACTGTAGGATCCTTAGCCTCTGACCTGCTCGTGTAGCCATGGTATTTATATGACTAGTCCAGCTCAGTTTCTGGTCAATAGTAACCCCCAGGATGTTGTTCGTGGGGAGATTCTGTGATGGTAATGCCATTGAATGTCAAGGGGCAATGGCTAGATTCTCTCTTTTTGGAGATGGTCATTGTCCGGCACTTGTGTGGTGCAAATGTTACTTGTCAGCCCAAGCTGGGATATTGTCCAGATCTTGCTGCATTTGAACATGGACTACTTCAGTCTCTGAGGAGTTATGAATGGTGCTGAGCATTGTGCAATCATCCGCGAACATCCCCCACTTCTGACCTTATGATGGAAGGAATACCATTAATGGGCCTGGGACACTACCCTGAGGAACTCTTGCAGTGATTTCCTGGAACTGAGATGACTGACCTCCAACAGCCTTTGTTGCTAGGTATGACTTCAACCAGCAGAGAGTTTTGCCCCTGATTCCCATTGACTCCAGTTTTGCTAGGGCTCCTTAATGCCACACTCAGTCAAATGCTGCCTTGATGTCAAGGGCATCTCACCTCATCTCTGGAGTTCAGCTCTTGTGTCCACATTTAAACCAAGGCTGTAATGAGGTCAGAACCGGAGTGAGCCTGGCGAAACCCAAACTGAGCATCAGTGAGCAGGTTATTGCTAAGCAAGTTCTGCTTGATAGCACTGTTGATGACCCCTTCCATCACTTCACTAATGATCGGGAGTAGATAGATGGGCTGGTAATTGTCCAGGTTGGATTTAACCTGCTTTTTGTGTACAGGGCATACCTGGGCAATTTTCCAATTAGCCGTGCAGATGCCAATGTTGTAGCTGTACTGGAACATCTCGTCTAGGGGTGCAACAAGTTCTGGAGCATAAGTCTTCAGTAATATTGTCAGGGCCCAAAGCCTTTACAGTATCCAGCACCTTCAGCCATTTCTTGATCTCATGTGGAGTGAATGGAATTGGCTGAAGACTGGCATTTATATTGCTGGGGCCTCCGGAGGAGGCCAAGATAGATCATCCACTCGGTGCTTCTGGCTGAAAATTGCTGTGAATGCTTCAGCCTTATCTTTTGCACCGATGTGCTGGGCTGCTCTATCATTGAGGATGGGGATATTTGTGAATCCTCCTCCTTCAGTGAGTTGTTTAATTGTTGTCCACCATTAACCATTGGATGTGGCAGGACAGCGAGCTTGGATCTGATCTGTTGGCTGTGGGATCACTTAGCTCTGTCTATCACTTGCTGCTTATGCTGTTTGGCATGCAAGTAATGCTCTGTTGCAGCGTCACCACGTTGACACCTCGTTTTTAGCTATACCTGGTGCTGCTCTTGGCATGCACTCACATGCCCTCCTGCCATATTCACAGTTCTCTGCAAGTCTATAGATCGCTGATAAACGTATCAATACTTCCCCTTGTCTTGGGTACACTTGTTAAATTTGACTCACTCTACAATGTTATTCTTTTGCAGATTGAAGTAGGCATGGAGTGCTTTTATGTTCATCATACGTGGCTTTTTATTTGTCGATCCCTTGTCTGACTAGGATGCCGCTTGCACAGCCTCCCATCTCACACAATAGCATACTGATCTGTTCGCAGTGACGCCCAATGTGGTGTGAAACCTGGCAAATCTTTGGCACCAATCCAGCTACGCTTCTACCTGATTTGAAACCTGCTTGAAAGTAATGGCAGAGACTTTTCCATTGTTCTTTTACTCGTTGCCGCCAGATAATGTTCTTGGTCTTGTTGCTGACAGAATATTTAGAGTTTGCTGAAGTAAGGAAAACGTTAACTATTGAGAAACATCTAAGTGGTTTCACCTTGACATGAGGTCTGCAAGAGAGAACAAGATCATGAGACAAATACGTGATGATGCATACTGTGTCTCACTAGCATATCATACAGTTAGAATTAACCCCTTGTATTACACCATTCATCTCGGGCAAACTGCCATTACGCTATGAAAATGCTGACCACTTGGTCCCTCAATGGCCTTAATTGGCAACCTTCCATTTCTGGGAAGGTTGCCTTGTGTGCATCCAGCTCTCCCTTGGAGGAGAGGGGGAGAAAGTAGTTGGAAATTAGACTTCGTCAGACAGCCTGGGCTCTGGCTCTTTCATTTTTTTATTTTCCAAGGGATTTCCCAGCCCGCCTGCCTCCAAGCATGTGGGAAAATTTCCACACCCCTTAGTATCAGCAATGCTGCTTGTTTTTTCTATTTCAGTTTTCTTTTAGAAACTTTTATAGCTAGCATTGCGTACTTAAAAGTTATCACCCAAGTCTCAGTCCCCGTCCAAACTGATGTGGCCTGTATGCTTTTTGCAGAATGTGGGCAGTGCTGAACTGGTAACCAGCAACTTGGCTTAAAGTTGAAGAAACAAATAAGTTTGCCTGTTTTGTGACATTTCTAGGCACTGCACACCATTATCAGTAAGTGGACTGAGTTTTAGGCCACTACTACAGGGAGTATGTAGGATTTCATTGGCCAATAAAATTGAGCCTATATAGGTTGTGATTGGGCAAAACATTTTTTAACCAAATGGATTTTTTTTTAATAAAAGAGACTCTTCACATCCAGCTGGTAAGTTGACTCAGTAATAAGTGAATGCCACTCAACAATATAATTATTCAGTGAAGAACATAAGTAATTCAAATTCCAAATGAAATATTCTGGCTAACAAACATGGTAAAATCATGTTTACAGACAGCTTAAAAAAAATAATTCTAGCCAATATAAGAGAGGTTATTTTTGTGCATGTTTTGCCAAGGACAATGTAGAGCCAATACAGGTGCAAAATATAGATCAGATTTGACCTCCCTAAATGATGGTATAGATGCAAGGGGCTGAATGATCTACTTCTGTTCCTAACATCAAGAAACATTGGAACAAATTTTAAGTCATTTTGTTGCAAGCGATGCATTTTTGAAAACTTTTAGTAAAAAAGAAAATAGAGAGAGGGGATTGGAAGGGATGGAAATATTGAATAGGAATTTCCCAAAGGAAGTGTGAAATACACAATTTCCCAATGTGCTACATGAGAAATCCATATGCTAACACTATGTGTGGTTGGAGGGGAATTCCTTGAAAGAATATGAATGCAATATTTAAGCTTATTAAAATGTTCTCTTGTATAAATGAGCATCTATTACAGAGCTAAAAGACCTGATGAAATGTTTCATTTGTTTAAAGACAAAACAGTTGTTTCCATTCCATCACTAACTTTGGATTCATATAAAGTTTTGGAGGATATGTGAGAAGTGTACTAATATTAAACTAGCTTTAGAAGTCAAAACAATTAAGGGGTTGGGTGCATTGGAGAGAAAAATGTATCAACACTACATGTTACTTTTTAGAGGTGTTAATATAGTTTTACTGTACCTTGTTCTACTTTAGTCAGAATTTATAATCTGAAACCTGCTGAGTTAAGTTCTCTCCATTCTGTTTAGGGTTGTTCCAGTTGCTCATTATATCCCTCTAAGAATGTCCACCTTGATTGGAAATGGTGATGTGATACGTGCCAATCACATGCGTTTCATGCAGCGTGCCAAATTACACGTTGAGCGAAGAAAGCTAAGCCGGAATCAACTTTTGAGGCAAAATAGAGCCTGGAAACGACATTCTACTAAAGAGAGAAGCTCCAGACACTTCAAACAACCCCACCAGCGCATTTCCAGATATTCGAAGCAATAAGGAGACCTCTGTTTGTTTGGTTTGGATGGCAAACTTCAAGGGTTAAAATTTTGAGGAATCGGGAGAATCCCAACAGGAATTTTACCCCTGAGTGTTTGCATCTTGCGTATCTAAAGGGCTTATTTTCCTGTGCCTCCACCCACCCCCCCACCGAATGTTCAACTTCCTACAGATAGATTGATTTACTATTTTGCTGGCTCTCTGCCCTTTTAAAACTGCCAAGGGACTTTTGAGGTTTTCCTTGGGGCCATAAAGCTGGACTTGAGGAGGAGGGGCTTTTACCCCATTATTCTGTTTTCAATACTTGCTGGGTGCCTGAGCTCAGGGCACCTAGAAAGGATGAGGCTATAAGCTGCTCTGGGAATCCCCAGTGACCAGATGGGCCAGGGGGCAGCCTAATAGATGACAAGTAAGCCTCCAGAATTGATGTTTGCCCATCACCTGGTATCCTGTTCTATTCTGGCTGCTGATCTCACATCAACATCCAGAAAGTCCCAAATTCATGGAACAGGCTCGCAGCTACACCTGATTTTCATGGGCCTCTTGCTGTTAATTGGCTCTGATATGGGCAGACCTGTGCTGCATTGTCCTTGAGCCATGTAAATAGGCCATGGTGAAAAATCCCAGGATGGACCAGAGCAGGGCATTTAGGGTGCAGTGCTCCTGTCTAGCACCAGGGCCAAGACGGGTCAAGAAAATAAGCCCTCAATAGTTTTATATTGGATCGTGGAAACCGTCACAGCTTATTTAGTTTCTTTTCACTGTAAAGTGACATTATTCAGAGTCCACATTAGGGCTACAGTATCTGTATTGAACAGTGTTATTACTGTTGCTAATAAGTAAATTACCTTGTATTATTGAATGTTTACTTGTTATTACAAATTATTACTGATTTGACTTGGCATTATATAGAGCTTTGAAAATTTGTGACCTCATTTTAAAAAAAAACCTGGATGCCAATCTATTAGAGGTCTTAATTGTAGCAAATGAAAGAATTTGCATTTATGTAGTACTTTTTCATAACCTCAGGTTATCTCAAAATTATTTCACAGCCAATTAAGTACTTTTGAATTTGTTGCTGTAGTAATGCAGGAAATTTGGCAGCTACATTGCACACATCAAGGTCCCATAAACGGCGTAAACAAGAATATTAGGCACACTAAATGGGGAACCCTCTGCTTTGTTCAAATAATGCCATAGGAACCTTTTATGTCCACCAGGAAAGGCAACTGGGGCCTCAGTTTAATATCTTTTTCAAAAGATGACGCCTTCAACAGAGTATCATCTCCGGCCCTTTGGAATGGGATTGAATTCATGATTTCTGACTGACTGACATTACCTCTGAGACAAAGGTGAAATTCTCCAAAAGTCTCTCTCTGCTCCCCCGTTAAACACTCCCAGGCCAGATGCAACACAAGTTGCATACAAAATAAAACTCCCTCTACATTGTCATAAGATTATAAGAGTAGCTTACCATCTAGAAACTTGAAAGTGTTGCTAACTCATTTTCATGCTATTGTGCTTATCCATTCCCTGTATTGCAGGAAAATGTAGAAGTATGGCTTTACACAGACCAAGATAATGACTTGAAAATAGATTTGCATTAGTATCTGGAAATCCTGGTGGATGGCAACTTTAGCCTGACCACAGACCTTCAAGACCAAAAGCCATTATGATTTTCCTTTATCTTTCATGACAAAGGGTGGGATTTTCCACCTGCCGCCAGGGTCGTCTGGTCCCACTGAAGGTCATTGGACCTTAGGCTGGGCCGCCAAATCTCCCGTGGTAGGTCCTGCCATGACGGGGCTGGAAAATCCTGGCCAAATTTGCAGTGTGGCTTGTAAGCATGCTGCCCTCCTTTATTTAAATGCAGTGAGACAGTTTAGGGTCACATGGGAGGGAAATTAGAGTGGTTATTTTTGACTTGTGGCATGTCTTGGAATAATTTTCCTTCATAGTTCAGAATTTGTGGCCATGTAATGGAAGCACTTTCAATGGGCCATGTTCAAGATCCAGAACCAAACTCAGAGCTAGGTTTCTGTCAAAAAGTGAAGTTTCTGCAGACGCAGGATTCGGACCCGCATTGACCTGTTAACTTCTATGGAGTCAGCCTCAAGGTGAACAAACAACTTTGCCAAAACCCTTCACATGGGCTTCTAGAGCTGTCATGCAATCTGCCTTTTGAGAGCCTTCTAGATGTCAAAGACACATGTCAGTTACATGTGTAGCTGCCGGAAAGCAGCATTATCTAAAATACCTCATTACCTGGAGGTTGCATGCGATTAAAACGTTATTTATGTATTTGGAGCTCTTCCATGATTTGGTGAGAGGCAAGCAGCTGTAGTTGAAACTTAACTGGTGAAACAACTGCTCATTGGGATATGGTGTGCACCAATGCTTTGGTCAAGAAGAAAGTGGCAATGTACTCTCATTGCAGGTTGTGCTGTTCACTTTACCATGTGTGAAAAGTCCCTGGCACCTGTGACCCACCTACCAAAAACTCAAATCTGTGCTTGTCAGTTGCATGACCAATCCAATACCTGAACCAGGCAATTACTGTTGAACATTGGCCAGGTAACTTGGCTCACTAATCAAATGTGAAGGGATAGACCTGTCACTGGAGGTTGGGATTTCACCCATTTGGTTCCAGATAAACCTGAAATCGAGTACCTAATGAGCAGGGTAGTCCTAGCTGGACAAGTGGGAGAAAGTTTCCCAGCATTCTTTACTGGCAGGCTGTATATTTTTATCTGGTTAGACTCTAGCAGTACCTCTGCATACTGAGATATTACCAAGTTTTGACTTGGGCAAGTTCATTGTTTTCTATGGGAAGAGGGTAGGCACTTGACATTGAATGAATTTATAGATTTCTAAGTAAATGAATTTGGAATCTCTTAATAATAGCAGAGGATTTCTGCATGTGTTGAACCTGACAAAATATTAATTTAAAGTTACATCACCCTATACCTTATTTATTTTCCTAGGGCCATTGTTATAATAAAAGTAACTCTGGCAAAAACAAAAATGAGGAACAGATATTTTAACCTTACGTTGGTGATAATTTGACGATTATTTCCTGGTGCCAGTTCATGATGATCATGCAGTGTGCCCATAGTTTTTAATGTTCTGGCAGTGGGTGAGCTTATTCAACACTGACATTTACTGGAAAATATCCCCCGATATGTTCATTTCTTTTTGTATTAAGTTTCAAAAGCAGGAATGCCCCATTCTATTTACAAATGGCACAGACCAACAATAATTGGATTCAAAGGAGAATGATATCAGAAATTATATCAGGATTTGATAGATTCCACTTGGGAGTATGCTTCTCTTAGCAGGTAATCATCTTTCATGAAATCAAGTGTACAGGACTGGTGCCTTTAATAGCAATTCTGCATGACTTCTTCACAGTTGTGACCACTCACCCCAAATGAGATGCTGTACCACACGAATCCCACAATAGCAGATTTTCTGGCTTAAAAACATTACTAGACTGATGACAGTTTATCTATTAAATGTTTAAAAATTCCTGCATTTAGTAAACCTTTTGAAATGTGTAACTGATATTGTGATAGCACTTTTTCTACTCTTACCAGATGAGAACTAGGACAGAACTTAAGGAAGTTGCTGATTACACATTGAAATAATTCTCATTCATACAAAGAACCCTTGATCTATATTGTCAAATTGATCTTATACAAGGAAGCATGTTATGGTTTTAATGCAGTAGAATATGTGTACTGTTTTCCAAGTTTGTTTAATTTTTGTGTGAAATTTTTCACCGATCTGAGTAATATAAAAGTATTGATAAATTGTTAATAGTGACCAGGTATTTGGGATTAAAGCCCAGTAGTTCAGATAAGGGCATCCACTTAAAATTTAACTCTTTCTCTCTCCAAAATGCTGTGTGTTTCCAGCACTTCCTGCTTTTATTTGGTATTAAAAGGCAGTTAATGTTAGGAATTTTGGGATGAGGTTTCTTCTGGTTGCTATGTATAAGTAACTTTGCAATAATGGGAACACACAAAAAAGGCTGTGATTTCCTGCAAAATTCTCCAAGCATTCTTTTGGAATGAGTATCTGATTTCATTAGTAATAATGGGCAAAAGAAATCTTTCATGATTGGTGTGTGTTAAAACAGAATAACCAAAGGATGCCTCGCCCTTTAGTGTTGGAACCCTGCTCTTGAGTATTCTCTCACTTTTACATTGTTATTTTGTTATAACACATTGTTATATGCTAACTCTTCACTTTAACCTTCAATGACCATGACATTTTTGCATGTATAACTAGACATATAGGTGGTATTTAATCAGCACGATGGGGGTTTCGCCCACTAGTTGGAGAACCAGCAGGGAACTCTTGTCAATTTCATGGAGTAGGCCCTATGATATTCAGTGCCCTTCAAACACTTAAGGGGCCAACGTCAGGCCTTCCCTGGGATTTAGGACCCCAGTGGCCAAGAGCTACTGCCCAATTAGAAGCCAATAGCTCCTCAATTGCTGTCAGTGCCACCGGGAGTGTTGGGAGCAGCTGCTGGCAATGCACCCACCAGAGGCCTAGGATCACCAAGTGACCCCAAGGAAAAGGTGAGGGCAGTAAGAGGGTCATGGGAAGAGTGAGCCGGGGATCAGAGGCAAAGACAGTTCTCAGCACCCTCCCCAATGCCAGATATCTCAGCCTGATAAGGACCAGGAGGCCACTGGGTTCGGCCTTCAGATGGGGTGCAGGAAAGCCATTTAATCCCTCCGCCACCAATAGATTTTGGTGGTCTTGGGGGATAATGGGTGTCAATTGGCTCATTAAAGAGCCTAATTGACATCTCAGCAACTGGGAATTCTATGTCTGCCCTCTGACTTAATCGAGGGAGGTTTGCTGCTGCCAGGAGACTGACATGGGGCCTCTCCTGCGAGTAAGTGGCCCAGGCGTAATGGTTCCTGCCACAAAGGGCTGGATTAAATTCCACCCATTGCCTATAAATACTTCTGAACTTTTTCAGGGTATTTAAAATTACTTGAATGTTCTGGTCTAAAGATTAAAAACACAAGTTCTGTAGTACACAAAATATATGATTTACTATAGTTGCAAATAAGTGGTGGGTATGAATTTTCTTAAAACAGGGTGACTGAAGTAATTGATCCTGACTATCACTTGCTGTACTAATACAGGGGTAAAAAATAGATTATAGTTCACATGCAAGAAATTTCAAGTAACTAATTATCTAAAAGATTTCCAATATGCATTCAAAGTGGCCTTACAAGTTTATTCAAAATATACAGTAATGTTGAATCATTTGAATCAATGCCAATCGTCACCAATGATGCTTAAAAGTACAAGCCTTGGCATTTGTACAATTGCATCAAACTCCTGTTTTTGTTCTGGGTTATTTGGTATAATAAAGTTTGTGAAGTGATCAAATTAACATGTTTTATTCAGACAGTTGTGTCTGGGATAGATCCACAGGCTTGGCATTCTTTCTTGCTATGCAGAAAAACTACATTAGTCACATTCCAGTTCACTGCTCACCTTTTGAAATGCTGTTGAGAATTTCTTTGCCGTTGCTCCTGTTCTTCAGTTGACTTCACTGGCAATGCCATGAAAACCTAATCTATACACACAAACAGGATTTCCAAAACGATTTTTGCAATTATGGTGATGAGCAACTCCCCGGAAATTCTGGCCAAATATTTGTTGGCCAGGATTTTCTGTGGCGAGCTTCTGATGCTTCCTCTGGACTTCAAAGGAAGTGGGTGTGAGTGCGTCTCTCCTCTGCTCCACCATCACTTCTGATGTGACTTTGTATCTGATGCCATCTATAGGGGATCTGTGGCACTCAGCAAGTGAAATCAATAAGCAGGCTGAGCAGCCAACCACATTGAAGAGTTCTCTCAGGCAGCAAATCGGGAATTAAGAAACATGGGAGTATAATTCACTTTTTAATCATTTTACAGACAGCAAAATAAAAATTTAACAAAAGTTTATTTAAACATGGAATTTTTAATCATATAATGGAGGAAATGACATTCCACAAAAGTTTCGGGCCGGAGAGGTTATTTAGTAGTAATTATGACTTCGTATTGATTCTGTTCTGCTTGCATCTGGAAAGACTGAAACAGCACACCCTCTGGAGGAATAGGATATCATTGACAGCCACTTCGGTATTTCTGTGCTTAAACGTGCATGTGCAGACGACATAAGTTGCTGTCAGTTTTACACCGTTATAAAGATCAGCACTGATGACTATCATAACTGTAAATTCAGGGACAATGCACTGGATATCATACTGCTCAACGTGCAATCATTTGTCAACATTGCTTCTAATTGCCCATAAAAATGGCAGGTACTGAACTGGAAATCGCCTGGAATAAGTTTTTAAAGGGCTAGAAAGGAGATTCATTCATTGTTTTCCCCCCACTATTTTTCATAATTTGTTTTGACATGTAGGTTCCACTCTCTTTTGAATTTTGTTGTTCTCCGCACTCTTAATGACATCAATATTTTTCCAAACGAGTAATCACCTATTTGAAATGGCTGAAAGAGGAGCACTTAGTGTGACCTGCAAAATAACACCTACAAACAGGTGACTAGATCTCGCTTGCAGATTATTGCATATAGAAGCTCCAACTTTGAAAGCAGTCAGACTTTGACACTCCAGTGCCTTTGCACCTGTTTTCACTAACAGTGACGTTTAATGATTCTTCAGGAACACTTCTGCTTTACCTGGTGCTGCATAAGAGATTTGATCAGTCACACTTATCAAGATGCCACCAATTTATATTTCAAGACATCATTGCATCTATCTGGCAATGATTGCAGAGAACTAAATTCCCAAAGTCTGAGTCAGTAGAAAGTCAAATATGGAGTTGTCATCCACCATGGGTTCAGCAGGCCTGGCACAAAGCACTAGCCAGCTGCATTCTCCAGCTTGCCTCCACCTCCTTCCAGTGCATTGCAATGCAGACCTATAGTGTCACCTCAGAATGAGATATCTTGTGTTCCTAAACCTATCAGAATTTCTGTCACCCTAATCTCTGGTGCAGCCCCTTTTTAAATTATACCCACATTTTTTTTTACCATGTAACTTTCAATTTCCACTAAAAATTGGGTTCCCATCCCAAACTGGCAACTGGAAATGTGAATAATTATGCAGCAAAGTTGACCCAGAAATTTCAACTGCTATTACCACTTTACCATTCTAGCAGAATTAGCACCAATCCTAAACCTAGAACTGATTTTCACCAGTTGACAATATTCAGCTAATTTTGTAGAGCTTCAATATTGGAAGACTATCAGAATCATGCATTAAATAGGATCCTAGGACATAAATTTAAATTAATGAAATACAACTTTAGACATTCGGAATAACTTTACTTAAAAGGGCAATAAATGTATGGAATAAGCTGCCAGGTTACAGCAGTAAAGACAGACAGGGGAATTCAAAGTGCAAGTTGCATGTTAGGAAGCTTCAATTAGTTTAATTACCTTCTGTTATGTACAAATATTTTATCCCCATTTGGTATGTGGCTTTCAGTTTTTCAAAATTGCATTGGAGCACATTAATGCACTCAAAATATTGTTTAAAAAAAACTCCCAGATATTTCTAAGTATGAATTACTTATGATACAGCTCTACAAATTAATCAGTTGATACGCACATCTGGGCTATAGGATGAGATTTTCTGGCCCTGCCCACCACTGTGATCATACGGTCCTGTGAAAAGTAAATGGGCTTTTGGCTGGGCTTCCAAATCTCCCGCAGCAGGTCCTGCCATGACAGGGCAGGAAAATCCCGCCAAAGTGTGATTTATGTCCCTCCCATTGAGCATACACCTCAGTTAACTATTCACAATAATATAGGGATACACATCAGCACAATGTGCCTAGTGCATTCCATGTGGCTGGTCAATGCTGCTGGCTCTCAGAACCTGCACCCAAACTTAAGATAATGTTGAGCCCTTAAGTAATATATAGGTCGTGAGCCTCAATTTGTCTGGAGAGCCTTTACAGGATATGGTAACCTGGTGGTTATGTTACTGGTTACGTTTAAAAGGCTTCTTTTAGTTGATTGACCATTATTTCTGCTTTGCTTTCCTTTGATCATGTAAGCATCTCTAGCTGCTAATGTACTGCTGGTACAGGAGATGCTACCCCTGATCTTGCTTTCATAAGGTTATGAGCTACATGTTGGGAATGCTAGCAAATGGCAATGTGCTGACCTGGCACTTGGAGTGAAGTAAACTTTTTCATGGTAACATCTCTGGCACAGTTCTGCCCCATAATGTGAACTGCATTGAGCTATACAGACCAAGTTTGTGTATTGTGTTTTGAGTTGGCTGCTGTCAGCTGGGCCAGCATTGAGAGTCCTCTGAAGAAAGGTCATAAGGACTCGAAACATCAACTCTGTTTCTCTCTCCACAGATGCTGCTAGACCTGCTGAGTTTTTCCAGCATTTTCTGTTTTTGCTCGAGTCCTACAGTTGGCCTTGTCCTTAGTCTCAGTGCTTGGTAAGGATAAAAATTGCTATACAATCCTTTCTGGCAGTGTACACACACAAACAATTCTGAACACACTGAGGCTGATTTTGCAATGGACTACACAGGTAATGAGCACCGCATTGGCCTTACTGTGTGGGCTTGCACCAGTCAGGTACTTCAAGACTTAATGCAGCTATCCCAGCATTACTCTCCTCCCCAAGAAAGAACAGGTAAGGAAGAGTACTATAGAACATTTAAAGGCCACACCCTGGAATAATGGTTTGCTAGAACTAAACTGACTGATGTAACAACATAAATCAATTATGCCAATTAAGTGGTTTACTTTGCATGAAATTCATCTAGTCCCTGTTTTCTCTAATTATGTAATAGATCTTTCTCAGCATGATGTGCACAAGAACATCTAAAGAAGAAAACATTTGAAAGCTGTTAGCTTGTTGCCTGTTTGAAGTAGAATACCAGAACTGAGATTAGGTAATATGATTGCATATTAAGTAGCAACATCTAGGCCATCTTGTCCCAGCTGTGTTGCACACCAATTATCCCCTGCTGGAACAACCCACATGGGTTCATATTGGTTGGCATGTTCTTAATCACTTAGATTACCAGTTTTAAGGAACAACTGAAGGCAAAGCTGCATTTTACTAGGGAAATTAAGCATAATGAGATCATACCCTAATACCAGGCATTCCATAATAACCACAATTTCACAAAAGTCAACAACGGGTATTTTTTTCCATTTAAAGGGTGAGCGTTTACAGCTCAATTTGCCTTATTAATTGCATATGTTACTCCTAATTATATTTGTAGCTTCAGATCATATTTGTGTAGATATAAGGCAAATTATCTATAGTCTTGAAACCAAAGTGATTTTCAGACTTCAATTCTGATGACTGGTATGCACCTAAAGCACCAAAATTGAATTTTTTTCATTGCAGATTTTTGAGTGACATAGTGTAATCCAACACTTTCTATTTTTACTTCAGCTACTTGTGTTTATGTATATCACAATTATACTGATGATTCAAGATACACCATATGCTGCGAATTACAATCTAGGAATAAATTCATTTAAAAAAAGAACATTAGAACACAACATTAAAAATACTCATTAATATTGATGCCACAATCAGTATTTTTTAATGTGTTAAATTTAAATTAGTTAGATGTATAGGTAAAACCATCAGATTTGTTTCATTGCATAGCAGTAGATATATTTTCAAAGTATCTTGTTAAATTCTTATTTCCTGAGTTGATTCATCTTAGTCATAAATTTCTTAATCTGTTCAAAATCAACTTCATTGGCCCAGTATCCTCCTTTCTTGAAATATGAACCAATAATCATAGCGTCTGCACCCATGTACTTGTCCATGTTTTCAACGGTCACACCAGAACCAATGAGGACTGGAATTCTCACAGCCCTTTTAGCCTCTGCAAGAAAAGCCAGGGAACCAATTAAAATAGGAAAAAATCTTCCATCCCTTGGTATTTACAATCCATTCATTGTAACTTGTATATTGTAGTGTTAAGTCTCTAAGTGTTGCAAAACACAATGGAATCCATGATACTTAAAAAAAAATCTATTGCACAGAAATTCAGAACAATTTATGTTATAGCATTTTCATTTACTGAAACAGAATATTCTGAATTACTTTACTGGAGGAGTTTGGGACACTAAGGAGGAAGTTAGAGGGAAGCAAACAAAGCTTGCTATTATTAGATCACCTAAAAGAATAATGGAAAAGGTAATTGTGGGTAATTGCAAAAGTACTAGTAAAAGTTCTTTCAGCTATGTGATGAGTTAGAGAACTGTCAAAACTATTGGTCAGGTCATGTTACCAAGGGCAGGGAGCAAAGGAAACACAGGGTATGGCAGAAATATTAAGTGAGTACTTTCGGTTCCATTGTTGAAAATGGCAAAAGAAAGTGTTGAGTCAGATCCCTGATGTGTTCCGCCGCCTCACAATTTTACAGGAGATAAACAGCAACAGCAACCTGCGTGCCAGCAGGGCGAGAGGGGGTAGAAAGTTAATTACCAGGCATTTTTTTGAAAGACTATGAAATTTTGTCGTGGTGTACGGGACCCCTGCTGTATCTGCAGTTCCTCTACTTGCAGGAGGGCAGAGTGCCATGAGATTCATATTCTTTCTTTTTAAACAAGGGTACAATATTAGCAGTCCTCTGGCACCATACCTGTAGGCAAAGAGGATTGGAAAATGGTCAGAATTTTATACGTTGAATGAGATCCCCTCTCATTCTTCTAAATGCCAGTGAATACAGGCCGAGTCGACCCAACCTCTCCTCATATGACAATTCTGAAATCAGTCTGGTGAACCTTCACTACACTCCCTCTATGGCAAGTATATCCTTTCTTAGATAAGGAGACCAAAACTGCACACAATACTCTAGGTATGGTCTCACCAAGGCCCTGTACAGCTACAGCAAGACATCCTTCCTCTTGTACTCAAGTCCTCTCGCAATGAAGGCCAAAATACCAAACTGTTTGCTGCAGCTGCATGCTTACTTTCAGTGACTGGTATACGAGGACACCCAGGTCCCTTTGTACATCAACATTTCTCAATCTATCACCATTTAAATAATACTGCCATTCTGTTTTTCCTACCAAAGTGGATAACTTATCCGTATTAAGCTACATCTGCCATGTATCTGCCCACACACTTAACTTGTCTAAATTGCCTTGAAGCCTCTTAGCATCCTCCTCACTATTCATATTCCCACCAAGTTTTGTGTCATCAGCAAACTTGGAAATATTACGTTTGGTTCCCTCATCCAAATCATTTGATATATATTGTGAATAGCTGGGTCCAATCACTGATCCCTACAGTACCCCACTAGTCACTGTCTGCCAGTCTGAAAAAGACCCATTTATTCCTACTGTTTCCTGTCTGCTAACCAATTCTCACTCCATGCCAATATATTACTCCCAATCCCATGTGCTTTAATTTTACACACTAAGCTCTCATGTGGGACTTTATCAAAATCTTTCTGAAAATCCAAATACACCACATCCACCAGTTCTCCGTTAACTAGCAGAATAGATATGTCCTCAAAAACCTCCAGTAGGTTTGTGAACTTAGTTGTTCAATCGTTCACCACCACTCACGACTGGTGTTGCAGGATTACGGCTTTTATTTGATCTGTTGGTTGCGGAATTGTTCAGCTGTCTATAACACACTGCTTCCATTGTTTAGTGTACATCTAGTCCTCTGTTGTAGCTTCACCAGGTTGGCATCTTATTTTAAGTATGCTCTCCTACACGCCTTATTAAATCAGGTGGTCCCCTGGCTTGGTATAAATGGCAGTGTGAGGGACATACTGGGCCATGAGGTTACAGATTGTGGTGGAATACAATTCTGCTTTTGCTGACGGCCCACAGTGCCTCATGGATGAGTAGTTTTGAACTGCTTGATCTGTTTTGTATCTATCCCATGTAACATATGCTGGAGAGCATCCTCAGTGTCAAGATGGAACCTTGTCTCCACAAGGATTGTGCTGTGGTTACTCCTACCATCACCATCATGAGCAGGAGCATTTGCACAAGAGGCTTCTCCAAAAGATTGAAGCTGCTGGTACTAGTGGTAATATATTAAACTGGTTTGAGAATTGGATAGAAGGCTATGGGCACAAAGTAGTTCTAGATGGATTTGTATCTTTTTGGAGACTGATCACACTGGGTCTGGGTCCCTTGATCTATTTATTGGGTGTTAAGAGCATGAACTGCAAATATGCAGATGATTCTAAGATTTGTGCAAATGTAAGGACTGTCAACAATGATGCTCGACTGCTTCTGGCAAATCTTGACATCTTGGGAAGTTTGGCTTGTGACTGGCAAATGAAGTTTAACTCAGAAAAATGCAATGTTGTACATGTGGGCAGGGTGAATGTTGAACATATGTACACCCTTCAAAGAAAAGCATTAAACCAGATAGCAAAATAAAGTGTATAGATCACTTAAATAAATGTACAAATCTTACTAAAATCTGCAAATTTGTCAAAAGTTTATGAAGCAATATCTAGAGTGAAAAGGCTGTTGAGCTGCATATATAATAATTGACTATAAAACAAAACATACTGTTTTGTCCTTGTACAAGATCTTAGTCAGCCCTCAGAATTCTGTGTTCGGTTTCGGTCTCCAAATATGTGGATTATATTAAGGCTTTGGAAAGGGTGCAGGGAAGAGTCATTATATAAAGCCTTTTGGTTATCAAGGTAGGCTTAAAGAGCTGGCACTTTGCACTTGAGAAGAATAGATCACAGAGGAGTGATCTAATCAAGGCTTAAAACATGATGAATGTTATTGCGTCTGATTGTATCCGAGTTGACTATTTTTGCCATGTAAATAGCTTATGGAGGTCCAGGAGTCACAATTTTAAGTGGTGTAAGGCAAAACTAGGTTAGATTTCAGGAAGGGGCTCTTTTCCCAGAAAATTATAGACCTCCAGATTAGGCAGCTGGTTTTTGCAGAGAACTCAAATTTGCTGCTTTCCCTTGAGCAAGAGCTGGACTGGTTTCTGGCTGGAGCAGAGATCACCCCTTACAAAAGGTAGGAACTGCATCAAATTATCAGGCACAGAGTAATCCCCTGGTTTCGATAGCCAAGTGATGGCTGGAGAGTAATTTGCCCTTGAATTGGCCTGGGTTTTTATCTGTTTTTTCTTCTCTCAGGAAATCACGATTTTAGGCTGGGTGAGGTGTGTGTATAATATGGAGATGTTGCAATTTTGTGGGACAGGTTGAATGAGCCAGAGGCTCTTTTCCTGTCCATTATTGCTTGTATGTTTGAAAAGGCTTTTAAAGGTGGAGGAGAAAGATAATTTTTAGTTGCTACAGTTGTCTTGTAATGCAAATATGAGTCAATAGAAATCTACAAATAGTTCCATACCCTTCAGCTCCTCAGGATTTGCCTGCACCCCAGTGGCAATTCCAGTCAGTATGACTCCATCAGACAGGAAGAACTCAGCAGCCTTTGCTGTCTCTGCTACACTGACATCTGATGTTATAGCATGTGAGCTGAAAAGAAACCAAGACCTGTTAAGGCATTGCACAAAAGCACAGTAAACTATTACAATGTATTACTTAAGAGAGAACAGATCAATTTTAACAATAACATCAAAAGCTCAATGGAAGGAAAATAAAATGAAGCCTGGAAGGTAGGAAAGCAAAGTACTGTGCAAGACTATGTATCCCATCTGGGTGATACCAAAAACTGACATATTTGAATCCAATTCTTCCTTCATCTTTTTCACACACACTGTCTCCACTGTCGTCTCTATCAATCCATTCTAACACATTCACAACTCCGAATAAAGTAGTAAAATATAAAGTGTTTATATATCTTCCCTTTACTAGGATTATGTCCATGTACCCTGATTGTAGTTTGTGCCATTCTCATATTATTTGCCTCCAATTTACAGTTCATAAAGGAATAAGTATGTAAATAATATCTGCCCTAAGCTAAAGAAATCCAAGGCTTTTCAACCACACCTCAGTTAAGCCCCTGCTAGATATTTTCTCTTTTTAATACTGGTTCCAACACCTACACGTCCTTTTGCAGTATAAAGTACTTAAGGTGCAGTTGTACTGATGCCTTCTGCAGTCTCATCATCATCTTCCAGAAGTTGTGCTCTATCCTATGTCTCCCGTGCTGTGCCTAATGCAAGACTTCCATTTATATAGTGCATTTCTATTCCTTAGGATGTTCCAAAACACTTCAAAGCCAATGAAATAGTTTTTGAAGTGTAGCCTCTGTTGTAATGTAGGGAAATGTGGCAGCCAAATCGCTCTCATCAAGGTCCTATAAACTGCAATGAGGTAGGTGACCAGATAAACATTATTTAGGATACTGTAAGAACTCTCCTGTTTTTCTTCTGACAGAGCTAATGGGATCTTTTATTTCCATCTGAACCTTGGTTTAATGTCTCATGTGAAAGGCAGCACTTCTGACAGTACAACACTGCTTCACTACCACACTGAAGTGTCAGCCTAGAATATTTGCTCAAGTCTCTGAAGTGTTACAAACATTGTATAATTTTAAGTTTAATTTATATTTGTGTGTTAAGAAAGGTGGAACATGGTTTTAGTTTTATTTAGATTTTTTTTGTGAGCTGGTGCTGGGAAGTCTGGAAGATCTCCGAGCAAAAAACGTCAGGTTTTCTGCATTTGTTTGTATATGTGCATTTTTAACGAGGTTTTACAACCATTGAAGTGAAGAGATGGGTTACAAAGGGGTTAGTAGTTTGTTTCTTTCCCCCCAAAATCACTAAAGTAGAAAAAATTGCTGTTGCCAGGTGACAAGGATCCAGTGAAGAGAAAGACAGAAAAGAAGTTCAGTGCGTGTATGTCAGAGAGGAAAGACAGGATGTCTAAGCTCTCTGATAAGAAATACTGCAAGGCTGCTGAGACTGAGTTTAGGGAACTCCTGTGTTAGCTCTGCAGTTGAAGTAATTGTGAGTTTAGTGCATGTTTTTGGGTCTCAGGTGAGATACCAACTGGGGAAAAAGCATCTAGTGAATGCTCAGAACTCCACTGGAAGAAAACCGTTTGCAACTGGGCCAGCCTTGGTGTTAAGATTGTGGTAAATCTTCACTGGGTTTTTGTATCTGTAAGGGTATTACTGAGATAAAGGATCATTTCTGGTGTTTGTATTGAGACTTTTCCAACCTTTTTGTCTAGTGTAATATAGTTCAATTTTTCCTTGTTTAATAAATGTTTTATTCCTTATGCTAAAAGTTCATCAGTAAACTCCTGTGAATTTGTTCAGTAATTTTCCTCCACTGTTTCTAAAAGAAATAAAAGTTAGGATCTATCAAGCCAGGTTTCACTTTGACGTTCAGTATTAACATCAGCTAGGATCGTAATAGAAGCAAAGATTGAAACCATAACCATTTGGCTCAGATGAGAATGCTACCAAAGTGTCACATTTGACATCATACATCTATTTAGTTTATTGCTCACTGTTTATTTTCCTTCCCCAATCTCATTATATAGTATTTATGTAACAGCTTGGTTCAATAGCAGTTCAAATTAGAAGGTTATGAACTCAAGCCATGCTCAAATGGGCAGTTCTCAGCATGTGGACAGTCACAGTAGCTAATTTGCAACTGCAAATAAATTGAATGGCCACTTTTTTTTTTGACTGTGTTGGATGAACACTATAAATTGGCCACGGCACCAGGGAACATCCCCTGGTTTTCTATGGATAGTACAATGGAACCTTAATAATTCATGTGAACAGGTGGATGGTACAGTGGTATAAAGCCCCATCTGAAAGATGACACCACGACTGCTGCATTGTCAGAGGCGTCATCTTTCAGATGGGACTTTAAACCACTATGCAATCTGCCTGTTCAGATGAGTGATTAAGGTTTCATGGTACTACTCACAGAAAAGCAGAGCATGTTCCCTGGTACCCTGGCCAATTTATAGTGCTCAACCAACAGAATTTTTTTTAAAAAGTGGTCATTCAATTTATCTGCGATTTGCACATTAGCTACTGTGGCAGCAGTTCACATTAATAATGATTACACCTTAAAAGTCCTTGGCCGAGAACAGAAAAGGTGCTATTTTAAGTGCCATTTATCAATCATATTGGTCCTACTCAACTCCAAGATGTATTTCCAACCCTACATTCTATTAAAAAAGATTTCCTGTTTTGACCTCTAACATTGCCTGCCACTGTCCTTGCCTCAGCCTATCTTTCATAAATTTCTGTCAACTCCAACATGATGCCACCACCAAACACATCTTTCCCTCACCTCCCGTCAGCATTCTGAAGGAACCCTCGATGACAGCCTGGTCCACTCTTCTATCACCTCCAACACCTCATCCCCTTCCCACGGCACCTTCCCATGCAATTGCAGAAGATGTAACACCTGCTCCTTTACCTCCTCCCTTCCCACTGTCCAAGCCCCAAACAATCCTTCCAGGTGAAGCAGCGATTTACTTGCGCTTCTTTCAATTTAGTCTATTGCATTTGCTGCACGTAATGCGGGCTCCTCTACATTGGGAGACTAAACGCAGACTGGGTGACCACTTTGTGGAATGTTTTCACTCAGTCTGCAAGCATGACCACGACCTCCCTGTCGCTTGCCATTTCAATTCACCATCTTACTCTCATTTCTGTTCTCGCCCTGCTACAATGTTCCAGTGAACCTCAAAGCAAGCTGGAGAAACAGCACCTCATCTTCCAGTTAGGCACTTTACAGCCTTCTGGGCTCAACATCGAGCTCAACCAATTCGGACCATGAACTTTCCTCCATTTTGAATTCCTTCTTCCCCTCTAGTGCCAGCCTGTATCTTGTTCTCATGTTTTGTTTTCAGACAGCGCTGACCCTTCTTCTGCTATTAACACCTTCTCTCGACCGAAGTCTTCTTCTTTATACTATCATTATCACTCCCTTCCTCTTGTGTTCTGCAACATCTTTGTCATTTTATTTCTCCTGCCCTCTAACCAATCCCTGACCTTATTTTGCTCCACCTGCAACCCTCCACAACTTTTACAACAGCGTAAAATCCATCATGTTTCTACCTCTCTCTAGTTCCGAAGAAGTCAAATTGGACTTGAAACATTAACTGTTTCTCTCTCTACAGATGCTGCCAGACCTGCTGAGTTTTTCCAGTATTTTCTGTTTTTATTTCACCAACTTCAACTTATCTAAATTTCTTCTGCCTGTATCCCATCTCACACAAAATCCCACTTACCATCACACCATCTTTGGCTCCCAATCTTCCAAAGTAGGTCAGCAATGATTCCCAAATTCTCATCCTTAAGTTTAAATCCATTTATGACCTTGCTGCTCCATATTACTGTATCTTCATTCAGTTCTAAGGGGGTATTAAGAGGACTGAACAATTTTTTGGTCAAAGAGATGGGTTTTAAGGAGGGTCTTGACGAGGTGTGAGGCAGAGTTTTAAGGAGGGCTAGATGATGAATGGGGTATCTGAAGACCCCCAGGGTGTGGTCAACCCTATCTTTCTGAGAGCCCAGGTCCAGCTGGTCTGGCTGGTTGTACCTGGAAGGTCCCATACTCAGGGCTACAAGTGATGACTAAAGTTGGATCCGGCGGATTTTACAGCAGTGAAGGCACGGCCTCTGAGGACAACGGTCGGCTGGTGCCAGCCAGAGGGGCAACAGGAAACCAGCTTATGCTTTCCTTTTCCCTAGTCAAAAATGGTCAGTACAAACAATTCTTATCAAGACAACAGCATGAATGCAGTTGTCACCACCTTGATCAGTAGATATTCATGAACTGCAGGTGGACCTAGACCGCCATCATGCTACTAATGAGGTCATCCATTGTTGCTGTGATCATACAGTTTTTCTTATTTACTCTTTCACAGAATGTGGGCTTCTGGCTAGGCCAATGTTTACTGCCCATCCCGAATTGCCCTGGATAAGGTGGTGGTGAGCTGCCTTCTTGAATCACTGCAGTCCATGTGGTGTAGTTTCAGCCACAGTGCTGTTAGGGAAGTAGTTCTTGGATACTGACACAGCGACAGTGAAGGGACGGCAATATAATTCCAAGTCAGGCTTGTGTGTGGCTTAGAGGTGAACTTGTGAGTATCGCTGTTCCCATGTATCTGCTGTCCTTGTCCTTCTAGGTGTTAGCTGTTGTGGGTTTGGAGGGTGCTGTCAAAGGAGTTTTGGTGAATTACTGCCATGCATCTTGTAGATGATATACACTGCTGTCACTGTGTGCCAGTGCTGGTGGATCGGGTGCCAATCAAGCAGGCTACTTTGTCCTGGATGGTGTCGTGCTTGCCAGTTGCTCAAGCCTGAATGTTGACCAGGTCTTGCTGCATATGGACAATGATTTCTTCAGTTTGGAAGACCATGGTCACCTATGTCATTTAGTATGACAGTTAGATGACGACGATGACATGACGATGGAAGGTAGAGCTGCTAATGGTGGGGTGAAGGGAGAGAGGCTAGTCAAAAGTACTTAGTGTACTGGGGGTGTTGTAGAGCTAGAGGAGGTTACAGATGGAGGGGGATGAAACCACAAAGTGATTCAAACATGAGCATGAGAATTTTAAATTGGAGGAATTGGGGAACTGATGGCCAGTGTAGGTCAGCAAGGTTGAATGTGATGAATAAGTGAGATAGTGTGCATTCGGATATAATCCAACCTTAGATCAGCTGAAGTTTGTGGAGGGTGGGATATGTCACAAAGGCATTGAGTTTTAGCTGCAAAGTGACAGGTGGGAGGGAGGAGGGGAAAGACTGTCACGTGGGCTGGAGTCATACCTAACACTAAGGAAGGTGGTTGTGGTTGTCAGAAGAAAATCACCACAGCCCCAGGGTATTGTTGCAGGAGTCCCTCAGGGCATCTTCCTAAGCCCAACAATCTTCAGCTGCTTCATAAATGATCTTCCTTCCATCATAAGGTGAGAAGTGGGGCTGTTGGTTGATGATTCCAGTCTTCAGCTCTATTGGCAATCCTTCATAACCTAGACAATATCCAGGCATAAAAGTGGATGTAATATTTGCACCACACACGTGTCAGGCATTAGCCATCTCCGACAAGAGACTAATCATTCAAAGGCATTGCTATTATTGAATCCCCTACCTCAGCAGCCTAGGGGTCATTCAGAAACTCAGCAAGTGGGCAAGGCTTCTTTCACATCACCTCTCAAACCTGAAACCTCCACTCTCCGTTCCAAGTTACACATCATCCTGAGTTGGTTATTTATTATCATTTCTTCATTGGCACTAGGCCAAAATTCTGGAACTCCTTACTTAACAGCATTGTGAAAGTACGTTCCTTACATGGACTATAGAGATTTAAGAGCCATCACCTTCTCAAAGTAACTAGCAATGGCAGCAACATCACATCAAGAATTACATATAAAAAGGTAGTAAATGTTGTAAAGGTGGAAGTAAATGGTCTTGATGTCAGGTAAATTGTTGGGTTTGAAGCTCAGGGTCAAACAGAACACGAAGACTGAATAACCTAGTTCAATTTGTATGAGCAGCCTGAAAGTGGGGGATGGAATTGGTGGCAATAAAGTGGAGTTTTTGGTGGGGATCCAGAGTTTTGACGTTGAGGGAAGTTCTGATTCAGCCAGGATTTGGATGTTGGATAAGTAATCTGACAATTCGGAGGTGACCAAGGAGTCTGGGGAGCTGGTAGAGAGGTAGAGCTGGGTACCAGTGTACAAGTGAAAGCTGACACCATGCTCGCAGATGATGTCATTTGAGAGGCACCAGATTGACACGGTCAATAACTTCTTAGGGATTCGTGCAGGTGGGATTGTGTGAGGGTGGGATCAAGAGCCATGGCTGGAAATAAACTTGCTGTGTTCTTATAGGTAAGAATGGGACCATGTAAGAACAATCCCATGAAGCTGTATGACATATGAGAACAGTGAAGGTGAAGGATATTGTGGTCACTCAAATGTTGTGGAAAGTAAATGAGAACCAAGAGGGAAAATTGATAGACTCATCCAGCAATTCATTTGCAATTTTTGTCTGGGCCATTTTCTTGCAATGAGAAAGGCAGGAGTGAAATGAAGGAATTCAAAGAATTTTGGGAAAAATGGATATTGAACTAGGAGGCAGTGTGTACCTTAAGGAAGTCCATTACTGAATTGCCTGATCTAACAGACTCAAGACTGGCTACAGTTCAGTCCATTACAGTCACTATATCAACCAACTTCAGGACTGAAATTCATTAAATGAAACCTGGGTTACATATATAAAGATAGGATTGGAATATGTACAATTATTTTTTGTATTCATTCACGGGATGTAGGCTTTACTGGCTGGGTCAACATTTATTGCCCATCCCTAATTGCCCTTGAGAAGGCGGTGGTGATCTGCCTTCTTTAACCGCTGCAGTCCATGTGGTGTAGGTACACCACTGTGCTGTTAGGGAGGGAGTTCCAGGATTTTGATCCAGGGACAGTGAAGAAATGGCGATATATTTCCAGGTCAGGATGGTGAGTGGCTTGGAGGGGAACTTCCAGGTGGAGGTGTTCCTATGTATCTGCTGCCCTTGTCCTTCTAGATGGTAATGGTTGTGGATTTGGAAGGTGCTGCCTAAGGAGCTCTCGTGAGTTTCTGCAGTGCATCTTGTAGATGGTACACACTGCTGCTACTGTTTGTCTGTGGTGGAGGGATTGAATGTTTGTGGAAGGGGTGAATGCCTTACAACAGTATCTAACATTTGAGTGCTGATGTTAAATCAGTTTTCAATCTCTGTTTGTCCTATGTAAGGGCATGACTGCAAACTCATGTGACTGTATCAGGTATAAAGACAACTTTCATTGTTACTCTTTATTCAATGTTAATTAATCTCAAAGAAACTGCATGTTTGCTGGAAGTTAATGACATCATTCAGACTAGCTCTAACCATGTAAATATCTAACTTCACAACCTGACAATCACACTTACTGAAATCTTGCAGTATAATAGGAAGGATGATAGATTTCAGATCAGCATATTTTAGATCACAAATTTCAAAGCATTGAATCATATGATACTCTTATCAGTGAAGACAGACAGACCAAGTTGCAAACTGACCACAATCTCGAAGGTTGACAATTGTCTGTTCCTAACAATGCGCTGTCATTTGTTCAATTTGGTTAATACACAACTATAGTGCCACATGCTTTTTTCACTGTTGAGTAATACAATTCAGTGTATTTAATTTTTTGCCAATTTTATCCCCTCACCACCTTAAAAAAGCATTGGTTACTTCTTGAGATATGATTTCAGAGATACTGAGCTCCCTGTGATAACTTGCCCTTGTGGCTGTTTTTCATATGCAAATCTAGATTAAAAGCATCTGATGGCTAATTCAACCATCGATCCATTATAGCTGAGCCCAATTGCATTCTCAACCAACATGCAAACACAGGCACTGCCAACAAGTGTTAGTGGCCAATTTCCCCCCACCACCTCCAGGGTATTGATGCCAATTGCCATGCTTCTACTTCCAATTCTGCTGAGGTCAACTAACCCACACAGGCAGGATTGAACCTGGATTTTTTCTAGTCTGTATGGCTCAGCAACTCTGCTGCCTAAATCAGTCAAACTTGTTCACATTGCACACACTCCGATGAATCCAACAGTCTAGCACATCCTGAAATAGTGCTCAGTTAAGTATTGCATTCACATAGATTTTTAAAAAATTGTTGAAGTCATACTGCTGATGTACCAGGCGTTGAACTGATACTTTTATGTTCTTAGCACATTCTGGAATATATACGAACATCTGAATTATATAACCTGAAATGTTAAAATAATTTATTGTTTATTTAATCACAGTACCTTTACTGGGCCATTTTGTTGCAATGAGAAAGGCAGGAGTTGAAATGAAAGGATTCAAAGAATTTTGGGAGAAATGGATATTGAACTAGGAGGCAGTGAGTACCTTAAGGAAGGAAGTAAGTCCATTACTGAGTTGCCTGATCGAATAGGCTCAAGACTGGCTACAGGTCAGTCCATTACAGACGCTATATCAACCAACTTGGCAGGAGGCCATTCGACCCATCAAGTCTGCCCTGGCTCTCTGAACGAGCATTCCGCCTAGTCCCACTTCCCTGCCTTATCCCCGTAACCTTGCACATTCTCCTTTCAGGTAGCAATCAAATTCCCTTTTGAATACCTTGATCGAACCTGCCTCCACCACCCTTTCAGGAAATTTGTTCCAGACACCAACCACCCTCTGGGTGAAAAAATGTTTCCTCCTGGGACAAATATTCTAGTCTTACTTTTATACAATATTTTTGAATTTACATTATTACTTATATCCAAATTCCAAAACATACAGCAGTTTGAGGATTAGAGCTATTGGAAATTAGGAGCTTCTCTTACGTTGAGGAGCTAGGACACACAAAACTGAGACATCAAGGCACCTGCACTGGTGGGACAGTGTAATTCCAGCTGCTAAGTTTACAATGGCACATTATAAATGTGGAATTTATAATCATAAGGTTGATGAACAGTGTATGAAGATGCAAGGTCTTTTATGTATTATAGATCAGATCGGAACACCCTACTCTAATACCGTTTTTGATGTGTTCTCTCACCTTCCGCACAAATTTATTACCCTTAACATATAACTCAAACTACAGCACTAAAATGTGAATATATAAAATTGGAATCATAGAATGGCTTTAGCCATTTGAATGGTTGTATCCATGCCAGCTACCTGCAAGGGTAACTCAGCTGGTCCCATACCATCACCCTTTCCTTGTAGTCCTGCAAATATTTTTCTTTCAGGTGCTTATCCAATTCCCTTTTGAAAGCCATGATTTAATCTGCCTCCACCACACTTTCAGGCAGTGAATTCCAGATCCTAACCACTCATTGCGTAAAAGAGATTTTCCTCATGAAGTGATTGGTTTTATCATCAATCACCTTAAAATTGGTGCCCTCTGGTTCTTGACCATTCCACCAACAGGAAGAGTTTCTCTCCATCTACTCTCTCTACACTACTCATGATTTTGAACATTTCTATCAAATCTCCTCTCAACAGGAGAACCCAGCTTCTCCAAACTTCCCACGTAACTAAAGTTCGTCATCCCTTCACATCCTTCATGCAGTGCTATGTCCAAAATTGGCACTATACTCCACTTAAAGCTGAATCAGTTTTACATAGGTTCATCATAATTTCCTTGTTTTTGAACCGTATGCCTCTGTTTATGAAGCCCGGGATTCCATATGTCTTTTTAATCACTTTCTCAACCACCCCAGACAAATTCAATCATTTTTATACGTAGGGGTCCCTATGTTCCTGGATCCCTTTAGAATTGTGTTCTTTACTTTATATTGCCTCTCCTTGTTCTTCCCACCAACATATAACTACGTTACACTTAACTGCATTAAATTTTGTCTGCCCATTCCATCAACCTGTTTATGTCCTCTTGAGGTCTATCATTATTCTCCTCACAGTTCACAATACTTCCAAATTTTGTGCCATTTGCGAATTTTGAATTTGTGCCCGTACATCCAAATCTAAAGAAAAACCGCGGTCCCAGTACTGATCCCTGGGGAACCCCAGTGTACATATTCCTCCAGTCTGAAAACTAACTGCTCACCACTATTCTGTTTTCTGTCACTCAGCCAGCTTTGTATCCATGCTGCTATTGTCCCTTTTATTCCACGGGCTTCAACTCTGCTGACAACTCTGTTATATAGCACTTCATGAAATGCCTTTTGGAAGTCCATGTACACCACATCAACTGCATACCCTCATCAACCCTCTCTATTACAATCAAATTAAACTAAACATGATTTGCCTTTAACAAATCTGTGCTGGCTTTCCATAATTAATTCACACGTGTCTAAGTGACTGTTAATTTTCTCCCGGATTATTGTCTCTAAAAGCTTTCCCTCCATCTAGGTTAAACTGACTGGCCTATAGTTGTTGGGTTTAGCCTTTCCTTTTTTGAGCAAGGGTGCAACATTTTCAATTCTCCAGTCCTGTGGCACGGTCCATATCTAAGTAGGATTGGAAGATTATGACCAGTATCTGTGCAATTTCCTTCTTTAATTCCCTCAGCATCCTCAGGTACATCTCATTTGGTCCTGGTGACTTACCAACTTTAAGTTGCGCAGCCTTTCTAATACCCCCTCTTTTATTGCTAGTAACTCAAATAATAAGAACAAATCAAAATTTGATTTTGAGAATGTACTGTCACAAATATTTGGGATAAAAAGAAAATATTACAAATATTAGGAGGTTTAACCCATTTTACCCGCCGAATAGAAAATATACAGCACAGAAGGCAGCTATTTGGTCCACCAGGATTGTGCCAGCCAAAAAAAAGCTATCTGGCCTAATCCTAATTTCAAATCTTGGTCTGGCAAATCAAGTGCATATCCAAGTATTTTTTTTTTTAAAATGTGATGAGAGTTTCTGCCTCTTCTACCCTTTCAGCAGTGAGTTCCAGGCTTTGGGTGAAAAGATTTCTCCTCAACTCCCGTCTACTCTTTCTATCAATTACAGTACTCCAGGTATGGCCTAACTAGTGTTTTATACAGTTCTAGCATAACCTCCCTGCTCTTATATTCTATGCCTTGGCTCAAAGAGGAAAGTATCCCACATGCCTTATAGCTTGCTGTGTGTTTGATATCGACCAATAAGTTAAACATGGGCTTTAACAATTAGTGCTTTCAGCAATACCTGTGCTTTTTTTTAATGTCAGTAAAGATTTGAATGTGCTCAGCTCCTATTTGCTTGCGGTATCTCAGAAGGTCACCAGCACATGCATCTAGAAAACCTTCATCTGAAATTTGCGAGAACACAAAACCTTCAGCTCGAATAAAATCAGCATCTAGGAAAGAGAATATGGTATTGCAGTCACAAAGTTTATTTTGAGTATAGACATATTCTAAACCAAAAATAAAATATTAGGAAAGGACATCTGGATACATCAATCATCTTCATCCATATTGTTTTATTGCTTACTGTTATCACATATTTTGCCCAACCAATGATGCATGGAGGTAGATGGGCTAACTGGCATTTTCGTTTTGACCTTATGTTCTTTTAATGCCAGATTACTGACATGTCAGAGAAATCTGTGGCTGCTCAAGAACAGAGGAGTAGCTTTACGGCTGGATTACAGAATGCAACTGAGCTTACAAGATATTGATACACTTTACACCAGTAGTAACTTCAAAGTATAGGTCTCAACATCTGGTCTTAATATGTGGTGCAACATTACCTTTCATACAGAAAGCAATTTTTTTTACATTTTCTCCTGATATATTTAGGTTAGATCTGGCTTATACAGGTTGTGCAAGTGTTTGTTTATAGCTGCTTTTCTAATAAAATGGGATGCAATCATTTATTTATTGGCTAGGAACAGATTGCTCTTTTTGCTCCATTTCATGGTTTTGGAACTAGTTGTATGTTTTCCCAATCATCAAGTAATTTTGCTTTTGGCATTTTGGGGCTATTTCGGAATCTCATCAAGAGAAGGATTTCATGACATTTATATCCAAAAAATAATTACAATCTAGATTGTTTCACAAATCTGATAAACCACAGTAACCAGCTTGGATCCCAGCCAGGGATGAATACATCTTCAGAAAATGTTAAACTTGAGAAAAATAAGGCTACTTATCTCCACACTTATCCCCCCCAACCTCCAACTTGAAGATTACATTTGATCTTGACCACCTGGGTACAATACCGCAAGAAATTGACTACTAACCGCTTGAAATATTGAATATCACAAACAGAATCTCAGGATTCACAAGTAATCGCCAAAGAACCATAGTTAATTTTTACAAAGGTAGAATAAGTAAAACTGAAGATTATTATTGCTCCGTAGAAGTCATATTGGACTCCATGCTAAATCTGTTTCTCTCTGCACAGATGTTGTCAGATTTGCTGAGTTTTTCTGGCATTTTTTGTTTTTATTTCAGATCTCCAACATCCGCAGTATTTTGATTTTATTGATTATTACTGCCTCTTATAGCTATGCATCAACTTCTGAATGTAAGCATTCTGTTCTGATACTTGGTTTATGAATGCACGACTATTTTTTACTGATGTACAGACCTGCAGCAAGTGCAACAGCCAATGCTTCTTGATTGGCTGCAGAAAGGATTTGAACACCCAGAGGAATGCTGGGATAGGAATATCTCACAGCAGCACAAATAGTCGCCATGGTAGCAGTCACTTCTGGACCAACAGTCATGCTGTAAGGAATATCATGCATATTTTCCACAATCAGTCCATCCTTTGGAGAATCAAAATCCAGAAGGATTAGGTGAATAAATATACTTCATCTTAATGTAATGATCTTTACTTCATATCAACCAGTGTCATAATTTGTAGTCATTCAGTGAAAGATCTTTCAAAGTCAGAAGTACTTTTAAAAATGAAATGATCAATTTTTAAAATGAAATTAATTAATTTGAGCCCGTTTGACTTAAACCAGTGGGGATGCTACTGAAAAATTTCATTTCAGCTATTACTCAAATAGTTTCTAATTCTTTATCTCTATTCACTTTTATCATTTTATTTGCTCAGTTGTACAATATCTTTGCCTTATTGTCTGGTCTAAAAAGTTACTTTGGTCATTCAAATTACAACATAAAGATTTGGACTCAAAAATTATTAATATGCATTTAAGAGATTGTCTATTCCGTTTCAGCCTTCAGCTCCATCATCAGATTGTTGAATAGCAGATTTTAGTACTCCAAGCCAATTTCAATTTTCAGAAGTCAAATATTCGTATCTATACAAAGGTCAGGTATGTCCCACAATGCCTTAAAATCCACTTCTATGTCCTGCTTTTTAGTCACCCCACCTAATATCTCCTTCTTTGACTTGAAGTTCACTTTAGTGTGATTATATCTCTGTGAAGCACCTTGATGTTTCTCTAGGTTAAAGGTGCTAAAATAAATGAAATTTGTTGTTGAGTTTGCCCCCAATCTCAACTGGAAATACATGCACCACTCAGCACAACAAAAGTAGAGCAAGCAGCTTTCAGGAGGAGTGTCTACAGTTTGAAATTTGCCTGCCTAGGAGGCATTTTGCAAAGCAGGTTTGATATTTTACACAATTGACACAGCAGTTAGGCCATTTAAGGTGCAAATTGAGGCCAGTGTGAAGTGGTTTGCACCTATGTTAAACTTGCAATAGAGATATACCGATTTATAACATGAACCTGAAAAATATAGGAACAGGAATTGGCCAATCAGCACCTGTAGCCTGTTTTGCTGTTTAATGAGATCCCAACTAATCTGTATCTTAACTCCATCTACTCACCTCGGTTCAATATCCCTTAATACCCTTGGCTAAAAAAAAAATCAACCTCCGATTTTAAAGTATTAATTGAGCTAGCATCAACTACTTTTTGTGGGAGAATGTTGCATTTCTACCACCTTTTGCATTAAGACATGTTTCCTAATTTCTCTCCTGAATGAGTTGGTTCTCATTTCAAGGCTGTTGTTCTAGACTCAGTAGTGGAAGAAGTTTCTATCTTATCAATTCCTTTCAAAATCCTAAAAAAAAAACACAATTACATTTCCCCTTAACCATCTATAATCCAGGGAGTACAAATCTAATGTATGTACTCTCCACTCAATTTAACCCTTGAAGCCCTGGTAAAATTTGTGAAACTGCAATGCACTCCTTCCAAGGCCAATATATACTTTCTAAGGTGCAGTGTCCTGAACTGCACAGAGTACTTCAGATGTGATCTAACCAGAACTTTGTACAGCTGTAGCACAATTTCCCATCTTTCAATATTACAGAAGTAAAGGCTACAGAGACCATTAGCATTTTTGATTATTCTTTTGTACTGGGCTCTACATTTGTGATCGATGTACATGGACACTCCAAAATTCTTTGGATCTTCACTGTTGCTAGTTTCTCACCATTTAAAACTATTTAAATTTATCCTTTTTTTAGGTCGAAAATGCATGACCTCACACTTAAATGTTAAAATCCATCTACTACAGTTCTTCATACTCATTTACTCTATTAACATCTCTTTGTAACGTTATGCTACATTACTTACTATGCCATGTATCTTTGTGTCCCTGGCACATTTGGATATGTTGATCTCTATTGTGTTATCTAAATTATTGAGGCCCCAGCATAAACCACTGGTCACTTCCAATTTGAATGCAAACACATTATTCCTACCCTTTGTTTTGTACCACTTAACCAATTTCCTATTAGGTCAATAATTTCCCTTCAATTTCATGAGCTTTAATTTTAGCTAACAGACTCTTACCAAATACATTGTGAAAGCCCATATAGACTATATCCATGGATATTTTGGGATCTACTACATTTGGGTGCTTCCTCAAAAAATTCAGTTAGGTTATTTAAACATGATCTACCTTTTACAAATCCATGTCAACTCTCTCTAATCAGTTCAAATGTCTCCTTAAGTGCTCAATAGCTTTGTCCTTAATAAATTACAATAATGTTTCACCAACAGATGTTAGACTAACAAGTCTATAATTTCCTGAGTTCTGTGTCTCACAAAAATACTGGACTTACATTTGCAATTTTACAATCTAAATGAACAATTCCTGAATCTCCAAGATTAATGGGTGACCTGATAGAGGCCTTGGAAGATTCTGAAATTTCTTGATAAGGTAGACAAAGGGAAAATATATACAATTGCGAAGCAAACCAAAACTAGAGGCCAAGGGGGAATTGTGGAGAAAATTACTCAGAAAATTGCTCCTACAAGGAATAGTTGAGAATAGCATAATCCATTTAAAGTGGATAAACACATGAGGGAGAAAGGAATAAATGGATATATTGATAGGTTAGATAAAGATGTGAGGGACGAGACTCATATGCACCACAAACACTGGCATGAACCTGTTGGGTTTGTGGTGTGTGGCCTGTTTCTGAGCTGTAACTTGTAAAACTATGAGAGCGCACTTTGGAAGATTATGACCAAAATATCTGCAATTAATTCAGCTACTGCCTTTAAAACCTTGGAGTGGAAACCATTAGGTCCTGAGAATTTGTCAGTCTTTATTTATGTTATCTAATAGTGTTTCTTGCTTGTTTTAACTTTAGTGATTTTCAATCCTTAAATTATTAGTTTCCCCAGAATATATTCACATATTATCCTCAGCCATACCTGTGAAAACTGAGTAACTGATCAATAGGTCTGCCATTTCCTCATTTTCATTTGCAATATTACCAAGTTTTTAAAGAGCTATATGACCTGCGACTAGTCTTTTTCTTCTAATGTAATGGAAAAAAATTTTGGCCCAGAATTTTCAGTCAATGGCAAAGTGATGGCACTCGCTACTGTCCTTGTAGAAAGCTGCCCACAAAGATCTAGCAAGCTCTAGGGCATCAATTTCACCTTTCCTGACATTAATTTGATTCTGGTGTCAGCTACTGGGGATGGTCCAGCAACACTGATGTCACCAAGCATGATAAATAGCCAATCACATTGAAGAATTCTCACAGACAGCAACCCAAGAAGTAACAAGCAGGTTTTATCATTCACTTTTTACAATGTTATCCTTTGATAGCACCTTCCAGGCCTTGACCTCTACCACCTATAAGGACAAGGGCAGCAAGTGCATGGGAACACCACCACCTGAAAGTTCCTCTCCAAGCCATCCAGTAGAAATATAAACAATTTTTTGAAAATGTATTTCAAAATCTACAGATAAACTAATTTTGTATTTGCAGAATTTTATCAGGGCCAAAGAGGTTGTTGAGCATTAATTATGACTGAGTACTCTGTTAAAAACCCAGTTACACCTCAGTTAGCATTGTGTAACTGTTTAAAGGGTTTTTACAGCAAGAGTAGTAGTATAACTAATTCAAGCCAATTCAGTCCTAATTGATCAGTGAGAACTTCAACAGTGGAGGAGTCAGGAATCACTAATAGCAACTCCTGGATTTCCATATTTAACTGTGTATGTGCAAAAGCTAACAGTTTTGCTGTTATTACAACTGTAAATTCTGGGTCAATAAGCTATCCCTCATAAGTTTATTTTTATTTTCCATTTTTATAGCTCTAGCTTTTTTATCTTTCAACATGAGCTACTCTGTTTGTTCTAATATACACAAAAATCAAAGTCTCAAAAAAAACTTTGCTTTCACTACAAGATTCCCAATGTCTGAATTAATACATTCTGCCACTTTACTGTTGCTACCAGGAAGCCTGTAGGCAACTGCATTATAGTTTTAAGTCGTCTCTTATTCCTTAATTCTAACCATACAGTCTATTAAGGAATGACCAATAGTCAAGGAGGACATGGAAGGGAAGCAAAAAATGTTAAACGTTTTCAACATGACAAAGTAGTTTTATTAACAACTTAACAGTTTATTGTTTAACAATTTAATATTATTATGGAAAGGATTCTTTTCACCTTCAGTGTGGTTTCACGTGTGGATATAATGCAGGGAAAAAGTAAACTGGATAACAAACTTGACTGATTCCTGAGATGAGGGCATAATCTCATGAGGAAAGGTTGGCCAGGTTAGGCCTCCACTGGAGTTTACAAGAACGAGAGGTGATCATACTGAAAAATTTAAGATACTGAGGGGACTTGACTGAGTGGATGCTGAAAGGATGTTTCCCTTTGTGGGGCAATCTAGAACTAGCAGGCACAGTTTAAAAGGGGTCTCCCATTTAAGATGGAGATGAAAATAAATTTTTCTCTCAGAGGGTCGTGAGTCTGCGGAACTCTGTTCCCCGGAGAAGAGGGAAGAAAGGCAGGTTCAATGAATGTTTTTAAGGCAGAGGTAGATAGATTCTTGACCAACAAGGGTTCAAAAGATATAAAAGAGGACAGGAGAGTCAACAAAATGGAGCTGAGGCCACAATCAGATCAGTCATGATCCTATTAAATGGCGGAGCAGGCTCGAAGGGCCGAATGGCCGACTCCTGCTCCGAACTCCTGTGTTCAAGCTCCGGAGAACTGAAGCCAGTTCGATGAATGTGGCGCATAGTTAAAATGTCGAGATACATACAACCCCGGCACTGATGTACACATCCGCTTCCTCACAGGCCTTCTTCGTTATCTGAGACACCGATAAACCGTGGAGAGGAGCCCCTGAATGAGAGAAGGCAGAGAGTGAGAACGTGATTGAAGAGCGCCGGTCGGTGCCTGATCAGGATCGGGACCGGCCTCACCTGGCAGCGCCCGCAGATGCACCATCCCCAGCACAACACAGCGAAGCCTGCTCCACAGCTGCTGCAACCTCATAGCGATCGAGTCCTAAGCGTGAGTTGAACAGATGGGCTGCTCCGGCCCCTGCGATGAAAGCTGAGGCCTGACCATCATCCAGGCCCGGGGCCTTGTTTACTTTCGGCCACACGCACTCTCACTTCCGTCATCGATTCCACCCACATCGCGTGGGGGGGAAAGGCGGGGCTTAGAGGGAGGGGCGGGGTCTGGTGACCACTTCCCCCGGCAGAGAGAACGCGCGCTCGACTCCCGCCAGCGATTTAAAGGGAGCAGCGCAGGCGCAGTGAGGCGCGACAGCCCGGCTCTTTAGAGCGGCGCCGGGTAAGAGCGGGAGTTGGCTCGGGGGTAGAGGCTCACAGGGCATTAGCACCGACGAAGGTGAGACATAGAGAGGGAGGCACCAGGACCATAGAAGTGGGCACCGACAGGGGTACCTGGTGCTGAGCACCAGCTGACTATCTGCCAGCCCGAGCTGGCTGTGCCCACTCTCCCGGTTGAAGAGCCGGCAGCGGGTGGGCTCTGAGGGCGGCAGCGCGGCTCCCGGCTTCGGCCATCTTCGGCCGTGCGCCGAGAGGAGCGGCCACCACCACCTAGCCCCCTAGGCCGGGCTGGGACTGAGTGCTCTCCCCTCTTTCACCAGTGGTGTGACTGGGCCGGAGCAGCCTTCCCCATCCCGCGCCCAAACCTGAGGGCAGTACCTGTAAGTAGCAGCAACCTTGAGAAGCGACAGTAACTTACTGCAGCCCTGTCCCTTCTGAATTACAGGAGACCTTTACCCCACACAACCAACTCCGAAGATGCCCAGGAAAAGGTACATTTTAACTTGAGTTGAAGTAGTGAGTGTTGCTGGTTATAATTCACGATGGGGCTATCCCCAGAGACTCAATCTGAACAAGGTATTTCGCTATTATGATCATGTGTGTTTCTTTTAAACTTTTATTTCTTTTTTTAGTGAAATAATAGACCAGCCGACAAAGACCGAAGAAACCAAAGGGATTGTGCTGCGTTCCAGAAAGAGAAAAGCAAACGTTGCCATTGTGAGTTTAACCGCACATGAATGTGGCGTTGTGCATTAGCAAATTTCCTAAATCTCTTAAATTTGGTAATCCGTATTTTTTGATCGTAGTGTTTGCAAGACTTGGATGAAGTTACAGAAGTGCAGACAGCGAAACCATACGAAAAAGAGGTAATTAGACAGTCTCTTAATTGTTATTTAACCATGATTTTTACTATGTATGTATAGCACAGTTTGTTATAAAGCCAACTTTTTGTGCTGGTCGTGACTTGGGTTCAACATGTTGCCATTAACTGGATTTCAATGCAAAACATGGTTTACTTATTCCTAAATCCATCTGGACCTTGATCCTCCAGACTGTTTTTGGTCTTCGTGGGGCACTGAGTTGCCTATCATGGAGCCCGTGGGTCCAATATACCTGTACTAAAAATTACCATTGCTCCTGTGTAATTAAGTTCATGGAAAAATATTTTTCTAACCTCTATTTTCCATTCGCTCCGAAAAAAAATCCATGTGAATTTGGGGTTTATTACCTTAAGGTAGCAGTGGAGACTCTTTCACAAATCCAGAAACCTAGCAGTCTAAAATAGTATTGCCAATGGAACTTTCACCAGGGCTTCGTGGAAAAGGTAGATAAAGCTTAACAGACCATATGTGACTAATGGGCTGTATTTTGTTCACCCCAGATAAAGGCTTTTTTAAAAAAAAAAATCATGGGATGTGGGCATTGCTGGCTAGGTCAGCATTTATTGCCCTTGAAGGGGGTGGTGAGCTGCCGCCTTGAACCGTTGCAGTCCATGTGGTGTAGGTACATCCACAGTGCTGTTAGGGAGGGAGTTCCAGGATTTTGACTCAGCGACAGTGAAGGATGTCACAATGAAGGTGATATATTTCCAAGTCAGGATGGTGGGTGACTTGGAGGGGAACTTCCAGGTGGTGGTGTTCCTAGGCATCTGCTGCCTATATCCTTCTGGATGGTAGCGGTCGTGGGTTTGGAAGGTGCTGTCTAAGGAGGTTTGATGAGTTCCTGCAGTGCATCTTGTAGATGGTACATACTGCTGCCACTGTATATCGGTGTTGGAGGGAATGAATGTTTGTGAATGGAATCAAGGCAGAAAGTTTTAATTTTGCTTCACCTTGTTCTGTGCATTTTGGATCTGGCAATATTTTAACTTGTCCTTCAAATCGGCTCAGTCCATAAAACCTTCACCCAGTGACCTGTCACTGGTATAATGCCTAAACTAAGTCGCTAAAGTGACCGGAACAGTTAACCAGTGACTGGGTTGCTGTTGGTTCTTTGTATTAGTAACCATCTTATTTCAGGTAACATCAGATCTAGTTAAACATACAGTAATTTTGCAGAATTTTTCCTATATTTTTTAACCATAGTTTTCTCTTCACCCTGACCCTCTTCCCTAATTTTCTCTCCTAACCAAAGGCACTGAAGCATGGTTCCAACACTACCAGCCATCCTCAAGTAATCATTCTTCACATTATGAGCCTGGGTAGAAAGCTTCAGGATTGGGGTGGTGGTGTGGAGTGTTGATCTTGAAACATTGTTTGCAATACTATAAAAAGTAGCTCACCCAAATGCCAGAGTTGAGAATTGTTATTTGACTGCAGAGACATTACAGCTAAATCTGATCCTGTCAGCACGTTCTGAACATGAAATCAAAATCAAAGCTTAAACCTTGATCTTTTTCCAGCATTCAGGCATCAGCTTTAGGACTTTTCTGGTCCCTAAAGCTTAAGAGCAACTGAGTGTCACTGATTCAAGCTGCTGTCACTGAGACTATCCTAATGGCTGGCAGTAGAACTGCTATACTGGTTTTAAACAAGAGGGGTAAGGGATCAAGCTTGGGTAGAGGTAGCAATTCAAGGTGTAGAGTCAAGACAGGAGAGCAAAATAGTAATATGAGAAATGAGGGTCAGAGAATGGCAGGAAGGGACAGAGAAAAAGCCTAAGAATACAACAATAGTCAGGACTAGATTTTACAAAGGTAATAAGACGACAAAACTGAACGCTCTCTATCTGAATGCATGTAGGATTCATAACAAAGTAAATGAATTGATAGCCCACATTGAAGTAAATATGATCTGATAGCAATTATGGAGACGTGGCTGCAGAATGACAAAGATTGGGTCCTTAATATTGAGGGGTACATGACAATCAAGAAGAATAGGTAAAGATGGAGGGATAGCACTGTTAATCAAAGAGGTCATTGGTGCAATAGTTAGAGATGACCTTGGTTCAGGAGATCAGGGTGTAGAATTGATTTTGGTAGAGATGAGGACTATTGGGGGGAAAGTCATTAGGGGGCCTGTACACTACTCCCAATAACAGTAGCCACAGTGTAGGACAAAGTATTCGGGGGAAAATATTGTTGTGGAGAAGACCCACCACCTGTGGTTAACTAAAGAAGTTAAGGAAAGCCTACAACTCTGCAAAGATGAGTGGCAGGACAGATGATTGGACAGAATATAAAGAATGGCAGAGAATGCCTAAAAGGTTACTCAGGAGAAAGAAATTAAAGTATGAGAGGAAGCTAGCTAGAAATGTAAAAACAAATAGCAAGAGTTTCTACAGGTATTTGAAAAGGAAAAGAGGAAGTAAAGTGAGTGTTGGTCCTCTAGAGAGTGACAGTGGGGAGTTAATAGTAGATAATAAAGAAATGGCGGAAGAAATAAACAAATATTTTGCTTCTGTGTTTACTACAGAGGATATAAAAAACATTCCTGTATTAGCTGAAAATCAGGAGAAAGGAACTTGATGAAATTGAAATCACTAGGGAAATGGTACTGAGCAAATTGATGGCGCTGCGGGCTTGCAAGTCTCCGGGTCCCAATGGACTACATCCTAGGGACTAAAAAGAGGTGGCTAATGAGGTAGTCGATGTGCTGGTGTTAATTTTCCAAAATTCGCTAGATTCTGGAAACTTTCCATCAAATTGGAAAGTAGCAAATATAACCCCTCTATTCAAGAAGGGAGGGAGGCAGAAAACAGAAATTTATAGGCCAGCTAGCTTGACTTCTGTCATGGGGAAGTTATTAGAATCGATCATTAAGCAGGTTATAGCTGGGCACTTCGAAGAGCTCAAGACAATTGGGAAGAGTCAGCATAGTTTTGTGAAAGGAAAATCCTGTTTAACCAATTTATTGGAGTTTTTTGAAGGAGTAACATACGCAGTGGATAAAGGGGAGCCTGCAGATGTACTGTACTTGGATTTCCAGAAAGCATTTGATAGGGTGCCACATCAAAGATTATTACGGAAAATAAAAGCGCATGGTGTAGGGGATAACATATTAGTATGGATAGAAGATTGGCTGGCTGGCTGGCAGAAAGCAGAGAATATGCATAAATGGATCTTTTTCTGCTTAGCAGGATGTGATAAGTGGAGTCCCACAGGGGTCTGTACTGGGGCCTCAACTTTTTACGATTTACACCAATGACTTAGATGAGGGGAGTGAAGATATGGTAGCTAAATTTGCAGATGACACAAAGATAGGAAAGAATGTTGTGAAGAGGGCATGAGGAGGTTACAGATGGATATAAATAAGTTGAGTGAGTGGGCAAAGATCTGGAAAATGGAGTTTAATGTGGGAAAGTGTGAAGTTGTTCACTTTGGCAGGAAGAACAAAAAAGCAGAGTATTACTTAAATGGAGAACGGCTGCATAATTCTGAGGTGCAGAGGGACCTAGGTGTTCTAGTACATGAGTCACAAAAAGTTAGTATGCAGGTACAGCAAGTAATTAAGAAGGCTAATGGAATGCTATCCTTTATTACGAGAGGGATTGAACATAAAAGTAAGGATGTTATGCTTCAGTAGTGAAGTGAAGAAGTGGTAGCTAAATTTGCAGATGACACAAAGATAGGTAAGAAAGTATGTTGTGAAGGGCACTTGAGAGGGTTGCAGATAGATATAGATAGGTTGAGAATGGGCAAAGATCTGGCAAATGGAGTTGGGAAAATGTGAAGTTGTTCACTGGCAGGAAGAACAAAAAAGCAGTTATTTAAATGGAGAACGGCTGCATAATTCTGAGGTGCAGAGGGATCTAGGTGTTCTAGTACATGAGTCACAAAGTTAGTATGCAGGTACAGCAAGTAATTAAGAAGGCTAATGGAATGAGAGGGATTAAACATAAAAGTAAGGATGTTATGCTTCAGTTATACAGGGCATTGGTGAGACCACACCTCGAATACTGTGTGCAGTTTTGGTCTCCTTATTTAAGGAAAGATGTAAATGCATTGGAGGCGGTTCAGAGAAGGTTTACTAGATTGATACCTGGAATGAGTAGGTTGTCTTATGAGGAAAGGTTGCACAGACTGGGCTTGTTTCCACTAGAGTTTAGAAGAGTGAGGGTGATTTGATTGAAGTATACAAGATCCTGAATGGCCTTGACAAGGTAGACGTTCCTCTTGTGGGCAAGTCCAGAACTAGGGGGCACTGTTTTAAAATTAGGGGTCACCTTTTAGGACTGAGATGAGATTTTTTTTTTGGTTGTGTGAGTTTGGAACTCTGCCTGAGAAGGTGGTCGAGGTGGGGGTAATTATTTTTGAGGCAGAGGTAGATTGATTCCCTTGCCGCACAAGAATCTAAGGTAATCAGGGTTAGATGGGAATGTGGAAGTCGAAACACAAGATGATCAGCCATGATCTTACTGAATGGCAGAGCAGGCTCAAGGGGCAGAATGGTCTACTCCTGTTTATGTTCAGTCCCATTGCTGCAGCTGATCCAGAATCCCTTGAATGGTGTGTAATGGAACTTGACTACATCTAATTAATGGGCTGAGACTGGCCTAGGATACATGGCTTTTTAATAAGTATCATCTTTTGAAGTGCCATTTTGGATTGTGTGATTATAGGTGCAACATGTTCCTATTGAGGAAATGTATGTGATTTAAGTGTTGAATGTATTTGATAGTACAAAGTTAAGTTTTGACGAGGTTGGGATTAAGCCTGACAGAAACAATTAAGAACCTTCCTCCTTAATGGGGGTACCCCTTTTTAAAAAAAATATTGGAGGAGAATTTTTGTGGTCTATATATTAATGATTTAGACATGATCAAGAAGTTTGCAGAGGAGGATGGCTGCAGACTGCAGGAAGATATCAATGGACTGGTCAGGTGGACAGGAAAGTGACAAATGGAATTCAGCCCAGAGAAGTGTGAGGTGATGCATTTGGGGAGGTCATACAAGGCAAAGGATTACACAATAAATGGGAAGACACAAGTGTAGACGAAGTGAGGGACCTTGGAATGAATGTTCAGTTCCCTGGATAGGACAGGTTGATAAGGAGGTTAAGGCGGCATATGGAATCCTTTAATTTATTAGCTGAGGCATTGAATATAAGAGCAGGGAAGTTATGATGGAACTATATAAAAACATTGATTAGGCCACAACTTGAGTAATGTGCGCAGTTCTGGTCACCTCATTACAGAAAGGATCTAACTGTATTTGAGAGGGTACAGAGGAGATTTGTGGATGTTGCCGGGACTTGAAAATTGCAGCTATGAAGAAAGGTTGGATAGGCTGGGGTTGTCCTCCTTGGAACAGAGGAGGCTGAGAGGAAATTTGATTGAGATGTACAAAATTGAGGGCTGTGGATAGAGTGGATGGGAAGGGCCTATTTACTTGAGCAGAAAGGTCAATGACTAGAGGGCATAGATTTAAAGTGATTGGTAGAAAGATTAGAGGGAAGATGTGGAAAAATGTTTTCACCCAGAGGGTTATGGGGGTCTGGAACTCGCTGTCGGAAAGGGTAACAGAGGCAGAAACCTTCAACTCATTCAAAAGGTGTCCAGAAATGCAGCTCCCAACCTGCAGGGCTACGTATCAAATGCTAGAAAATAGGATTAGGCTGGTTGGCTCGTTTTTTCAGCCAGCTCAGACCACAGTGGGCCAAGTGGAGCCTCTCTGTGCTGTAAACATTCTATGATTGACCAAATTAACTGAGACTTTATAGCTGTGGCAGATCTGACTGTGCCAACATTTAAGCTGAATTCAAGCCTAGTCCTAGAAGTGAAATGACTAATAGTTATTTTTCTAATTTGTTTGCAAATTTGACTTTAATTGCAGGCTTGCTGGAATACTGTAACCAACTGTATAAGTCCATACAGACTGAATTCAACATTGCACAAAAATCCAGATGACATGGTTACATCAAATTCTACTAGTTATGTGGAGTACAGGTTCAAAAATGTCTTAGTCACTCCAACTAGAGCTTCATCATTACCAGTACTCTGGTAAGTATATTTACCCACACTATACTTTGTGCCTTGAATGTATATCAAGTGTGCAGTCTGAGCAGCCATTAACCAAAATGGCAAGAAAAAGGAGCTTTGTAGAGGTCGATCATGGTGATTTTTTTTTAATACAAACAGCTGGGGAAATTGTGATGAAGTATGGAATATTCTTCTGAAGAAGGAACAGGCGTACTTAAGAGACAAAGATGTTTTGCAAAAACATCCACTCTTGCAACCTAAGATGAGGACTATTCTTCTAGACTGGTTAATGGAGGTAAGAACTTTATTGAGAGTACTCATTCACTTATTCAACCTTTGCTGTACGGGTCATGGTTGGCTTTTTTATTAAACCAATATTTGAAATGTATGTTCCCCTGAAAGGCACTCCAATTCAAATGATAAAAGTGATTAAAACTTTTTCATGAGATATGAACTAAGTTACATTTCTTGTTGATTCTCAAGTTGCTGGACCACCAGCCTGAACTGCTTGTGGTGATGGTGCCAGTTAGGATTTTGATTTAGTGATGTCCAAGTCGGCTTGCAATCCAACAACAACTATAGGAACTGAAGTAGGCTATTCTTAATTACTTTGTGCGCTCATGCAATGATAGCAATCTGGGCTGACACTTCAGTGCAATACTACCATCTTGGATGGAAATGAGATACATGGCACTGTTCAAAGAGCAAGGGTTTTACAATCAATATTTATATCTCAATCAACATCACTAAAGCAGATTATCTGGTCACCAATAACATTGCTGTGAGACCTTCATGCACATTTCCCTACGTTACAACAGTGGCTGACTGCGCCTCAGGAATATTTGTAGGATGTTCCAAAAAAGCTGCAGGTAGTGAATGTTGCAATATTGTTCTTCTTATCCCCTTTCACATTACACTGGCCTCTTCTGCTAACTGTAGATTTATGTAACTGGTGAAAATCCCTTTTTGTCTAATGCTGTTTGTTATAATGCAGTATGTTGTGTGGAAGTTTGAATCAAGAGTGCCTAAGTTCCAATATCTATCTTGCAGTTGTAGTGAAACAGATCGACTTGGCCAGGCTGCTGCTTCATAAGAGAAACAACAGGTTTTTGTGGTGGAGTGCTCAAGTTGAGATTAGACCTGTCAAACATTGTATTATCGTAGCTTTGAAAACATTAGGTCTGATTTGGTTCTGTAGGAATGCCAGGAAAAATTATTTTGGCTAAATTGAAATTGACTATTTTCCTACTAAAGGTTTGCGAAGTCTACAAGCTACACAGAGAAACATTTTATTTAGCCCAGGACTTCTTCGATAGGTTTATGGCAACGCAGCAAAATGTCGTGAAGACACGATTGCAGCTCATTGGTATTTCGGCTTTATTTATTGCTGCGAAGCTAGAGGTAAGGGGACAATTGTACTCTACACTCCTGAATTCTATTTCCCATGCAGTTACAGTGCAATTAATAATAACTTTTTGCAGGAAATTTACCCGCCAAAGCTGCACCAGTTTGCCTATGTTACTGATGGAGCTTGCACAGAAGAAGAAATCCTCAACATGGAACTTGTTGTCCTGAAGGTACTTCATAATTGGCCATGTTCAAGTTCTCCCTGTTTTTAGTCTTAATTCTTCATAGGGTTGAATTAAAATGTATAGGATGGGTTGATAAACAGAATGAAGCTTCTATTCAGTAGTCTTGAATGGAAAGCAGATTGTGTGACTTCATCTGATTGGTACTGATTGCATTGGAGGCGATTCAGAGGAGGATTCACTAGATTGATTCCAGAGATGCGGGGCTTGTCTTATGAGGCGAGATTGAGCAGTTTAAGCCTATTCTCGCTAGAGTTTAGAAGGATGAGAGATCATCTAATTGTGGTGTAAAAGATGCTAAAGGGGATAGACAAAGTAGATGTGGAGCAGATGTTTCCCCTTGTGGGGCATTCTAGAATGAGGGGCCATAGTTTTAGGCTAAGGGGTGGTAGATTTAAATCAGAAATGAGGAGGAATTACTCTTCTCAAAGGGTCGTGAATCTATAGAATTCACTACCTCAGAGTGCAGTGGATGCCGGGATGCTGAATAAATTTGAGGAGATAGACAGATTTTTAATTAGTAACAGGTTGAAAGATTATGGGGAGAGGGCGGGAATTTGGAGTTGAGGCCGAAATGAGATCAGCCATGATCGTATTGAATGGCAGGGCAGGCTCGAGGGGCTGAATTGCCTACTCCTAGTTCTTATGTTATGTACTAAAATATTTTGCAGACCTTGTAGATTAATTGGGCTCAATTGTCAGATGATTAATCTTTTGTATTCATATTGTTCTAGGCTCTGAAGTGGAGTTTGTGCCCAATAACCATTGTGTCTTGGCTTAATATCTACATGCAAGTTGCATATTTGCAGGAAATCTATGAAATATTGATACCACAGTACCCTCAAGAAATGTTTGTTCAAGTAATGGAGGTAAATAATTTGACATTTTATTGCATTTTGATTTGATTTGGCTACTGTTTACAAAATGTATGTTTCTCCATTTGGTTTTGGCTCCTGGTGTTGCTCAGCAACAAGTCTAAGATTACAGTACAAATTAACTTTTTTCCTCGAGCTTGTGAAGTAGCATGTAATTACAAGAAATTCTGATTCTTGTGCTCTCAAACATGGGACAGGAGTGTGCCATTTAGCCCCTTAAGCCTCTTCCACCATTCAGAGAGACCATGGCTGATGTGTGACCTAGCCCCATATACCTTAATACATTTTTGATAAATTTATCAATCTAGCATCAATTGCTATTTGCAGATGAGTTCAAAAACTTCTATCACTCTAGAAGGGTTTCCAAATATCACTTTAGACAATGCCCCCTAGACTTATACACCCCAACCAGTGGGAATAGTTTCTATCAAAAACAAAAACAGAATTACCTGGAAAAACTCAGCAGGTCTGGCAGCATCGGCGGAGAAGAAATCAGTTAACGTTTCGAGCCTTCATGGCCCTTCGGCAGAACTGAAGCATAGTTAGAAGAAGGGAGAAATATAAATTGGTTTAAGGTGGGTGGGGGGTGGGGGAGAGACACATTGAGGGTGTGGTGATTGTGGAGATGAGCAGATAATCAAAAGATGTCACAGACAAAAGGGTCAAAGAGGTGTCGAAGGTGGTGACACCTATCAACCCTGTCTGTTCCCCTTAGGTTAAGGATTAATTTGATTGAAGTTTGTTATTAAATTACATGGAATAAAACCTTGGTTTGTAATTCTCCTTGTCATTTAAACCTTGAAATCCAGTTATTTTGGTAAATTTATGCTGCACTCCCTCCCTCAAAGGCCAATCTAATCTTCCTAAGGTGTGCCCAGAATTGAATACTCCAGCTGTGATCTAATTAAGGCTTTGTATAGTTGTAGCATAACTTCTACCTATTCGTGTTCTAGATATAAAGGCCAGCATTCCATTAGCCTTCATGATGATTTTTGGCCAGAACTCCCAAGTTTCTTTTTTACCGCCACGGTTTCTAGCTTTTCACTACTTTGAAAATTCCCTGTTCTATTTCTTTTTAGGTCCAAAGTGGATGACCTCCCGCTCCCTGCATTGAAATCCATTTTGCCACAGTTTTGCCCATTCGCTAAATCTGCCAATATCTCTTTAAAATTTATGCTTCCATCTGCACTGTTTACAATGCCAGTCACATGCCAGCAGCAAACCTGGATATCTGGCTTCCTATCGCTTTGCAAATGATGAGTAGTTCTCCAACATAAACCTTGCAGGACACCACTAGCTGCATCCTGCCAATTACAGTACCTGTCCATTATCCCTACTCTTGCCACTCGAGCAATTTCCACACTAGGTCAACAATTTTCCTGCAGTTCTTTTTAGCTTTAACTTGATCTAACTGTCTGAGGAACTTTATCAAATGCCTTCTGGAAATCTACATAAATTCCCCTGTCCACCGCTTTCAATTTTTTTTTGAAGAGATGACTAAATCAGGTCATCAGACATGACCTGACCTCTACAAATCATGCTGGCTCTCTGATTAACTGAGTTTTCAAAATATTCAGTCACTATCCTTAATCATAGACTCTGATAATTTCCTTGACAACATATTAAGTTAACTGGTTTTCCTCTGTCACTTTTCTTAAATAATGGAATGACATGCAGTTCTCTGATCATAAAATTCGGAAGGTTATAGTCAAGACATCTGCAATACTCTCACCACTTCTAAAACTCTGGATAGAAACCATCTGATCCTGGAGATGTGACTGTTTAGTGCCGTTACTTGGTTACATTAATTTTGGTGAGTCCTGTCCCTGATTTGGTTCTTTTCCTTGATGTCCATGCTGACCTCTTCCTCCTCCACTTCCTTTATCTTCAGTTTAAAGGGGCTCATTGTTCCTCACCACTCTTTCCTAATTGTGAAGTGTTCATTTTAATATCCCCTTGCACATTTCCTTTCATACTCTCCTCTGTTACCTTTTTTGCTCTATTTCTCTCCCAATTGCCATGACCTGTGCTTTTTTCCCCCCTAATTATTTTCTCTTGCCTCTTTTAGTTGTGACTGTTTTGACATGTAGAGCCCTTGCCCCTTGCAGGTATACACTGGTTCTGTATCACATTGAATTTTTTGACCGCCTTCCACAGATCTTGACTTTTTACCCTTAATAGAATATCCACAGTAAACAAGACATCTGTCTCATCACATAGCTAAGATTTAGGTAGTTTCACATTTCTCCCTATCAAACACTATTGAAAAATGTTCACGCGCAGTTAGGCTCATTACTAAATGTAATAAGATGTGCCTTCTTGTTGACTCTAGGACATATTGCTGCAGAAAACTATATTCCAGGTTCATACACACTACCCTTCTGACATTCTAATCTCATCCCAATCTATGAAAGTTACCTCTGCTACTCGTTTGTGTAATCTTTATAGATTCTATCCCTTCACAGCTACTAGCAGGGCTGATTCACAACTCCTATTAGTCTTAAATCCTTGTTCAATTTTTTAAATTTTACCCATAAAACCTCCAGTCTATGCTTACAACTTGTTGTATCCTCTCTTCATTTGAAGCGATTTCAGCATTAATCATTAAGACTTCACCTCCCCATCTACCATTTTGCATATTTCCCTGTTGACCATTATGACCTGGTGTGCCCAGGCTGTCTTGCAGCCAAGTCTCTGTAATGGCTACCATGTCATCCCCTCCAAGTCAAATTTGCAACGACAGTTCAATTTGTTCTTTTATATAATCACATGGAGTATAAAATGCTTATTTGGGCCACACACCATAACCTGTTCTTCTGCTCCAATTCTTTAGAGACATTTTCTCCTGGTTAATTTTTAAAAATATCTTTAGTTTTTCTTTTACCAATAGTGCCTAAAAGTGCAACTTGTCACTCTTGCTCAAGGTAAAGGGATGAGAATGTACTACCTCTTTTCTACCTGAGTCATCTCCTCCTTCGTCCAACCCCCATTTACTAATTTAAAGTCCTCGTGACATCCCTATTCTTTCCACTATAACCCTTGTCCCAGCCCCTGCCATTACTGGTACCAGTATCCCATGAAATACCATCCCCTATCTCCACCTCCCTAAACTGTGTATTCCTATGCCAAATACAAATTGGCAATAATCCAGAGATTATAACCCTTGAAGGTCTATTTAATTTCACTCCTAGTTCCTGGTACACTCTAAACAAGACCTCTTATCTGCTCTTCCCACTATGACAGTCTCCTTCCCCTTCTCAATATCCTTTATAAGCTGGTTCAAGGTATCCATTTCCCTGGCACCAGATAGGCAACATACACATGGGAATCTTGATCATGCTTGCAAAGGATACTATTCGTTCCCTAATTATTGAATTCCCTTACAACTACCAGATTACACTTTCCCTCTTCCTCCTTCTCTTCCTGCCTCTTCACTAGACCTTCAAGGGTTATAATCGCTGGATTATTGCTTCATCAATTACCTTCCTTTCATCATAAGGTCAAAAGTGGGGATATTCGCTGATTGCACAATGTTCAGCACCATTTGCATCTCCTCAGATACTGAAGCAGTCTGTATCCAAATGCAGCAGGACCTGGACAATATCCAGGCTTGGGCTGACAAGTGGCAAGTAACATTCGCACCACACAAGTGCCAGACAATGACCACCTCCAATTAGAGAGAATCCAACCATCACCCCTTGATGTTCAATGGCATTACCATAACTGAATCCCCATCATCAACATCCTGGGAATTACCATTGACCAAAAACTGAACTGGACTAGCCATATAAATACTGTGACTACAAGAGCAGGTCAGAGGCTAGGAATCCTGCGACAAGTAACTCACCTACTGACTCCCGAAAGCCTGTCCACCATCTACAAGGCACAAGTCAGGAGTGATGGAATACTCCCCACTTGCCTGGATGAGTGCAGCTCCCACGACACTGAAGAAGCTTGACACCGCCCAGGACAAAACAGTCCACTTGATTGGCACCACATCCACAAACATTCACTCCCTCCACCGCCAACGCACAGTAGCGTGTGCCATCTACACGATGCACTGCAGGAATTCACTAAGGCTCCTTCGACAGCATCTTCTAAACCCAAGACCACTACACCTAGAAGGACAAGGGCAGTAGATAGATGGGAACACCACCACCTGGAAGTTCTCCTCCAAGCCACTCACCATCCTGAGTTGGCAATATATCACGATTCCTTCACTGTTGCTGGGTCAAAATCCTGGAACTCCCTCCCTAACAGCACTCTGGGTGTACCTACACCACATGGACTGCAGTGGTTCAAGAGACAGCTTAGCACCGCCTTCTCAACGGTAATTAGGGATGGGCAATAAATGCTGGCCCAGCCAGTGAAGCCCACATTCTGTGAATGAATAAAAAAAAGTCTGCATTCTGGCTGTCCTTCAGTCTGTGCTTGTTGTCCTGAAGGATATTATGCCTGTTGCATAGGATCAGTTTTAGAAGATCTTTGTGCTTGTGCTCTCTTCCTCCTCCCACTCTGCACACTCCGTCACACCATCTGTTCAAAACCCGCATCCTCTTGATGTGATCAAAGTATCTGTTCTAGACTAGTCCCCCTTCCTTTGTGTCAGAATATCTCTAACTTGCACTCCAGCTCAATGGCTGAGCCAGAAATTCAAATCTACTGTAGATAGGAACAAAAAATCTGGAAATATTCAGCAGGTCAGGCATCTGTGGAAAGTGTTAACGTTTCGGGTTGATGACCTATCAGATCTACTGTAGTTGTTTGCTTGAGGCAGTCTCCTGTCCACTAACTAACTACTGCAGTACAGATACACAACCTGCTGCACCATACCTTACTCTGGATTATTTGTATCTACTCTAGCTATTCTTTCTTCTACATAGTAACTTGCAACAAAACACTGGACAAAATTTTTATATACGTATTGCCTCAAGCTTACATGAACACAAAGTACTGAATGCAAAAACAACACCTCTTTCCACCTCTGCACAAAATTTTCAACTTGTACATTCTCTTTGACTCTGGTTTAAACAGTGTAGCATAAAGTTAGGCATTTTTTCAATTGGAGAAATAAAGAGCCTTTCTGTTCTTCTGTAGTATATTGTTGAAAACCAATGATGGAAAAGGTTAGTCAAGAAATAGTGATGTGCACCAGTATTGGAAGAAAGGAAAAATGCCTAGTCATTATTGAATTTTTTAAAGTAATGCACTGAGCCAAGGCTTTAAGTAGGAAGAGAATGCATCTCTCCAGTTCCACCACACTATTGCAGGCCAAAAGCCTTGGCTCTGCAAGAAATGCTGGGCTCTGCCCACAATTCCATCCTAATTTCTCTTTGCCTAGTCTTTCATTATCCAGCCCAATCCAACCCCACTCCCTTCCACCAACTTCAGCAAACCTAAGCACAGGAATAGGATCAATGTATAGCTTTAAGTGCAATTTATATTTGGTGTTAAGAAAGGTGATGCCTGGTTTTTGTTTCATTTAGAGGTTTTTGAGAGCTGGGTGCTGGAAAGTCTGGGGCCCTGTTTGTACACATGCATCGTTAGTGAGGTTTCACAACCCTTCAAGTGAAGACATGGGTTACCAAGGGGTTAGTTTAGTTAGGTTTTTTTTTTAAAAGTAGAAAAACTGTACTGCAGCCTAGCAAACAGGGGTCCAGAGACACAGTGAAACAGAGCAGTCAGTTAGTGTGTGTATACCAGAGAGTGCAAGTAGAAGGTCTAATCTCTAAGAAATCCTGCAAGCCTGCTGGGGAACTGAGTTTAGGAAACTTGTGTGTTTTCTCTGAAGTTGAAGTAATAGTGAGTTTAGATTGTGGTTTTTGGGTGTCTGAGAGATACTAGCTGAAGGAAAGCAGCTAGTGAATGCTCAGCAGCCACCAGAAGAAAACTGTTTGAAACTGAGCTAACTCAAGCAAGAAACTTTGGTGTTGAGAAAGTGGTAAATCTTCACTGGGGTTTTGTCTGTAAAATGTTAGCATCAGCTAGGATCATAACAGCACAGTTAGATTACACTGTTCTGTGGGCTATATATTTGATACTCTATGCAACAACCAACCTATTCTATTCTATTATTAGCTAATTCTATAATGGTACCTCTTCCTATCTACAGCTATTGGATCTCTGTATCTTGGATCTCAAGTGTTTGGAGTTCACATATGGAGTTACAGCAGCTTCGGCTTTGTATCACTTTTCTTCTTGTGAATTAGTTCACAAAGTCTCAGGTAGAGTGATGTTTAAATCAAATGCAAATTTAATAACACGGTATAATTACTGCAATTAACAAACTTGTTTAATGCTTAGGATTTGAATGGAGTGAAATAGAAGGATGTGTGAAATGGATGGTTCCATTTGCTATGGCCTTGAGAGAAGTGGGAGGTATAAAACTCAAGAATTTGAAAGGTGTCTGTCCAGAGGATTTACACAATATACAGACACACTCTAACAGCTTATCGTTACTGGTAAGGTTCATTTTCTGTGGATACGGGACCATACACATACACCATTTAATTGGCTAAAAATGAGATGGAGTTATTTTGTAACCATTTAAGCTGGATTTTTGAATGTAATATTTAAACTTTTAAAACTAGTATTAGACTGGTTACTGTAACCCATTGCCTTTAGTAGATATCTCTGCAATTCCTTTTTGATTCCTCTTCTCCCACGCACAAGCTAAAGATGGTATCTCTTCTCACCGTCAATCTATTTATATTCTGGTTGTGGTGACCAGACTAGCTTTTCAAAGTCTCTAGAAGGTGGGAAAGAGTAGTGACTTGCTCTCCAGCCACCATATATCATTTCTATCTCACATTCTCAGATTGGTTCTTCTCAATCAAAAAGTTGTTGTAGCTGGGCCATTCAAGGAATCTTGGCCCTAACTTTGGCTCAGTGGTGGCATATGCATGTCTGAGTCAGAAGGATGCAGGTTCAAGTCCTACTCCAGACTGACACCTTTTGCAGTACTGAGTGCTCCACCGTCAGAGATGACAAGCTACTGAGACCAGTGACCGTAAGATCGCATGTCCCTGTGAAGAGCAGGGGATTCTTGTGTCCTGGCCAATGTTTATGTATCAATCGGCACCATTAAAAGATTGGTCATTGCTGTTTGAGACCTTGCTTGTCCAAATTGACCTTTGTTCCTACAATGGTGACTGCTTAATTGGTTGGAAAGTGCTTTGGGCCATCATAGTTATGAAAGATAACAAATGTAAGTCCATTGTAAGTTGCCTGAAAAACATGACTAGTAGTGCTATGTCTTTGCAGACTGAAGTCGTTCTCCTGGTTGATATTTCTTTGTGAATCTCCAAGTTCAATCAAACTCTCATCAACAGGAAATACTTGAAACTTTAATTCATTGCTCACTTGCCTTAGTTATGTGAATGGACTAATGTTTTGTTTTGTTTCATTTCACTTTTCTTATCAGGATAAAGCTCACATGAAGCAAGCACAACTTTTGGAACAGAGTAGATGTTCACCTGTACCTTCTGGAATTTTAACTCCACCACAAAGCAGTAAAAAACACAACTCTGGTGTGGGTCCTCATGAACAGCAACTACAACCCTGAAACTTGATGTGATCATGGGTGAATTTTTCACACCTAAAGGCATATTCTCAAATTCAGACAAGTTGGATTTGATTCACATGACCTACCATTGAATGCAGAAGATGGCTGTAATTGCATTCTTATATTGCCAGTGTCACTTAATTCTGGATGTTAGAGCTCTTTATCTTTGTTTTTAATACTGACCTTTTTAAACTGGTGGACTTTGCCAAGAACTCCAACCAAATAAGGAGTACTTTCCAAGTAATCCTGAATGCTGCTAAGGAGGGTGGCCCTCGGAAAAACGAACAGTAAGGTCACAAAGTATTGATTTATGAAATTGTTTGTACTTAAAGCTGCTGTTTATTTTAAATAAAAAGATACTGAGGATAGATCACTTCTGCATCTGCATTCTTGCCCTCCGTATAATACATGTCACTTAACTGAATTGGACCTATAACTTTTTTTTTGAAAGTACTATCCTGTTCTCTTTCCACACCCTTTTCAAAATTATCAGCACACTTGAGGCCAATCCTAAACTACTAAACACTTTTCCCTTTCCCCTCCATTCTCTAAACATATCTATTCTAATCTGCTGGATTCCATCCCCAACTACATTGACTTGGATGCATTATCCCTCCTTTGCAGCCTTCAAAGGTTGCCCATCCCATCTTGCAACAAATCTCCAGCAGTGTTTTATCCTCCCACCATCACCAAGATCTATCTTTGGTCCTCCTTTCCTTTTACATCTCTCCTGGCTGATATCATCCCTAGACAAGGTCATTTCCACATATGCTGATGACAGACAGTTTTACTATTTATCCTCAACTATCCATGTACTGAAAATAGGATGCTATTCATGAATTTGAGACTAAACACAGTAAACTATCCCTGTCTGCAGCCTTTGACAAAGTTAGCCGCACCATCTTCCAACAGGGTGGGACAGCACTCATCTTGTTCCATTCTTATCTATTCGGACATAACCAAAGGGTAACTTTCACACTAGTTGCCTCTGGAGTCCCCCACCGATCCAGCCTTGGCCACCTCTTACTACTTGTTATATGCTACCTCTTGGCAACATCTGAAAATATGACCAGTTCCACACATGACACACTCAGCTGTATCTCACCACAACCACTTCTCTCTCTCCATTCTCTTAATTTGTTTATTTTTGTCTGACATCCAGTACTGGATGAGGGAAAAAAAATCCTCTAGGCAAATGTTTGGAAGATGAAAGTTGTTGTTTTCGGTCCCTGTCACATTTCATTCCCTAGCTATTGATTCAAATCCTCTTGGTAGCAACTGTCTGAGACTGAACTGGACCATTCACAATGTTATTGTCTTTGACCAAGATGAGCTTTTGACCACCATCTATACTATCACGAAAGATTACCTACTTTCACTTCTAACATGGCTGCACAACTCATCTGAAAACTTCATCCATGCCTTTTACCTCTTGACTGTTCTGATGCCCTCCTGGCCAGCCCCCTATCTTCCAAAAACTCTACCCACATCACAGCAACTCTGAGTCACTTTCCAGGCCAGTGCTCACTGGCTCCTGGTCCAGCAATGCCTCCAATTTTAAAAATTATTATCCCTTAATGGTCATTTCTATCCCTTCCTCTTTCTGTAGCTTCTTGTCCTACAACCTAATTCTGGCCTCTTGTGTGCATCCCCTATTTTAATCACTCCTTAACCTGGCATCTGCTTTTAGTTTCCAAGGGCCTAAGCACCAACATCCACTCTAAACCCTCCCACCTCTTAAGCTAAAAGCACTATACAAATGCAAATTGTCAAACTACTTAGCCAACACTTGGATGAGTTATAATTGCCTCCAGCTAGACATCACTAAGTTACCATCCTTCAGCTCTCCCCCACCCTCCCAGGCACCATCTCTGACAGGATCAGAACCCTTTGCATACTTTTTTATAGCTGAAATTGAGCCTGTGTCCTCCATAACTAATGTCCATTTCTTAACCTCATCTGTCTCTGCCCAAATTCATATCTGTTGCTAAAAGCCTCTCACGCGCCCTGGTTGCCAGTCTATCATTCCAATATTCTTCTGGCTGTGCAATCATTTTACATATGTGATATTTAGTGGCTGATCTGTTCCCCTTGTCTTTACTTGATTAGTAGGAAAATATCCTCTGCAAAAGTGAGTAGACAACAAAATATGGCTCTTATTAGCAAGGGTGAAGAAAACAGCTGTGTAAAAGTGCCAAGTTTCTTATTCACTGCATCTGACGCTGACTTGAAGGTATCTTTGCACATGCACAGTTTTGCCCATCGATTAGGCATGTGATTTTAGTGGCAAGGGAAGTCAGGTTTATTTGTTTTAAATCAGCCACAGGCAGAAAGTAAATCTCAAGATCATCAAGCAGTAATCAGATGCCAGATTTGATCAATGATTAGGGATTAATCAATTGCAATGCTACAAAACATATAGAATAAGCCATTAAATAGCAGATATAGGTTTCGTAAGTAATTTTGAAAGAAATTGAGGAAAAATATTAAATAGATATTGAAATGTACAGTGTGTAAGTAAATACATGGAGTGTAGGAAACAAGATTGACAAGTTACAGGTGCAGATTGCCATGTGGAAATATGGTGTTGTGGCTATAAAGAGACCTGGCACCAAGGAGGGCAGGCCTGGGTATTAAATATTTCTGGATACAGGGTGTTCAGGAAAGGAGGGATGGCAGTACTGAATAAGAACAGTGCAGTGCTGGAAAAGGAGGACCCCGGAGGGGTTAGAGCTAAGAAACAAAAAAAAAGTGCAATCACATTACTCTGTGTATTTCATTGTCATTGATCTGGGCCAGATCCGAAGGCTGGCAAGCAAAATGGTATCTGAACAATGGACTGCCTTTAGAGAAGTGTGTGTTCAGGCACAGACAAAATGTATTCTCACCCCATTGTAGTTGGCATTCCTCCAGTTAATTATTCTTGCTGTGGATTGTTCCTTGTTCTTTTCCACAGCCATGCTAAACCTTATGACATAATGATCATTGTCCCCTGAATGCTTCCCTACTGACACTTGGCCCATCTCATTGACAAGAATCAGGTCTACTGGTACCTCCTTTCTCATTGGACTGGCACATATTCCTGCAGAAAATTTTCCTGAACCCAAAGAACTCTTACCTCACCCCACCAACTCTTTACACCACTACTATCCCAGTCTACATTCGGATGATTAATGCCTCCCATTTCACAACTCTATAGTTCTTGCATCTCTCTGCAATTTCCTTGTTCCTCTACATCTTTCCCACTGGTTTGTGGCCTATAGTTTACACAGTGCAAAATAATAAAAGGGTGGTAAAGGGGCTAATTAGGGACCAAAAAGGGAGACAAGGGGCATGACTGGGGTATTAAATGAATACTTTGTATCTGTCTTTACCAAGGAACAAGGCGCTGTGCAGCTCATGTGAAAGAGGTAATTTAGACACTCAAAGGCTTTAAAATTGATAAGGTAGTGGTATTGGATCGACTGTCTGTATACTTAAAAGTTGATAAAGCACCAGGACTGGTTAGGATGCATCCAAGGATACCGAGAGGAGTGACAGTGGAAATTGCAAAGGCACTGGCCATAATTTTCCAGTCTTTTAGACTTAGGGGTGGTGCCAGACGACTGGAGAATCGCACGTTAAACCCTTGTTCAAAAAAAGGATGTAAAGATAAGCCCAGCAGCTACAAGCCAGTCAGTTTAACCTCAGTGATGAGGAATGCTTCCAGAAACAATAATTTAGGACAAAATTATCACTAGGCAACCAGCATGTATGTGTTTAACTAACTTGGAATTTTTAAATGAGGCAACATAGAAGGTTGATGAGGGTAATGCAGTTGACGTGGTGTAAACTTCCAGAAGGCATTTGATAAAATGCCACACAAAACACCTGTGGGCAGTTATAGCTCACAGATTTAAAGGGACAGTAGCAACATGGATACGAAATTGTCTGAGTGACAGGAAACAAAGAGTACTAGTCAATGGATGTTTTTCAGACTAGAACGTGATTTGTACTGGAGTTCCCCAGATGTCGGTGTTGGGATCCTTGCTCTTCCTGATATTTTTAATGGTGTACAATTTGAATATTTACAGATGATATAAACTTTGAAGCATTATGAACTGTGAGGAGGTTAGTGTAGAACTTCAAATGGGCATAACCAGGTTGTTGGAATTGGTGGACAAGTGGAAGATGAAATTCAATGCAGAGAAGTGTGAAATGATTCATTTTGGTAAGAAGAATGTGGAGACACAATATAAAACAATCTACAATTCCAAAGGGAGTGCAGGAGCAAAGGGACCTGGGTCCATATGTGCATAAATCATTGGTGACAGGACAGGTTGAGTGAATGGCTGATAAAGTATACATCATTCTCAACATTGTTAATAGGGACAGAGTATAAAAGCAAGGAAGTTATGTTAAACTTGTACAGAACACTGGTTTGGCCTCAAATGGAGAACTGGATCCAGTTCTGGGCACCACACTTTATGAATAATGTGAAGGCATTAGAGAGAATATAGAAAAGATTCAAGAGAATGGTTTCAGGGATGAGGAACTTCAGTTACACAGATTGGAGCAAATGGGAATTGTTTCCTTGGAGAAGAGATTTGATGAGGAATTCAAAATCATGAGGTGTCGGATAGAGTAGATAGGGGAAGAATGTTCACATTGGTGGAAGGATTGAGGAAAAGTTGGCACAGATTTAAGGTAACTGGCAAAAGAAGCCAGGTTAAATGAGGAAAAACTTTCCACGCAGCAAGTGGTTAGTATCTGGAATACACTACCTGAGTGTGCAGTGGAGGCTGGTTTAATCAAGGCATTCAAGAGGGAATTGGATGGATATCTGAAAACGAAGAATGTGCAGAATGTGAAGGTGGGCGAATGGCATTAGGTAAACTGGCCCTACAGAGAGCCAGCACAGGCAAGACGGGCCGAAATGCCTCATCCTGTGATATTATTGTTTATAGGCTTGAGGATCAATAAAATGTACTGATACAGTGGAAAGTATATTAATAATTAGGTAGAGATGTTATGGCATGGAGGAATACAGATCAATGAGAATTAAACAGAGTAAATGTAATGTAATTGGGAAAGGAAAATATTGATTAAGTATGTGATATATTAAGGTATGTGGGCTATTTCATTTAACAGGCACTGCAACTGATCTGCCAATTGAAATTGGTTTCTCCTAGTCTTCAACTTGTGTTTTCACACATGTGGGCTAAGGATCACGTGAATTACAGGCATGGGAATTACAGATCTCCAATCAACATGGTCTTGCACACCAACAAGTATAGGGTAATAGATAACGTAGGAAATCAGAAACAAAAATAGAAAATGCTGGAAAAGCTCAGCAGATCTAACAGCATCTGTGGAGAAAAAAAGTGTTAACGTTTCGAGTCTATACAAATCTTCAGAGCCATGCAGACTCTAACCATTAACTCTGCTTTTCTCTCCACAGATGCTGAGACACCTGAGTTTTTCCAGCATTTTCTGTTTTTTGTTTCAGATTTCCAGCATCTGCAGTATCTTGCTTTTATTTTAGTAGGAAATCAGAAATTGAGAGTGCATCCGAGACTGCTTCAGAAATGCGTCTAGTCCAACTCTAAAGATACGTTGCTTGATTTAGTTATGGAAAACCATGCGAGGCAAGGAATAGAGGACAATTGGGAAGTAATGGCCCCAAAATCAGTGGTTTCATATAAAGACAGAAACAAACAGGTCAAAGATAAGAATTCTGGACTGGGAAAAAAACGCAAAGTTCAATTAAAGGATCAGTCCCAATTTAACTGGGTACAAAAGAAAGCAATAGAGCAGAAAATGTTCAAATATAAACAAAAGATGTATTCTTAACCCAATGAAAAGGGACTGTTTCAAATGTTAAATATGTTAAACAGCATGTTATTTGGTTTTACAAATAAGGCATAAAGTAGATCAGGGCATAATAGGATTGTACAAGCCAATCGTTAAGCCACAGTTTATAGTACTGGTGCAGATTTTGGTCCTTTCCATTAAATAAAATATACAGGTCCTTTAAGGACCGTTGCAGAACTGGAAAAATTAGTTAGAGGTTGCATGGCTCATGGATTCTGTAGAAGAGTCCTGAAACAGGTACAAGCCTCTTTGCATATGCAAACTAATCCAGTACTGATTTTAGGCAACTTCCAAGGATACATAAAAGCAGTGAAGACCAATATGTAAACTGCTGTGTGGATGGTGCAGAACCTGTGCGCAGAAATTATTATTCTTTGTACACTTTTTAAATTTAAAAAAATAGGCAAAACATACTCATTTCTACTGCAGTATAAATAAATTTTGCAGGGTGCTACAATGTCAAATCAGGGCTTTTATAAATTGAGACTGACACCACTAACCTCTACTAATGGCACTTTCTGTCTTAGTTCAATGGAAAGTTTCTCAAAATCTGAAATAGACTGTTTGACCAAGGCAGTTGCACTGATCAAACTAACCAGTTGGTGTGATTCTGTGAAGGTAATAAGTTTTCAAAGACCACAGATGAATAATGGCCACTTGAGTGAAACCAATTTTAAACCCATAGAAAGGTACCTTAAGCAAAGAAAAATATCGGGGATGGAAGAAAATCAACAAGCTGGTCAAATATAATTTGGGGTAACTAATGAAAGCTATTTTTTTCAAACACAGCTGCATTTGCTCAATCTGGTTTTCTGTAACTTATAAAGCTAATAGAAGTTTAAAATGCAAATACATGTGGATGAATGAGATAGCTGCAACCGTACTAAAAGAGATGATATGGATGTCAGTACAAATCAGATGACACAGTAACAGCCAAGTCTGACTATCAAAAAGCCTTGTCCTAAATCCCTCATCCAAATGTGCCCCATCCAGTAAGATGCATTCTTAATTTGCATTCAGTGAGTTGCAGTCTACCTATAGCAGGTAGTACATCCTTGGTTTCTACTATTCATATCGAGTCTTTACCTAAAAGGTCTGGGGAAAGCACCTGAATCCAAATCCTGCAGTCACTAACATTGGGTCATTCTCCAACATAATTATTTTTTGAAGACATTCAAGCACACATAAGTCAACAGTACAATAAGTTTATTGCAAATTTTAAAAATCTTACACTGGAAATTAATATTGATGAGTTTAGCCCAATATGACCGACCAAGATCCCAACTATTATGGTGCTCAGAAAATATGAGTGTGATTACATTAATTGCCCTGCTTTAAGCTGGTTGCTGCTTATTTTTGATTGGTAGGTTTCATTTCCACTTGTTAATTGCTGCATTTGTTTACCCAGCAGTTGTGATATATGAAATTATTTCAGGCAATCAGGTTGAGTCGTGATACTTGGAGATTGAAAGACAAACACTGGACACATTACATATGGATACCTGAAAACAATTCTGTAATCCTGTAAAGATGTGAACATGGTGATGAGGTGGGTGTAGAAGGCAAAGAGGAGTTAAAAGTCTACTCAATTATAATTTGCTTTTGTACTCCACTGTATTTTCATTACACATTCCTGTTTCTTTCACCCTCAACTTTACCTGTTAAATGTACTCTTAAGTTAGTCTTCAGTTACCTGGGAGTACTAAAATTGAAGCCTTTCATGAACTGGAACAAATATAATCTAATTCAGTTTGTGCACTGAGAAAAGTAGGATATCCAATGCTAGCAGGAAGTCAAACAAACTGAACATATCTACCAACAATCTATATTCAATTATTTCACAGATCTGAAAACAACTTTATGACCTCCCAATCTCACCACCACAAAACAGAAGTCAGCCTTTGAAACACGATTAAATGCTAAACATGAAATTAGAAATACAACTTATTACTGGAATTTGAAATGCTTACAAAAATGTAGTATCCAATAACAAATTCTTTCTTCCTTACAAGGCAAGAAAACTTGTATTCTAAGTAGCGGGAAAAGTAAAATGTTCTCTGCAATTATTTCAGTAGGTCAAAGCAGCTCAGAATACATAAAGTTAAAAATCTACAAATGTAAAATGTAACATGCGTTGAACTAGTCAAAGCTAAATAAGCTATTTCTACAAAATAAGAGAAGTTCACAGTCAATTCACATTGAAAGCTCCATCCTATTATTAATACAAAATACATACATATGAACTAGGAGCAGGAGTAGGCCACTCGGTCCTTTGAGCCTGTCCCATTAGTTTCCCTAGTACTTTTTCTCTAATGATAGTTATTGTATTTATTTTCTCCCCCACTTTTGCCCCTTGATTACTTAGCATTTTTGAAATACTATCAGTGTCTTCTATCATGAAGACTGATGCAAAGTATTTATTCAACTACTCTGCCATTTCCTGGTTTCCTTATTATTCCCATTCTTATTTCCCCAGCCTCATTCTCTAAGAGACCTATGTTCACTTCGGCCTCTCTCTTTCTTTTTATATATTTAAAGAAGCTCTTACTGTCCATTTTTATATTACTTGCTAGTTTACTCTCAAAGTTTATTTTCTCCCTCTTTTTTTTTGCCATCTTTTGTTGGTTTTTAAAACTTTCCCAATCCTCCGGCTTACCACTAATCTTTGCCACATTGTATGTTTTTCCTTTCAATTTGATACTATCTTTAACTTCCTTCGTTAACCACTGTTGGTTTATCCCCCTCCTAGAATCTTTCTTCCTCACAGGGATATATCTTTGTTGAGTCATGAACTATTTTCTTAAACGTCTGCCATTGTTCATCAACCGTCTTTTCTGCTAAGCTGCTTCCCCAGTCCACTCCAGCCAACTCTGCCCTCATTCCTTTGTAATTACCTTTATTTAAGTGTAACAGTTGTTTCCAACCCAAGCTTCTGACTCTCAAACTGAATGCTAAATTCCACCATGTTATGGTCACTGTTTCCTAAGGGATCTTTTACTGAGTTCATTTATTAAACCTGCCTCATTACACATTATCAGATCCAAAACAGCCTGATCCCTGGTTGAAACCACAATATATTGTTCCAGGAAACTGTCCCAAATACACTATGAATTCTTGCTCATGGCTACGTCTGCCAATTTGATTTTCCCAATCTACATGAAAATTAAAGTCATCCATGATTAATGTATAGCCCTCATTATCTCCTGATTTATTCTCTGTCCTACAGTATAGCTACTATTAGGGGGCATATAGACTACCACCAGTGTCTTCTTCCCCTTGTTATTTCTCACCTCCACCCATATGGATTCTAAATCTTCCGATCCAAGATCATTTCTTGCTATTCCATAGCGTACTAACAAAGCTACCCCACCACCCTTTCCTTCCTGTCCTTTCGAAAAGTCACATACCCCTGAATATTTAGTTCCCAGCTTTGTTCTCCTTTTAACCATGTCTTCGTAATAGCTATAAGATCATACCAATTAACCTCTATTTGTGCTGTTAATTCATTCCTGGTATTAGTTTAGTAAACCTTCTCTGAACTACTTCTAATGCATTTACATCCTTCCTTTAATAAGGAGACCAATACTGTACATAGTATTCCAGATGTGGTCTCAGCAGTGTCCTGTACAACTGAAGCATAACCTCCCTACTTTTATATTATCAATTCCCCTCGCAATAAACAATAACATTTTATCAGCTTTCACAATTACTTGCTGTACTTTGCCATCAGATGTCTCTACACATGGTATGGGAACAATTCAGAGTGTAATTATAATAGTTGTATTAAAAGTGATGAAACTATCTCTATACTTTGATTTTGTACTTGGAAAATTCTGAATGAAACTCTATTCAAACTCCTTTGGTAATACAAACAGTGGCAATGCAGCTTCTCTATTTGTTTTTAGAAGGTATGTCACTTAAATCATTCTAATTCTTGGAGAAACCTTTGCACCCATAAACAGAAACACTGAAATTTAGAGCTAGTATGGCAACTGTTGCTCTTTCAATGGGTTTTTGTTCTGTTAATATATACATGTGTGCTCTTCACCTCATCATTCCACTCAGCACTCTACAGCCTTCTGGACTCAACATCAAGTTCAACAATTTTAGATCATAACCTCTGCATCTATCTTGTTCAACATGGTTTTTTTTGTTTTGCTGGGTTGGTCTTGTCTTGTTTTTTTAATCCCTTCATGTCGCATTTTATGTAACCATTCACGCCTCATTTGGACACTGTTTCTTTACTATATCCATTATCACTCTCTTTGGCTGTTGCATAATGAAATCTTATTTATTGTTCCCCAGGCCTTCACCTTATCACAGAGCTTCTCCTTAATTCTTCTTGCCCCTCCCACCTTCCACTGGTTTAAAAACTTACATTTCTATCTTTCTTCAGTGCTGAAGAAACATATTGACCTGAAGTGTTAACAGTTTCTCTCCACAGACGCTGACTGACCTGAGTTTTTCCAGCACGTTTTGTTATTATTTCAGATTTCTAGCATCTGTGGTATTTTGCTTTGTAACCTTGCGAGTTTTGCTCCCTGTCTATGGGAACAAAGCGCCGATGGCAACAAACACAAATTGACTCTAAATGGCCGGACACTCTTTTGGTGTCCAAGCCCTCTCAAAGCCAGCTATTTCATTTTCACATTGATTTCCCTTGATATGAGAAGGTCTGCAGGCAAAAACAGAGTAAATTGACAAATATTCATTTTTGAGCAACAGTCCAAATGAAAATCTTTCGCATAGTTTATACAGGGTTGCTGCTAGTACAATTAATCTAATCCACAGTTTAAGTATGGTGAAGTTGGTATATCAGTACCTCTTCCCATTTTGTAAGAGGTGAGGGAGAAAGATGATAAAAAGGGCTAAATATGTCAAATGGCCTTTTTAGGTTTGAATTCTGTACTAACTTGCTTGTTGGTTGAAAAATGTGAAATTGTACATTGGATTTTTAAAAATATAATTGTAGAGCTTTAGGAATTAAAAGAATGAGCTGAAGAAAACAAAAGTGGAACATATAATTATATTGACGTATATAATTTACTTATTTGTACTTGTGTACATTAATATCTTTAAACAGTGGGTATTTAACTTGTATAATGATGTTCTAACTGAAAATATATATATAAAGACAATGTAGGTGCTGCTGGGGGTAGGGAAGAAAGATTTGAAGAGCAGAGTAGTTTTCCCAAAATCTTGGCCAGCAATTATCCCTCAACCAATACGTGGAATTGATGATCTGGTCATTTATTTCTTGCTGTTTGCAGGACTCTGCTTTGCATAATTTGGATGCAGTGTTTCCTACATTACTGCAGTAATTAGGTTTCAAAAGCACTTTTGTTGTAAAGCATTTTAGGATATTGAGATCAGGAGTACGATTATATAAAGATTATATCTTCATATTACTCTTTCTTTCTTACTCCGAATGGAAGATCCAATTTCACTGAAATATAGGAGGAACAATAGAGGTAATTTCAACTTTAGGTCAGATCTTTAATACAATATGGTGTCAACTGGCTCTTTGTTGATTTTCTTTTTAATATTCATTCATGGGATGTGGGCTTCATTGGCTAGCCCAGCATTTATTGCCCATCCCTAGTTGCCCTTGAAAAAGGAGGGAAAGGAGCTCCCAGTCAAGCAGTGAAGCAAGCATTGATCTCACTGTTTTAGTTTTCCAACTTTTTCTCCCACTAGCGCCACCCCCAGTTTTGGGCTCAATCAGGGAGAAATTCCACCCTGATAGTTAAGTGACATGTTTAACATCATTCCCAGGTCTCTTCTGCTAATTCGGTTTCATTCGTTGTATACTTATGACCTAGATTTTTCCAGCCTTTTTGCATCATAATGACCTTATTCTTTCTTTTTGACATATCTGAAGTAATTGAGATGACAATTTTACAAAAACAAGAATCAACAAATACTGATTCTTTTAAGTAATCATCAGAATAAACAGATTTACTAGTTAACTTTTTTCTTGAAATTGCTACAGCATTTAAGGACAGAGGAAAGAGTAGGATTCCTAAACTTAAAAGAAACAGGGGTGCACTCAATGATTAGACATGGACTAGTGTTTTGATTTTTCAGAATTTGCCTTGTGATTATCTTGAGGTTTCGAGGATATTTTGCCCTCTAGTTCTGAGTTCTCTATACCTCCTTTCAGTCTTCTCAGGAAGAACAGGCAAGTAGCCCACTTCCAAGCTGCCAAAGTTTCCTTTGGCTTGTGAAAAAAAAATGACAATATCCTTCCATCTCTGTGGCAACAGCTAATCTTTGTCCAGTACAACCACACAGCACCAAAACAGAATGGGAATTTAGTCAATTGGGGAGAGACATACAAACATGCATTCCAGATTCCAGTGCATTGGTATTCTAACTCACCAAACCATCAACTATGGGTGACCAAATAAAATGGCAATGATGAGATAAACATACAGTCTACTTTTCATTCATAATGATTTTTGAAGTAATTTGAATTAAGCAATTTAAATAAAACATCACAGGATGAAAAAATGAATTAATTTAATTCAAATTAAGTACTTACAAATTTAGGGAAATAGATTCTGTAGGTAAATTAAATATGAAGTTATTAAAATGAAATTTATAGGGGAGAAAACATGCAGGGCAGCCAATTGGAATTAACTTGAGCAGCCATTTAGAAACTATATTTTCTTCTCTTCCTCTAACCTGCCGCAAAACTGATTGATTTATGCCAGAGTACAGCAGCTGTTCAGTAGCTCATCCTAGAATTATGAAGGTGGAAGGCTAGACAGTCAGTGTCGACAGGATATTTTTCTTCTCCCTTCCTTGGCACAGTAACAGCTAAGACAAATTGTAGCAATCTTACTGTGGCCCCAGTTGCATTCAGCTCATCATCAGCAATCACAGATGAAGCAGAGAAGTTGAATTTTGGTCGCACCTCCGAAACCCACCTAGAAGGGCAAAGGTAGCATGCATGAGAACATCATCATCTCCACACTCCCTTCCAAGTCACACCATCCTGACATGGAAATGCACTTCTGGATCAAAATCCTGAATTTCCCTGCCCAATATCGAGAGAGCACCTTCACCACACGGCAATCAAGAGAAAAGCATACCATCATCTTCTCAAGGGCAACTAAGGATGAGCAATAAATGTCTGCCTTGCAGTGCTTCCCACAGCCAAAGAATTTTTAAAAATCCTACATTATCTTTTTAAGTTAATGGCCAATCTCTCATGTTTCAGTGAGTCAAGACCATGTGCTGTCTTCAGGTCAGCTGGAGTTAGCCTAGAGATGATTTAATTAGGGAGGAGAAGGAAGGGATATGGGGAGATAGTAAAATACCTTAGTGAGTGCTAGCATAGAAAAAAGAAAATAACCTCTGCTTGGAGGGAAGAATATAACAAAAGTTTCTCCCACAATGGAAGGGGATTGGAAAAATGGTCCAAAGTGGGTGTTTGGTAATATGCTTTGATGCTGAGGGGTGGCGTCCCACTAGTTGGGGGTGGGAGGGAACGGAAGGCAGATTAATGGAATGATGGCAAAATTTTCTCAATGGTGTTCTAAGAGGACTTGGGAATATATAGCAGTTGGCTATCCCATAACACTACCTTACAGCATCAGATACAGGTGCAATATCAATGGAATGATATGACTCAACTAGAGACTTAAATATATATGTTTTCCAGACAGGGTAGATTACCAAATTCAAAAAATACATTTATATTCAACTAAATATAGATTATCCTACAGGACATTGACTGAATATATTTCATGAGAAACCTTTTTTTGCAGTTTGCCAGAATTAAACCGAAATTTTAACCCCATTTTCTTGCAACTTATTAAAGCAGGCTCATTAATTAAATGATATCCAATGTGTACAACATTACCAAATAAAGCAGACAGGCGTCTTTATTGTTGTGCTGGAAATTCTTGATGTTTAAAGTGATTAAGTGGGTAGCTGTGCTCACTGAAAATCAAATTCAGCATCCAGATTTCTATTCGTATCCACTGAAGTACTTTTCGTTATCTAATAATTCCCTACAATGCATTGAATAACTAACTATCAAGATTGCTCACAAGCTCAGTGCATATTCTATTCGCAGAATAATTTCAAGATACTAAACTTTGAATGGAGCTTCAATTTGGGCTAACTACAAAATACAGGTATCAACAGCATAAGTTGCATACATTCATACATAGCTCCAAACACACATATAGTTCTTGTATTAAAAAACAAGTTACCCACAAGGAATTCAAATTATAGATATAAATCAGGCATTAGCTTTTCCACAGGTTCAAACAGGCGCGCCATTAGTTTTCACAGAAAGATGTATAAATGAACAGCATACTTCTGCTGCAGTTACTTAATTCATTTACACAGCATTTTCCTTTCACCATAGTTTTCTGAAATGTTTCCAAAATTACAGTAGTTTTTCTGTGCAGGTAAGGAAATTGTAAAGTGCAGTTGCTGAATTAACCTGAAAAATAAGTGATTAAGAAAATGTATATTCCAGCCAACAGTACAGTGCAAAATAAAAATTAATGTATTTGAATTTTAGCATTCTCAAAAACAGTTTTACCATTGATACATTGAAATACATATTTCCTTTCCCACAATAAGTATTAGACATATAGGTCTATGACTAGAAGCTCAAAAACACTCGATATATCAATCTCTTTTTCAACTACCCATCAGTTAATCCTGAATTGGACAGAAATATATTGTACAATTTTGGAACAATTGGTGTGAATATGGGGTTTTATTTGATACTTATATTTTGGGATTGTCTCCTTAATTCAAGATAAAATGGAGGAATGAAGAGAATCATGTGATCTGCTTTGAATTCTACCCGACAGCAACCTGGATAGTTTGGTTACCATGGGTACAGGGAGGCACAGGTTCAGACTCTCAGGGAGCAAGGTGCAAAATGTCCATACCTGAAAAGGAAGGAGCAGCTGGGCTAACTGTGAACAGACTTTCAGTCTCTAAGCTTTTGGGCTGAAAAAGAGAGAGAGGGGGGTCCTCACAGAGACAAAGACTGCAACCGGTATGGTCAGCAGGGAGAAGGTAGCTGTGAGTTCTCTGTGACCTACCAAGCAGAATGGGAGAGGGAGGACGCATCCCATGGCAACCTAAAGACTCCAGAAGGTTTGCCCTGGAGGCCGGGAGAAGAAATCACCAGACTGGATCTTACTGTTGATAGTTGGTTTTGGAAATTCTCTGAAAACTGAGGGAAGTGCCTTTAGACGGTCATCCGGTGTTACGATTTGGCGATTCGACTTGACAATAAGGGGAGAGGTGGGCCCTTGGTAGCTGGGAGTGACTGTCGATTGTTTCCTATAAACACTGTAATCCTGTGGATAGCATATAAATGCAACATGGCATTATTGGTTACATTAAGAAGGATTATCTTTTCCATAGTTGGCAACTAATATTCTCAACTAAGTAATGCTTAGTCGATGTTGCTTTTAGTTTGTTACAGTAAAAGTCTTAAAACTTGAAATCTTGTTGTGCAATTTCTTTAAGTGGGTCACTGGGAACTCAGGTATCTTTTTAAAAGTTATCGGTCTCTATGGGGATCATTACAAACTATATGTAATTGACTCATACAAATGTAGATAGTGCTCCACAAAGTACAATGGATCTGGTGCAAAATCAGCCATTGTTTTCTAGTTACTAATTTACACTGTACAATATTGGGGGGGGGGTTCCACAATTACCTAGGATTACTAGTAACATAATTACACAATTAGTTTTTCTGGAGGCCTAGTTAGCAAAAATTTTAATAATTGACCTTGCACTCTAGATTATTCATCTCTGACCAGTTTGCAAGGAAATGATATAGAGACCATTAATGTACTGTACCTAATGGTAACATGAAACTTCTTAGAATGCAGCTAAGTTAGATACTCATGATAATAAAAATACTGCAGATGCTGGAAATCTGAAATAAAAACAGGAAATGCTGGAATAAAAACTCAGATCTGGCAGCATCTGTGAAGAGAGAAACAGAGTTAACATCGAGTCCGTGTGATTCTTCTTCAAAGTTGAACACTCTTCTTCAGAGTTAGATACCACACCAGAAACTCTCGCATCTCAACATGAGAAAGTAATTCACAAATTATCAGACACATCCCATGGTGAGGCACATAATTTTCTATCAGGATTTCACCAAAAAACTAGCAAGCTCCTATGGTCAAAAGCTGGACAAAAACATTTAAATTTTATCTATAATATCCTGACAAGCCACTGTAGAAATTAACAACTGTGAATTGTACCTAAATGATAACCACATTTCTGGACCAGCAAAGGTTAGTACAAGGAGTTGGGAGTTAAGCACAAGTCACAGGAACACTCACCTCAGCTTCGAGACAGAATTTGATAGAAATAGTGCATTGCGGAGTATTTGGCATGAAACAGCTATTCAGTATGAAATGAAAACTGCTGCATTAACAATAGGTAATTTCAAAGCTTTGGATTTAAATAAAATCTCACAGGAAATTCCCAAATTTGGCTGCAAAATTGAGACCCTAGGGACTTTCCCATATAAAGGGACATTAAAATGAAGCTCAACACTCCAAGTTCCTTTTACAAACCATCTAATATGCAAATCTAGTGCGCACAAAACAGCCACAAACTCATTCCCAACTTTACATCTGGCCACTCAAGCATTTATTAAAAACCTAGGAGTTCAGTGAAATTACGATAAATCTTGTGCATTTTCCTGACAAGCTCATTCACTGTACCTTTCGACCAACTTGCTTCTGTACAGATTTAAAAAATGAAGTTATTGTTTTACAAAACAGCAAGACTATACGTACATATTAGGATGGGGTGTAACTTGGGCATGACAATGTTTCCACAACATTTCTGCTCTTGTTCTTCTTGGTGCTAGAGGTCACAAAGGATGAAGAAACCTTGATAAGTTGCTCTAGTGCATCCTGTAGATTGTACTTACTGCAGTTTATGATGGAGGTGGTGTGCCACTGTGTAACTTACCATGGCATTAATACAGCTGCTTCAGTGCTCCTCACACAATGTTGATAGTTGAGGACTTGACAATGGTCATAACACTGAGTCAGAAAATTGTGGGTTTGAGTCCCACGGCAGGAACCGAACAACTACGATCTAGGCTGACACGGCAGTGCCGTACAGAGAGTGCTGCATTGTCAGAGGTGACATTTTTCGGATGAGGAGTTAAACCCAGGCCCCATCTGCCCTCTTAAGGTAGACACGAAAGATCCCATGGCACTATTTTGAAGAACAACCAGGGGAGTTATTCCTGATGCTGTAACTACTTTACCCCTCAATCAACATCACAAAAAAAGATTACCACATTCATTGTGGAATTTGCTAATTAGTTGTCACGTTTCCTATATTACAATGACAGCACTTAAAGTATTTCATTGGGTCTAAAGCACTTTGGAACGTCCAGTAATCATGAAAGGCGCTATATAAATGCAAGCCTTTTTACTGAAGATCAAGCGGAGATAACAGAGCTTTCTCATATTTGAGATGGTCATCAACTGGCGCTTATGGCACAAATGTTACTGATTTGATGACACATTATCTACTTCCTTCATCAGTTTTGATCACTGAGAAGGTGGTAATAGGACTGTAAATTTGATTTATCCTGTTTTTTGTGTGGAAAGGCCATATCTGGCTAATCTTCCATAATGCTGGGTTTATGTCAATGCCACACATGTACTGAAATGGCTGAGTATCAAGTGTGGCATTAGCTCTGGCTCACAGAACATCAGCATTATATCCAGGATGTAATCAAGGACCATAACCTTTGCTGTGTTCAATGCACTCAGCCATTTCTTAGTGCCATACTGAACCAAATTTAATGAACACTGGTATTGATGATGGTGGAGGCAGCCATGGAGGATCATCCAATTTCCATTTTTGACTTAAAAACACTTTAGCTTAGTCTCCATCATGTTTGAGGATGTTGAAGGAGCCTTCCCCTCCTATTAGTTTCCTGATTGTCCAGCACCACTCAACTCAGTGTGGTACTGCTAGAGCTCTGTTCTCATTCATTGGTTGTTGGACTGTTTAGCTTGATCCATAATCTGCTAGTTGTGGTATTTAACATGCTAACACCAGAATAGCTTCACTAACTTTATACCTTATTTACCTACTACTGCATTTGGAACACCCTTCTGCATGCTACGTTGAATAAGGGCTCGTCTCTTAGCTTGATGGCAGTCAAGTGTGAGGGATGTGTACACCATGCGGTTACGAATTGTTTCGGTATCCCATTGGTAATGGCCCAGAGCACATTGTGAACGGCCAGTTTTGGGCTGCTAGCTTTTTCCTTAATTTGTTCCACTTAGAGTGATAGTGCCACACTACAAAATAGAGAATGTCCTCAGTGGATCTTCACAAAACCTGTACAGTGGTTTCTTATATCAATGCTATTCTAGACAGAAATAGCTATGGCAGGTAGGTTGGAGTGAAGCAGCTTATGTCCTCGTATTGATTGTCTCAACAACTGCCACAGGCACATACTAACATCTATTGCCTTCAGGACTGGCTAGTTCTTACAGTTTTGGTATTACTGTACACTGAATGGTATCTGTTTTATTACTTACATTTCTAAGTCATGAAGGTTGTGGTTCCAGTCCTGGGTGTTGGTTAGCTCCAGTAACTAGATGGCTACAGTGTAATGCAGAATGCCACCAACAATGTGGGTTCAATCCCCATACTGGCTGTGGTAGTTCATGGAGGCATGCCTTTTCACCTTGCCCCATGCTGGCAGAGTGGTGCGCCTCAAATTATATACAACCAATTGTCTCTTTCTAATGGAGAAAGATGCCTATGGCTAATTACCTTGCATTGGGTTCTTCCAATTTTATTATTGTCGGACTTTGTAACATTTACTTACAACTGTGTGGCTTGTTCGGCCACAACAGATGGCATTAAGAATCAACTACGGTCTAAAATACTGGTCCTGAGAGTCAGAAACTGAGAATCGAGCACAAAATGGAGCTCTGATAAATAATAGCCTGCGAGTTGAAATATCAACTAAATAATCCAAGACTTCAGGGTATTATTTTAGAGACAACATTAAGATTGGAATCTGTAAGGTCCAATGCCCAGTCAACAAACCCAATTACAGTGGATAGAACAGACACGCATCTGTATATACAGATTTGCAAAAATCAGCAATAGTCAGTTCTTCGGCCACTATTTCTTATTGTTAAGAATGAGAGGATGAATAATACCAAAATTACTCAAAAATAAAATTATAAAGTGCCCAGAAGACCTAATGAGTTTTGAAATGTACTTTGCACTGGGCTGGAGTTATAACAAGCTAGGTTTGCAATCCTGGATAATGATCCAGGGATTTCAAAATCAAATCGTGAAGATAGACATTCCTGATGTGAAAGTAATAACATAAACAGTGCTATTAAGGACATAAAAATAGATTAGGCCACACAGCCACTCAAGATGTTCTGCCCTTGAATATGGTCATCACTGATCCTGGGCCTCAACTTCACTTTTCCGCCTGATCCCCAAATTCCTTGATTTTGCTGAATCTAAAAATCTATCTCAGCTTTGAATATACTCAATGACTGAGCATCCACAGCCCTTTGGGGTAGAAGAAATCATCTCAATCTTAAATGATCGGGCCTTAGCACAAGAATATGCCCCTCAATTCTTGACTGTCCTAGGCAAACAACTCCTCAGCATCTACCCTGTCAAGCCCACTCAAAATCGTATAAGTTTGAATGAGATCACCTCTCATTCTTCTAAATTTCAGAGTATAGGCTGAATCTACTCACTCGCACACCAGAGGACTACTTGTTCATCCCAGGAATCAATCCAGTGAACATTTGCAGCGCTGCCTCCAAAGTAAGTATATCTTTCCTTAAATAAGGAGACCAAAAATGTGCACTGTATTCCAGATGTGCCTCACCAGAGCCTTGTATCATTGCAGCAAGATTTCCTTACTCTTGTACTCCAGCTCCTTTGCAATAAAGGCCAACATGCGTTTTTCCTTCTTATTGCTTGCTGTACCTGCATGCTAAATTTCTATGTTGCTCGCACAATAACAACCAAATCTCTGAATATCATCATTTAAAAGTTTCTCACCATTTAAAAAATATTCTGCTTTGCTATTCTTCCTGCCAAAGTAATAACCTCATATTTCCCCAACATTATACCCTATCTGGCACTTTACTACCCACTCACTGATCCTGTCCATATCCTTTTGCAGACTGTGTCCTCCTCGCAGCTTACTGTCCCCTCAGCAAATTAGTATATATTACTCACAGCACCTCAATCTAAACCTAATAGCAGAGACCTCTGCACTGATCCTTGCAGTGCCCCATACTTACAGCCTGTCAACTTGAAAATGCCCCATTAATCCTTGCTTATTTTGTTTTCATTAACCAACCCTCTATATTTGCCAATACATTGTATTAGGATTCCTTTATCTGCATTACCCCAGTACCATGAAATTATTCATAAAACTGTGCTCCATTGTAAAAACAAAGGGCTTGCAAAACTTTTAGACTTTTCTCAGACAAGATCATAGCTATACAATGTTCCTAGTAACTCACCAGTAGTTTATGCTTTCCATTTGTCCACTATGTAATACAAACCATGTTGATGAATGCGCAGAGCTGCAAAAAAAAAATTGTGTATTAAATGCCAAAAGTAGTGTTTTATATAGCTGTAGACTCAAAAACACGAATAGCAGTAATACCACATCAAAATAATGTCAATAAAAATGTGAAAACTAATACACTAAACAGCATTTTTTTTAGGGAAAAACCACCAAATCAACCAGTTAATAATGCAACCCATCTCTGTTACAGCTTATTTAAAATAACTATTTTCACATAATTCATGCAAGGAGGTTTTACTCATGGCTATTCAGGTTCAGCCAGCAACAATTCATATATATCCATTTACAACTCCATACCTTAACATTTAAAAACAAGTATACATTGAAAACATTTCTGTAAGTCTAAGTAGGAAATACTTTCCAAGACAAATTAGGACCAAGTAATTTTGATGCGGACTGCTTTTCCCTGAAACCCAGCCAAGTGCAAATGGAGTACTACGGATCATGTAGGAATGGCTAGTCAGCACTATACCGATCCCTCCTTCTAGCTCCTATAGGACACATGCAAAGAGGAAAATTTGACAACATTTTCCATAACATTGATATTCTGAGTTACGACATTGGCACTTTAAGCTGAGGTACATTTATTCAATATCAATGTTTCATGCAAACAGAACTAAAACCAAAGAGGCTCTGGGTACCAAAAGTGACAATGTAATAGCTTCATTCAGGCTAGTGTTCTGTCAGCCTGGATTCTATAGTAACAATGATGCTGAAACTGCTAATATTCACAGTCCTCCTCTGAAACTGTCAGCAACTTCTGAAGTCCAGACTTTGCTTTTGGTGAATCTATATTGCTTGAGAGGTGTCCCTCAGAATGCAATTAGAATTATTTAACTGATGAAAACTTTCAATCTCACACTTACTCTTGTTGTAAAAACCCTTGAAAAAGTGAATTGTTGAGTAAGGTGAAACTGGGTTTTTAAAACGGCGTAGTATGTTCATAATGACTGTTAGACTATCTACACCTTGCATGATTTTATTTTTTGCTGAATGTCAAATTTCTCCAATCCAAAAAAAGAAACCCTACATCCTTAAAATGGTACTTTTAAGTTTATGATATTTAGGTTGCCACCGAAATCCCAACGTTATTCTGCGATCCACAACATTTAAAAATGAAACATAATAAAAAAGTCATTTATACTTCCTGCTTTGCTGTCTGGGAGAATGCTTCCATGTAATTGGCTGCTTACTCTGCTTGGGGCATACCTGGAGATACCCAAGCTGGCATTAGGAAGAACAACTCTAGATCTTTGTACACAGCACTCTTTTGAGGTCAGCAGTGAGTACTGTCCCTTTGCCGCTGACTACAAAATCCTGCCCCTGATCCTATGTCACAACCAAATTTTGTCCCCTACACCACGTGCATTGATACAAATACAGAAACGCGTTCTTATATACACCCATATCGTATGATTAATGTTGTAAAAACGCTTTACTGATCCTTAAACACACTGTACGTCCGAGACTTGTTTGAACACAGTCTGTAAACTGACCCTGATTGGCAGGGAATGACGTACAAAGGTTTAAAGAGACAACAGAATGTGGTTCCCTTGTTCGTTTCCACCTTCTCTGCAACGCACGCCGCGGGCCCGGTTGCTTTTCTCTTTTGCAAATTGTACCGGCCACTCTGAGGGGAGATTTCTAACCGAGCGGGACCCAAGCCCCTTCATCCGGCACAAATACCAGAGGCGGAATTGAGAGTCAAAGTCCGACAGCAAAATCCCCGCTGTACCGGGAGGGGGGGGGGGGGGAAAGAGAGAAGGGGTTACTGAGCTGCTACTGACTGAGCCGCCAGGAAACAGGTTTGTTGGGGGTCGGGTGGGGGAGGGGGGAGAACCGGTTAGATTTTAATCATTGCAGCGCCGTCCCTTGAAAACAAAACCTGGGCTCAAGGGGCAGGAGCCCGAGAAAACCCCATTCCAGCCGAGGCCGCGGCTCCGTCTCCTCATTCTTCCAACTCGCCGCCTGATTTTAAACACAGCAGCGGCCGCCACCGCCGCCCCCTCTTATTTACGGCCTTTACCTTTCCGTGCTCTTCCCGGAGCCGCGTGAGTGTCAGTGGCTGGGAGCGGGGCGGTTTGCCGGTGGAGCAGGGCCGATGCTGCGAGTCTGCCATTTCCTTCCGAGCGTCAGTTTGACAAACACTCAGGAACTGGGAGTCCTAAAGAAATGTTTATGTATGTGATAACTGCAGCCGCACAGCTCCTCACTCCTCGTCCGCATAGAGGGAGCAGGCCTTGTCATCCACAATGTCGGAGCGGGAAACATTTCACACTCGCATTATTAGCCCAACAAGCCTCAAGCCCAGCTCTTCTTTTCCCCGACGAAGACGCTCGATCTCAGCAACGCCCGCCGCCCCGCGCCATCTTCCTCAGCTCCGGCCTGGAGCGCAGCACGTGACATGGGCAGGCTTAGCGGATGGAGCACGTGACACTGGGGGGGGCAGGGCCATGGAGGGAGCACGTGTGGCAATGATGGGTGCATGTGTCAGTAGGCGCGGCCGTAAGTTGGACACGTGATAGGGCGTGGCCAGAGTATGCACATTACACAGGGACCCTTCCGCAGAAGAGTTATATTGGACTCGAAATGTTTACAAAAATAGAATTACCTGGAAAAACTCAGCAGGTCTGGCAGCATCGGCGGAGAAGAAAAGAGTCGACGTTTCGAGTCCTCATGACCCTTCAACTGAACTGAGTAACAAGGCAGAAGAGACAGGCGGAAATCCTGTCGGGGAACAGAGCAATACTTCTTCAAGGAAGGCATTTCTTGAAGAGCAGTGACACTCTTGTTTTTCTCTCCATGGATGTTGTGGGAGTTGCTAAGCTTTTGCAGCATTTTTTGTTTCATGTGACAAGGGGATTTGGCCAGTGGATGGAGCACATGACATGCAGGAGTAAGGAGTGCAGCTTGTAGACACCAGAATTACCGATTTATTACAGTGTAGAAGAATGCCATTTGGCTCATGGTGTCTGCCCTGCTCTCTGAATGACCATTTCACAGTGCCATTTCCCCAACTTCTCCTTGTAAACCTGCACATTCTTCCTTTTCAGATAACAATCTAATTCCCTTTCAAATGTCCCAAATGTAGCCTGCCTTCACCACAGTTTCAGGCAGTGCATTTCTTAACCACTGGCTGCATGGGAAAAGTTTTTCCTCATGTCACCTTTGCTTCTTTAGCCAATTACTTTAAATCTGTGGCCTCTCATTCTCTATCTTTTCATAGGTGGGAACCTATGTCTGCTCTGTCCGGACCCCCACCCCCATGATTCTGAATACCTCTATCAACTCTGTTCTCAGCCTTTTTTCCAAGGAAAACAGTCCCAACTTCTCCAATCTATCTTCATAATGAGAGAATGAACACCTACCAGAAAGAGTGAGAGAGAGGGTATGCGCACTTACCTAGAGAGAGTGAGAGAGGCGCAGTGTGCAAGCACCAGCATCTCACACTGCTCCTAGGGGAAACAGTGTCTCACTACTGAAATCAATACCACCAACACTTGGCTCTATATAAATATTTTCTTCTCAATTGTATTAATTTAGATCTTTTTAAGTGGCATTGTTTCAAATTACACATTATTGTCCTTGTGATGACTGTATATATTCTCCTGTCTCTACCTGTTGCATAGGATTTTAAGTCCCTTAAGTGGAATGGTTTTAAGCTATCTGCTAGAGAGAATATTAAGGACCAGTATATAGATGCAGTCGGAAATATGTAAAATGTTGCCGAGTTTTTCCTTCACTAATCCTTAATATCCATACAATTGCAAAGCAAGCACACAAAATTAGAATTGCCAAGGAAATTAAATGACAAAAGGAGGAATAGAGGAAGTGGAATACATGAGTACAGGACATTAAAACATGATGGTGTCAAGATGATTGAAGATGTGTATATAGTCAAAAATGCCAAAAGAGGTTTTTGGTTTCAATAATTTAAAAAAAAATAATCATAGAAGTAAAGCATAGTGAACGCTCCAAGACACAGATTAAAGGATGTAGTAACATTCTGAACAATTAAAGGATGCAACAATAGGTATGAGAACCATGTGGATCTTGAGATTGTCTGCATTTCCACCAAAGCACAACTATAAAATTGGGCCATGGCATGTACAGCCTTTTTTAAAATTTTCTTTCGTCTTCCCAAGCAATGAATAATTTCATATTCCCTCTGAAGACTATAAATGTCAATGTTACATATTTTTTATTTTATTCCCAGATTTGCTGGGTTCCATATACAACGAAAATGGGGATATGGTTTGCTTTAATGGATTATAAAATGACAGCAATGTGTGTTACTTGTTACATGTTTAATAATCATTGATAATGCAGGGATATAATTACATCAATTGCAGGTGCATACACTTCTGTGGCATCAGACTGGCATGCAGAAATGATAGTGATTGTTGGCAACAAAAAGATGCAGAGATAAAGAAACAGAATCATAAAAAATACAGAAGATGAAATACATACCTGCAGTAGGTAATAGTGTATCTAAGCTTTGATCAAAATGTTTTTGCTTCTTTTGCATTTTCATATGTCTTATCTACAAAGGAAAAGGTATTACTTGGTTACAATTCCTGTACAGATAATATAACTGAAGTCAAGTGATTGAGCAAGAGACTGACCATGTGTTAAGTTTTAATTTTTTCCAGTGCAAGGATGATTAATGAAACGGTAATGGCTTAGATTTAAGGATTCTCCATTCAATGTATTTAAAATAAGGGATCCATGCAATATGCAAAATGCAATAAACTAATTAAACTTCCTCTATATTGTGGAGTACCAGGTCATCAGCTTTACACTGGAATATTCTATTGTAACATGGTATTTTTAAAACAGACTCAAGTTTAAGATCCTTTCTGAATTTCTGTTTTAGTTTGAAAATTATGTTGTGTTCTTCAGAATCATGTTTGCTATTACTATGGTGTTTGTTTCTGTGCCTCTTTTAACTTCCCACAAACACTATCTCTATTCACAATTCAAATCAACAAACATACTATCCTAATTTTCCAGGTTATGAAAACTATCCCTCCAGAAGTACAGATGAAAATGTGGAAATTAAAAATTAGTTCAGCTCATCATCAGTAATGCCTTTCCTTTTAAATATTTTAATTTTTATTTCTATAAATGGATGTACTGCGATAACATAATTTTGGTAATATTCTCTGGTAAGTACATTTTAATTTAATAGATGATTCTTCACCCTTCCAATCATATCATACAGTATAGCATGGGCAAACAACCTCAATTCAACCTTCAGAAAATGGCCCAGTAAATTTACAAAAGGAGATTGATAGTACTTTGGATTGCGTAGGCTGATATCTTCACAGTATATCCACTTAATTTTTTAATCACAATAATCCGATACAAGTAAAGCCCTATGGAGAACTTTTTTTTTTTACTTGAGAAAACAATACACTTCCTAGGAATTAAACAACTACATAGAATGCATATCCAGGGGGTAAATGCTTAATGTAGTAACTGCTTAATGTATTTCCATTACTTACTTAAAGAGTAAGTGTTCCTTTTTTGAAAAGCAGTGTGAATAGCAGCCTGGTATAACAAAAGTTGGAACAGATTCACATTCGGACTGCAATGGTGACAAGGAGTGGAGAGGACACGTTGAACTTGTCCAGTGCTCAGATTAAAGTGTAGTAGAGAAAGTGATGTCCTTATAACTTGGGACATTTGTGCAATTTATTCCTCCATTGTAGAGCCATTAGAATTTAATTTTTACTAAACTGGAATTGATGGAAAAATGTACTCTTTAAGTGCTGAGAGGCATAGAATTGTGGCAAGGCTCACAAACATGGATGCCAGGTGCATTATTCATCAGAAGGTAGAGCTGTGCACAGATGTTGCTTAGGATCCCTGACTAAAGCTCTTTTAGAAATGGAGAATCAGAAGATCACTAGCACTGAAGATGGATGTTAAACCTTTATTTTAATAGAGGTAACTACAGCACAGTGCCACAGAATGAAAGGATATAAGCTCCATCAAAAGAGATGCTGAACAGAGGTCAGTGAAAATTTGTATGGAGTGCCTCAGCATATTGTTCTAATCTTCCTCCTATCAGCTGCCGAAAAGTAGCACCAATGGTGGCCTAGGACCAGGCTGCAACTTAACTGCAGAAACATGCACCTAGACGAGACCTGTGAGGGGACAAAGTTGGAAACAAGTGTATAGCATTTTCTGACCCCTGGCCACTGTTTCCATCCTGGCAACTATCAGAAGTTGTGCAAGAATTTTCACAAAATTGTGTTGTTTCTAACCCCGAGGTGAGTTTTTGACTACAAATCCATTACCATGACTACCTACTTGCACATCCGTAACATCACCTGGCTCCTCCTCTGTCTCAGTTCATCTGATGCTAAAACCCTCATCCATGCCTTTGTTGCTTCTAAACTCGACTACTTCAATACTCTTCGGCCAATATCCCATTTCTATTCTCCAAAAATTTTTCCTCATCCAAAACTCTGCTACCCGTATCTTGACTCACGCTAATTCTTGTTCATTCAACACCCCATACTTGCTGACATACACAGGCTCCAGGTGTGATAACACCTCAATTTTAAAATCCCCATTTTTATTTTCAATATCCCACTAGATCTACAAATCTTCAAAATATCTGTGCCTCTCCAATTCTAGCCTCATAACCATCCCCAATTTTAATTGCTCCATGACTGATGGCCGATCTTTCAGCTGCCTTGGCCCTAAGCTCTGGAATTCTGTCTCTAAACCTCTCTGTCTTTCTACCTCTTTCTCCTCCTTGAAGTTGCTCCTTAAAACCTAACTCTTTGACCAATATTTTGTGATATCCTGATATTTCTTTCTGTGACTGAGTGTTACAAATGTTTTCATTGATATTATGCTGGTTAAGAGCCCTAGGACGTTTTGCTATGTTAAAGGCACTATAAAAATGTAACATGTTTATGCATTTTGTTTAAAAATGTGCATCCTCTTGTTTTGTGGTCAGACAGGCAGTATGATGAGATATCTTGTGTTCAAATGCAGCATCACATCGTTAAGGTATATCATTGTTATTATTTGAGACAGCTCTTTGAATTGAAATAGATTTGACAAACACTTCTTTTTCATAAAGGCTTTAAAATAATACTTTCAAGTAGCCCCTACCAAAATAATTTTACATGCCCAACCTGTTATTCAAGGTCATGATTAGTACTAAATACCAGAAGCATTGTTACTTTGGTAGGCATTGGACAAAATGAGCCAGATTGCTATTGCAAAAGCAAAATACTGCAGATGCTGGAAATTTGAAATAAAAACAGAAATGCTGGAAATTCTCAGTAAATCATGCAGAATCTGTGAAGAGAAACAGTTAACTTCCAGGTCGATGATGATCCTTCACCCTTCCTAATATTTATGGCATTGTTTCTCTCCACAGCTGCTGCCTGACCTGCTGAGTATTTCCAGCATTTTCTGTTTTTATTACAGATTGCAAATGACATGCAGTACATGTTGGCTGTTTTAAAATCCTGTTTCCTACAAGGATTGCTCATACGCTCTCAAGCACTGCAGTCGGCCTACTGCCGCTAAATCGTCTTCCAGCTAGCACCCAATTTATACGGAGCAAGAATGCAGTCACAGCTTTGTGAATGACAAACTGAGATGTCAGAGCTCTGATACTTGAAAAAGTATACTTATAATATGAAGAGAGAGAAGAAATATTTCTCCCCTATTAACAAGTAACATGCATTTTTAATTTTCTTAGGAAATTCTAATTTTATATGCCTCCTTTGCAAAAGTGTGGATATTAAAGATTAGTCTCAGGAAAAAGTCAGTATCTTTTTCTGAGTGTAACTATATCCTGATCCTTGATATCCTCTGTAGCTGACAGCTTAAAGTAAGTTCTCCAGCAAGACATAAAATCATTCAACTTGCATTTGTGCAATGCTTCTCTGATACTGCACCAAACTTATGTAGCAGATGTTAACAGGAGAATATAAACTGTTGTCACAAGGATAATAATGTGAAATGTGAAACAATGGCACTTTAAAAAAGATTTAAATTAATGTGAGGGGAAGGGGAATGTTTGTTTGGTACCATCATTATGCACATATTAGCGGTGCTGCTTTCAGCAGTGAGACACCCTAGTTGTTCGTCCTAAGGGCAGATTAGATGCAGTTGCTACATAGACTAGGTGGTGGAATGGGCAAATGAAGTTCAATGTGGAGAAATACGAAGCGATTCATTTTGATAGGAAGAACATGGTAGGAAGATAATGTAAAATGAAGGGTACAACTCTGAAGGGGGTGCAGGAGTAGATGGACTTGGGCAGGTAGGTGCATAAGTCAGTGTAGGTGGCAGGACAGGTTGAGGGCATGGTTAATAAAGCATAAAGAATCAAATGCTTTATTAATAGGGGCATAAAGTGCAAAGGCAAGGAGGTTATGTTGAACTCATATAAAACACTAGTTTAGCCTCGGCTGATGCAGACATAAAGGGGCAATCGGCCTTCCTTCAGTGCTCTAAGAATTCTATGAATCTGCGTAACTCTGATGCCTGCCTGCCCGCCTTTCTCCTGCGACACGTGCTCCACGTGGCCCTGCCCCCCCTGTGTCACGTGCTGCGCTCCAGGCCGGAGCTGAGGAAGATGGCGCGGGGCGGCGGGCGTTGCTGAGATCGAGCGTCTTCGTCGGGGAAAAGAAGAGCTGGGCTTGAGGCTTGTTGGGCTAATAATGCGAGTGTGAAATGTTTCCCGCTCCGACATTGTGGATGACAAGGCCTGCTCCCTCTATGCGGACGAGGAGTGAGGAGCTGTGCGGCTGCAGTTATCACATACATAAACATTTCTTTAGGACTCCCAGTTCCTGAGTGTTTGTCAAACTGACGCTCGGAAGGAAATGGCAGACTCGCAGCATCGGCCCTGCTCCACCGGCAAACCGCCCCGCTCCCAGCCACTGACACTCACGCGGCTCCGGGAAGAGCACGGAAAGGTAAAGGCCGTAAATAAGAGGGGGCGGCGGTGGCGGCCGCTGCTGTGTTTAAAATCAGGCGGCGAGTTGGAAGAATGAGGAGACGGAGCCGCGGCCTCGGCTGGAATGGGGTTTTCTCGGGCTCCTGCCCCTTGAGCCCAGGTTTTGTTTTCAAGGGACGGCGCTGCAATGATTAAAATCTAACCGGTTCTCCCCCCTCCCCCAACCCGCTGTAAACCTGTTTCCTGGCGGCTCAGTCAGTAGCAGCTCAGTAACCCCTTCCCCCCCCCCATCCCCCGGTACAGCGGGGATTTTGCTGTCGGACTTTGACTCTCAATTCCGCCTCTGGTATTTGTGCCGGATGAAGGGGCTTGGGTCCCGCTCGGTTAGAAATCTCCCCTCAGAGTGGCCGGTACAATTTGCAAAAGAGAAAAGCAACCGGGCCCGCGGCGTGCGTTGCACAGAGGGTGCAAATGAGAGTTTCGAATTAAATATAATCGAAACTGATAAAGTAAACACCTAGTGGGTTGTGCCTTTACATCTGATGTCACGCGGCTGAAATCCTTCTAGAGCTTTCTTTACCCGCCCCATCAAGTGAGATGAGCAACATGTTACTTAATTTTCCAAAAATAAACTAACCTGTTTCTACCTAATCAAAACAGTTGTATAGTGTAGTATTCTAGTAGCCTTCTATCCGAAAAATTGTATTGCCCAATTTACTTCGAAAAGTTTAAATATTAGACCTAAATTTACGTCTCATCGAAACTTAAGTTTCTGGGGCTAACTTGACAGGGTAGATATTGAGAAGTTGTTTCCCCAAACTGAAGAGTCTAGAACTAGGGAGTACAATCTCAGGTCAAGGAATCAATCATTGAAAACTGAGATGAGGGGAATTTCCCCCCTCAATGGATTGCAAATGTTTGGAATTCTGTATCCTAAGGATTATACATGCTCAATCAACGAGTGTGTCCAAGGCTGAAATAGATATAGATTTTTGGGCTTTATGGGAATCAAGGGATATGGATGTTGGTGGGAAGGTGGAGTTGATTGAGGTCGAAGACCAGCCTCAATCTTAATGAATGGTGGGGCAGCCTCAAGGGGCCTTATATTCTATTATTTATGTTCTTCTGTTATGTTAAATGTAAGGCAGTGCTGACTGTGCCATGTTCTTATCTGAAATTTTCCTACAAGGTTTATATTGTTCCCTCCGGTTCTCTTTGCTCGCTTTTATCTTTCGAAATTTCTTGCACTGGATTTTGCTGTGATTGTCATTTGTTCAACTTGTACTTGCTGATAGATGTTCTATGGCATTTTACGCAGCAAAATGTCAGCCAAACATTGCAATGCTCTGTGTAGGGGGAATCTGGAACCCGTATAAACAGGACAAATAACAGTGTCTGCTTAACCTGTCAGATTGAACAAGTGCAGAGTCTGAAGCAGAAAACATTAGATTATTTAACTCAATGTTAAATCAGGTACAGAAAGTGAAATGGTGGGAAAGAAAGGATTACAAAAGGTAGAAAAAGTATTTTACTTTCTTAAATATTTTAAATCTGCAACTTATAAGAGCTGAAACAATGAAACTTTATACTTGTAAAAGTTAATTTTCAATGCCAGAGATTGTTTGCAGTAATTAAGCCTGACCATATTATTAAAGTTGTGCTTGGGGTGGACTGTACAATCCCTAACTTTTTTTGGTGAGTTTTGTCCCTCGCTATGAGGTAAGTAATGGAGTGTCACACCATTCAATACCTTCAAATGTTGAGCCAGATGGTGAAATCCTGTTTTTGGGAAACTTACTGAGGAATGTTGCATCTTGGACAGCAGCTTCCACATTTCCACAATTAACTGAGAAAGGTTGGTAGCCTCACTGTCGGTTTCACAGCAAAATCTGGCCCTTAGAACATGGAGCTATAGGTTGCAGTTATCCTCATAATTCTTCCAGTGGTAATTTACTTGTAAGCCTGACTGTTAGCACGCTGTTCAGTTGGAGGAGTCAGCACTGTTTCTCTCCCGATGTGCTCACTTTCAGCAGGGAATGCTGGCTTGCAACCAGGAACTGCGACTCTGTAGATTTTGCACTTCATAGCCCAACGAACTAATAGTAATACACCTACCACTGCCCCATTGAGCTTAGTTTACTCTGCTTACCCGAACCTGTGTACATCCTGATCTGAATGACTAAACTAATAACCACTGAGGAAACTTTTTCTGTCTAATTATTTGACGAATTGGTCTAGTAATTAAAAATAGTTATTAGTTGGTTGATTTGCTCTGTCAAAATTACACACTAGGAAATCGCTGTAAGGTAGTCAATTCAAAATGTAGAAATAGATGACTAATTGATAATTTGTAAGATCGTGCTTTAATGCAAACATTTCCCAGTCTCTCGCTTTTCAAAAAAAAATTATTTAGTTCCACGTTTTATTCCATCTGCCACATTCTTACCCGCTCCCCCAATCTATCTATATCCCTCTGCAGTTTCTTTGTATCTTTATCACAGCTTGCCTTCCCATCTAACTTTGCACCCTCAGCAAACTTGGGTACGTTACAAATATTTACTAGTCTAGGTCATTAACATAGCTTCTAAAAAGCTGAGGGTCAAGTACTGATTTACATCACCCCACTAGTTACAGCCTGCCAACTGAAAAATGTCCAGTCTATTCCTACTTCCTTCACTCCAATAACCAACCCTCAATCCATGCCAATGTATTGCCCGAATTCCGTGAGCGCTACTTTTGTGTAATAAGCTCTTGTTTAGCATCTTATCAATGTTTTTTGAAAATCCTAGTGCACTCTATCCACTGGTTACCCCTTAGCCATCCCACTCGTTACATCCTCAAAAACTCTTAAACGACCTGACAAACATGATTTCCATTTCCTACACCTGTATTGACTCTTAATCATATATTTTCTAAGTACTCTGTTGCGTTGTCCCTAATAAAAGATTACACGTTTTGTCTACTACTGTTAGGCTAACTGGACAATGGTTCCCCGTTTCCTCTCTATTTCTTTCCTTAAATAATGAGGTTCTACTTGTTACCTTCCAGTCCTTGGCTACTGTTCTAGAATCTAAGGAATTCTGGAAGATCAAAGCTAGTTCCTTCACTAACTCTGCAGCTACTTCTTTTCAAACCCTAGAATGTAGGTGGTCCACTTCAGTGCATTTGTCACCATTTAGTCTTGTTAATTTCTCATATGGTATTTCATTACTTATATTGATTTCTTTAAATTCCTCATTCTTACGAGAATGGTTCCCCATTATTCCTGGAATATTTTTGTATCTACTACCATGAAAACAGGTATGTATTTTTTAATGTCTTTGCCATTTCCTTATTTCCCATTATAATTTCACCTGTTTGTCTCCACTGAGCTCATGTTTACTTTGGCTGATCTCTTCCTATTTACATATACAGTAAAATCATTATTATCCAGCATGCATGGGGAATAGGTTAATGCCAGTTAATCAAAAATGCTGGTCACTTAAGAGTCTGCATGTTTAACCAATCCTGGGTGATGTGGCGATGAGTGTTGAGGCCTTGCAAGCGATGTGGGAGTGCGCAAATCTAGTCGGTGATAGAAGAAACGTAGTGCTGCTGAACATTGGGAGGCTGGAACCAGAGTGAGGGCAGGCTGCGGATAACAACTACCCATGAGTTTGACAATGTTTAGCAATTATGAGAGTAGGACTTAGGGGGAACAGGTTATCATAATTAGTTTTTCTTTTAAATAATGCATTATCTGAACACTGAAAGTGACTGCCTTTTTAAAAAAAAATTGAGCAATCAGAAATTCCGGCTAGTAGAATGCTGGATAACACAAAGTTGACTGTATATTGAAATATTTACATCTGTTTTTATGTCTCTTGCCAGTCTACTCTCATTCTCTTTTCTTACAAATTCCTTGGTCCATTGCTGAATTCTAAAATCCTCATACTACTCTATTTGGCAACATTACAAGCCTCTTCCTTAATATGAGATCAACCTTTAATGGTTCTGTGACAGCCTCCTTAGTGAATCACAGGCACTGCAGGCATTGATCCTGGCCGAGGTAAGTGAGAGAGGTGCTCTCTGAAAACCTGTGCTGGGTAGGACCCTCTGTGGAAGCCTTCCTCTTCCCCCTCAAACCCCTGTTCGGAGCTTCCTGTCTCTACAGTCTCTGCTCCAATTGTCTGCCCTGTGGCAGATCCAGAGATGCTACAGCCTCCATACCCATTGCAGCTTTTGTGTAAACAGGTCACCATGCCCTCAGCCCTAACTGTGAACATGCAGCAGCACCCCTGGTCAAATCCACTAACTCATCACAACACCTCCAAAAAAACACTCCCCCCATAAACTTTGCAATGGCAAAAGCATGTCTAAAGATCCTTATCTACAAGTTAGATGGTTGCTCCTTGAAATAGTAGTAATGGTGGGGTGGTAGACGTTAATGGATCTCCACGGTGTAAGTTTCAAAAATGTGTTAAATTGTTCTGAACAATAAACTGTTCTTTCAAAAGTAAATATAAAAATAAATTTATATAACTGTCAGAACCCTCAGGAACTTATTGTCAAAAGTGGTATGGTTTGTAATGTAAATGCAACTTCATTCACTTGTGCTTATGCAGAAAAAATGAGTTTTTGGTTATCAGTGTGATATTGTGGACATCAAAGTGCCTTTATATAAAGTTGTTTCTGTAAGTGGAGTTTACAAGTAACAAGAAAATGTATTGTTAAATAATACCTCAAAGGTTGTGCATTGGTGCACCTTGGAGGCAAGTGGTGGAATTTTTAAAAATCATACATTGAAAACAGTAATTTCAAGCTACTAATAATACAACATAATATTTTTATACATGCTGGAGGTAGCAGGAATCAGGTTTGCTAAAGTTATAATGAACTATTCATTCCTGTTTATTATAAGTACCAAATAACTTTTGCTTCTTCCCTGTCATCGCCAACCCCCACCCCCCCATTCCTGTGGCAATTTATGTGAATAATGCTGCTTTTCAGATTAAATTATAATAGAAAAATTGCATTTATGTAGTACCTTTCAGAGCCACATAACTATCTCAAAGAGCTTCACAATCACAATCAATGAAGTACTTTTTGAGTGAAATGCCATGACTGAATTTTGATACATTGCTTCCCTGGATTGTTGTCTCTACTTCATATATTTGATTTGCTTTGAACTGGAGATGATGATCAAAGCATGGCTAATTGGGAAAGAGAGGGATTCTGTGGTGGCCAATATGTTCCTTTTAGTGAATACAGATTAAGACTCTCCTTTCTGGCCACTGGTGTTTGTAGTCAATCAACTCTTCAGAAGAGAAGGAAGAATATTAGCAAAGTGGATTGAGGCTTGGGATGGTGGTGGGGGAGGGATGCAAGTACATTTCTTTCATTAAAGCAGGGGAATGAGAAAACTTGTACTTGAAGGATAATTTTTCCCTATATTTTTATCTTTTTGTGAAACCCCAAGTAAAATCAGTACTGCAACTACTGGTGTTTTCTTTTGATCCTGTTATCTTTTTCTTACTATCCAGAAGGTATTTATTGCTTGTTGGGGATGACCACCAGGTCCTTGCTCAAGTAGCCAATCTTCATACTTAAGTATAGACAGTGAATTAGGCTATTCAGCCATAAAGTGTTGAACCTGAACCTTAATAACTTGATATCTACATATGCGTAATGACAGTAGGATTTATTGGATAGTGATTAGAACTGGGCTTAATTTTTCTTTTCCCCCTCTAAGGATGTCAAGGCCAATTATAGCTCTCCTATTGCTTTAGCTGAGTCAGGTAACTCTCAACAGGCCAACTACTGAACAAGATAGTACTTCATACAAAATTTTTTTAAAGTCTCACACACGGTATATGTCTTTACATTGTATACTAAGCAGCACAGTTCTGTGTCCTACTTTTTTAGATTTGCTGCAACTTATAAAGAATTTATTTGCTAATAAACTTTTCGTACAAACTGAAAAGAAGTGTATTTGAATGTCAAAATGTTACTAATTTATTTATTGTCTGAAAAAGCTCCTGGATTATATCAGTGTGATTTTTCTTCTTACAAAATATACAGTTAAATTTTTATTGGAGAGTGGGAAATCGCATTACAAGTTATTGTATGTTTTTTGTGATTGTGATTATACCTAAAGGTTGTTTGTTTACTGTAGCTAATGACCTAATTGTTTTGCTTTAAATTGTCGTCCAATGAAGTGGTAATAGCTTTCACATGTAGCGGTTAAACCATTGTGAAATGAAGGGAAGGGGAAAATCAGTTCTGGATTCAAATAATTTTCAGTGCCTCAAGAAAATGGGCAGGCATTTAATTTAAACTAGAAATGTAAGAAGTTTTAAGCCAGTGGAAGGGAGTGGGGGGGGGGTGGGGGGGTCGCAGGAGAACAAAAGAGAAGGTCTATGATAGGGTGGAGGGCGAGGGAGATTAAATAATGCAGGATTTCATGCAACAGCCGAAGAGTGGTAATTGGTATGGTAAAGAACTGTACTTTGGTTTAAAAAAAACTCTTAGATTCCTATCTTTCTTCAGTTCTGATGAAAGTCATCTTGACCTGAAACATTAACTTTGTTTATCTCCACAGATGCTGGCTGACCTACTGAGTATCTCCAGCATTTTTTGTTTTTATTTCAGATTTCTAGCATCCACAGTATTTTGCTTTTGCATAGGCATTTAATTTGGTCATGCATGCTTAATATATGCAGTTAAGAGTAGATTTGTGTATTCAAACTGAGGCAAGCAAAATAATTTTAAACAACAATTGAGGGAGATGAACTGAAATTCATGGTGAGCGTCTGAAAAAGCAACAAGAAAAACAATCCATTTGTATTACCTTGAGACATTGTAATGCTTATCATCGAATAGAGAAATCTCATAGAAAAGTGGATTTATTTCAGGTACCTTTTATTTTTTGGTCAATTAAGTTGCAGTTGTTTGCTGTATTTTTGTTTACAGTATGAACAGTCTTGGAATTCTTGACATTGCTTTTCATGAGCAGTTGTCTATTTTAATAACAGGTGGTCTCAAGCTGCAAGGAAAAAATCCAGCACTGGTAAGTCCAAACATTTCTGTGAACATGCTTGTTTTATCATTGTTTTGATTTTGCTTGTCAGTTATTATAAACTATATCCTGTCAATTGAAAATGAAAAATTGTCGTTTGCTAATACAAAACTTGAGTATTGCTATAAAAAGAGACGTGTAAGCTTTTTGTCTTGCACTCATTGCAAGAATACCAATATAATGGGAAAACAATCATTTATACTGTATGTGAAGAGAGCGCTGATTGATTGGCAAGTGGTGTTGCTATGAAGAATGCAGTAGTGATGGTGACGGACAGTTAACGGTCTGTACCCAACCAGCCCATGCTTGCAAAACTCAAAACATGAGGTATGACTTGGCGATTGGACAACATTTGCTAAATAACCCTCAGTGTGCTAAGGACTACACTGATAATCAATTTAAGATTCAGTCAGACTCAGTGTGTCACATTTGCGTGTACTGGAAGCTGCATATATTAATATACAGGACCCTGCTGTTTGCAGACAGAACATGTGCGTACATTGCACCTGTTTCAACTAAACAAAATAAGTGACAGCCATTTGCTGACTCTCAGGGCAATGCCTTGACTAATCAGGATTAAGCTGCCTGGTTTAAATTTCAAACAGTGCTTGGCAGTTAACTGTCAGCCACCACCATGGTGCACACTCCATGGCAATGCCACTTGCCAACCAATCCGCAGTCTTCACATACAGTATAAATTGTTGTTTTCCCCTTATATTGGTATTCTTACGAGTGTCCTGATGAGTGCAAAACAAAAAGACATGTCTCTTTTTCAGCAATACTGAAAAATGTGGAAAAGCTTCGCATATTCTTTACATCTTAACAATTATACATTTTGTGCTAGTTTTGCACTGGTAAAAGTAATTTCTTTACTTGCTGTACTTCGCAGTAAACTAGTGATATCAGTATAGGAGAAAATATAACTCATTTTTTATTAGTAACGCACAACTTGGTATTTTCAGTTTAACAGTTAATGAATGTCCTGTGCTTTGCACATTGCATAAATGAAGTTTCAAGACTGTTCGTAACAAGTGGTTTTGCACTTCAGACACCAGAAATAAATACGTTCCCAGGTTAAATTCAAAAATATTTGCTTGCAGATTAAGGAATATTAACATTGACCTGGAGAGCAAATGTTGTGGTTTGGAGTTTGTTTTTAGACTTGTTTTGCCAGCTATTCTGCCTAGCTTTATATTACATTGGTAACCTTGCCTAACCATCACCACAAAGCCCCATCTGGCTATCACACAGGTGTCTTATCCCTGTCTCACTTTATACAAGGACTATCTATTTATACAACCCCTTTCTACAGACCTTAAGAGTAGAGTTAGAACGTTAGGTTACTAGCAGATACTTGCACGGGCATGAGTCAGTTTTAACAAAACCATAACTTCACCCTAACAACCATCACTTGTTCACTGGGAAAAATGATCCATGTGTTTTAGGAAGGATGCATAGCCATACTGCAAAATACTGGCCGGTTTAACAGTGTCATGTACTCAGCATACCAGTAAGGTTAGTACTACTGCTCTGTACAATACATTTATTGAGCAGTTATAGATGGGGAAGATGAAATACTATATTGATATTAATGTTATGAATATTCTTGGTCTTGTCAAATATTGGTCTTGACAAATATTAATCCTGTCACCCAAAATTTATGCTACGAAACAGCTAGTTTTCTCATGAGATTAATGGAGGGAAAACCTGTTAAATTTAAAATATTGTAGAATTTCTCTCACAACACACTTCACCTGCCAGAAGGCTCGGTGGTAGCATTCTCACCTCTGCGTTAGCAAGTCATGGATTCAAGCTCCAAACCAGACTTCAACAAATTATTTAGGCTGAAACTTGACTGCTGCTGAAGGAGCGCAGCACTTTAGATGTCATTTTTCAGTTGAGACATTAAATCACAGTGCATCTGCCTAATGAAAACTGAAAGAAATTAGTCAGCGGCAACAATACAAAATGGGTTGATAGCAAATCAGCTTGTTTTACACTGTGCCCAACAGGCTGCAGTGCACTATTGGCCCATTTTGTATTGCTTTCACAAATTCACCTCCGTTGTCACATTTGAAGAGCAGAGTCATTTCCTGGTTTCCTGGCCAAATATTCTCCAACCAACATAATTAAAACAGTTTGTCTTATTATTTATTCCACCACCGGTTGTTGGACCTTGCAGTTTGCAAATTGACTGATGCATTTGTCTGCATTACAACAGTTACAGTGCTATAAAAGTAATCTGTTGCCTGGTTGCACTTTGGGGGCATCCTGAGGATATTAACAGCACTGTGTAAATGCAGGTTTGTTCATTCTTTAGATGCAGAGTGATGCATCATTGGCCAGAAATATCCCAAGCACATAATCAACTGCTCCCAGCCAAAGCTATAATTGGCCTTCACTCTCTCAGGTTAGGAATGGGAAGAAATCGGTCAGGATTTCTGCTGTTAATTTCTGTGCACTTGCCCTGGCTTATTATTTGATTATTCTCCAATGCTTCTGTAGTGCAAGAGCATTGAGCTCATCTGTGCCTCCTTCAACCCAATTGAGATTGGCCATCTTGGTACAGAACAGCAATTAAACCTGATTTCTCACCTGATCTGCAATTTGCTTACCCACTGATCCATTGGAAACTAGGGGTTACATTGTCTTTCCTTTTGCCGATTATATAATAGGTTGCCACCTCGTTCCCAAGTTGCTAAATGATGCACTAAGTCCTAGGAGGTGTGCATGTACACATTTTTGACAAACAATTGGACATTTGTTGTCAGCCTATTTTATAAAATTGGAATAGTGTTTTTTGTGCATTGCTAGCAAACTTTCTGTAGGACTTGAAAATTGTATAAATGCTATCTTCAGCTGTTCTAAATAGTATTACATAGAACATTATCACCATTGAATCCCAATTAGTTTACTCAGTATACCACATGAAGGCACATTGCATATAAGTTCAGTTAGCAATCTCTAAACTGGTGTAATATTACAAGTCAAGAATGACGCACTTATTGAAAGCAATAATTATTATATTGGACACATTTATATTTGTGCATGCATAAGTCATTTGTGAGTAATTAAAAAAATTAAATGTTAACTTTTAGGGTTAAAGTGCAGAATGACTATGAAGCACTTCAAAACAGGCTTAAAACTTTGCCTGATAAAGTGTCTTATGATGTTATGGTGAGTATGAAATCTTCCTGAAAAGTCTTTTTTTTCTTTCTCTTGCAAAGTTACTTAGATGTGCTTTTTATTTCCTTTTCATAACAATTGACCAATCTGTATGTTTCTTTGAGAGCTCCTATTTCACTCTTGGTAATCTCCTCGTAAGTTAGAGCTAATAGCAAACGATTGTCGAATTCCCCAGTGAATCAAGTTATGCTATTGTTGTGGGGGTGGTGTGGGCAGCAGCAGGGTGGAGGATTTCTTGAGGTATGGAGGGTGAACATCACCAGTGGGAAAAGACACCCAAAGATAATAAAGCAAACTCTGGGCTTTGGTTTTTATGCTGCCCTCCAGTACTTCACCTAGGTGGAGATTATTCATACATGTGCATAGATGATGAGCTACCTCAGGCTATTCAAGTGTAAAATGTGTCACAGTTGATTGTCTATGCCTCCAGGCAGCTTCTCGATAGTAATCAAGGATGAGAAAGAACTTGCTACAAAGTACTGAATGTGGAGCCTTCCTGGTCTGTTTGGCCCCTTGACATTCAATGGCATTATCATTGCTGAATCCCCCACTATAAGCATCCTGTGGGTTACCATTGGCCAGAAACTGAACTGGATTAGCCATATAAATACTGTGGCTACAAGACCAGGTCAGAGGCTAGGAATCCTGCGGCGAGTAACTTGCCTCCTAACTCCTCAAAGCCTGTCCACCATCTACAGCACAAGTCATGAGTTTGATGGAATATTCTTTACTTGCCTGGATGAGTGTAACTCCAACAACACTCAAGAAGCTTGACACCATGCAGAACAAAACAGCCCACTAGATTGGCACCCTTTCCGCAAACATTCACTCCCTCCACCACTGACGCACAGTGGCAGCAGTGTGTATAAGATGAACTGCAGAAACTCAACAAAGCTCACCTTTCAAACCCACGACCACGACCATCGAAAAGGATAAGGCCAGCAGATAGATGGGAACATCACCACCTGGAAGTTCCCCTCCAAGCCACTCACCATCCTGACTTGGAAATATATCGCCATTTCTGCACTGTTGCTGGGTCAAAATCCTGGAACTCCCTCCCTAACAGCACTGTGGGTACACCAACACCATGGACTGCAGCAGTTCTAGAAGGCAGCTCAGCACCACCTTTACACGGGCAATTAGGGATAGGCAATAAATGCTGGCCTAGCCAGCGAGGCCCACGTCCTATAAATGAATAAAAAACATTCTTTGGTTCCTATGAAATATTTAATGTCACATTGGAAAATCTACCTTACTTTCTATCCCCTCAACTTTTCTTCCTCCCTCTTTTGAGTTGACCTAAGCTATAGCTTTATATTGCCATCATTCGAGGTGTTTTGATGGAGTGAAGTTATGGGCACTGGCTGGTGGCTTTGTTCTTTCCATTTTTTGTGGCTAACTTTCTTTGCCTCCTGATGATGCTGGGCTATGGTTTTTATGCTGCCCTCCAATGCTTCACCTAGGTGGAGATTATTCATGCATGTCCATAGATGGTGATCTACCTTTGGCTATTCAAGTATAAAATGTGTCACAGTCGAACACAATCTTGTCTATGCTCCCATAAGGCTTCTAGATAGTAATCAAGGATGAGAAAGAACTTGGTACAAACCAAGTACTGAATGTGGAACTTTCCTGGTCTGTTTGGCTGAATCAGTCACTGCTTTAACAGAGAGTCATCAGGAAAGCCCAGCTACTTGGTTTTAACATGATTGAAACAGTTAAACATGTTAACGTTTTAGCCAAGAGGCTCATTTTATTTTCCTACCTAGTTTGTGGATCAGTAAATATTTGTTCTTAATTTGTTATTTTAAGTGAAAGTATTTAGTTGTCAAGTTTTGACTTGTTTTCTACAGAATTCTTAAATTTATGCACCAGTATTTTAATTGTTTGAGACAGATTTGTCATTAAAATATTTCAATTAAGATGTTTCTTTCTAGAGCCCTGATTAAATCAAATATATGTATATATATTTAGAGCCCTGATTATATCATATATATATATTTTTAAAAACATTCACAATGCGGGCATTTATTACCCGTCCCTAGAGGCCCAATACTATTGAGTGGCTTGTTAGGCCAGAGGCCAGTTAAGAGCTGAGCTGTGGGATTGGAATTACATATAGGCCAAATCGTAAATACCGAACAAGTTCGATTTTACGATAATCATGATCGCTAATTTTTAAATTTCTGACATTTTGAATTGAATTTAAATTTTCAAGCTGCCATGGTGGGATTTGAATCATGTTCTCTGGATTATTAGTGTTAATTTAATTAATTTGGACATAGAAGTACTATTTTGGTTGCTTAGTTTCAGTAACTTAAATCTGAAAGGAGAGAAGAAGGTAGTTGGGGTATTGCTGATGTTTATAAATTTTCAGCCCAAGTTAGAAAAACAGCATTCTATTCTTTGTAATACTTTTGAAAATTGGAAGTGCGGATGCCCTCAAGACTTCTATTTAATGTATAGATTATTTTTCTACACTTAGATTATTTTCTCAAACTCTGGTAGATAAAGGGTTTTATAAGTGGTTATTATAAAGAATTTACGTTGCAGCTTTGTTTTATTTTTTAAAAAGTTGAAATACAGAACATTCAATTCATAATATGGATTTGTTGATGTAATTTTTTAATTTCATAATTAACAGGTTCCATTTGGCCCACTTGCATTTATGCCAGGACAGTTAATCCACACAAATGAAGTCACCGTTTTACTGGGTGACAATTGGTTTGCAAAGTGCTCTGCAAAGCAAGCTATTGGCCTGGTGGAGCACAGGAAAAAACGTGAGTTACTTTAAAATTTAAAGCTTGAGTATATTATGTAGATGATAAATTGAAACTTGATACTAGGCTTTACCTCGAGTCCAACTCTATTGACCTCTCCACCACCTCTAAATTGTCAGATCGCTTGTTCTGGATAAGCTGAAATTTTCTCTCAATTAAATATTGGGAAGACAAAAGCTATTGTCTATGCAGCCCATCACAAACTCCGTTTCCTTGCCAGTGACTGAATCCCTCTCACTGGAAGCTGTCTTAAGGCTGAACCCTGCAGTTCACAGCCTTAGTGTTACTGTTGCTGCTGAAATGAGCTCCCTACCACATATTGGTGCCATCACAAAGACCGCTTATTGCCACCTCCGTATTATCACCAGGCTCTGCCCTTACCTCAATTTACCTGCCGCTGAAACCCTGAACCATGCCTTTGTTGCCTCCTGAATTAACTATTCCAACACTTTCTGCAGCCACTACAGTTATACCCACCGTAAACTTGAGACGATTCAAAACTTTACTGTCCATGATCTAACTCGCACCGTCTCACTCACCCATCTTTCCTAAGCTACTTGAACTATATTAACTCCCTCCAAGGTCTGCTATTCCCTATTTCTGTAATCCCCTCCAGCCCAACAACCCCTTCCCTCCATTACTGCAGCACCAGTGCACGTGCCTTTGGTTGTCAAGGCCTTGAGCTCTGAAATTTCTCTCCCTCTCTCTACTTCTCTTTCCCCCTTTAAGGCACCCCTTAAAACTCACCTCTTGCCAAGTTCTGGCCTAAATCTGATGTAGCTCAGTGTCCAGTTTTGTTTGATAACACTCCTGTAAAGTGTCTAAATACAAGTTGTAACAAAAGAGAATTAACTTGCTGTAATTCAGACCATGTTTTTCATGCTGTGACAAATGAGATTTTTTTTTTCATGATAGAATCTCAACTATAACAGATATCTAATTCCAGATAGACAATCTATGTACATCTGAGGGTAGGCTCAGAGTGCATTTTTTCTACATACACATAGTCTGAGCTTCACCTATTCCCAGGGGCATTGCTGAGGTTTTGCTCAACTCCTTGTTCTTCCATTGAGAGGAATGATCTGAAGAATATGCTCAGATGTTTAGTCAGAGTATATTGTTTTGAAGTAACAAGGACACAGCTGTGAAGCAAAAAACATTTAGTGCAAAACATTGAAGGACTGCACCTGTATCTTTACATTTCACATGCACCCATATTGGTCCTGGTTCACTCAATTGTACAAGCCACAATTCACTCATCATTTGCAGGGTTTTTGACTAAGGAGAATTAAGTTGTAGTTTATTTATAGGAGAATGAAGTGGTCATGTCAGTGGAAGATTTTGCAAACGACATATTTGTTTAAACTCCAGTTCAAAGGATAAGTTGAGCTAATTCAGTGGGAAATGGAATTTAATTGATCAGAAATTACTTTGTAATGACATTGTTTTAGTTCTAATTAAATTGTATATGTAGAATTAAAAATACAACCCATTATTCAATAAAGGAGGGAGAAACTAGGTAACTATAAAATTGTCAGATATCAGTTGCAAAATTACTCATCTTTCATTAAGGACAGAGACTGAACCCTTGGGTAAGCATGAGCAGGTCAGAGCATAATGTGTGGAAGATTGGTCATGTCTGACTAATTTAGTTGACTTTTTTTGAGGGGGTCACTAGTATGATACTTATTGAATAGTTATGGATGTGTTTGGACTTCTGAAAACATTTGATAGGGTTGCACATAAGATTGTTAGCAAAAGTGAAACTGCGCAGAATTGTGGCATGGGTCAGTAATTGGTTGGGAGGTAGGAAACAGAGCACGAATAAAAGGAATGTTTTCTGGCAGGATGTGTGTGTATATATTATATATAATTGCTTGAATAAAGGAGTAGAGAGTTGTATACAGTGTCAGGGTTTGCAGAGGATACTTAAGTTAGGCATAGTAAGTTGTGTAGATGGAAGCAAAAAGTTAGAAAAGAACATAGACTAAATGAGTGGGTAAATTTGTGACAAAGTTCAAGGTTGGGGGAGGTTTGAGGTTATACACATAATATTCTGATTTGTGTCTCAACTATTCATAGTGGTAAGGAACTTATGTTCACAACACAAATCACTAAAAACTAGTGCACAGGTAGAAAATATATTCAAAAATGTTAGCTTTTATCTTGAGTAATTGGAACTCGAGCACAGAAGTGACTCTTCAATTGTACAGAGTCTTGATCAGACCATATCTGGATTACTGTATTCAGTTTTGGGTACCAAACCATTGAAAATTAAAACAAAAAATCGAATAAAGAAAATCAGAATGACCACCTTTCGCTGTCACTTATTCCCTAAATATTGTTTGCTGTCTCCTTCCCTTATGAATCTGAGCTGAACCTCCTCCAAGAATCATATTAGAGTTGAAAGGTTAAATTATGAGAGCAGGTGGTATAAACTTGGTTTGTATTCATTTGAGTTTAGAAAGTTGAGGCATGATCTAATCAAGGTGCTTGAAATGATAAAGGGATTTGATAGGGTAGGCAAAGAGGAACTTTCAACTGTTGGGGAAAATCCAGAATAAGAGCCATAACTCAAAGTGAAACCTGAACCAGTTAGGAGTGAAATCAGGAAGCATTTTTTCACGTATATAGTAATGGAATCAGGAACTTAATGCCCAAAAAAACCTATGGATGCTTGGCCAATTGAAATTCCTGTGTCAGGTCAGTAGATTTGGTAAGCACATCAGGGAATATGGAGAAAATGTGGGTAAAGGGAGTTGGGGCATAGATTAGTCGTGATCTAATTGAATGTCAGACAAACTTTGGGCTTGAATGACTTAAGCTGTTCCATGTACAGGAATGTTCAATTGTGTACAGGGCATACCATTTATTTATGATCTTCCACATGTATACCATTTAATTTTTCAACATTCAGAAATATACAGCTTTCTTAAACAACTCAGCATACCAATTTCTAGAAAGTGATTTTGTGCTGAAAATTAAGCTTTTTTAGAAATAACTTGTGGCATAATAAGGAATTAGCCATAGTCCACAAAGGACCATGGGCATCTTTCTCCATTAGAGAAAGACAGTTGTTAGTGCATTTATAATTTCAGCATTTTTGTAGTTTATATTTTTAATCACATATCTAATCAGTTTTATATTTCTTCATGTTCAGATTTGCCTTAAAATGACATTTTATGTTGTCAGTGATTTGGTTGACTGCCAGTTTAATATTTATTAAAGGTATAGCATTTTCCAATAACTTCAACCTCCCACCTAAAGCTGTTCTTTAGATCCAGACATAGTAATTCATATTACCTTTTTGAGTTAAGCAAAAATATTCCAGAACCTTAACCTTTTCCCTGACCTCCAGCGTTTAACAACCGCAGACATGGTTTTACATTATTATTTGACCATGCTTGGTTGAAATCTGTCAAACTGCTCTTGAGTTATTAGACTGTCTGACCTTTCCAAAACCTAAGATATGTGGCTTCAAGGTTCAGGCTTGCTATGGTAACCATACCAATTTGCTGCTGTGTTAAAAGGCCTAATTGTTGCAGAAATTTAATAATCTAGAGCAAACTTTAAGGCTGTATGATTTTATGAAATGTTTGCCCTGTCTTTCCTTTGTTTATGCAGTCATAATGCTGCATTTTTCAATTTCCTGATTTGAAGTGAACTTTTGTTTTCTTTACTGCATTAGGAGTTTCTTTACCAACTGTTAGAAATAGGATTTTGAAGTCCCTTTTATGTTTTTGAACATGGTGTTTATTATATAAATTATATTTTGGACAGAAATACTAGCCATTTAACAATTCCATTTTATGCCTTAAGTGTGTGTGTATTATGTAACATATGTTCAAGTTCCAGGGGCAATAATGAGTGGTTTATATTAGAACTTGTCGGTTAAATTGTAGATCAAATGTTTGCTAAGTAGCAATGAAGAATTAGTAGTTGGGAAAAAATTGAGCAATCAAATCAATCCTTTTATTTGAGACATACCAATGCAATGCGGCAAGTAGCAGAAAATATCACTAAGTGCCAGGAACAAGCAATGAAATTACGCCAACATTTTATAAAGTTGGTTTGAGTTGCAGTCGTGAATTTCACTATCAGAAAACTAACCTGTAGAATTTTTGTTTTGTTTCACTAGCTTATTTTGTTATCGCTAACAATTCAGAATAACATACTTAGTCTGAATAAATGCTTTTTGGACAGCCTGTTTTCTACCTCACCATTTCATCCTGCTCCAGATTCTTATTGCCTCGGAAGTCCATACAGAGGGTTTTCTGGCCCACCTGCTTGTTAACCTAGACCCAAACATTTTCAAGCCCATTCCCCCATATTCACCTGTCTCCACTGCTTTCCAAAGTTCTTGCTGGCTTAGTTTGAGTGCTTCTCAACTTGTCTGCCAACTCAATCCTGAACAGTGATTGCCTTTCTATACCAAGTGCATCCCAACCCTTTGGTGTGCTGGCGTGCCTGTACAGATCCCTCAAGTTGTTCCTGTTGCTTGTCTGAATAGATACTTTCTGGCTTGTTGAGATGGAAAAGATGCAGTGAGAGATAGAAGAACCAAGTGACACAAGTGCAGTGGGAGAGCTACAGAGAGAAGCACAGAAGTGACTTAGGATTGGATTGTTGGATCCTTGGTTGGAGGATAAACAGCCAAGAAAATTTATTCAGAGGGCTTAAAATACCGGTTTAGAGAATTTTGTGACATATTGCCAAATTTGGATGTGTTAATTGAGTGAGCCATTTGCAGAGTTAGCTTCCAAATATCAGAAAAATGTGTATCCACCCTTAGCCCCTCTCAATTGGTATGTTGCCCAGACGTTTTTAATCTCACTTCGTCTCATTCAAAAACATCATTGCTGTTTCTTTAGCTGTGGGTCCTCTTTCACATAGCTGTTGCCCCTTCGTGCCATTAGTAACATCTCAGCCAGCATGATAGCTCCATTGCACTGCTAGTTGACATCTCTGCCTCATTCCCCACTCAGCTATTTTTATACCCCATCTACCATCTTTCTAATCTCCCCACCCCTCATTGCTAACTGGATTCCCAGGCTCCAAACCACCTGAGCCCTCCCATTGGTTGTCTACCATTTGCGTGTTTCAGCCTTGACCAGTGACTGCTGCTAGACCTCAATCACCCTAAAGTCCTTCCAGCCCTGGACTGTAAATCTGACCATATAGTCTCAAACCAGCAATTTTCCCCAACAAACCTCATGATTATGGCCCTCCCTTGCTCAAAGCCCAAATTCTGCCCTTCTGGCGGTTGTACTGTTGCTGTTCCTTAACCTAATTTCTCTCGATCGTACTTCTTGTAGCATCTCTCTCAAGTTCCTTTCCCATCAGACATCGACCTGATATATATTGCCTCCTATTTTTTTGTGTACACAATGTCTTAACAAAAAAAAGAGGCAGGGGATAGATTTGAGTACATTAGTAAAAGAAATGAAAAACACCCTGACAGGATGACAAAAGCAAGGATATTGACCTTTTAATAAAGAATAGAATATCCTCTGGAAAATCTAGTTCATAATTCATATGATTTAGAATATAACTTCTAGTTTTACAAATTAGTTAACTGTAAGATAATTGGAAACACTTGGTTAAGAAATTGGTATGCATCTCAAGTGAATGCAGTTCAAACAATCCTGAAGTTAATTAGTTAAAGGCTAACCTATGTTTATCTTCAAGGTCAGAGTTAGAAGTATAAACACTGAACAATGGATGACCCATTTTTGGACCTCTTGGTTGAGCCATGGTGTCTATTGTTACTCCATAGAAGCAAAAGCTAGCAAATATGGGGTAAGGGTTATAAAACTGCATTAGAGATAGACATTATTTATATGGGTTGCAGAAACAGAGTTGTGTTGAAGGTAAAATAATTAATTACGTTTGTTTGAGACCATCCCAAAGCATGCCATGTTGTCATCAAGTTGACCTGTGGGGGTAGAAGGTTATTTTGTTTGTTATCCGCGTATGTGCACTGACAGAAACAGTCAGTCCAATTTGGCAACAGACAGAGGGAGTTGCAAAGTTGGTCTTGTGCAGGCTGCAACTCAAATTGGAAAAAGCCAAAGGAAATGAACCGCATTTAAGCAGAGAAAACATTAACTTTCTTGTTCACTGCATGGAATGCAGGAGGGGGCTTGAGCTTGGTTTAGAATTAATAAGGGGGAAAGAAGCTGGAAAATTTGTCAAATTTGAAGCTAGAGGACGACATCTATAGAAGTCCTCATAGAGCCTTGTGGCAGAAAGTAGTCAGCAGAGTTAGCTTGGAAGCTGTGAGAAGGCAGTTGGGTATCTGCTGGCGACCAGAACAAGGAGCCAAGGTATCCACAATCGTGAGGTATTAAACAAAAGCTGGAGGTGCGCTTATCCAAAAAGCTAATGGAAGGGTCCCCATAAAATATTATTTCAGAGGATAGTTGAAACTGAGGAGAATTAAAGTGAATTTGGGAGGGCTGTGGCATATTTTTTGGGCTGGTACCGAAAGAAGTGAATGAACCTTCAAGGTTATTGTAAAGTATGAGGGAATTCTTGGGAGGGAAGTAAAAAGTAGAACCGAGTTAATAGTATAAGTAATTATAACCTATGGTATTAAGTTAATAGTGCTAGCCTTTTTAATTGAATACAATAAAGCTTGTTTTTGTTTAAAGATGTTAAATCTTGTGGCATAGTTCTGTCGTTTCACTGCTGGGTGTTCGCATTTCTTTTTAAATGTTAATGGTCCCTAACAGAGTCATAATGCCTAACTCGCCTGTGATCAGTGAAAGAGAGCCTTATGCTTTCTTTGTATAGATTTGAGATGAACTGTTACAGTCAAGATGTGCGTGCAAATTTGAGAATTTTTTAAAAAGGAGGAGCAAGTCAGCTATTTAATGCACAGGGAAGATTCACAGCAACAAATGCCTGCAAGTTTACGGTTTCCTATTACGTTTTCAATAAAAAGAGAATGCTGGTTTGACCTCTGGTTGGAGAATCGTGCTTAAAACAGTTAATCTCTATTTGATCTAAGAAGGTACTACAGTTATACTTTCTGTTTTAAAGGCACACTCAAAATTGGATACATTAGCATCAAAATAATGCTTTGTATGGCATAGAATTCCTCCTTATTTCAGTCCAAAATGGCCTATCTTTTATTCTGAGACTGTGTCCCCTGGTTCTGGACCCCTAAGTCATTGGAAATATCTTTCCTGCATCTACTCTGTTAAGCCCTATAAAAATTTTGTATGCTTCAATGAGATCACCTTTCTTCCTTTTAAACGCTAGAGAATACAGGCCCAGTATCCTCAAATCTCTCCTCATAGGACAATCTCGCCATCCCAGGGATCAGTCTGGTGAACCTTTGTTGCACTCCCTTTATGGCAAGTATATACTTCCTTGGGTAAATAGATCAAAACTGTACACAGCACTCCAGGTGCAGTCTCACCAAGGCTTTATACAATTGCAGAAAGACGTCTTTACTCCTGAGCTCAAATCCTCTTGCAATAAAGGCCAACGTACAGTTTGCCTTCCTAATTGCTTGCTGCACCTGAATGTTAGCTTTCAATGACTTATGAATAAGGACACCCTGGTCCATTTAGATGTCAACACTTCCCAACCTTTGACCACTTAAGAAATACTCCACATTTCTGTTTTTCCTGCCAAAGTGGATAACTTCACATGTTTCCACATTATATTCCATCTGCCATGATCTTGCCCATTCATTTAACCTTTCTAAATCCAATTCATGCTTCTTTGCATCCTTCTCACATACTTTTGCGTCATCAGCAAACTTGGAAATATTACATTTGGTCCCCACATCCAGCTCATTGATATGGATTGTGAATAGCTGGGCCCAAGCACCGATCCTTGCACTACCCCAGTAGTCACAGCAAGAGCAGAATTCAGCGACAGTGGAAATATAGTTCCAAATTAGGATGGTGCGTGGCTTGCTGGGGAACTTGCAGGTGTTCCCAGGCATCTGCTGCACTTGCCCTTCAAGGTGTCAGAGGTCGCAGGTTTGAAAGGTGCTGTCGAAGGAGCTGCAGTGCATCTTGTATATGGTAGATACTGCTGCGGAGGGACTGAATGTTTAAGTCGGCGGATGGGGTGCCAATCAAGCAATTAGCTCATGGCATGCGGGCATCGCTGTCTCAGCAATTGTTGCCCATACCTAATTTCCCTGTTCAAAGTCCCCGGTCATTTAAGAGTCAACCACATTACTGTGGATTTGGAGTCACGTGTAGGCCCGATATCCTTCCCCAGATGGGTTTTTATGACAATCGGCAATGGCTTCAGATTTTTATTGAATTCAAATTTCACTATCTGCTGTGGTGGGATCATTCCCCTGGGTCTCTGGAATACTAGTCCAGTGACAATACCACAATGCCACTGCCTTCCCCTTTATGGTGTCAAGTATTGTTAGAGCTGCACACATCCAGGCAAATGGAGAGCATTCCATCACTTCTGACTTGTGCCTTGTAGATGGTGGACAGGCTTTTGGAGAGTCAGGAGTTGAGTTACTTACTGCAGAATTTCCAGCCTTAGACCTGCTCTTGTGGTCACTGTATTTATGTGGTTAGTCCAGTCCAGTTTCTGGTCAGTGGTAACCTCCAGGATGTTGATAGTTGTGGGGGGGTTGGCAGTGGAATTCAGTGATGATAATGCCATTGAATGTCAAGGAGAGATGGTTAGATTTTCTCTTATTGGAGATGGTCATTGCTTGGCACTTGTGGCAAGTAACATTTACACCACACATCAGCCCAAGCCTGAATATTGTCCTGGTCTTGCTGCATATGGACATGGACAACTTCAGTACCTGAGGAGTCCTGGGTGGTATTGACCATTGTGCAATCATCAGTAAACCTGATCTTATGATGGAGGGAAGGTCATTGGTGATGCAGCTGAAGGTGGTTGGGCCCAGGACACTAACCTGAGGAATTCTTGCAGTGATGTCCTGGAACTGAGATGATTGACCTCCAACAATTACAGCCATCTTTCTTTGTGCTAGGTATGACTCCAGCCAGTGGACAATTTTCCCTTTGATTCTCATTTACTCCAGTTTGGCTCAGGCTCCTTGATGCTACACTCAGCCAAATGCTGGCCTTGATGTTGAGGGCAATCACTCTCATTTCACCTCTTGAGTTCAGCTCTTTTTCCCATGTTTGGACCAAGGCTGTAATGAAGTCAGAAGCTGTGTGGCCCTGGTGAAACCCAAACTGAGCGTCAGTGAGCAGGTTATTGCTGTGTATGTGCTGCTTGATAGCACAGTTGATGCCGCCTTCCATCACTTTACTGATGATCGAGAGTAGACTGATTGGGTGCTAATTGGCTGTGTTGGATTTGTCATTTTTGTTTTTGTGTACAGGACATAACTGGGCAATTTTCCGCATTGCCAGATAGATGCTAATTCTCTAGCCGTACTGGAGCAGATTTTAAAACATGTATGCAGAGAGAATAGTTCCTCTTGTGGAAGAGGACAATTAGCAGTACAGTAGGGAATTCAGAAGAAACTTTAGGCAAAGAATGGTGAGAATGTGGAGCCTGCAACCCCAGAGGGTAATTGAAGCAAATAGTGTAGATGCATTAAAGGAGAAGCTAGACAAACATATGCGGGAGAAGGGAGTAGAGGGCTATGATAGATTCAGATGAGGAAAATTGGGAGGAGGCCTAGGTGGAGCATAAACACCAGCATGGACTGGTTTGACCTGTTTCTGTAGTGTAGTGTAAATATGTAACTCTGTAAAGTTGATAAATTACCAGGATGACGTGGTATGCATCATGACGATACTGCGGAAAGTACGGGTGGGAATTGTAGATGTACTGGCAATAATCTCTCAATTCTCCTTGGATACTGAGATGGTGCTGGAAGACTGGAGAATTCCAAATGTTAGACCTTGTTCAGAAAAGGGTGCAAGGAGAAGCCCAGCAACTACAGGCCAGTCAGTTTCGCCATGGTGGTGGAGAAACTTTTAGAAATAGTTAATCCAGGACAAAATTAACAGTCACTCGGATCAATGTGGATTAATTAAGCAAAGCCAGCATGAATTTAAGAGTAAATTGTGATTAACTTGATTAAGTTTTTTGCTTGGGTAATGGAGAGGGTTGATGAGAGTAATGTGGTTGCTGTGTACATGGATTACCAAGAGGCTTTTGATTGCCACCTAACAGGCTTCTCAGCAAAGTTAAAATCTATGGATTAAAAGGGACACTAGCAGCATTGATGCAAAGCTGGTTGCGTGACAAGAAACAGTACTGGTGATTGGTTGTCTATTTTTTTTCCAGACTTGAGGAAGATATAGGGATTCCCCAGCGGTCGGTATTAGGACCGCTGCCTTTCTTGATCTATATTAATGATTTAGGCTTGGGTATTCAGGGCACAATTTCAGAATTTCCAGATGAGAGAAAATTTGGAAGTATTGTGAATTGAGGAGGATAGATGTGGATTTCAAGGGAACATAGACAAGCTGGTGGGATGGATGAACACTGGCAGATGAAATGTAATGTCGAGAAGTGTGAAGTACATTTTGGAAGGAAGAGCAAGGAAAGGCAATATAAGAGAAAGGAAACAATTCTAAAGGGATTGCAGGAGCAGAGGGTCCGGGGACATAGATGCACAAAACTGTGAAGGTTGGCAGGGCAGGTTGAGAAAGCAGTTAATAAGGCATAGGGGTTCCTGGGCTTTATAAATAGTGGCATACAGTACAAAAATAAGGAAGTAATGGTGAACCTTCATAAAACACTGGGTAGGACACCACACCTTAAAAAGGATGTAAAGGCATTAGAGTGGGAGCAGAAAAGAGTTACAAAAATGGTTCCAGACATGAGAGACTGCAGGTATAAGGATAGATTGGAAAAGCTGGGACTGTACAATCGATAAAGAGAAACTGCTCCAGTTAGTGGAAATGTTGAGAACTAGAGGGCACTGGTTTAAGGTGAATGGCAAAAAAAACCAAAGACGGCATGAGGAAAAACTTGTCTACACGATGAGTCGTTAGGATGTGAAGTGCACTGTCTGGGAGTTGGTGGAGGCAGACTTAATCGTGGCTTTCAAAAGAATACTGGATTATTACCTGAACAGAGAAAATTTGCAGGGTAATGGGGAGCAGTTTGGAGATTGGGATTAGTTGAATTGCTCTTGCAGGGTGAACATGGACATGATGGACCAAATGGCCTCCTGTGCAGTAACCATTCTAGATATTTTGAAGCCCATGGGAGAGATTTCAGCATATTTGAAGAGGAAATACTTAATTTTATTATGCAGCAAAACTCCTCTATACCATATATTGGACTTCAAATATACTTTTCACCAGCTTATTTCCTCACCATCTTGTATAGTTACATTTAGACTGCTGTGGTAAGAACTTTAAGAAAAATAAACTAGCTCTGTGGTATTGAATTTAGTCAGGTTTCCATCAATGGGCATGAGTACTAAATTTTAGTTTTGACTTTTCCTGCTTTTAATTAGTGAACTTTTGAACCTATCTATGCATCCCAAGACTTGTCCTTAAATTTTGCATGAAAGTATTTTTTGCATGGAAGTATTTTCAGTCATTTCTCTCCATTCAAGAATGTAGAAAAATAAGTTTTATTTGGGTACTGCCTCAGCTTTCATCTACTTCAAATGTTGCTTGTTTAGCCATTTCTAATCGAACGGAGCAGAAAACAAAACACTTTGGCTTGGAATTTTTTTTCCGTAGTAGATGCTTTATCTAAACATACCATCTTCTACAAAGGAGCAAGATTACTTTGAAGTTGTTTGCAAATTGTAGTCTGCTAGTTGAAAAGAACTCAAACATGACATGGGCTCCCTAAAATCTTGGAAGGGAAATGCTCTTGATGGAAATGATGTGCTATACCAGTTAGAAGAAGTAATCTTGTGTTAGATTGGTAAAAATGTGTGCTTTAAACTACATGCAACTCTAACAATCGGTTTAGCCCAGATACATTATTTCTGATATCAGCCTATAGAAATTTAAGTTTACTTAAGTAGTTTGTTGCTATCTGACGTTGGATTGTCTATATTGGTGTTATATCTAATAGAGTAAAATTCACTGTCCCATGAGGCATTGTTTGATACATAATGTAGATATGTGCTACACTTCTCAACCAGACAACCAGACTCTTACTGAAGATTATTGGATGTAAACTAAGCTTAAACACTTCAGATTTATTGACTGGCTATAGATTGTGGTGAACTAATTCACTGAGCAGTTGATATTATTAGGTGTCCATGTGCTCAATTCACTAAGTCTAGGATTGGCCCATCAAATTGCAAGTAATAATCATGCCACACAAATGCCAGGCAATGACATTTCATACTGAGAGAATCCAAGCACCTCCCCAGGACATTCAATGGTAATATTATTGCTGAATCTCCAAAAACTCAACTGGACCAGCCAGATAAACGCCATGAATACAAGAGCAGTTCAGAGGATGGGTATTCTGTAGCACATAGCTCCGAGCCTGACTCCACAAGGCTGCCATACCACATACAAGGCACAAGTCAGGAGTGCAATGGAACATTCTCCACTTACCTGGATCGGTACAACTGCAACAACACTGAAGAACTTTGACACCATCGACTTGACTGGCACCCGTCCACCACCTTAAATATCCACCATCTATGCATTAGAAGCACAGTATTTATATCTACAAAATGCACTGAAGTAACTCACCATAGCTTCTTCGACAGCATCTCATACCCCATCCCTGACTTGGACATATATTGCTGTTCTTCCTTTGTTGCTGAGTCAAAATTCTCGAGTTCCCTATCCAACAGCATGGGTGATCCTTCACCACATAAACCACAATGGTTCAATAAGCAGCATCACCACCACCTCTCAATGACAGTTAGGAATGTGGCAGGCAGTGCTGTCCTTGCTAGTGACCTAGGAATTTTTTTTTACTGAAAGCAAGTGCACATCTACAAAAAGTAATCAAGTGGCTAGTTGGATGTTGGCCTTTATCTCAGGTGGTTGGAATTTAAAGTTGAGCAGTACTGAGTTTGTTTAGACACAAAAATCAGGGAAGATCTATTGAACTTGGCAGGAGTATAGCACAGATTCACTAGAATGATAACCGGGGCTTAAATGGTTAAATTGAGGACAGATTGCATAAGCTTGGCTTATTCTTTTGAGTTTAGAAAGTTGTGTAATCTAATTGAGGTTTTTAAAATGAAGGAATTTGATTGGATAGAAACAGATAAACTGTTTTCTCTGGGGGGAATCCTGAACAAGAGGCTCACTAATTTAAGTATTAGAGTAGGCCATGTAGGAATGAAATCAGGAAGTACTTTTTCACAAAGGGTAGTGGAAATCTAGAACTTGCTCTCAAAAAAGGCACCAGATGTCAGGTCATTTGAAACTTTCAAGCCTGAGATCAATAGATTTTTGTTAGTCATGTGATTCAAGGGGCATGGAAGAAAGGTGGGTAAATTGAGTTGAAAAATAGATCAGCCATGACATAACTGCCTGTTAGAAGAGGCTTGAGGGTCTGAAAGTTCCTATTACTCACCAATGTCCTGTTAAAATAATGCCAATAAAGCAGGTTTATTCCTCATAAATTAGTCAACTAAAGATACTGTTTTCCTGTTTCTGAAAATAGTGTTCATAGCTGAAAGTAGCCTTAGTACATAATGAATCTATTTATTAATTTCCAACAGTAAATTATCTCCAATCCATAAGTTAATGTCGTAAATGAAGCTTAACATGCTGTTATTTATGAACTAATGGGTTGCTGTTCTCCATATAATTTGGTAAGGAAGGTAATAAGGCCACTTTTAAAAAGGCCATTTTTGAAGAATAGAATAGAAAAGCGGTGAACTTGTGTGGATCCTTGTTTAGACACAGTGTGCTGTGATCAGTTCTGGTCTCCGTATTATAGACAGGACATAGAGGAAAAGGTGCGAATAAGATTTACAAGGATGATCTAACTGAGAGGTTGTACTTATTGGGAAAGGTAGAATAGCCTGGGACTTGGGGGTGCTCTGATAGAGATTTTTAAAATTATGAAGGGGTCTGATAGAGTATAGTGGAGCATATGTTCCCATTTGTGAGGGAGACCAAAACTAGGGATCATAAATATAACAGTCACTAATACATCTGGTAAAGAATTCCAGTCAGCAGTTAGAACGCGGTACCTGCTAACACAAGCAGCAGAGGTAAATTGCATAGATGCTTTTAAATTGAAGCTAAATGAACACGATAGAGAAATAAATAAAAGACTATGGTGATAGTTAAACAAAGAGGGGCAGGAGGTGGCTCGTGTGAAGCATGAAGGCTGGCTTAAACCTATTGGGCCGGATGGCCTGTTTCTGTAATAAAAACAAAATGCTGGAAAAACTCAGAAGGTCTGGCAGCATCTGTGGAGAGAGAAACAGAGTTAACATTTTGAGTCCATGTGACTTCTTCAGAGCCTGTTTCTGTGGTGTACATTGTGTAATTTTATGTAATTGGCAAGTGGAGTACATACAAATCTTGGAGCTACTAACTTTGTAACATGCTGACCTTGAAGCCTTAGCACTATTCCTTGAATGATCTTTTTCATAAACTACTCTGTATACGGCATCTTCTAAAACACTTTTTAACCAACCTCAGTTTTCTTCACTGAATAATAAACATTAAATCCATCATATTTTTATTTTCAGATGTACAAAAAGCACTGGATGATCTTCACAAAGTTATGAACAACTTTGAATCCAGGGTTGAGTTCACTGAAATGGAGAAGCTGGTAAGCAATGTTTTTGCTATTTTCAGTTGGCCCAGTTAACCACAAATACATTGTTGATCCTGTCCACAAGGATATATACTGCATTGTAAGATGTTATAAATAAGCAGTGTTGTGGCCAGCCCTGAAACATGGAAGTAAGTTACAGCTAGAGCAAGCTGAAAGAAGGTATTCATGTATTAATCGCCATGCTGAATGATGGGGCATTGTGAAGTAATTGGCTGCTTTGCTTTAGTGGTTGAAATTCTGGTACAATGGCTTGGACTCAGCAGCAGAGATACTTATTCTGACCTCTTTGGTGGGTGTAAAAGTTTAAAATCATGAAAAGAATTGATGAGATGTATTGGAAATACCTTTTTGCTCAACACGTGACTTAGATTATCTTGAGTAATTTCGAACACTTAAGGAGTAATGGAGTTTATGGAATAGTAGATAATGAATGTTAATCTTTAAAAATAAATGGGTCCTGAATCAAAAAAGGGGTATAGGGGTACCAGTTTGAGGCTGAGGCGAGAGGGCAACCCCGAGCCAGGCAGTCAGCAGCACCTAGAGGAGAATGCGAGAGGACAACCTCGAGCCAGGCAGTCAGCAGCACCTAGAGTTAAGTACGAGAGGAGGACCCTGAGCCAGACAGGCAGCAGGACCTGGCATCTAACATACAGGGGAAACATAAGTTCATTGGTTAGTGAGAAACTGCTGTTAGGGAGTGTCATTGAGTAGCTGATAATTAGAAAAGCACATTCTTTTTAAAAGAAGGGGCTGCTTAGATTTAAGTAAGAAACACAATCAATAGGGAAATGAAGTTAAGTTGAGGCCAGGTAAAATAAAGTCACATAAGTAAGTCAGAGTAAAATAAAGTTAATGCAAAGGAAGTAAATTGAAGCCATGGCAGGACAGCTTGGTCATGTGGAATGCACATCTTGTAATATGTGGGAAGTTGTGGGTGCTACTCGCCTAGATAACCACATGCAGAAAGTGTCACCAGCTGCAGAGTCTTGAGCTCTGGGTTTCGGAGCTTGAACGGCAGCTGGAGTCACTGTGGCGCATCTGTGAGGCTGAGCGCTACAAGGATAGCACGTTCAGAGAGGTCACACTGCAGCTTAGGAGTCTGGAGGCAGAAATGGAATGGGTGACTGCGAGGCAGCCCAAGAAAATTAGGCAGGTGGTGCAGGAGTCCCCTGGGGTTCCGCTTGCCAATTGGTTTTTCATTTTGGATACCGGTCAGGGCATTGGTTCCTTGGAGGAGTGCAGTCAGAGCCAAATTTGTGGCACCACAGGCAGCTGTGCACTACGGGAAGGGAGAAAGAAGAAGGGAAGAGCAGTAGTAATAGGGGATTCATTAGTTAGGGGAACAGACGAATGTTTCTGTGGCCGTAGATGTGACTGTAGGATGGTATGTTGCCTCCCTGGTGCCAGGGTCAAGGATGTTATGGAGGGGCATTCTTCCAGGGGAGGGTGATCAGCCAGAGGTCTCCATGTTGGTACTAATGACTTGGATAGGAAAGGGAATGAGGTCCTGAAAGGATACCTTAGGGAGCTAGGAAGGAGATTGAAAAGCAGGACCTTTAAAGCAGTAACCTCAGGATTACTCCCAGTCCCCGTGCAAGTGAGTATAGAAATTGGAGAATTGAGCGAATAAAGACGGCTGGAAAGCTGGTGTAGGAGGGAGGGCATCAGATTGCTGAGGCATTGGGACCGATTCTGTGGGACCTATACAAGTCGGATGGTCTACACCTGAGCAGGACTGGGAAAAATATGCTCGCATGGAGATTTGCTAGTGCTGTTGCAGGGTGGGGGGGTGGCGGTGTTTAAACTGAATTGGCAGGGGGCATGGGAACCTGAGGTTAAATTCAGAGCAGGGAACGGGAGATGAAGAATTAGTGAGTGACTCTGAAAGACGGAAGCAGCACAGGTTAAAAAGTGTACAGCACAGGAATTTTAAAAGTTGTATATGTAAATGCAAGGAGCATAGTAAATAAAGCCAATGAGCTGAGGGCACAGACACATGGCAGCATGATATCATTGCTATTGTGGAAATTTGGCTTAAAGAGGGGCAAAAATGGCAACATTCCTGGATATAGAATTTTCAGGCAGGATAGGGAGGGGGATAAAAATGGCAGGGGCATAGCATTATTGGTTAAAGATCAATTACAACTGTGAGGAGGGATGATATCCTAAATGAAGCATCAAATGAGGCCATATGGGTTGAGCTCAGAAATAAAAAAGCAGCCACACTGCTAGGAGTGTACTATAGACCCCCAAATAGTGGAAGGGAGTTAGAAGAGCAAATATGTAGACAGATTTCTGAGTACAAAAACAATAGGACAGTAATCGTTGGGGTCTTCAGCTACCCTGATATCATTTGGGATGTGAAAAGTGCGAAAGGCACAGAGGGTGCAAAATTCTTGAACTGCATTCAAGAGAACTTTTTTAGCTAGCGCTTAACAAGCCCAACGGGAGGGGGCGCAATGTCTAGATTTAGTCTTGGGAAATGAAACTGGGCAAGTGGATGAAGTCGCAGTGGGGGACCATTTTGGAAATAGTGACCATGATATAGTTACATTTAGCATCATTATGGAAAAGGAGAAAGAGCAGGAGTAAAAGTTCAAAATTGGGGAAAGACAAATTTTATAAGGCTGGGAGGTGAGCTGGCAAGAGTGGACTGGATACAGCTATTAGAAGGAAAAACTGTTAAATCAGTGGGAGGCATTCAAAGGCGAGATTCTATGGGCACAGTGTCGACGTGCCCCCACAAAAAGTGGTACTGCCAAATCTAGAGCCCCCTGGTTATCCAGAAGCATACAGGCCAAGATGAAGCAGAAAAAGAAAGCTTATGGTAGTCACAAAAGACTTGACACTGTAGCAATCCTGGAGGAGCATAGAAAGTGCAGGGATGAAGTAAAAATCACAATTAGGAAAGCAAAGAGAGAATACAAAAAATATTGGCAGGTAAAATCAAAGAAAATACTCAGAAGTTTTATCAGTATGTTTTGAGCAAGAGAATAACTAAGGAAAAGGTAGGGCCTATGAGAGATCTACATGCTAACTGGTGGTTTGATGCAGAAGATGTGGGCAGGGTTCTCAAATCAGTACGCTGTCTCTGTTTTCACTAAGTAGAGGGATGATGCAGACATTCTAATTAGAAGAGGAGTGTGAGACATTAGATACAATAAGCATAATGAGAGAGGAAGTACTTGAGGGACTGGCAATCTTGAAGGTGGATAAATCACCAGGACCAGATGGATTGTATCAGAGGCTGTTGAAGGAAGCCAGGGAGGAAATAGCCGATGCCCTGAGGATCATTTTCCAATCCTCACTAGATAGAAGCGAGGTCCCAGAGGATTGGAAGTCTGTGAGTGTTGTACCATAATTTAAAAAGGGTGCGAGGGATAGGCCAGAAAATTATAGGCTGGCCAATCTGACTTCGGTGGTGGGCAAATTATTGGAAACAATTCTGAGATGCTGGATAAACTGTCACTTAGAAGGCATGGATTGATCAGGGATAGTCAGTATGGTTTTGTTAGGGGAAGATCATGTTTTACTAACTTAATAGAAATTTTTGAGGAAGTAACCAGGAAGATTGATGAGGGTAGTGTAGTGGATGTTGTCTACTTGGATTTCAGTCGGGCATTTGACAAGGTCCCACATGGCAAACTGGTCAGGAAAGTGGGATCTTGTGGGATACAGGGGAAGATGGCAGGTTGGATCCAAAATTGGCTCAGTGACAGGAAACAAAGAGTAATGGTCGATAGATGTTTTTGAAAACTGTTTCCAGTGGTGTTCCACAGGACTCCGTGTTGGGGCCCTTGCTGTTTGTTGTATATATTAATGATTTTAGGCTTAAATGTGGGAGGCATGATTGGGAAATTTGTAGAATACACAAAAATTGGCCGAGTAGTTGATAGTGAAGAGGATAGCTGTCGACTCCAGAATGCTATCAATAGTTTGGTTGAGTGGGCGGAGAAGTGGCAAATGGAATTCAATCTGGAAAAGTGTGAGATAATGTATTTGGGGAGGACAAACAAAGCAAGGGGATACTCGATAAATGGGAAGTTATTGAGGGGTTGAGGAAGTGAGACCTTGGAGTGCATATCCACAGGTCCTTGAAGGTGGCAGGGCGGGTGGACAAGGTGGTCAAGAAGCATATGAAATGCTTTCCACTATTGGGTGAGGTATTGAAAACAAAAGCAGGGATGTAATGATGGAACTGTATAAAATGCTGGTTAGGCCACAGCTGGAATTTTGTGTACAGTTCTGGTCGTCACATTGTAGCAAGGACATAATTGCTCTAGAGAGTGTGCAGAAGAGATTTACAAGAATGTGGCCAGGGCTTGAAAATTGCAGCTATGAGGAGAAATTGGATAGGCTGGGGTTGTTTCCCTTAAAACAGAGGAGACTAAGGGTTGAACTAATTGAAATGTGCAAAATTATGCAGAGCCTAGATAGGATAGACAGGAAAGACTTGTTTCCCCTAACTGAGGGGTCAGTTACCAGGGGGCATAGATTTAAGGTAATTGGTAGGAGGATTAGAGGGGACTTGAGGAAAAACTGTTCACCCAGAAGGTGTTGGGTGTCTGGAATTCACTGCCTAAGTTGGCGGTTGAGGCTCAACTCATTGTAAAAAGTACCTGGATCTGCATCCGAAGTGCTGTAACCTGCAAGACAACGGACCAGATGCTGGAAATTGGAATAAAATGAGCAGCTAGTTTCATTTCTCTTTTTGGCCAGCGCAGACACGATGGGCTGAATGGCATCTTTCTGCACAGTAACTTTTCTATGGTCTTCTAAATGTCTCAAGTCTAAATGACGAGATTAACCTTGTTATGGCTCCCAATTTTTTTATATTCTGCTAAGTTCTGTTTGGGAAAACATACAGAAATAAGCAAGGAATTATTGTCTCTTGAAGGACTGTAGATGCATATTGTCCATTCTAATGTTATTAGAAATATAAAATTTCTGACACATTATGTAGTCAAGAGAGTATACTTTAAAAGTTGCAAAAAGCACCATATATTTAAATGGAATTTTCCCCTTATGCATTTTACGGGTGGAACTGTACAAAGTGTGTTCTGAAACACCGGTATATGAAAGATTTCAGAAGGCTTTAATTTTGTTTTCTAGTGTGGCCAGATTGCTTTAATTCAGGGCTCAGCCTCTAAATGTTTGTTTTTTTAACAAATATGTCATCCAAGATTTTCACTTAGCTCAGTCTTTGAAAAGTATGACATTTTCCAGAAATAGTTCAACCACCAATGTGATTATGTAGCCACTTGTAACTTACTGTCACACTCAAGCATGCCTATTCCAGAGTAAGTGTTGCTGAATGCTAAAACATAATTAACTTGTTCATCAGATGAAGGCAGAAGAAAAGTGCAAGTTTTTTTTTGCTTTTGGCAATCTCTGATGATTCATAGTTAAAAATATTGTTCTCGATATAACTGTGCGCTTATGCCCACAACATATATTAAGTTGTTCTTGTATAAAAGCATACAACTTACTTGCATCTGTATTGCCAATGTTTCCACACACTGGATAGCTACTGTATCTCATTTTTGTTGCAATGGGAATTTGAGATTTCTATGAGTAACACATTTTTTTGTAAAATGGAATTTGTGAACCGCTTGCCCTGATATTGATGCCAATTCTCATTTTCAGCCTACATCGTTGGCTAGCAGCAGTGTGAAAAAGAGAGCCAAATGTGTAAGTTTCTCCCTGTCAATACACAGCCTCTCCACCTGCAAGTCCTCAGCTATGCCTCCTCGTGGTGACACAAGGAAACTGGGTCCCTTGTAGCTCCAGGCTAAAGCTTCAGAGGAATTCTAAGGAGATTTGGTCCCCCCCAAACATTGTGTGCAGGCCCACCAGCATGTGGACACACCCTGGCACTCTTGAACTAAACTCCCAGCTGTGGGCAAATAGATCCACTGCCTTGTGGATACCTCAGGAGAGTTGAAGGCTAAGGGGGTAAACCTTGACAAAAATTCTGGAGTGGATCCCAAAGATGGACTAATGTCTAAATATGTAATCTTCCAGCAACTGCTATGACCAAACAGGTGCCAAGTGTAGTGCTTTACATTTCTTTGGTCTTGATGGGGAGATCCAGAGGGGAATCCTGACGTTTGGGCAGGCCAAGTGTCTATAAATGTTGCCCAGGCTTATGCCCTGGAGAGGACACCAGTTTTGCTTTCACTGCAGAGTGTTAACACAAAATGGGAGACAGCAGTTATGAATATGTCCAACTCAATTTGCATAGTTAACTGTTGCTGCTCTGATGGTGGGAGGATCACCATGTCCCACTGGTCAGCCACTGCCCACCTCCAGTTGGGCGGCTTCTGACTAGTAAGGTGCTGACCTGTCACAGTCCATCTGCTTCAGTTGGTGCTTGGAGTTTAGAATCTCTTCTCAACAAGTGGATGGAATCCATCGCACTAGATAAACAAAAACAAATGGAAGAAGGTGCCAACTCTTCGATTGGCAAGGTGGAATGTCAGGGTCATGGGTGTGAGAATGACAGACAACTTGCAGCTGATCGGTAACGTATGCAAGGCAGCTATGATCAACATGGAACTTGATTAGCTGAACATCAACATAACTTCCCTACAAGTGACCAGGCTCATCGAGAGCAAATCACTGAAAGAAAGATGGTATGCCTTCACCTGGAAGGGGAAGAATTCAGAGGAAATGTGTAAGCAAGGTGTAGGCTTTAATGTAAGGAACTTGCTACTCTTGATAGAACACCCCCCACCCCACCCCTCCATCCTCAACCAGCAAGTGGTTCAGAGCGTGTTCTCTCCATCCACCTCTCAACTTAAACTCATGAGCATCTATGCCCCACCGCTGTGCTCCACTAAAGAGGTGAAGGACCAGTTCAATGAGGAGCTATCAGCAGATTCCCTAAGTCAGACCACCTTTACCTGCTGGGAGATTTCAATGCAAGAGTGGGCATGGACCATGAGCATGGCCTTCCTGCCTCTCTCAATGTGGCCTGGGAAAGATAATTGACAACAGACAGAGACTGCCTGAGGTTTGTGGCTACTTTCCAGAGCGCTTGCCCCTACAACCACCCCATCCTCAACTTCTCTCCCCCCGCCCCCCACCTTAAACCAGCTTATATTTCACCCCTCTCCTAACTAAACTCAGTTCTGTTGAAGGGTCATGTGGACTCGAAACGTCGACTCTTTTCTTCTCCACCGATGCTGCCAGACCTGCTGAGTTTTTCCAGGTAATTCTGTTTTTGTTCTGTAATTCCTTTCATGCACTCTGTTGCCGTATTCATAACTAATTGTATTCATGTTTTTGCACATATCCCGAAATTCTTCATTAGCAAATTCCACCTCCCCATTATCAATGAGGATTTTTGCCGTTGGCCCCAACCCATTCTCTATCCACTTTTTCATTACCTTATTTTCTTTTGTTTACTATGTATGATTGTCGACTGGCTGAACCTAGTTGCCAAATCTACGAAATGTAAAGTGAAAATGCTTTTTCTTTATCTCACACCTTTAAATCCATAGCCACATCTTCATTGAAATCCCTTGCTAGGGGTAGACTCACTGGCCCGTGACTGAGTCCTTCTGTACTCCTTACTTATATGACATCTATCACTTATCTCCTCTGAGTTTAGTGTACTCTTCATTCCTTATTCCTGCATCCTTTAGCAACATTTTTAACCTTTGGGAAGAGGGATGGGCAAACTGCCAGTGCAACTTTAACACAATTAGCTTTTTGTCCTCAAGTCCTATCCCCTGATGCTAATGGTACTTTTTTAATTTCCTTAGTAGAAATGTTAGGTTTCATTAAAGAAATGCAATAGTGTCCAGATTGTGTAAATTGTAAATCCACAGGTTTTCCAAATACAATGGCCATGTCGTTATCCATGTCCAGTTTCATTTGCGCTTTCTTCAATTGATGTCCTGCTCAATTGTAACGGTATTTCACCGGACACTACCTCTGTGCTGATAAAATGATTGATTCCAGCTATCTTGCAGGGAATTGCTACTCTTTTTAAAGGTTTCAGTGTATTATCATCCCCAAATCTGAAACTAGTGGAATTCTCAAATTCCTTAACCGTGTTCCGATCCTGATTACTTAAGGGGTCTAGGTAGCATTCTAGCCAGCCTATGCCACACACTGCACACTAGATGTGCATCTGCTGTCTAATGCTGCACAATTTGAAGGACTCTGCAACTAAGACATTTATCGCTGGGCTGAAACTTCTTAGTAACTAATACAATGCCATCTCTTTGGTCGATATCTCCATCTTCTGAGTCTTCTGTCACATGTTTAATTTCCATCTCATTATACCATTTAGGGCAGTTCATTGCATAATGGTATTTCGAATCGCACCTGTAACACCAGTTGACTACACCCTGGGCATATGTGGGGTTCATTCTTTTGTTGCAAGTCCCCAATTCTTTTCGCCTATAATTGTAAAAGGTGTTACTGTCCTCTTATTTTTTTCTAATTACAATTCTCCTTTCGTACTCACGCTTGCATCCTATATCTAGACAGTCCCACCACCCCGTTAACATTGTATTCTCCATTTTCTGTCTTACTACTAAATAGCCCATTTGTGCCATGAATGCCACTGGAAAGGAAGGTTTTCAAAGGAAATTTTAGAGCCTCATGACATCTGTTCTAGCAATGTGTGTTTTTCCGCAAATTTAGCGGAAATATGGAAGCCTGTCCATCTTCAATATATTAGCACAGTTTAATAACTTAAATGCCAGCACTGATTGGGGAATTTCTAGATGGAATTTTTGCAATCTTGCATGTAGCCTACTGAGTTCCATAATGTAATCTTCTATGGAACCATCCTTTAACTTTCTAAATTTGTCAAAATCTGACCATGCCTCATAAGCACTTAACAAGTCTTCCTATTGATAAATTTTATCCATAAAATTTAAAGTCTTCAAATCTTCATCCATATCCAAATGCTCAGGCTCCAATTTTGAAAATACGTTGCATCTTATTTTGCTTTCGTATGATAGCGGAAGTGCCAAGGCCATCCTTGTATTTTTACTTCAGTAAGGAATTAACCCATGTCCACATGGTCACTTCATTCTCCCATTGCTCATATGGTTGATGCTCAGAAAGCATCGGTGGATAAGCACACCCCAACACACTGATTTTGATTCAACCATTTTTCAAAGTGATTCCAAACCACCCTTCTCTTAAAGTTAACTCCAAATACAGTCTTTTTTCTGAAGAAAGCTTAGTTTACAATCTTTTACTTACAAGCAGCAACTGTCCTCTGCTACCACTGTAAAACTCCAGTGGCTAGTTGGTAAGAAAAAAACCAAGTCTTCACTACTAACAGACAGAGCTTTATTCCAATTCTCATAAAACTCCATCCCCAGATCATCACCCGTTTTCTGCTTTAACTCTTTCGAGTTATCAACAGTCACAGATTGCAACTCTTTCGGGTACATTCACAGTTCTTGGTTTCCGGGAGTGGGACATGAACCCACAACCTTCTGATTCAAAGGCGAGGGTGCTATGAACTGAGCCACAGCTGACACCTCGTTTTCTGCTTTAAACTCTTTCGAGTTATCAACAGTCACAGATTGCAACTCTTTCGGGTACAATCACAGTTCTTGGTTTCCGGGAGTGGGACATGAACCCACAACCCTCTGATTCAAAGGCGAGGGTGCTATGAACTGAGCCACAGCTGACACCTCGTTTTCTGCTTTATATGCAGCCAATGATGTGCTTAACTAATTAAACTCTAATTACTAACTTGATCACTTGTTGACGATTACTATTTCCTATCCTAACATGCAGAAGTGAAATGCTTTGAGTCACCATCTACAATATCGCACACTCAACATATGGGAAGCAAGAGTGGGAAAAATGCTGACTGGTTTGAGGATAACATCACTGATTCAACAGCCAAGCAGTCTGCTCTTATGAATAACAGAAATCCAAATGAGAAAGCTAAATGTACTAAGAGCTACTCAAAAAGTAATGCTCAACAGACTTCTAGATAGTGCATCAGTGGCTACTACTGATTACAACTCTGCCAGAATATCCAGATGTCCTTTGACACAAGGAATGTTGGGGACATTTATGAAGGGATCAAAAAGACAACAGGTCCATTAGTGAAGAAAATGGCTCAGTTGAAAACCAAGGCAGTGGAGGTCAACAACCATTGCAGTAAACAGTTGGAGAGATGGGTGGAACACCACCTTAAGTTGCACTATGGGGAGTACACAGTCACTAAGGAAACTCTAGACACCGTAGAGAGCCTACCTGTCATGGCAGAGCTGGATATCAAACTCACAATGGACAAACTTAGCAAAGCTATTGACCTGCTTGCTATGGATCAAGTTCCAGGTGCTGATGCTTTACCACTTAAACTCATCAACTTGCATTCCAGCATGTGCACAAACCTCTCTGTCCCTGCTGGTAGGAGGGGACAGTGTCCCAGGAAATGCGTAATACAAAGGTTCAACCCTGTGCAACAGCAAGGGTGACTATAGCGATTGCAACAACTATCAAGGCATCTCCCTGCTGAGATTGTGGGATAAGCATTTGCCCGTATTGCCCTTGTCAGACTGCAGATCTTGATTGAACGCATCTGTCCCGAATCCCATCAGTTTCAGAACGGGAAGACCTACAATTTATGTGATCTCAGTCTGGCAGATGCGAGAGGAATGTCATGAACAAAGGAGGCTACTAGATATTGCCTTCATTGATCTCGCCAAGGCATTCAATGATGTGAGCAGAGGCAGTTTATTTAAGCCTCTCAGGAAAATTGACTGTCCTCCAAAGGTGCTCAGTGTGATCTTCTCTTTCAATGACAACATGATGGATAAGGTCAGCTATGACAGGGTAACATTGGAACCCTTTGAGATCTGCAGTGGGGTCTAACAGGGTTGCATTCTGGCACCAACACTCTTTGGCCTGTTCTTCTCTTTGCTGCAGTCAAATGCCTTCAGGTCATCTGAGGGTGTCTGCTTACACTCCAGAACTGACAAAAAAACTGTTCAGCCTTGCCCACTTGAGATCCAAGATTAAAGTGCACTGAGTCCCCATCAGACATTTGCTCTTCACAAATGGACAGACTCTCTAATGCCTGTAAAGAGTTTGGTTTGTCTATTAGCATCGGCAAGACAAATGTCCAGGATGTTGCTATCCCTCCATCTATCAGCATTGACACTGTGATCCTGAAGGTGGTTGTTAGCTTCACATATCTAAGCTCCACAATTATTAGCAATCTCTCACTTGATGTTGAAATTAACACACGCATCGTGAAAGCTGCAGCTGTTATGTCCAAGCTGAGGAAGAGTGTGTGGAACAACAACCTGACTCCTCTACACTAGTGAAACCTGGACAGCATTGCTAGACATGAGCAAAGGCTGAATAGTTTAGAGTTTCACTGTCTCAGCCGTATCCTCGGCATCTCTTAGCAGGACAAGGTTACCAGCTCAGAGGTCCTGGAGCATGTTAATTCTATCTGCATAAAGTTATTGCTGAGTCAACAACGTCTGTGCTGGCTTGGCCATGTTCATTGGATGAATGGCTGTTTACCCAAGGACGTCCTGTATGGTGAATTAGTCACGAAAAGCTGGCCGTCCATACCTCCACAACAAGGATGCCTGGAAGTGAGACATGAAGATGGAGGATATTGACACTGACAACTAGGAGACAGCCACTGATGGCCGTAACCTCAGGAAGCTGACTGGGTGGGCATTGGAAGAGGTGAGCAGAAACGAAAAGCTTAACTGGCCAAGAAGAGGGCCCAGAGAAAATAGAGGCCACAAATCATGCACCTTCTTAGCCCATTGTCTTCCTTTGCAGCAAATACTGCTGAGTATGCCATGCCAGAGTGGGGCTCCTGAGCTACACCAGGTGATGTTTAACAAGGTTAATCATCAAGAGACAACAAGCCATCGTCTCATGAGACGGAAGGTTGTCACATAAAATTGATACTATCTGTAGAGAGGCACATAGTTGAGATTGTCTTGCTTTCAAGCTATTGCGGCTTGCATGTAGTGGCTAGCACCACTGAAGAGGAATGAATAAATAGGCCATGATTAATCTTTTGTATAATTCTAATTTATTTTCCTAAAATATTTCAGTTAAAATGAGCACACAAATCAAACTGAACTTTTATTATATGCTGCATTTTTTTCTAATTAGGGAAAGGAAGGTATTGTAGAAATACACGAAGAAATTCAGAATGAAGACCTAGAAATTAAAGACTTAAAGTCTGAAGGTACTTAACTGTTTCTGCCATTTATTTTTCATGATAAATTGAAGCTCATAAATAACTAGGACTCCAAATGCTCTTGAGATGAAGGAGAAGCATTTTATTCTCAGTTTTGTACTTTGTACTTGATAATGGTCACAGTCACATGCTTGGGCAACATAAACTGATAATGGTGATTTTTATTTTTACTGGTGCAACTCCAGATTTGGTTTTCCTACTCTTCACCTGCTGCCCACCCCACCAATATATTATAGTAAAATGTATTTGGGCAATAACTCTATGGTGTCACTACCAATCAGAAGAAATGCATCTGAAGCGCTTACTTTACACCACAGATTCACAATGTTAAATGTTTTTTTCTTAACTTTGTTTCTGCAACATAATCTCTTCCTCAAGATTTGTAGCTTTTCAATCTGTTTTTTCAAAGTGTTGCATTACATCAATTTGAATACTGAAGTCCTTAAGTCAAAAAAACTTTCAATAATTGCATTAACCCCCTTCCACTTTATAAATTCTTCATTTGAAAATTATGAAAATATCAGAGACTTCTGAGTTAAGGGACCAGAAATCTTCCAATCAGCAATACCTGATTAAAATTTCTGATTACAGTTTGCATCCTTTAACTCTCTTTAATGTGTGCATGGTGCTGCGTAAAAGTTTTGCACCCTATTTGAATTACCTTTGGAATAGTTTCCTGTGTATTTGGATAGTTCAATATATTTTCATTGTCTGTTGATTCATTGATTATAACCATCTATTTAAACTATTTTAATAATGGAACTGAATACAAAAATGGCCGCGTGTTTTTCCTTGTATGTATGTTTATTACTTTTTAGTTTTTAAAAAGTGGTTTTGAGGTCTATGTGCAAGCCATAAATCATTGAAGCTTTTATGGTGCTTAAAATGCAATGGTGCGTTGTTGCAGCGAAGAAGCATTCTGTTTTTAAGTAGATACTTGACACTTGAACACTTTAATTTTGATAAATATATTCTAAAATCTTAAAATTACAGGGAAACACAGAAAAGCTCATAAACCAAAAGAAAATCCCAAACCCAAAGAGGTTTTTGTGGCAGAATTGGAGGATGGTGACGGTGGTGGCGACTGCAAGTCAAGTATCCTAACTGAGGAGGAATTGTGGGCCAAGTTGGATGAGCTGGAACAGCAAGAAGAGATGCAGGATGAAATTGATAGGTAATTTGTTCAGAGCTTAATTAATGATGATTAAAATTTTACTGAGACCCAGGTTGTAAAGCTTCTCTAAGTATTTTGAATTTTCTTTAAACAAATGCAGTAATGCCATGGTCATTTCTTTGTTATTTATATAATTGGCACAGTTTTCATTATAGCTGAGTATTTCCTATTGCTTCAACAATGCTACTTGAGCTCCTGGAATGGCAAGTTGCATCATCCTATTGTGATCTGTAGCTCAACATCATAGTGTCTGCTATATTGGGGCAAGAAATGTAGTTGCCATCCTTTTATTTCATGGAATAGTGAACCAATATGCGCTAACTTCCAAACTTTACCCTTTTATTAGTGGATCAGCCACGCCATTGATCTCATTGTCAGCAAATGTTTATTGCATGTAATGTCCAATATATTCTCAGGGTTACTGCTACGCAATATCATTTTATTGCACAGTATTATGGGAGTGTTACTGTATTTTCAGGTCAAACACCATTTTGCATTTATTTATGTAGGTGTTATCAATCATTATGCTTTAATATAATTTTACTTCTAACATTTTTAAAGCTCAGGACACAAAAGAAAGTGGTAGGAAAGATGCTTGAAAATACAGGTATGTTGCAAGTGCTACATGTAGCAGTGGTGGGAATCATGGTTAGGCAGTGTTGGGGGAGCAGTCCTACATTTTGGGGTAGTGACAAGAGCAGATGGACATTGGGTCTGGGAGTACTGGAGAGGGAGTTCTGAAATGTGGGAGTAGCGTATCAGGGTATGAAAGCGGTGACAGAGTGCTATAGTAATGCAAGTTTGTTTGTTTACTCTCTCTCGGCTTGGAAGGAGAGTCCTAAAGGAGGCTGATCTGTGGGAAAAGGATTGAGTTCTTGCTGAGAAAAGCATAAATGATAATTCTTTGTTCAGGGCAGGAAGGCATTGGTTGGCAGAAGAACATTGAAACAGGGGATTGGCAGTAGAAGGGAACTTGAAAGGCAGTCTCACTGGTAAGAGAACTGAATGCGAATCCCTCCTCTGCTCCCACCTTCCCTACTATTTGACACTCTTCAAAGGTTGTTTAAAATTTTAAAAAGCTGCCAAAGTTTTCAATGCTGAACTGGGACACATTGATGAAAGTGGCAAATGGGGCTTTCTAATCATGGGTTATAGCACAGAAGGAGGCCATTCAGACCTTTGAGTCCATGCCAGCTCTCCGCAAAAGCAGTGTAGCTAGTTTCATTCCCACGCCTATTCCCTGTAGCCCTGCAGTTTTATTCCTTTAAGGTACTAACCCAATTCCCTTTAGAAAACTGCGATTGAATCTGCCTCAACCACACTCCTAAATAGTGCATTCCAGATTGTAACCTCTTGCTGCATTTAAAAAGAAGTTTTTCCTCATGTCGCATTTGGTGCTTTCACCATAATCAGTGACCTCCAGTTCTCAACTCTTTCTGCCAATGGGAACAGTTTCTCCTTTCTACTCTGTTCAAAGCCCTCATTTCAAAGGCTCCTTCTGGGATTTTCTTGAAGACTACCTTTTGATTTTCTGGGGCTTCTTTTTCATTCTCACTAAGTCCTCTATTGGGTGATGCATTCACGTAGTAACATTATCTTTTGTATTTCTGTTGAATTTTTTTCTGGGTTTCCTCCTTTAGATAGGGAAAATAGCGCACATACCGAACATAAAGACTGTATGTAGCAGCTCATCCAATCGCAAGGATTAACCAGAGAGAAATTACTTTTCTCAAAGGGCCATGAATCTGTGGAATTCACTACCTCAGAGTGCAGTGGATACCGGGACGCTGAATAAATTTGAGGAGATAGACAGATTTTTAATTAGTAATGGGTTGAAAGATTATGGGAAGAGGGCGGGAAATTGGAGTTGAGGCCAAAATGAGATCAGCCATGATCGTAATGAATGGCAGGGCAGGCTCGAGGTGCTGAATTGCCTGCTCCTAGTTCTTATGTTCTAAATAGTAAGCTAACCATGTGTCAATGCTAGATTAATAGCTTATTTTGCAGAATAACACCTTTATTTGGCAACATAAGACTTGTGCAATTATAAACTAAGAGCAGATTCATCACACATTCCAACTATTTGATGCAATGATTCATCACACATTCCAACTATTTGATGCAATGAAACAGAGATTAGACAGGTATAAGCAGTTTAGGTGAATTACTAAAATTAATCTGTATGGTTCCCTTGTCATTTCTCATTGCTTCCCCAATCCCCACCCACACACCCACCACAGAAAATTAAAATGTGACAGATCTTTCTGCTGACTGCTGCCCTGTTCTCGGTACAGCTGGGTCACGGCCTACTTCTGGGTTTCTGGTCATCTCCATCCTTTTTCTTTTACTGTTTTTATTCCTCTAGACCTCATTGTAGTTCTTGAATGTGGAATGTTTGAGTTAAACGGGTTGCCATCTAAGATAATTGCTCCAACTCCTCCAGTGGCAGGTTCCATATCTCCCATCCTTGCTGCTTCTCCAGTCATAGCTTCTATCTCTGGAGGAACAGCAAGAGCTGGGAGAGGCAAAATCTGTGATTGGAGGAGCAGCTCCTCCATTTTCTCTCTCACTCGATTGCTGCTCCTCCAATCAAAGTGTATGTTTTCCCCGCTCCCTGCACCTGCGCCTTCAATTCTTCACACTCTGACCGAAGGAGTCATGATGAATGGAATGGGGGTGACCTTTCTTGAATTTGTCATCCCAATCTTTACTTTTTCACGGTTACCGGTGTTATTTTGAACCCTGCCTCATGTTTTTGAATACCTTTTTGTATCTTTTCTCAACCTTCTCGTTGAAGGAGAACAGTCCCAGCTTCTCCAGTCTATCCTCATAACTGAATTCGCTCATCCCTGGGACCATTCTCAAATTTTTTCTGCACCCTTTCTAAAGCCTTCACATCCTAATGTGTGGTGTTCAGAATAGGACACAATACTCTAGTTGAAGCTTAACTAGTATTTCATGAAGGTTTACCATAACTTCCTTGCTTTTATACTCTTGTTTCTGTTTATGAAACCCAGGATCCCATTTGCTTTTTGACTGCTTTCTTGACTTGCCCTGCACTTTCAATGATTTTTGCACTGACTTCCCATGTCTTTGGTACAATTGGAAAGAAGGTGCAGGAACAGTCAGTTCATATTGCCTCTCCTTGTTCTTCCTCCAAAAATGTATCACTTCACACTTGCCTGTATTAAATTTCATCTGTCATGTGTCTACCCGCTCTATCAGCCTGTTTGAAGTCTGTCATTATCCTCTAACAATTCACAATACTTCCAAGCTGTGTTGTCTGCAAATTTTGAAATTGTGCCCTGTATAGTCAAGAAATGCAGTGGTCCTAGTGTCGGCCTCGAGGGAACCCTACTCTATAACCTGCTCCAGTTTGAAAAAATACTCGTTCACCACTACTCTCTGGTTCCTGACGCTCAGCTAATTTCGTATTCATAATGCCACTGACCCTTTTATTTTGACCTTCAACATTGCTGACGAGCCTATTTATATAGCACTTGATCAAATTTCCATGTACAGCACCTCAACTACATTACCCTCATCAAGCCTGTTTGTTACATCATCAAAAAAACACAATCTATTTGGTTAAACATGATTAGAAAAATTCATGCTGGCTTTCCTTAATTAATCCACACTTGTCCAAGTGATAATTTTGTCCTGAATTATCACTTCTAAAAGCTTTCCCACCACTCAGGTTGGACTGGCTGGCCTGGATTTGCTTTTTTGAACATGGGTGTGACATTTGCAGTTATCCATGGCACCACCCCGTATCTTCCAATCCTCCTTAGATTATGGCCAATACCTCTGTATTTTCCACCTTTCCTTCCACACCCTCAGGTTCATCCCATTTAGTGCAGGTGACTTACCAACTTTAATAAAGGCAACTCTTTTAATACCTCTTTATCAATTTTTAGCCCATTTCAGGTACCCCTTTAACTGATTTTGTTTGGCATCACCTTCCTTGGTGGAGAGAGATGCAAAATACTAATTTAGTACCTCAACCAGTTTTTGTGCCTGCATGTATATATCCCTTTTTTGGTCCCTTATTTGTCCCACTCCTCATAAAATGACTATTTATATGTCTATAGATGATTTTTGGATTCCTTCTGTGTTGGTTGCCTGTCTCTTCTCTTGCTCTTGGTCCTCATTTGTAGTATCAACCTGAAATCTGTTTATGCACTCTTTCTGCTTCATCTTACTTTCTGTATCTCAGGGAGCTCTGGCTTTGGTTGATCTGCCCTTTCCCTCTAGGAGTGTACCTCAACTGTACCAGAGCCGCCATCTCTCTTTAAAGGAGCTCATTGTTCTGTAACAGTTTTGCCTGCCAATCTTCAATGGCAGCTTACCCAGGACAGATCCACTCAATCCATTGAAATTGGCCCTCCTCCAATTAAGCAGTTTTACGCTAGATTGTTCTTTTCCATAGCTATTGTGAACCTTTTGGTACAATAATCATTGTTCCCTAAATGCTCCCCTGCTGACATTTGATCTAGTTGACCCACCTCATTCCCCAGAATTAGATCCAGCAATGCCTCCTTCCTCGGGCTGGAAACTTACTGATCAAGGAGATTCTGAACACACTTCAGAAATTCTTCACCCTCTCTGCCTTTTATACTACTATCCCAGTCTATATTAGGATAATTGAAGTCCCCCTTTATAACAACTCTACAGCCTTGCCCCTCCCGAATCTTCCTGCAAATTTGCTCCTCTTCATCTTTTGCACTATTTGGTGGCCACCTAATCACCTGTCTCTGCTTCCCTACCTTCCACTAACCCATTGGGTCATCCTCTGAGGTTCCACTCTGCCCAGCCCTCAATTTGCATCTATCTCCTCTTCTATCTCCCTAAGCCCTCTCAGCTCATCTTGTCTATGAGACCCACCTCCTCCTTTGACCCAATTTCCACTGAAGTGCTGACCACTCAAATTCCTTTCCTAGTCCCCATTTTAGCTGCTACAATTATAGGTGTTCTCTCTTCGGGTACTGTGCCTCTCTCCATTAAATCTGTCATCATCACCCCCTTAAAAAACAACCTTTGACTCCACCATCCTTGCAAACTACACCATCAACCTGCCTCCCTGAAGGTGCTGTCGCCTCCCAAATCCGTGTGCACCTGTCCCAGAACTTCACGTTTGAATCTTTCCCGTCAAGTTTCTACCCTTGCCACAGTACTGAAATGGCTTTGTCAAAGTCACAAATTACACCCTATGTGACTATGACATGCGAACATACGAATTAAGAGCAGGACTAGGCCCCTTGAGCCTGCTCCACCATTCAATAAGATCATGGCTGATCTGATTGTAACCTCCACATTCCTGCCTACTCCCGATAACCTTTCACCCCCTTATTAATCAGGAATCTATCTAGCTCTGCCTTAAAAGTATTCAAAGACTCTACTTCTACTGCCTTTTTGGGGAAGAAGAGTTCCAAGACACTCAACCCTCTGAGAGAGAATTTCTCCTAATCTCTACCTTAAGTGAGTGACCCCTTATTTTTAAATCATGACCCCTGATTCTAGATTCTCCTACAAGAGGAAATGTCCTCTCCACGTCCACTCTGTCAAGACCCCTCAGGATCTTAAAAGGCTCAATCAAATAAACTGCCCCACATCTTTCTGAACATGGTTGATCAAAAGTTCTTCTTAAATGCCTCGCCACTGTTGTTGAGTTCGCGTGGTTCCATTCTTACCTCATTGTAGCCAGTGTATCGCTGCAATGGCTTTAGTTACTGCTCCTGTGCAATTACCTCTGGTGTGCCCCAAAGATCTATCTGTGGCCCCCTCCCTATTTATCTGCATGCTGCTCAACCACCCTGTGGCCTCATCTGAAACCGTAGCGTTGTTTTCGCATATAAACTGTGAAATGTACATCATCCAGCTCTACCTCACCGCTACCTCTCTCAACAACTCCGCCATCTCTAAATTGTCAGATTCTTTGCTTGACATTCAGTACTGGATGGGCAGAAAATAAATCCAATTAAATAAGGGGAAGGTAAAGCCATTGTTTTCAGTTTCCACTCCAAACTCTGTTCTCTGGCTACCAACTCTGTACCTCTCCCTGGCAACACTAAAGCTGAGCTAGACTATTAGCAACCTTGGTGTCACAGTTGAACCCGAGATAAGCTTCTGACTACATATCTTTACTATCACTAAGACTATTTCCACCTCTGAATTATTACAAAGACTGACTATTTCTATCATGGTAACATCACCCCACTCATCTGCTAAAATCATCCCATGCCTCAAGATTTGGCTCTTCCAGTGCACTTGTGGCTGGCCTCCTTTGTTCTACCCTTCATTAGCTTAAAGTCAGCCAAAACTCGGCTGCCTGTGTTCTTAATCGCACCACGCCCCATTCACCTATCATCCCTCTGCTTGCTGACCTACATTGGCTCCCGGTCAAGCAATGCCTTGATTTTAAAATTCTCACCCTTGTTTTCAAACCCCTCCATGGCCTCACCCCTCCCTATCTTTGTAATTTCCTTCAGCCCCATAAACTTCTGAAATATTGGCACTCATTTCTGTCATCTTGAGCATCCCTGATTTTAATTGCTCCACCAGTGGCTGTGCTTTTAACTGCCTAGGTTCTAAGCTTAAGCTAAACTTTTCCACCCCTCTGCTTCTCTTTCTTCCTTTTAAGATGCTCTTTAAAGCCCATCTCTTTATTAGAGACCTTACAAGGCTCAGTTACAAGGCTGTTGTGAAGTGCTTTGGGATATTTTATTACATTAAAGGTGCTATATAATGCAAGTTGTTGTTGTGGTGGTGGGATTGCAGGGATTCTGGAATGAATAAGGGGTTGTTAGTCTGCCAACAGCAGTTCCTGTATGCCAATTTGTTGTCCTCGCCATTCTAACGAATTGGTGGTAGGGCAGGACACCTCACATGGATTTCAAGTACTGCAATTTAACTATAATTGAGGCTACATTCCAAAAGGTCCAGTTGTGATACGTTTGCATGTCTGCTTATAATATTCTGTCGTTTGCTACAACTATTGCAATAAAAGTGAGGTGGACTTTAAAGATGCACAAAAACTAGCTTGAAATCTTGCTAGTGTATATAGTTGCATTATTTATCCACATTTTGTAGCATGGAAATCTTAAGAGCCAAATACTCTGAGATAGGAATAGTTGACAAACATTACAGCAGTTAAACTAATAATATATACAAAAATTCACCATAATTTACTTTGACTTTCTATAGCAACTAAGACCTACTATGTTTATAGACTAATATTTAACCTGCAATGATAGCTTAGTTAAACCCCTTAAAGCAGATAAAATATGTCATATTACTAATTGAAATTACTGTCAGGAAAATTGCACCTATTACTACTTCCCTCACCCAAAATATGTCTTTGCCTGCAATGTACCATCTGCAGCCAGGCCCCTAGCACTTGGAAACCAGCCACAAGAAGGTATGTGAGAAAAGCCTAGAATTAAGTTCCCTTTCCCTCCATGTGTGGGGAACTTGCCTATCTTCTAGTTCGTGTTTCCCTGATTTTGCTGAATGATAACTTTGTGAATGGAGGATCTTGGTCACTAATCCATATCCCGTTACCCACGTGAACACTGCAAGTGAAAATCCTTGTAAGATTAGAAATAAAATTGGTGTTGAAAACCAGTGCATTATAATGTGATACTATATATAATAGCATATAAATGGCCAGAAAGAATTGTAACCCTGCATCAACTTCCCCGCTTGGTTAACATAGAGAGCAGTACTTGGTTACATATTACATAAAAGAAAATAGAAAAATTCATGGCTTTAATAAAGTTGGTCAAATTTCACATTACAGGTCCCTTGTTTTTTTTTTGATGTTGTGGTTATGAAGTTGTCCAAATGTCTAGATGAAATGACAGCCTTTTTACTCTCGTTTATCTGTTACCCTTTATCTTCCATATGTACACATTTACAAACATTTTGCTATTGCTCTGGAAGCAATTTAAATATTAATTATTTTCAATAAAATTAAAGTACTCAACTTCCATTCCCCCAAATAACTTTCGATCACATGTTAAATTATTGCTGATCAAGAGACTTGCAAGGCACGAACAGGAGTTTCTTTCACATTTGATTTATTATCAAACCTTCAGAACTATTGAAGGTACTAAATGTGAATTATTGGCTTCCAGATTGCACAGTGGATACAACTAACTTTTTTTCTCTTGCCATTTGTGGTCATTCATTTTTTTTAAAAATGTGATGGATGTATCTTAATTACATTTGAATCATTTTTGTTCAGTTGCTCTGCTGCCTAATTGGTCAAACGCAAATATTGAAGTTCCTTTTAAGCAATAGTCAAAAATACCACAATATTATAGGGTCAGTCATTGAAAAAAAGTAACTTTGTTCTTTTTATTTTACTTTTTGAAGCAAAGTCCATTTTGTAAAAGTTGAATGTAATTGTTATCATCGTCATATAGTAAATTTAACTAAGGTTACCATAATGCAATTCTCTTATCACGTTCTGGAGTGATATTAGCAATAAACATTCTGTAGGAATAGAATAAAATAAATCAAAATCACATTAAAGAGAATTATTTAATGAGAACTGCGAATGGTCTGAAATACAAAAACTTAAGAAATACGAAGAGGAATAGGTTATGCTGCTCCTCAAACCTGCTACGCCATTCAGTAAGATCATCGTTCATGTGATAATTTGATTCCACTTTTCTGCCTTATCCTCATATCCTTTGGTTCCCTTTGTTCAAAAAAAAATGCTTTTAGTTGAACACAGAGAATGAAGTCTTATTGTAATGAAATCAAGCATGTGAAAACCATTGTAACTTAGATCATGTAGTTTTAATGTTAACACAATTCTAAAAATATATGGATCAGCAACATTCCAAAGTTGATGTATAATTTGGAAGAAAACATTGCTAGAGTCCAGGGAGCTTCAGCTTGTGCAAAGATAAGAGTGATTTAAGTAGGAGATAATTATTTTCTCGCCACTCCCTGCTTTAAGATGACTCATTGATTCAATTATAGTTATGAGGTATAAATAACTTACATTTAACATAATACTGTCCAATTTCTTTTGGGAGTGAAGAGTAACAAATCAAAATTGAAATTATATTCTTTTTGGCAGTATTAGTGCAATAGCAAATGTTTGCAGGTACCTGGTTCTTCACTAATTTATGTTGTCACTCCAGGCACACGTTCCTGTAGCTGACTCAGATTGTTTTCACAAAGGGCAGGTAACAGATTATCGTCAATCATGCTGTCTGATACAATACTGTGGCAAAAGTTTTGAATAAATTAACTCTATAGAGGAAGCCAGTTATTATTTTTGTAATCTGTGATTATTTATCAGAATGTCTGACACAGCTGATGGAAATAGTGAAGAAAGTAGCTCCTCTGAAGAAGAAAAAGACAAAAACATAAAGCCTAACATAGGTGAGAGGCCTGATTGGAAGAATCTTCTTGCTGAGCGTGAAAACGATGATGATGAAGAAACATCAGAAATAAGTGCACCTAATATCCATTTTAATGGCTTGGAACATGAGGACAGTCACGAAGATGATGAGGAAGTTACCGGAGATGAGGACAATGTTCCAACCATACACTTCATACACACAGTGGAGCCAAAAAGAGTCAGTATTTTTAAATTTTTAGCCTTTTAAATTTGTAATCAAAAGGACTAGGATCAGAGCCCTGATTTGATAGGTCTCTACTACTTTTTATATTTCCCCAGGACATCTGGGGAATTTCTAAACTATGGCACTGCAGCTGTAGCCTGCTCCAAAGACGACATAGTTCTTGGGCGAGCCAACTAAAGCCAGAAGGTTTCAGTTTTAGATGCCTGAAAAGCTTAAATTTTGCCTTTCTGCCACTGCTAAGTCCTGCCTTGATGGTGCCCAATCCCCACACCTGCAAAGCCATGTTAATGGCCTGGGGGTAGGACCTATCTAACCCTTTCCAACATCACACGAAACCTGCTGCTGCCACCATGAAAGAGCAGTTTTAAAGGAGTGTTCAAGAACATCTTGTGTGGTCCAAAAATTCAAAAAGAGAATTGTGGGACTACCTTTGAACTGTATGTTGATTTAAAATAAATCCAGTATTTACTCAGGTGAATGCAAAGTAATGTAATCCTAGCATTTTCAACACAAGAGGATACCTTTAGGCCCATTGGGTGTGTGCCTGAGCTAAATTTGCAATAGAAATATCTATTCTAATGCAACTTTCCAGCTTCGCCATGCACCCCCTCCCCCCCACAAGTCCTTGAGGATTTTTTTCTTCTGTTTAATTCCTCCTTGAATGTGTTTATATTTTAGTTCTGATTTTATGACAGTTTTTTCTCCAAAGAAGCAAAAGCTGAGTTTTTGGTTATTTGTTGAAAACTTCAGACCCTGATCCAGTGTGTTTTTTTCAAAAAGACGCATAAGCACAATCTGAAACAAAAGTTTAAATATTGTATCAATTCAGCCAGTGCTAGGTGTGCTGTTAATCCAAGTTCAGTACGAATTGACTAAATTTGTAGGCTATTACTCCCTTGTTTCTGTGCCGTGATTCATTGCTGTGTGACTTTAACTCCAAAGACCAGGGAAGAAAGAGCCTTGAAAACCGTATGATGTAGTCCACACGTGTTTGCTGTCTTTACCATAGATATATTCTTTACTCTTTATCTTAAAGGAAAGCCAGTTAAAACTCTTTGTAGTTTTGATCTGAGACCATTTACTAAACAGCAGTTATTTAAATAATTTAGCACTTGGAAGATTGTTGTCACTTTTTCTCGGCATTAAAAATCCAATAAAAAAACTGTTGTTAGACAGGTTTCCTTTACACTTATCATCACAATATTTGCAAATACAACCTGTATTTAGGAGGTTAAATGGAAATATAAAAGCATTAGTTATTCATTTGTACTTTCATGTGGAGACATTGTTTTATATTTTGTCATGAGGTCTTTTACTATGGTTTCTAAGTCTTGTGTCTTTGAATTTGTATATTTTTAGGTAAGAATCAACACAGGCAAGAACACAACTTTAAAATTCAGTGAAAAGAAGGAAGAGGCCAAGCGCAAAAGGAGAAACAGCACTGGCAATGGAAACGCCACTCCAGAGCTGCCAAATATCAAAACTCCTGCAGATATTTACAGGTATTTCTAATTTGCCAAATTCCTAAATGCCAAGTTCTCTGCCTATTTTTGCTCAATTTGTAATGCTATTTTTATATCGTAAGCTCAGTTGCTATATTTTCATTGTAGACTTTTTGTTGATGTTGTAAATGGAGAGTACATTCCTCGTAAATCCATTCTGAAGTCACGTAGTCGAGAGAACAGTGTATGCAGTGACACAAGTGAGAGTAGCACAACAGAATTTGAAGACAGGCGGTGTACCTTACGATCGCTGAGTCATGAAGAAGTTATATACAGTGATGCTAGTGAATGCAGCATTTTGGAAGAAGAGGAAAGCATTTCTAGTAAACCTCTTCCTTTGCCTAACTGTTTTGAGGTAAGAGATGATACTTGTTTTGTATTTTGTTTTCATGATTTCAGTTTTCTTGAAGGACCCATTTACTCTGCTTTGACCCTTGCTTGCAACTCGAATAGTATAATAAATTCACGCATCTGCAAAAGGTGCACCCTAGGTGCTGATTCATTGCAGAAAGTGTCCTGGATAAATAAAGATCTGGTAATGTCACAGTCTTCCTCACAAGCAACGTTACTTATCTAATATTTGTGGCCAGTAGTACCATATCGGAAGTGTAGTGAGGAGGGTAGTAGCAGACATCAGGATACGGAAATGGGTAGACGCATGCAATGAAATTTAACATGTGTTTTCTTTTTCATTTATGGGATGTGGGCTTCACTGGCTAGGCCAACATTTGTTGCCCATCTCTAATTGCTCTTGAGAATGTGGTGGTGAGTTGCCTTCTTGAGCCGCTGCAGTCCATGTGGTATAGGTATACCCACAGTGCAGTTAGGATTGGAGTTTTAGGATTTTGACCAGTGATAATGAAGGAATGGCAATATATTTCCAAGTCAGGATGTTGTGACTTGGAGGGGAACTTCCACATGGTGGTGTTCCCATGTGTCTGCTACCCTTATCCTTCTAGATGATAGCTGTCATGGGTTTGCAAGATGCTGCCGAAGGAGCCTTGGTGAGTTCCTGCTGTGCATCTTGCAGATGGTACACACTACTGCCACTGTGCATCGGTGGTGGAGGGGAGTGAATGTTTGTGGATGGGGTGCCAATCGATCAGACTGCTTTGTCCTGGATGATATTAAGCTTCTTGTTGGAGCTGCGCTCATCCAGGCAAGTGGAGAGTATTTCACCACACTCTTAATTTGTGCCTTGTAGATGATGGATAGTCTTTGGGGAGCTAGGAGGTGAGTTACTTGCAAAATCCCCAGCCTCTGACCTGTTCTTGAATCCATAATTCAATCTCTGGTCAATGGTAACCCCCCCCAGGATGTTGATAGTGGGGGATTCAGTGATGGTAATGCCATTGAATGCCATGGGGCAATGGTTAGGTTCTCTCTTGTTGGAGATGGACATCGACTGCTCTGTGAAGCAATTTATTTGGTAGGAAGAATGAGGATATACAATGCAAACTAAATGGTTCAATTGGAAAGGGAGTTCAGGAACTGAGGTCGGAGGTATAAATACACAAGTCTTTGCAGATGTCAAGACCAGTCGAAATGAGTGCTTATAAAAGCAAATGGGATCCTTGGTTTTAAAAATAGACATAGAATACCAAAGCAAGACAGTTTTGCTAAACCTTTATAAAACGCTGATTAGATCCAGCTAGCATGTTATCCATTTCCGGGCACTACACTTATCAAGGGTGTCAAGGTCTTAGGGAGTGTGCACTCGAGGTTTACTAAAATTGTACCAGGGATGATAGTTGAAAGAAAAGAGAAGCTACAGTTTCCCGAAATTTAATAGAGGTGTTCAAAATCATGAAGGGTTTTGATAGAGTAAATAAGGAGAAGCTGTTACAAGTTAAGGTCAGTAACCAGGGGACACAAATTTAAGGATATTGGCAAAAGTGCCAAAATTGACGCGACAAAAAACTTAAAAGCAATGAACTGTTATAATCTGGAATGCACTGCCTGAAATGGTATTGAAGGAAGATTCAATATCTTGAAAGGGAATTTGCTGATTACTTGCAGTGGAAAATTTGCAGGGCTATGGGCAAAGCGCAAAGGAGTGGGAAATAATTTGGATAGCTGTTCAGAGAGCTAATACTGGCACAATGGGCTCAATGGCCTACTTCTGTACTATATTATTGTGAGTCTATGTGATCATGATTAATGGGTTTAGAAATTGCTGTTTGCATGCAAGATTAAAATATGACTATCTCTTTGAACCACCAGCTGAGAAGAGGCTGACAGTTCATGAGTGTTGGCAACCCTCTGGTATGTCACGCAAGTGGCCCATTCTTAATGTGTAAACTTTGATAGTGACTATCAGATGGATGTTGAACTGTGGAGAACAGCCTTATCCAGTCAATGTGTTAATCTGTTTATCATTTCTTTCCTTCCTAACTGGACAGCAATCTTGAGTGTAAACTGCTTAGCTCAAGGAATTGAAACCAATTTGTGATCACATTTTGGTTTAATGTCTGTAAGTTTCCTTTAAATTTTGTCTCTTGTTTTTGCAGTTTCCCTTTAAGGGGCTGCTTTTAAATTTGTCCCTTGATTTGTTAATTTAGTTTATTTGGTTTTGACTCGAAAGAGTTACCAATACTTTGCTCACTGGGTGATTTGAGTTAGCTACCAGTGATCAAGCCTGGGACCTATCTAATCTGTTAAGGTTTATTACCATGCCGAGGAGCAAATTTATGCACTGAAATACCTGAAGCAATACTCCCTCCCTGTGCCAGTGGTGAAACCCATCCAAGTTTATATTGCAGGATAGTTTCTACTTCAAAGCAACTGTGCATTATAAATTTGTAAATAACAACTGCCCTGCTAATGCCAGTACCTTATCCAATGGTTGGGGAAAGGTCTACATAGGAAAGAAGTGAAGCAATTTTATATATAGAGACTGGCCAGGAGGTCTTAAGCCCCTAATGACCATATTTATTTAGTTCTTCCGGCAAACTACTGTATGCTCAGGTGGACATTAGAGATGGTACTGCCAACATAAGCATAGGCCAAAATTTCGTGTTTATTTTTACCTCAGACAAATTTTAAATAATTGCCTCCAACAGCTCAAATGTAACTGCCCTAGCTGCAGATAGATTAGGTACAGAATTCACCTGCCTAGTTTTGCATTGCTGGCCTATACAAATTTTTCCCTTCCCACATAAGCAAAGATTTGCAACTAGAAAATGAAAGCTGTGATAACTTGAATAGCTGGCCCTTGAATTAAATGTTGTTGTGAGCTGTAATTATTGTATTTCAAATATTAATTAGAATATCTTATTGTAAGGATATTCAATTTAGTATTTATTACTTTTTTGACAGGCATTTTCAGGCACTGTAGTGGAAAAGGAACCTATCTCTCCTACGTCAATTCCACATTCTACTATTGCTCATCCTGTCCTACCCACAATTCCTGAGAAGAAAGTGTCTGAAGAGGAAAGTTTTCTTGAAACTTCACAAGAACTTCCAAAGAGAGTTTCAAAATTTAAAGCTGCCAGAATGCAGCAGAGAAAATGAACTTTTTCCAATACTGTCTGTTTCATGTTTTGTGGCTGAACTGGAACTTGATAAACAGGATCTTTGCGCAGTCCAGGTTTACACACAGCCCTGTTTAATTTCCTGTTAAAGCATCTCATAACTTAATTTTTTTCATACCATTAATAAGTTGATTGTTTTCAAAAAAATCTGAATGTGGAATTGGTTTTGCAAAACTTTCACAATGCAATATTTTCCAGCCATTTTTTAGGTTCTGTTGGCCCATAAAGCAAGTTCCACCCATGTTTCTTTATAAATTTAATCTGCTACACTTAGCTGTTTATTTTGATGTACTGAATAGATTTTTAAAAACCTGCATCTGTGTTCTCAAGCAAATGTCCTATTTTGTGTACAATTCTTAAAAGGTCTTTGTAAAAGTGTTCACTGGAAATGACAAGCTTTCATCTTCAAAAACATTTGTAAAATTGTGTTGTGAATTAGTCTCATTTTAATAAATTTTTGCATGGCAAAGTATACCTTTGTACATTTAAAAAAAAATGGGTGTTAATTTGTTGACGTTGTAAAGCTATAGGCCATATTGAATACTTGGACATGATTTGTTACACTATACAAAATATAATTGCACCTCTTACCCATTTTATGTGGGAGTTTTTTGTAGCAGTAGTATCAGTGAGTTGCCAACTTTCTGAACATGAGTGCATCTGGATCTTCACGTTATGATGGTAGTAGGCTCTAAACGCAGCTAAAATGTTGCCCACGTCCACTTCCCCAAGACCCAATTTATGCTGCTGCTTCATATACTTCCTTTCACAACACCTGGCTGTGGAATGTTAAAGACAACTGCACCTTCTTAATCAAATTTTTAGTCCAGTTTTATTTTGCCATGTGGCAAAGTGCCTACCATCCAATGAGTAGTTGGATGTCACATTTCAAATTAGGTACTTACCTATGCTGCCTCTTTGTGGTGTAATAGATTGAATTCCTCAAAATGCCCTTAAAGCAATGCACTGATTGGAATTATGGCCTTCAACAAAAAGTTAATGAATAATACAGCACTAAATGATTGTGATATCACTGTCTGCAAATTGTTTTGGTAAACCTGTAGTAACCCCAAGGAAATTCTATGTCTGCCATGTATTGTGCATACTATAGCAACTTTGCTTTGATATTCATATTTTTGTGTAGCTTCTCTTGTCGTTTTGGAATTACAATGCTGACGTGTTTTACTATTTATAGGTACTCAAAAATACATGTTTTAGATTAGGTGCATCTTCTTTTGAAATTATATCGCTTAATGTACACTGGAATGGTCCGTCAGAGGTTCATTCCATCAATTGAGAATTCAATGATGTGTTTACCAATCAGAAGGCATTTGGAAACAATGCTTTGATCGAAGGCCATTTTTTCCTTTTGTTGTAAGAATTTGATAAGAACTATAAAGTTATAACTATGAAGGCTTTGAATCAGCTTGTAGTGGAAGCATTTTTGCATGAATTCTCCATTCACCCATTTCAACTTTGGTGGGTAACAGAGACATGGTGAAAACAACAGGTTCTCTGGGGCTCTGTGGTTTGCCAGTGGAAATTCTACATAGTATGTTTAGAAATAAAATTTCATTCCAGGGATGCTGTACTAATATTGATTCCACAGGTAAGCACGTTTTGGCATGGAAAAAAATCTCAATTCTCCTTTGATGTGATATTACTATGGCTAGAACATTCCCCCTCAGGACAAAAAAAGTAGCCACCAAAGCTGAATTAGGTTTTTTCCCCTATAGTATAGAAAATATTACAACCTAGTATGCATTCTCCTCAGAACTGATGAAAGCCTTTTTCTCTGAACAGAATGAATTTTATTTCTCATGGTGCTGTTTTGCATTGACCAAAGTTGAAATTCACATTTGTGGAAGACGTTTCATTCCACGACCTGATTGATTTCACCCAGTATTGACGCCATCGTTCTCTGGCAACTTGAGCTTTCACAATTGCTGATGTTCACACAATTGATTAAGGTGTCTATGATTTTTGGATTGCGCCAGATATTGAGTTCACAGCCAAAGACCAATGTAGTAAGCAAGTCCACCTCCTGTGTACTGAAGTGTGGCCTGTCTTGGTAAAGTAGCAGAGAATTACTTGGAAATTGCAATACAGAAAGTGTATTTGGCCCAGTCAAGTCCATGTTGGTGTTTATCCTCCTGATGAGTAGTAGTCATAATCCCATGTGTCTATTCTGTACCTTTATTTCCTTTCCTTCAACCACTTAACTAACCTATTCTTAAATATTAACATAGTTTCTGCTGCAATCATCAACTCCAGTGGTGCCATTTGCTACCTACTTCCTCACAACCACTTGTGCAAAAGGCTTTTCTTGAACTCTGTTTTAAATTGTACAGTTAATCTTATATAGTCACTTAAAATTGAGATTATCTACTCTGCTTCCTTTGTAGCTTCTCCTTCATTTCCATGCCTGCTAAATCAAATTTGCTGTCAGGATCCCCCCCTGAGCTAGCTATAAACCTAATTTTTTTTCCTTCCATGCCTTTGATGCCCTTTTCAGAGCTCATCTTTTTCATGAGACTCATTTCCTGCTCCCCTTATCCCATTTGCATCAAACTGCAGGCCACCCAGCTTTTCTTCCTGTCCCCTATGCTAGCTGCCATTGTAAATTGTTTCTTTTTGTGTACTGTCTCCTTCCCATTCAAAACTCAACCCCACCCTCTCGGTATAAACAACCACACTATCCACAACCTTCCTTTCCTCTCAATTCCTTACAAATCTGTGCCTATCTTTCCCTCAGTTCCTTATTTGAATCAGTCCAATCGGGATTCCATCTCTCACAAAGCCAAAACATGGCTTATTAATTGTCTTTGACCACTCTGCAGCCTTTGCAAATGACCACATTATCTTCCTCAAATGGTTCTCCAGCTCTGTGGGACTGCATTCACTAAATTTGACTTGTGCCCATTCAATTAAAGCCAGAGTATCTCCAGCAATGGCTTCTCTTCCCATCTTCATACCTTTTGAGTTAGGTGAATCTATTTTGGGAGCCCACTATCATCCTGTCATCATCATCCATATGCTACATCTTCCTGCTATCATGGGCAGCTACAGGCCAGATTTCACATGTGCACTTGATACCCAGCTTGATTTCTACACCACCTTTCTCCAGCACTCCTCTGCATCTGCGTTGAGACTTATTTTCTGACATCTAATCTTGGATGCAATTTCCTCCAGTTAGATCATTGACCATACTCAGCTGTTGCCTTTCCTTAACCCCCACCAAGATCCCTGTTTCTCTGACCGTGGCCTCTTGTGTATCTGTCTCTTTGCCCCCTTCCACCTCAATTTGCCCCTTATGTCCTCAGTCATCTAGGCCTCGCACTTTGGAATTCCATCATTAAACATCTCTACCCCTCCAACACACTCACCCTTTTAAGACTTAAAACTCACTTTTCTACATTAAAGATATATAAATGCTTTGAAAGTTCATGTATACCACCTCTGCTGTATTTTCCCTATTTACTATATCTGTGTACCTTCTTTAGAACACTATCAGGTTTGTTGACCATAAAATCTGCATTGGCTGCTTCTAATTACTTTCTCTTCATCTAGATTATCTAGTCATGAAATCTTTAAAGCTACCAAAAGTTAACCTACCATAGTGCGAACAATACTAGCAAGTGTCTTGAGAGAGGACACAGGTGCCTAATGAAGGGAGCCAAGGTCACTTCTGCAACTGTGTCTCATACTCTGATAGGTCTGTGTGAGAGCACAGTGCAAAAGTGATATAGCACTTTAGAAGACCCCCTTAACACTAGTGTTTACCACCAAAATGGCAGCTGTCTGAGCAACAAGTGTGAGCTACCGTGAAAGCTTCCAGCAGAGGCTTCAGTATGGTGGGTGTCACTGCCATGTTCATAGAGCTGACCACTCACTTCATATTGATGAGATTGGACCCATGATATAAGTTGAAGCTGAATACTGTCATGTTCTGAGTTATTGTGTGCAAACTCACAACAAGCTGCCCAATGCACTTAACATTTCCTGTTATGTGCTCAGCAGCCTTTGTAGCCTGGGGTCTTGGGCAGCATCCGAGTCTTTGCAGCCGATATCTGATTTTTTTCCACCTTTGATGCCCTAGCTCCTGCACACTTGTGACCAGCGATTCACAATGAGAAGGCCCCGCTTGTTGCCTAACCTTTTTAAGTACATCTGGTGCCAGTCTCTGAGCTGGTGCTTACTAGGATCAGATTGAAGACTCCTCTTCCTGAAGTGGCAGAGATGCCTCCACATGTTCAGCACCTGAATTGAAAGGGAGAGAGCAGGGTTCTCTTTAAAGTGGAGAGAGCAAAGAAATGAATGGCTGGTAGAAAACAGCTGCACTTTGTTGTGCAGAATATGTACATGAGATAGAAATAAGCAAATAAAGGAGGATAAGGGTGTGAAGAAACCCAGAGTAGAAATCCTGGATTCTTTTGGGTTTTTAAATCTACCTCTAGGTTTTAATCATTTACTTGATGGTTAACGTATTAAGTCTCTTCCAGCACAGCCATGACACTCACCTACCCATGAGGACCGGCACATTTTCTTCTATTAAGTGCCTCCTATCCAATGACTATCAGCTGCAAGAAAGGGAATGTGTTAGTTACAACCTAGTGAGGTGTTTAGAGAATTGCCCTGTCATGGTAAAGTAGTTGGTATGCAGTGTTTGAGACGAGTTGTAGAGTGGTGAGAGTTGGAATAATGGCGAGTTTAAGGAAATAGAGGTAGAGTGAGGTGTCATGCAGTGATTGTAGGAGAGTGAAGGGAAGTGGGGGAGGGGATTATTGAGAGTAGAGAGGTTGGAGGTGGGTGCAGAGAGTAAGCAATATTCCTACCTTGACAGCTCTGGTATGGTAATTGAAATTCTTTCAGCAAATGGTGGACAGGCTTTGGGGAGTTAGGGAGTGAGTTACTTACCAAAGAATTTCCAGCCACTGGTGTGTTTTTGTAGCCACAGTATTTATATGGCTGGTGCAACCGAGTTTCTGGTAAATGGTGATCCCCAGGATGTTGATGGTGGGGGGATTCGGCAATGGGAATGTGACTAAATGTCATGAGAAGATGATTAGGTTTTCTGTTTTTGGAAATGGTCATTGCCTGGTACTTGTGTGGCATGAATGTTGCATGCCAGTTGTCAGCCCAAGCCTGAATGTTGGCCAGGTCTTGCTGTATGAGGGCATGGCCTTATTCTATATCTGAGGAGTTGCAAATGGTACTGAATTCAGTGTAATCATCAGTGAAGGTCCCCATTTCTGATCTTATCTTGGAGGGAAGGTCATTGATGAAACAGTTGAAAATGGATGAGTCTAGGCGTTTTCCCCCGATTCCCATAAACTTCAATTTTGCTCAGGCTCTTTTATGCCACACTCGGTCAAATGCTGCCTTGATGTCAAGGACAGTTACTTTCACCTCCCCTCTAGAATCCTGTTTTTCTGTCCATGTTTGGAACAAGGATGTAATGGAGTCAGCAGCTGAGTGTCCCTGGTGAAACTGAAACTGAGTATTGGTGAATGGGTTATTGCTGTGTAAGTGCCACTTGATAGCAATGTCAGTTGTACCCTTCAGCACTTTGAAAGTAGATTGATGGGAGGTAATTGGCTGGGTTGGATTTGCCCTGCTTTTTGTGGACAGGCCATATCTGGGCAATTTTCCATATTCTTGGGTAGATGCCAGTGATGTAGCTGTACTGGAACAGTATGGATAAGGGCAGAGCTAGCTCTAGATCACGTGTACTGAAGTATTCAGTTCTACAGCTGGGATGTTGGCATGCCCCATAGACATTGCTGCATTCAGTGCCTTCAGACATTTCTTGCTACATGGAGTGAATCGAATTGCCTGACGACTGACGCCTATGATGGGGACCTCAGCAAGAAGCTGAGCTGGATCATCCACTAGACACTTCTGAAGATGATTGTAAATGTATCAGCTTTGTCTTTTGTGCTGACATGTTGGGCTCCTTCGTCATTGAGGATGGGGATTTTTGTGGAGTCTCCTCCAGTTGGTTGTTGTTTGTCCATGAACATTCATGACTGGATGTGGCAGGACTTCAGAGCTGTTTTGATCTGTTAGACCTGTTTGAAATTAATCATATTTAGCACAGTGGTACTGCCACACACCATGATGAAGGGCATCCTCAATGTGAAGAGGATTTTGTCTCCTTAGGGACATTGTGGTGGTCACTCCTAACAATACTGTCATTGACACATGCATTTGTGACAGATTGGTGGGGGCGAGGTCAATAGGTTTTTCCCTCATGTTGGTTCTCTCTCGACCTGCTGTAAACCCTATCTGGCAGAGAAGTCCTTCATGACATGGCCAACTCCATCAGCAGCGGTGCTACTGAGTCACTCTTGGTTTTCTGTACCCTGTCTATCATCAGTGATTCTTCCAAGTGGTGTTCAACATGGAGGACCACTGATTCATCAACTGAGGGTGGGCAGTAAGTGGTAATCAACAGGAGATTTCCTTGACCTTTGACCTGATGCCATTAGACCTCATGGAGTCTAGAATCAATGTTGAGAACTCCCAGGGTCACACTATCCCATACATAAACAAGTGTGCTTGTGCCAGTAGGAGAGGAGATATACAGAGATGGTAATAGAGGAGTCTGGGACATTGGCTGTAAGGTATTACTTGGTGATTATGACTGTCAGGCTGTTGCCTGTCTAGTCTTTGGTACAGCTCTCCCAATTTTGGCACAAGTCCCCAGCTGTTAGTATGGAGGACTTTGCAGGACCGACTGGACAGGGTATGCCTTTGTTGTTTCCAGTGCCTAGGTTGATACAGAGTGGTCCATCAAGTTTTCTGTAGCGAGGTTATACAACTAAGTGGCTTGCTTGGACATTTCAGAGGGAAGATAAGTGCCAACCACACTGATCTGGGTCAGGACAACAGATTCCTCCCCTGAAGAGCATTAGTGAACTCCAGAGGTGAGGTGAGAGTGACTGCCCTTGCCATCAAGGCAGCATTTGACCAAGTGTGGCATTAAGGAGCCCTAGCAAAACTGGAGTCAATGGGAATCAGGGGGAAAACTCTCCATTGGTTGGAGTCATACCTGGCACGTAGGAAGATGGTTGTGGATGTTGGACGTCAATCATCTCAGTTCCAGGATATTACTGCAGGAGTTCCTCAGGGTAGTGCCCCAGGCCCAATCATTCATCAATGACCTTCCTTCCATCATAAGGTCAGAAGTGGGGATGTTCGCTGATAACTGCACAATGTTCAGCACCATTTGCAAACCCTCAGAAACTGGAGCAGTCCATGTCCAAATGCAGCAAGACCTGGACAATATCCAGGCTTGGGCTGACAAGTGGCAGGTAACATTCATGCCACACATGTGCCAGGCAATGACCATCTCCAACAAAGGAGAATCTAACCATCACCCTTTGACATTCAAAGATATTACCATTGCTGAATCCCCCACTATCAATATCCTGAGGGTTACCGTTGACCAGAAACTGGACTGAAGTAACCATATAAATACTGTGGGTACAAGAGCAGGTCAAAGGCTAGGAATCCTGCAGCAAGTAACTCACCTCCGGACTCCCCAAAGCCTGTCCACCATATACAAGGCACAAGTCAGGAATGTGATAGAATACTCTCCACTTGTGTGTATGAGTGCAGCTCCAACAACATTCAGGAAGCTTGACACCACCCAGAACTAAGCCGCCTGCTTGATTGGCACCACATCCACAAACGTTCACTCGCTCCACCACTGACGCACAGTGGTAGCAGTGTACACTATGTACAAGATACGCTGCAGAAATTCCTTAGGCAGCACCTTCCAAACCCACGACTGCTATCATCTAGAAGGACAACGACAGAAGATACATGGGAACACCACCGCCTGGAAGCTCCCCTCCAAGACACTCACCATCCTGACTTGGAAATATATCGCCGATCCTTCACTGTCGCTGGGTTAAAACCCTGGAACTCCCTAACAGCACAGTGGGTGTACCTACACCACATGGACAGCCGCAGTTCAAGAAAGCAGCTCACCATCGCCTTCTCAATGGCAATTAGGGATGGACAATAAATGCTGGCCTAGCCAGTGACACCCACATCCTGTAAATGAATAAAATTATAAATGGGTTTATGACAACCTGGTTGTTTCACAGTCATTAATGACACTAACATTTTATTTCCATATTTATTAATGAATTTAAATGTCCCCAGCTGCCATGGTGGGATTTGAACTCATCTGCAGATTATTAGTCTGGCCTGCTGGATTAATGCTTTAGTAACATTACCACTATGCTACCATCCCTGAACTTAAAAATAAAGTGGATTGTGGAATATACAATAGGAATTTATTTGAGAGAAAAGGGGTGTAATTTGGGTGTAATTATTGGTCATTTATTGAAAGTGTAATTCTCCTTTTCAGATCATTTAACAGGACAAGATTGTGATGTTGACTAAGATGTACATGATGGCAGGCTTCCTGATCCAAATGTCTTTGGTTTATGGTCAATTTTAATTCCAGTTGATATCAATCAGGCAAAATGCATCTTCAGGCCTAAGTTTGAGACCTGGGACTCTTCTGCATCCTCAAAACATGCACAAGCTACAGCTAACCATTGGATGAGAGTGGAAGATTGGGCAACCTGAAAATTAGGGAAGGGCACTTTGGGAAGGGCAGGAGCCTCTGACTTCCCATGTGCACTAATGCTTCTCCTGATCACAAAGGAAAGATTCCCACTTAGCTTGGAGTGCCAATTCTCTTCATGACAGTTTCCAACCTATTTTCAGCTGGCTGGAGAGCTATAGCAGCTTCCTCACCAGGCCTGGGTTAGAATATATTTAGATGCCCATTGATGTAATGGGACCACAATTTGCATGGATTTATGGAGCCACCCATGCAGAGCTACCGAACGGAGCCACCCCAACAGCTTACATCAGGCATCTCAGCTATCTGACAGCAGTGAGAAAATGATGGCCATTGGAATTCTATTGGACAATATGGCTAAATGCTGCATTTTTAAAAGCACCTCTTCCACTGCCCCCCGTTCCCCCACTGTCCTCAAAAACAGCTCCCCACCCCCTTCCCCAACCCTCTTCGCCACTGTGTTCCTGCCAGGCAGGGATTATGTTAATATTTTTCCTTCCCCCGCTGTGTATTGTAAGATACTGGATTAGGAACAAAGTAATTATTTTTCTAATGCCGCATAACTGTGAAAGTTTGACTGTTAAATCTACATTAAATGTCAATTTTCCATACCAAAACACCAGTTCAGTTACTTTAACCACTGAGATAACCTCCAAAAACAACTGAAGATTTTTTTTTATTAGCTTAGCTTAGCCTCCCACAGGACTAAAAGGGTTCAGAGCTGTCTAGCAAGCCAGACAAATCTCAGGCCAAAAGAAGCAGCTAATGACATTGGTATAATATGCCAATTAACCTTCTATGGGATCTATACCAAAAGTTTCTAGATCCAAATGTCGCTATGAACATAATACAAAAATTACAGAATGGAAGTTAATGTAACATGAAATATTATGGGGTTAATTCTAACCCTCAAAAAAAATGTGGGTTTGGGTCTGAGATGTTAAAAAATTTTAAATCTCAAACCTGACCCCAATCTGCAAACACCATATTTATCAGAGGCATGCAGTCAACCCGCTCTCTGGAGGCAAGTTGATCATTTAAATATTAAAATGAGGTTGGGAGACACATTTAACCTACTTTACAGGTTTATGCCGGCAACTCTTAAGGAGATGTGGGCAGCTTTGGGGTATAGGCAAGTGCAGGGGTGTAGTGCCAAATTTTGAGGTGCTGAAGCTCTAAGAAAATGTGTTGGCCATATCATTTCTAAATCTACTACTCAGCTGATAAAAGCAAAATACTGCAGATGCTGGGAATCTGAAATAAAAACAAAAAGTGCTGGAAAAGCTCAGCAGGCCTGGCAGCATCTGTGGAGAGAGAACAGTTAACATTTCAAGTCTGTATGACTCTTCTTCAGAGCTAAAGAGAAGTAGAAATGTGATGGACTTTATACTGTTTAAGAGGCGTTGGAGCAGGCGAAGCAAGATAGGAGGTGGTCAGGGATAGGTGGGAGCTAAGGAGAGATTGGCAAAGATGTCATAGACACAAGACAAAGGGAGAGTTAATGGAAGGCACTGATAGTGGCAGACTATGTTAATAGCAGAGCAAGGATGAACGCTATGTGAAAGCACAACATAGAAACAAGTGACAGATGGCCTTATGGGGGGGAGGGGGAGTGGTTAGGGAAAAAGGATTTTAAAAATGAATTAATAAACAAGAATACATAAATAAATAAATGAAAATAAATAAAATTATAATTGAAATTAAGAAAGAAATTGGATTAATAAAGGAATAGAGATGAGTCAGTGTCAGAGCGAAGGTGTCCCGCAAATTGATCACCCAGTTTGCGTTTAGTCTACCCAGTGTAGAGGCAGTGTTTTGCTTGCACCTCCTTCAATTGGTCTACTGTATTCGCTGCTCCCAATGCAGTATCCTCTACATTGGGGAGACGAAATGCATGCTGGGTAGCTGCTTTACAGAACACCTTCACTCAGTCCGCAAGCATGACCCAGACCTTCCCGTTGCTTGCCATTTCAGCACACCATCCTGCTCTCATGCCCATATGTCAATCCTTGGCCTGCTGCAATGTTCCAGTGAAGCCCAATGCAAACTGGAGGAACAGCACCTCATCTTCTGATTAGGCAACTTACAGCCTTCCGGACTTAACACTGAGTTCAACAACTTCAGACCGTGAGCTCTCGCCTCTGTTTCTACTCCTTTTTAAATCCAATTTTAAAATTTTTATTTCAATTTTCATTTTCATTTTCATTCATTTTCATTTTTATTATTTATTTTTATTTATTAATTCTTTTTTATCCTTTCTCCCCAAACCCCCACAGGGCCATCTGTCACTTGTTTCTATGTTGTGTTTACACAGAGTGCTCACCTTTGTTCTGCTATTGACACATTCTGCCACTATCAGTATCTGCGGAGAGAAAGACAGAGTTAACATTTTGAGTCCATATGACCCTTCTTCAGAGCTAAAGAGAAGTAAAAATGTGGTGAAATTTATACTGTTTAAGGGGGGTGGAGCAGGCGAAGCTGAATAGAAGGACAGTGATAGGTGAAGGCAAAGGAGAGATTGCCAAAGATGTCATAAACAAAACATCAAATGGGTGTTAAATGGTGGTGGTACTGACTAAAGGAGGTGCTGATGGTGACATTAAGGATAGAAAGCAGAATGTGATAATAGCCGCACTCAGGGAAGAACAACATGAACAAGTGACAGATGGCCCTTGTGGGGGTGGGGTGAGGGTGGAGGTGGGAAAAATAGATTGAAAATAGGCTAAAAGGTGGGGATAAAACAATGAATAAAAATGAAAATAAATTTTTGAAAAATAATAAAAGTAAGTGGAAAAAAATAAAAACGAATATTGAAAAAAGGGGATAAAAAAGGGGTGAGGATGGAGGGGGGAGTTCATGGTCTGAAGTTGTTGAGCTCAATGTTAAGTCTGGAAGGCTGTAAAGTGCCTAATCGGAAGATGAGGTGCTGTTCCTTCAGTTTGCGTTGAGCTTCACTGGAACATTGCAGCAGGCCAAGGACGGACATGTGGGCATGAGAGCAGGATGGTATGTTGAAATGGCAAGCGATAGGAAGGTCTGGGTCATGCTTGCGGACAGACTGAAGGCATTCGCAAAGTGGTCACCCAATCTGCGTTTGGTCTCTCAAATTTGAGGAGATCGCATTGGGAGCAGTGAATGCAGTAGACCAAATTGAGGGAAGTTCCGGAGTGTCCCAGAGGGAATGGTCCCTACAGAATGCCGACAGGGTGGGTGAAAGGAAGGTGTGTTTAGTGGTGGCATCATGCTGGAGTTGGCAGAAATGGCGGAGGATGATCCTTTGAATGTGGAGGCTAGTGGGGTGAAAAGTGAGGACAAGGGGGACCCTATCATGGTTCTGGGAGGGAAAGAATGGTGTGAGGGCAGAGGCGCTGGAGATGGGTCCCTCCAGGACACTCTGGTCCACTCCTCCATCACCCCCTTTACCTCCACTCTCCTGCGTGCAAGGGCCCAAACACTTCTTTCAAGTGAAGCAGTGTTTCACTAGCACTTCCCTCAATTTGGTCTACTGCATTCGCTGATCCCAATGCGGTCTCCTCTACATTGGAGAGACCATATGCAGACTTGGTGACCCCTTTGCGGAACACCTTTGGTCTGTCCACAAGCATGACCCAGACCTTCCTGTTACTTGCCATTTCAACACACCACCCTGCTCTCATGCCCACACGTCCATCCTTGGCCTGCTGCAATGTTCTAACGAAGCTCAACACAAACTGGAGGAACAGCACCTCATCTTCCGACTAGGCACTTTACAGCCTGTCAGATTTAACACTGAGTTCAACAACTTCAGACCATAAACTCTCTCCTCCATCCTCACCCCTCTTTTATCCCCTTTTTTCAATATTCATTTTTATTTTTTATTTTTTTCCCACTTATTTTTATTATTATTATTTTTAAAATTTATTTTCATTTTTATTCATTGTTTTATCCCCACCTTTTAGCCTATTTTTGATCTTTCCTCCCCTGACCCCACCCCCACTCGGGCCATCTGTCACTGGCTCATGTTGTTCTTTCCAGAGTGCTTACCCTTGTCCAGCTATTATCACATTCTGCTTTCTATCCTTAATGTCACCATCAGCATCCCCTTTAGCCAGTACCACCACCATCAACACCCCTTTGAACTTTTGTTTATGACACCTTTGGCAATCTCTCCTTTGCCTCCACCCATCGCTGACCTTCTATCCAACTTCACCTGCTCCACCCCCTCTTAATCAGTATAAATTTCACCACATTTTTACTTCTCTTTAGCTCTGAAGAAGTCATACGGACTCGAAATGTTAACCCTGTCTTTGTCTCCACAGATGCTGTCAGACCTGCTGTGTTTTTCCAGCAGTTTTTGTTTTTGTTTCAGATTTCCAGCATTCGCAGTATTTTGTCTTTAACCTGCCACTATCAGTAACTTCTTTAATCTTTACCACTACCATTAACATTAACAGTCTCGTGTCCATGACATTTTTGTCAATCTCTCCATAGCTCCCATCTATCCCTGACCTCCGATCTTGTTTCACCTGCTCCATCCCCTCTAAAACAGTATGAAATCCATCGTATTTCCACTTCTCTTTAGCTCTGAAGAAGAGTCATACAGCCTTCAAACGTTAACTCTGTTTCTCACTCCACAGATGCTGCCAGGCCTGCTGAATCGATCCAGCATTTTTTGTTTTTATTTCTACTATTACGTTGTTTCCTTATGTATTGATCATTTGAATCCCCAAAAGTCAGTAAAACTATGCTTTTTAAGTGAAAAATATTAGTGCCCCCATTGCCACCAATCTCTTTCTCACCCCTCCCTCCAACAAGCTGCCCCAGCCTCCACCTCCAACCTCCACCCCCTCCCTCAACACCGCCACCTCCACTCCCTAACCTCCCCAGCAGCAGCGCAGCTCTAAGTGAAATTGGACTAACAGACTGGCTTCAAAAAATCAGAACACAGCTTGAAAATTCCAATTATTTTTTAAAGCCAGTCTGTCAGATCCTAAGCTCTGGCTGCTCAGCGTGGATGATGAGAACTCTATTTAAAACATGGAGCTTGAGCCCCCCTAGCCGCCCTGGCCCTGGTGTTTGGAACCGTCTGTACCCCCCTCTCCCAGGCCCTGGTTAGGAGGTGCCTGATGGCGCTCCGGCTGCACTACAACTCTGGGCAAGTTCCCTTGCAGCACTGTGGGTCAGGAGTTCTTTCACCCCAAGCTTACCTCCTTTCTCAAGATTGGGCCCCTCATTCATCAGAATCCCTGCGTTGGAATGAAAATTGGGTGAATTTTATAAAGTGTAGGTGACGTGTTCTTCCAGATTATTGTCCAAACAGTAAAGCCAAAAATTATCTCAAAATGAGAAGGAAAGTGGTGTTGAAAATCTGATGGAAAACAGAAAGTGCTGGAAACACGTAACAGGTCAATCAAGTTTCTCAAAAAGACTATTATAATTTTGAATGGGAACCTTCATCACAGCTGAAGTGACCCACACAATAATGTCCATTATGTAGATTAACAATTTATATACAATGAACTACCAGATAAGTACAGTGACTACAAGAGCAGATCAGAGACTGGGTATTCTGCATGTATATCACTTTCTGACTTGAAGCCTTTCCACCCTCTACAAAATATAAATTGGGAATGTGATGGAATATTGTCTACTTGTCTGGATGAGTGCAGGTCCCACAACACTCAAGATGTTCAACATCATCCAGATCAAAGGAGCCTGCACCCCGTTTACCACCTGAAAGATTCATTCCCTTCAGCACCAACATACTGTAGCCACAGTATGTGTCATCTACAACTTGCACTGCAGTAACTTGCCAAGGCTTCTTTGCCAACACCTCCCAAACCTGCGACAACCATTTTCCGAGAAAAGCAAGGGTAGTGGGCACATGGCTTGCATCACAAATTCACCTCCCAAGTCTCACACCATCCTGACTTGGAAATATAATCGCCAATCCTTTATCATCACTGGGTCAAAATCCTAGAAATACCTACCTTATAGCACTGCAGTACCTTCACCGCATGGACCGCAGTGGTAAAAGAAGGAAGCTCACCACCACCTTCTTGAGGGCAATTAGAGATAAGCAATAAAACCTGGCCTTGCCAATGGTGCCCATATCATATGAATGATTTAAAAAAATTGAACCTGTATTGTACTGTGAAAATAAGCTGTCATTTAAATCAGCACTGATCTATTTTAAAATACCTTGTAGAGGATCACAATCTACTGAGAATTAGCAATAGACAAACAATGCAATAAGATTGTATCATAGCTTTGGGCATGCATTTAAAATAACAATATTTCTTTGTGCATGAAAGTAGCAAACCAAAAGATTATTTAACATATAAGTTAGCAATCAGTTTTAATTGGAAATCATATCAATGTTGAAGTTGCCATAGATAAATTTCGAGTGCTTCAACAGTAGGCAACATGTTTCCTTGTTGAATGATGTTCCAGGATAACTGCTAGTGAAGGTACGTAAATCTGTTGTGGTGTCACCAAACTTTGGAGAAAATCATCAACCTGGAAGAAATTATACAAAGATATAAGATTAATCTCTTGCATTAAGACAAGTTAGATTGTATATAACAACATGACTTAGTCTATATTCCTAACTTGTTTGCATCATTAAAGGGAAGTTCTGTGAAGAAGCTGCAGGAAAAGTTACAATTTGCAGAGATCTGATAAACTGAAAGCAAGAGGCAATGCTTTTTTGTGTGCTGCTACTTGGCTGGATAGCTCAGTGTTTAAACTTAGAAACCAATTTAGTGGGCTTAGAATGAAAAATATGAAGATTTGGTGAAACCCTTCCACTTTCTATCAATGCAGTAAGCAAAACTGCTTGGCTAGTTGCTTTTTTGGCCGTAAGCTTCATCCATCGTGATATTCTTTTGGAACAATGTCCCATGATAACTGCTGGTGGTTCCTCTTCCTCACATAAGTCAACAGTTCATGGTTAAGTATGAGGAGTAGTCCTAAATCCATACGCTTGTCTTGTTCAAATGTCTCTTAAGTCCATGCCTTTCAACCACTTCTCTAACCTATTGTTAAATGTTGAAATGGTCTTTGTTTTGCTCACTAATTCCGGTAGTGTGTTACACAGCCTCTCAATAATGATGTTCCTCCTACTCTGTCCTAAATCCCTTACAATTAATCGTATTTGCATGTCCCCTCATTCTAGGCCCCTCAACCACTGCCCCTTTTATTGTTCATTTAATACAGCAAATTTGGATGTCACTCGATATAATTGATATACAGAGTGAACGGAAATGGTTCCAGAACACAATCTTGTGGGCCATGGCTACCCTTTCAACAACACTGAGAAGCTATGCATAACCCCTCCCTTATAACCATTTTTAAAACCTAATTTGCTACCCTTTATTGCACCATGGTTACTAAATTTGCACATAGTTCTCCCAAGTGTGGCCTCACAAAGCATTAAACAAGCTTAGCATTACCTCTGGAGCCTTGAGGGGAAATTTTCACTTCCAGTTGGCAGTGCTAGTAGCCAGACTCATTTACATTCCACTGGCCAGATGCCTACCCAAAATGAGTGCAATGATGATTGTGTAGCCTGCCACTTTTAACTCATGGTAAGGTTGGGGTTGGGGGGTGGAGAATGGTTTTGGCAGAACTTCATGGATCACAAGGGGAGAGCCCAGGCCAGCAGGGGCCTAATCTTTCCTTCTCAGGCATTGAGGGACATTCATGTTCCTCCTGGCTACACAAAGAAAGTTTAACATTACCCCACCAACCATCTTTCACTGAGCAAATGTTAAAATGTTGTCAGTGTCCCATGTATGGTATAGGAGGCCAATGTACTTAAAGGGCACAAAGCACTAGCCTGAATTGATTGCTGAAAAAGGCAGCGACATTTGAAATCGCAGCAGGGTGAGAATAGAGCCAGAAATTGATCTGCTTCGCTTCACCAGTTCCCACTGGAAGAGGAAGTTAAATTCCCACTTTGTGTTCTGCACTCTGGTTGGTTCTGGTTCTCATCTGCACATTGTCTAAGAATAGTTGGTGATGAGTATTTTGTTACTCTCAGGTTCCTTTTTAAGTTTCCTTCTCCTAATTCAATTAATTATATGCTAATGATATATACTTTTTCAATTAACTTGGAATATTTTCCCTTGAGGACTAAAAACTCCATAGGAAATGTGGTCCATTCTTGGCTAACTAGAGAAGTTCAGGATGTTGTAAGTCTCTCTTGATCATTTCCAAAAACAGTAGTAAGCCTGAGAACTGAGAAGGTTTCAAAAATCAGCAAAAGGTGACCAAGAAATTTATAGAGGGAGAAAATAGTACCAGAAATAAATATGCAAACTGATTGTAAGAGCTTCAATAAGTATGTGAAAAGATTAATGAAAGTAAATGTGGGTCCCTTAGGGCAGAGGCAGGGTAAATTATAATGAAGAATAAAAAATGGCAGAGTGGGCAATCAAATATTTTTATGCCTTCATAGTGGGAGACATAAATAACATACTTCATCAGAAGTAGTGGAGAATCAAAGGTCCAATCAGAGTGAGGAATTAAAATAATATTAGTGATGAAAAAGTACTGGAATAATTAAAGGGATTAAAAATCAACAATTTCTTGGACATTGTAGCCTACCTCTTAGGGTTTTAAAAGAGGTAGTTGCAGAGATAGTGGATGCATTGGTTTTGATCTAGAATCAAGGGAATTCTGGAATAGTTCCAGTGGTTTGGAAGGTAGCAAATATAACTCAGCTATTCAAGAAAGTAGGAAGAGAGAAAATGGAACTACAGACCAGTTGGCCTGCCAAAAGTAGTGGGGAAAATGCCAGAATCTATTATTGGGGACCTAGGAACATGTCACTTTGAAAGTCATAATGTTATTGGCGGATTAAACACTATTTTATGAAAGGAAAATAGTGCTTGACAAAGTTTTTTTTGAGGCCTAACTAGAGGATAGATAAAGGGGAAACAGTAGATGCAGTGTATTTGGATTTTCAAAAGTTATTTGAAAAGGTGCCACATAAAAGGTTGTTACACAGGATTAGGGCACATAGGATTGGGGGCAGAGGGGTCATAGATTGACATGGATTGAGGATTGATGAACAGACTGAAAACAAAGAGTAGAAATAAATAGACCATTTTCTGATTGGCACTGTGTAAGTAGTTGGGTACTGCAAGGATCAGTGTTTGGGCTTCAGCTATTTACAATCTATATCAATCACTTAGATGAAGAGATCAATATATCCAAGTTTAATAATACAAATTTAGGTGGGAAAATAAGCTGTGAAGAAGAGGCAAAGAATCTGTAAAGGGATGTAGACAGGTTATGCGAGTGGTCAAGCATATAATATATTATATATTATATTATATAATAGCATATAATGTGGGGAAATGTGATATTATCCACTGAGTTAGGAAAAAAAAGAAAAGCAGGATATCATTTTGAAAGGTGAGACTGGTACATTTTGGTATACAAATGGATTTCGGAGTTCTCATACATGAATCTCAGAACGTTAGATCATAGTGTCAGGCGTCTAAGACCTCACTGTATATTTTTATAATATATATATATCATCATATAACATTTTTACAAAACTAGACAGAGGCTTTAAAATGACTGAAGCCATAGCTGGCTATGAATCAAACAAAAGGAACTTTCTTGCATTCAGATCGGCTACCACCTTATTATCTCTGAAGAGACGCTAACAACCCAGTGACTGTAGAGACCAAATTCTAAGGGAATTGTCCAAAGGCCATTTACATTTCTGAGGCCAGTCCTGGCCAACAGAGACTACTAGTCTGGTAGGACAAAGGACTCTGAAACCTCTTTTTAAATCTTTAATGGTTGAAAGGTTACCAATCTCAAGAATCCAGACTAAGGAATATACATTTCTCCAAGCAAAAGTGGAGAGGTGGGAGTCACATGATTCCCCCCACCCCACCTCTACGAGCTGATGGAACATGTAATGTTGCCTTGTGGAGCTGTAAAGCCATCTGCTATCTGCCATCTAGCAAGCAGCCGCTCAGAACCAGAGCTCTGTCTAGGTTTAAATGCCTGGCCCCCATCTACACTAGTTTCTAACAGAACTTCTGTACCAGCACCCACAAGACTAATTCATCTCTATGTGTGTATCCCATCGTGAAAGTCATCTGTGCTGGAAAATTTATCCAGCATTGGTCTTCAACCTACTGACTCTGTAAAAGAGTACATGATTGGACTTTGATTCTGGACTCAGGTGAAACAATAATTCTTTATTCTGTGGTTTTTGCCCTATAAACCCCTTATCTTTCTCTATTACCCCATTCTTTTATTGTATTTGTGAAAAAGGATGTTACATTGTGACCCCTCCTCTCATGTTTGAGTGTGTGCGAATAAACTACCCCTCTGAGTTTACCCCATCTCAAGTTTGCTCTGGAGTTGTTAAGAGAAATTGGATCACACCAAAACGGAGGGGTTGGGAAAATACACCGCCACTTATAAAGGGGGAAATCAAAATCCAAAACACCTTTCTGTTTATGGACGCGTGGTGAGAGGAGAAATAAGGGCTGTTTAAATTAACAACCTGCCTGTCCATAACAATAGGATCATAAGAAATGGGAGAAAGAGTAGACCATTCATCCCACCTAGCCTGCTTTGCCATACGATAAAGATTATGGCTGATATGATTGTGGTTTTAGCTTCACTTTCTTGCCTGTCTCCTGTAACCCTTGACTCCCTTCAGTCAAAAATCTGAATATATTCAAAGTTGAGTTACACAATGACCCAGCCTCCACTGTTCTCTGTGGAAGAGAACTCCAATGACTAATGACTTTCTAAGTGAAGAAATTCCTCCTCATCTCCATCTTAAATGGGAGGAGACCCCCTACTTTTAAACTGCAACCCGTAGTTCAGGATTGCCCCACGAAAGCAAGCATTCTCCTAGCACCTACCCTGCCAAGGCCCCTCAGAATCTTACATGCTTCATTCATTCTTCCCCCATCTTCGAAACTCTGTTTCCTGTTATTTAGCCAATCTTATATCCATGCTGATATTAAACCCCCAACACCATGAGCTCTTGTGCAGTAATATAGCACATTATTGAATGCCTTTTGGAAATCCAAACACACTACTGGTTCCCCTTATCCACCCTGCTTGTTACATCCTCAAAGAATTCTAATAAACTTGCCTAAACATGATTTCCCTTTCACAAAGCCATGTGGACTCAGCCTGATTGTATTATGATTTTCTAAATGTCCTGCCTCTAGCTTCTTCACAATGGATTCTAGCATCTTCCCAATGACAGTTGTTAGACTAACTGGCTTATGGTTTCCCGCTTTTTGTCTCCTTCCTTTCTTGAATAGTGGTGTTACATTTACTGATTTCCAATCCCTTGGGACCTTTACAGGATCTAGGGAATTTTGGAAGATTAGAACCCATGTATCCACTATCTCGGCAGCCACTACTTTTAAGACCTTAGGATGCGGGCCATCAGGTCCAAGGGACTTGTCAGCCTTTAGGCACCTTAGTTTTGTTGGTAGTTTTTCTCTAGTGATCGTGATTGTTTTACATTCCACCCTCTTTTTTGCCTATGTTTTTCTACTATTCTTGAGATGCTTTCTGTGTCTTCTACTGTGAAGACAGATACAAAATACTTGTTCAAGTCTCTGCCATTTCCTTGTTTCCCATTATTAATTCTCAAGTCTCACCCTCTAAGGGATCAGTGCTTACTTTAGCTAATTTCTTTTTTTATATATACTTGAAGAAGCTTTCATTCTCTGTTTTTATATTTCTTGCCAGTTTTGTCTCATCCTCCAATTTCTCCCTCTTTTATTTTTTTAGTCATCCTTTACTGATTTCTAAAATTTTCCCAATCTTCTGGCCTATAACTAATCTTTGTCACATTGTATATCTTTACTTTTAATTTGATATGATGCTTAACTTCCTTAGTTAGCTATGGATGGTGCATCCTTCTCTAGTTGTCATTCTTTCTCAATGGAATATATCTTCAATGAGAGTTATGAATATCTCCTTAAATGTCTGCCACTGCTTCTCTACCATCTTTCCTTTTAACCTATTTCCCCAGTCCACTTTAGCCAACTCTGTCTTCATACCCTGGTAATTGCCTTTATTTAAGTTTAAGACACTAGTTTCAGACCCAAATTTTTCACCCTCAACCTGAACATGAAATTCCATCATTTGTGATCACTCTTACCTATAGGATCCATTACTATGAGGTCACTAATTAATCCTGTCTCATTACACATAACCAGATCTAAAACAGCCTGTTTGCTGATTGGTTCCAGAATGTATTGTTCTAAGAAACTGTCTTGAATACACACTATGAACTCATCCTCCAGGCCACTATTACCCAGGTGATTCATCCAATCTATATGAAGTTTAAAATCTCCCACGAATAATATTCTTACAAGCCCCAATGATTTATACCCTGCCCTATTGTCAGGCAGTCTATAAACCATTCCCACCACTGAATTCTTTACTTTGCTATTTCTTATCTCCACCCAAACTGATTATGTACTTTAAACCTCCAAACCAAGATCATTTCTCACTACTGCACTGATCTCATCCTTGATTAACCGAGCCACCCCACCTCCTTCTCCTTTCTTTCTGTCCTTCTGGAATGTCAAGTACCCTGGAATATTCAGGTTCCAGCAGGGTAAACTTTGCAACCGTGTCTCTGTAATGGCTATCATATCACACTCATTTATTGTATTTCTGCTATCAATTTATCCATCTTGTTATGAATGCTGCGTGCATTTGAATAAAGAGTCTTTAATTCTGCCATTTTCCTTTTTTTCCATACTGTCACCTTATTTGCAGGTATACTCTTATGTTTGTATGCTCTGTCCCTTCCTGTCACATTCTGATTATCATTACCTGCATCACTGCACTGCACTATTGCCTTGTCCGTTCTCTTTAACGTCCCAAATTTCCGCTCACATGAACCCTCCCCACAATTCCCTCCACCCCCCACGTGCTATTTAGTTTTAAGCTGTCTCTAAAGGCTTAGTTATATGATTCTTCAGTACACTGGTTTCATCACAATTCAGGTGAAGGCTGTCTTAAAAGTACAGCTTCCTCTTTCGCCAGTACTAGTACCATTAGCCCATGAATTGAAACCCATTTCTTTCACACCAATCTTTGAGCCACACATTCAAATCTCTAATTTTATTTGCCCTATGCCAATTTTCTTGTGGAGCAGGTAGTAATCCAGAGCTTATTACTTTTGTGGTTCTGCATTTTAATTTAGTCCCTAGCTGCTCATACTCCCTCAACAGAGCCTCCTTCTTAGTCCTACCTATGATGTTGGTATCCACATGGAAACAACAACTGGATACTTTCCCTCTCACTGCAAGTTCATCTCTAGCCTTGAGGAAATGTATTTAACCCAGGCACAAGGCAGGAAACACAGCTTTTAGGACTCACACTTTCATTTGCAGAGAACCGTAGCTATCCCCTGAACTGTACTGTCCTCTACTACAATCATATGCCTTTTTACTCCCCTAACTTGAATGGCTCCCTGCACCACAGTGCCACAGTCAGTTTGATCATCTTCCCTGCTGTGCCTGCTCTCATCTACACTAGTTGCAAGATCCTCGAACCTGTTGGATAATTTCAAGGGCTGCACCTCCTCCACTGCTACCATCTGGATTCCCACACCTGCCTCACTTGTAGTGGCAACCTCCTGTGCCTGACCACAAACCAAATCTGAAGTACCTAGCCTAAGGGAACAAAGTGTCCAGATAACTTTCACCCTCCTAGATTCATCATATTATCTGAAGCTCGACCTCCTGTTCATCAACCTGGAGACGAAGTTCCTCAAGCTGCAGATACATGTGGCTGCTGTGGATCACACTAGTATCCACCAGTTTCCACATGCTATGACTGCAACTCATCACCTACCTTACCATCTTTATTGTGTTTAATTTAGCTAATTAAATTTCAAGTTTAGGAATATCACTCAACTATTGTCTGCAGTTATACCAAGTATTTTAACTAGTTAAACTATAAATTTATTGAATACTTATTTATATCTCCCCAGTACCAGTTTGAACTACTGCCTAGGGGTTAGAGGGATAAAGGGCGGAATTGTCCCAGATTTGACGAAGTGCGGCAGTGGTTGGGTAAGACGAATTTTACCCGCCAGCTGAAGTGGCGGCTTCTCACGCTGTATCATCTCAAACCCGCCGCACTAATATTATGCATTCCTGGGAAACACACTGTTTTGATGGTGCACAGATACTCATTCATCCACCACGCCATCACCTCGCTGCTTCATCACGCCGGGCTCCATATTTAAAGTGCAGCCGCGCACACATCTCTCAGTGCTTCCAGCCCAGGACTGCTGCACAGAAGACAGGATGGCCCCGAATGACAAAAAGACTGCAGGCTCTGAATTAGTGACTCATCCCTTGAGCGACTTTTGGACACCATAGAGGCCCACCGTGATGTCCTCTACCCCTGTTCTGGCCGCAGGAGGGGTGCGGCATCACCAATCAGGCTTGGGAGGAGGTGGCAGTGGTGGTCAGCACCAACGCTCTGCAAAAGAGGACAGCCACCCAGTGCAGAAAGAGGATGAATGATTTCATCTGTGCCGCCAGGGTAAGTCACTGTTCTCAACAGAGTAATGCAGCTGGCCGGCAAGAATCTGGACCATTCCTGCACTGACAGTGAGGTCGGCGGTGCTCTACCAAGTGAGGATCCAGCAGTACAACATCCATCAGGCAACCATGCTGTGAGTGATGTGTCCTGTTTCACAGGCCACTGCCATGAACTAATGTGCTTTCGCAGGCACATCTGGAAAACAGCACAGGTCCTCAACTCAAGTCCCGAAGAAACCTCTGAAGAGGAATCTGAAGGCACCCTCATTGAAGACCCATCACAGCGCTCACCCACACCCTCCACCTGCACAGGGATACACACCTTGGTGGGACATAGCTTTAGAGTAGCCTCGGGATCACAATCTGGTGAGCACATTGCACTGTCTGATCCACAGCAGGCGTTGGCAGGGCTTTCCCAGGCCCCGAGCACTTGGAGGACTGCTGGAGGCTTGACATTTGCTGAGTCCGAGTCAGATGACGAGCCTCTGGACTCAGTCATGTCTCAATTGCTGGAGATGCAAAGGCAAGCTCGGGAACATCAGGAAGGGATGTCTGTTGCACTCCTCAGATTGCAAGATACGGTGGAGGAGTCCGTCCACCTTCTGGCTGAGGTGATAGTGCCAGCATTGCAATGCACCGAGGTCAACACTGGTAGGATGGTAGTCGCCATGGAGGCCTTGGTCCAGGGCTTCACTCTTGCACTATTGCGTGGGCTGAGCTCCATTGCTGATGACACAGTTGGCCTGCAACAGTGTGTACGCGAGAGGGGTGCAGGGCAGCTCGATCTCACTCCAGTTTCCACTTCTCCTTCAAGGAGTCAGCCAGGAGCCCTTGGGCACTCATAGCAGTTGCAAACCCCAGGGCCATCCATCCAGGTGACTCCGGGAGTGTCCGGGCCATCCAAATCATCTCTTCCTGTGACCCCAGCAGCTCCAGTTTAACAGGCCGAGGAGTGTGCCACTGCCACACAGCAGGACCCTGAAAGCAGGCCATGGCCCTCCAGGTCTCAGCCCACCAGAGGACACCCACTAAGGTCATTAGACAGCGCATAGCAGTCAACAGGCTGCCTCTACCTCTGCTGTGGATGTCTGGGGAGCACCAAGGAGTAGCAGCAGGGTTAGGAAGGTTAAGAAGGTTTAGTTACACAGCCTGGGCATGGGTATTAATCACTTGTACATAATGTTCACTATTTTAAATAAACTCTCAACAATGTCTCCCTGCCTGTGGCTCCTTGTTCTGATGAGCAGTGGTCATGTCAGTCAAATGTGAAACCTTTCTGCACTAGATAAAGATAGATATTTCAGTCCAGGGCCTCTTCCCTGTGCTTTGTGCAGCCTTCAGACCACAGTGATGGTCCGGTTTTACACTCCCTGGGCACATTAGTGATGCCTGCACCCCGATGGTGCTTGTCATTGCTGCCAGAATGTCATGGGCAGGTGTCACAGAGTTCCGTCATTCTCCCTGTGTGCTCTCAGCACCTTTAGGTGGGGCTGGTCCCCATCTCTTCAGCATCTGTGACCAGTGACCCTGTGTTTCTGAAGGGGTCAGGTGCTGAAGGCGAACAAAGGATCAGATGCTTTTAAAGTTTCATAGCAGCATCTCTACGATATGACCCTGACCACAGAGTGCAAGTGAGGGGCCAGGCAGGGGCCAGACATTCTCGGAGGCTATGTGAAGATCTATGGAGTGTCCTCACTTCATGTCTTCATCATCCTCCAGCAATTGAGTGACTATTAGGGCCTCCACTGCTTCTCCTTGACAGGAGCATTCTCACAGAGGGTATGTGTGCTGCCATGAGCCAGACTGGAGTCAAATGTTCAAAGATTCAATGTCAGGATCTATGGTGCCTCCTCACTGTGTGTTGTCATCATTATCCACGAATCAAGCAGCTATGAGGGCCTTCCAAGCGTGCCTGCCTTGTCTGGCCAGTGCAAGTGCCTCATTGCCGTCATCATCGCCTTCAAGGACCTCCTCAAGGAAATGTTGGACAGACTGGGCTTGTTTCCATTGGAGCTTAGAAGAGTGAGGGGTATTTGACTGAAGTATACAAGATTCTGAACGGCCTTACCAAGTTGGATCTCAAAAGGATGTTTCCTCTTGTGGGTGAGTCCAGAACTAGGGGGCACGGTTTTAAAATTAGGGGTTGCCCTTTTAGGACGAGATGAGGAGAATTTTTTTCTGTCAGAGGGTTGTGCGACTTTGTGGTGGAGGCGGGGTCATTGAATATTTTTAAGGCAGAGGTCGATGGATCCTTGTTAGGCAAGGGAATCAAAGGTTATCGGGGTTAGGTGGGAATGTGGAAATCGAAACACAAGAAAATCAGCCATGATCTTATTGAATGGTGAATCAGGCTTGAGGGGCCGAATGGTCTATTCCTGTTCCCATTTCTTATGTTCTTATCACTGTCAGCGTCCTCCTTATCAGAGGAGACCTCCAGCTCCTCCATCTCCTCCTCAGCCAGCTCCTCTCCCTGTTGCAGCGCCAGGTTGTAAAGGAAGAAACAGGCGACGACGATGTGTGACACCCTCTGTGGACTGTATTGCAGGGCTCCACCAGACTGGTCCAGGCACCAGAACCGCATCTTCAGCATCCCGATGGCCTGTTCCACCAAGTTGCGAGCTGCTGCATGAGCCTCATTATACCTTCACGCTGCTGCAGTCTGAGGCCACCGCACGGATGTCATCAGCCATGGCCTCTGTGGGTAGCCCTTGTCCCTTAGGAGCCATCCCTGCAGCTTCTGTGGACCATGGAAGACGTCAGGGATCTGTGACTGACTGAGAATGTAGGAGTCATGGACACTCCCTGGAAACGGTGCGCAGGCCTGCAGGATGCGTTTGTGGTTGTCGCACACCAGCTGCACATTCAGCGAATGGGAGCCCTTGCTGGTTGATATAGTTGACCCCTTGTTGTGACGCAGATCTGAGCGCCACATGAGTGCAGTCAATGGTACCCTGCACCTGTGGGAAACTCAAAATCTGGGCAAATCCAATCGTACTTGCATCCTGGCTCTCCTGGTCCCAGGCGAAATGCACAAAGTTCTATGCCTTCGCGAAAATGGCAGCCGTGATCTCATGGATGGATTTGTGGGTGGAGGCTTGTGAGATCCCACAGAGCTCACCCGTGGGGCCCTGAAAGGAGCCACTGGTGTAAAAATTGAGCACTATGGTCACTTTCATGGCCACTGGCAGTGGACGCCCTCCATGACCCATGGTGCCAAATCCTGTAGTAGCTCGCAGATGTGACTGACCAGTTCCCTAGACATGTGCTGTCTTCAGTGACATTGGTTCTTGGTCATCTGCAGGAATGAAAGGCGGTATCCATAGACACTGGGTCTAGCTAGGCGCCGACCAGCGATGGCTCTCTGTGACTCTTCAGCGGTGTGTGCAGGAGCCCTAATAGCCCCTTCTTCCCTAGGGTGCTGCTTCTCCCTCTGCACAGCCAGGCATCCCCGCTGCTCTCTGTCGTCTTCGCTCTCTGCACACCATGAGGCAGACAGCTAGTTCATGCTCTTGATGTACTCCTCCTGCAGGATGAAAGAGAGATCTACATGGGTTAGCCTGGGTGTTCTAAGAACCTCTCTTGGTTAAGTTTGAAGGCCCCTCAATGCATCCCAGGGAGTGCTGGCCACCACTTGGATGGCCAGAATTTAGTGCGTTGCATGGCTGCCCGAAACCCCACCCACCTCCACCCCACTCCACCTGACCACTTGGCAGCAGCCTTGCCCATTGGACTGCATGCTGTGCTCTCAGCTCAGGCGCAGGCATTCTCCTAACCTGCACTGCAAGGCTGCACTGTTAGCTTGAACCACGGGGGAGGTTGGTGTAAACCGGAATACTGACATTGCAAAGGGCTGTGAGCATCTCCACCAGTGACTGCTCCATGGCCAGCTTTAGCAAGGAGATTGTACAATGTGCCCAGTCACCCAACTGTTCTGCAGTCCACTAAAACGCTCATTAGTTTGTAGGCTGTGCCCGAGGGTTGAAAAGCTCTGGAGCACTTGGTGGCACTTTGATGCCTCTGTGTTGCTTGACTGGATAGATAAGCTAGAGGCCCGACTCCAGTCATATCAATGTGGCTGCACCTAAACTGTCGCAGCTGCAGAGGAATGGTCACTTTAAACAAGGTTTCCCTAATGTGTGGCCGCTTCCCTCCCCTCAGACCCACACATGCTTGTGCGCTACCTTCAACCACAAGGCAGCCCATGCCCCCACGCCTCCAACACGCCCCAACCACAGGGCAGCCCTTCGCTCCGCCCCCTCACTCCCGCCAAAAAACACACCTCAATCTTAAAGTCCAACAGGCAACCCGGGCGAGCGCTGCGCAATATTATTGTGCACTCACCTATGAGTTCTCATCAAAGTGCAGCCCACTAAGTGCACGCCTTATACATATATGCTTTTGTGAAACATGTTGGTGTGCAATCACGCTGACGTGGGCAGACGACCCAGTGATGGGGGATGATTCCGGCGGGCTGGCCTTATAATGATATGCAGATGTATTACAGTGAGGTTCCTGACGTCCAATGGTGGGATACATGGCCCACCATCGATGGGCTGGGTGGACGATTGTAAACTGGTTTCACAATGTTGTGAAACCGACTTCTGGCCTTCTCACCATATTGTCCACTCACTCTGCCGAGCACGTCTGACACCAGCGGGCATGGAAAATTCCACCCAAAATCTTAAAAAACTCACCAATCACCTACCTGCTCACCTTATTAAAACCTTGAACACCTTCTGGAGACTGAAAAAAATGTATAAAAATCAGCACCTCCTTCCCCCTCTGCACCAAATTCCCACCTGCAACAAATTCCCAAGTTAGCACTCGTACCTCATCGCACTCCGTGTGACAGCAAAACCTACCTACTTTTATAGTGAGCTGATGCTTCACCCAAAATCAGCTTCCTGCTACCGTGATTAGCACCTATTCACTTTCAGTTGTTTGACAGATAACTGCCACCGCCAGGCATTTTCTGTTAACTAGGCTTCTTAAATAGCTCACAGTTTTAAAGTTCTAAGTCAGAGCCTGATGACTAATCTAAATTGATTTAGAAAAACTTACCAGAAAGATTCCCATATGCACCATTACCTCATCACATTCTCTTCCACACTTAGCGTGCAAGGAGACCAAGCAATTAGGGAGGCAAGTGGTGTGTTTGCCTTTATTGGAAGAGGGCTGCAATGTGAGTGCAAGGGAGCCTTGCTGCAATTATATAATAGGTCTTTGGTGAGACCACACTGAGGGTACTGTGCACAATTTTGCTCTCCAGGCCTAAGGAAGGATAAACTTGCCTTAGACAGGGAGCAAAAATGTTCATTTGGTTGAGTCCTGGGATGATTGGGATGTCCTATGAGAAGAGGTTGAGTAGAAACGATGAATTATGGATCACTTTTGCCTTGAAGAGAAGGATGATTGGTGACCTGATAGAGGTCTTTAAAATTATAAAAGATTTTGATGGAGTAAGTAGATTCAGGGAGAATGTTCCACCGATATGGAAGAGCAAAATTAGAAGCCATCAATATAAAATTGCCACCAAGAAATCAAATAGAGAATTCAGAAGAAACTTTGTCAGCCAGAGAGTGCTGGGAATGTGAAATTGGCTACCACAGGGAGCGTTTAAGGGTGATCAGAATGGGATAGCTCTGTTTCACTGTTCTCAATGACTCTTTAAGCATAAGAGGAAGAAGGGAATTGAGAGTTATGCTGATAGAGTTGAATGAGAAGGATGAGAGGAGGTTCAAGTGGAACATAAATACCTGCATGGACTGGGTGAGCTGAATGGCTTTTCTCTATGCTATATATGCAATGTGATTCTATGTAAGGATGGGCCTTATTTTTAATTCATTCATGGGATGTGGCCATCGCTGGCTAGGCCAGCATTTATTGCCCAACCCCAAATTGCTCTTGAGCAGGTGGTGGCGAGCTGCCTTCTTGAACCGCTGCAGTCCCTGTGGCGTACATATACCCACAGTGCTGTTAGGGAGGGAGTTCTAGGATTTTGGCCCAGCGTCAGTGAAGGAACGGTGAGCCTTGGTGAATTCTTGCAGTGCATCTTGTAGATGGTACACACTGCTGCCACTTTGCATTGGTGTGGAGGAAGTGAATGTTTGTGGATGGAGTGCTAATCAAGCGGGTTGCTTTGTCCTGGATGGTGTTGAGTTTCTTGAGTGTTGTTGGAGCTGCACTCATCCAGGCAAGTGGAAAGTATTCCATCACACTCCTGATTTGTGCCTTGTAGATGGTGGACAGGCTTTGGGGAGCCAGGAGGTGAGTTACTTACCACAGGATTCCTAGCCTCTGACCTGCTCTTGCAGCCACAGTATTTACACGGCTAGTCCAGTTCAGTTTCTGGTCAAAGGATGTTGATAGTGGGGGATTCAGTGATGGTAATGCCATTGAATGTCAAGGGGTGATGGTTATATTCCCTCTTGTTAGAGGTGGTCATTGCCTGACACTTGTGTGGGGCAAATGTTACTTGCACATTATCAGCCCAAGCCTGGATATTGTCCAGTCTTGCAGCATTTGGACATGGACTGCTTCAGTATCTGAGGAGTCATGAATGTTGCTGAACATTGTGCAATCACCAGCGAACATCCCCACTTCTGACCTTATGATGGAAGGAAGGTCATTGATGAAGCAGCTAAAGATGATTGAGTTGAGGATACTACCCTGAGGAACTCCTGCAATGATGTCCTGGAGCTGAGATGACTGACTTCCAACAACCACAACCAACTTCCTTTGAGCTGGGTATGACACCAACCAACAAAGAGTTTTCCCCCTGATTCCCATTTATTCCAGTTTTGTTATGGCTCCTTGATGCCACATTCAGTCAAATGCTGCCTTAATGTCAAGGGCAGTCAATCTCACCTCACCTCAGGAGTTCAGCTCTTGTGTCCATATTTGGACCAAGGCTGTAATGAGGTCAGGACCTGAATGGCCTGGCGGAACCCAAACTGAGCGTCCGTGAGCAGGTTATTTCTAAGCATGTGCTGCTTGATTGCACTGTTGATGACTCCTTCCATCACTTTACTGATGATTGAGAGTAGACTGATAGGGCGGTAATTGGCCGAAGTGGATTTGTCCTGTTTTTTGTGGACAGGACACACCTGGGCAATTTTCCACATTGCCAGGTAGATGCCAGTGTTGTAGCTGTATTGGAACAGCTTGGCTAGGGGTGTGGCAAGTTCTGGAGCACATGTCTTCAGTACTATTGCCGGAATATTGTAAGGGCCCATAGCCTTTACAGAATCCAGTGCCTTCAGTTGTTCTTGATACCATGTGGAGTGAATTGAATTGGCTGAAGACTGGCATCTATGATGCTGGAGACCTCCGGAGATGGCCGAGATGGATCACCCACTCAGCACTTCTGGCTGAAGATTGTGGCAAATGCTTCAGCCTTATCCTTTGGACTGATGTGCTGGACTTCCCCCATCATTGAGAATGGAGATATTTGTGGAGCCTCCTCCTCCTCCAGTGAGGCATTTAATTGTCCACCATTCACAACTGGATGTGGCAGGACTGCAGAACTTAGATCTGGTCCGTTGGTTGTGCGATCGCTTAGCTCTGTCTATTGCACGCTGCTTACACTGGAGCATCTAAAACTAGGGCTCATTGTCTTAAGATAAGGGATTGGCCATTTAGGAGTGAGATGAAGGGGAATTTCTTCTGTGAATATTTGGAATTTTCTTCCCCAGAGAGCTGTGGACGCTCAGTCAGTGAGAATATCCAGGGTGGGGATCTTGAATATCAAGGAACATACAGATAGGGCAGGAAAGTGGAGCTGAGGTAAAAGATCAGCCATGGTTTATGCTGGAGCAGCCTTGAGGGGCCATAAGACCTACCGCTGCTCTTATTTTTTATGTTCTTGTGTTATTTAGGAAAGAAAATCTGCCGTCCTTACCCAGTATATGACCCATAACAATGTGGCTGACTCTTAACTGTCCTCTGATATGGCTTAACAAACCGTTCAGTTAGGTACCCATGATATCAAGCTATCAAAATTAACCAAATATCTCCTACCTGAATACAGAGAGACATGCTCTTATATAGGAACCCAATCAGAGCCATTACCTCTATGGAAAAGAATCTGGGCTTAATGCAGAATGGTAATGAATATCTCACTGCTGACTGAGTTATCCACTTTCTGTATAATAGGTAGCAAAATGACAAAGACTTGCATTCAAATATATGCAGGGGAAATTTCAAACTTTAAGATAAAGACAAAATACTGCAGATGCTGGAAACCTGAGACAAAAACAAAAAATGCTGGAAAAACTCAGCAAGTCTGACAGCATCTTTGGAGAGAAAGACAGAATTAACATTTCAAGTCCGCATGGCTCTTCTTCAGAGCTAAAGTGCTCTGCTTCTCTTTAGCTCTGAAGAAGTCATACAGACTCAAAACATTAACTCTGTCTTTCTCTCCACAGATGCTGTCAGACTTGCTGAGTTTTTCCAGCATTTTTTGTTTTTGTTTGAAATTTCAAACTTTACTGAGTTTGCCCTTATTCTTCAGATTAAGTTAGAGTTTGCTTATTATGATTACTTCAAGCAAGCAGTGGGAGTGGGGGGGTAATCAAAACAAGATAAATCACTTATCATCTCAAAACATTTCATAGCCAATTAATTACTTTTGAAGTGTAGTCACTGTTGTAAAATAGGAAATGTAACAACCAATACGCACAGCAAGGTCCCACAAACAACAGTGTGTTAAAGACCAGATAATCTGTTTTGTGACATTGATTGAGAGGTAAATATTGGCCAGGACACCAGAGATAAACTCCCCTGCTTTTCAAAATATTGCAATGGGATATTTATGTCCATCTAAAAGGGCAACCTGGGTTTCAGTTTAACCTCTCATCCGAAAGACAGTACCACTGAGAGTCCAGAGTTGCTTCACTACTGCACTGGAATGTCAATCTTGATTTTAGTGCTCAAATCCTGCATTAGGACTTAAGCCTGATTTCTGGTTCAGAGGCAAGAGTGCTACCAACTGAACCACAGCTGCCACCAGTAAACCAATTCTAAACAAAGAATGAACCAGTAGTCTGCCACAGACTACCCTTCTTGACAATGGGAATATCTAAATTGTGGGTTGAAGGATCTCAGTCATGATAGCCCTCTTTGCTGACAATGTTGGAAGCTGTTTGACTTAGGGGTGGGAGATTATGATCAGGGATATTTCCTAATACAAATGTCACATCATACACTGAAACTTATGTCAAACACGCCTTAAAGAAGCCTTTTAAGCACGGGCAATTAATTGATATCTTCTCCCTCTCACGCTTTCAACATTTATCTGCAAATGGGGGTCACCATTGATCAAATACTGAAGTGGACATTCACAAAAATACGGTGGCTTCTGCAGAAGTTCAGAGGCTGGGTATTATGTGGTGAGGGACTCTCAAGGCCTCTCTATCACCTACTAAACACAAGTCAAGAGTTGAATGGAATACTCTCCAACTGCCTAGATGGTTGCAGCTCCAGCAACAATCAGGAAGCTCAACATTACCCAGGATAAAGCAATCCACTTGAGTAGCACCTCATCCGCTGGGTTAAACATTCATTCCCTCCACCAGCGCTGCACTGTAGCTGTAGTATTCACTATCTGCAGCACTGCAGCAGCTCCTACACCTGTGACCTCCATCAACTAGAAGGGCGCTTGTGAGCAGCATCACTTCCAAGTTCCACAGCATTCTGACTTAGGCAATTCTCACCATTCCTTCATTGTCACTGGGTCAAAATCCTGGTACTCACTACCTAGCAGCAGTATGGGAGTGTCTTCACCACATATATTGCAGTGGATTCAAAAGATGGCCCATCAGGAGAAACTAGGGATGGATGATAAATGCTAGTGACTCCCTCATCCTGTGAATTTCAGCCTAAAAACGGAAATTAAGAATGGTTCTTTTTCAATATTTACAATTCTTTTATAAAACGGTCATCCTTTGACATTACATATTTTTCAAGTTGGATGACAATCTTTCCATATTTGTAATTGCCTCAAGAAAGTCATCCAAGGAACTGGTACTAGCCTTCCAAGGTCTGCCACCGTGTAGCACAGTATTACTTTATATCAAGTCATATAATTCAATTATGGGGGCTTATCCATATCTGTCAGCCATGATATTTACCCCAGAAAAAAAGAGGATGGAAACTAGTCAAATAAATCCTCAGTTATGTATAATAAGAAATGTCACACTATGCAATGTGTCCCATGGCAACATCACATCTCAGAGGTGTAACAAGGTTCATATTTCACTTATGTAGTTTGTGGTAATTTTGCATTCTGTAAATGGAACACATTGCGAAAACTGTGGGTGATCCTATTTTTCCCATATTAAAAGCTACCAATATGTTAAAATCAATTCAGCAACCTTTTACACAGATTTCTGTTTAAAATTATTAATTTGCGATGATTTAAAAAAAAATGCTGCAGGCTATGCCTTCTGCTGCTAGGTGGCAGCAGTGGGTAACTGCAACACCGACAGATACCAGTCAGTGACACAATTCAATGTCCATTTCTAGTCTAGGCATGATATGTGAATGTAGTACTGTAATAATTATCTAGTCTGAGTCGTTTCCTAGGCAACCTTTCTTGCCTCATTGATGCTCTTCTTGACTGTACCCATGTAAAATGTAACAATTGTATTCTGAGGTTTGTTGCCCTGCTGCTACAGCAGGCTTGAGGTTAGTGACAACATCATACCGTGCACTCTAGCATGAAAGGCTAAGGCTGGCATAAAAGTGTATTTTGGCATCACCAATCAGTGTTTTACTTCACACCTCCAATCTGAAATGAAAGGCCAAAGAATGTGCATTTTTGCAATTTTTTTCACGTTATTGACAGAGGGTGAAATTAGGTGCACAGCATGACAGAGTGCATTCTAGTAGTCAATTGAAGGCAATAGAATCTTGAAGAAAGCAGCCATGATTTTGCTTGCTCATTATCTACTCAATTTCCTAATTTTTAATTTAGTGTTTTCAAAGCATTGTATGACTCCTTGATGTGGCTCTGGTCTGAAAAATTGCACACCAATGTTCTAGAAATTTTTCAAAATCAACAACTAAATTAAACCTTTCGTGAGAATATTGCCATGACTGTTAATGGTTGAAATTATTGCTGCAGTCTAAATATTTGTGTACACTTGGCTTTGTGTTTAAATGCTTATGAAGTCAGTAAACACATTTTTGCAGGTCTGTTAAGCTACATTAACATTGGCCCCTTAAAGTGGACTTATTCTAAGTGCAACCAGGTTGGTGCTGTCTCTTGTTAAAGGTGCTAAATATTGATGATACACTGATCCAGATTTATTTGCTCTCATGACCCTAGATTAGATGCACATAACTGTGCACCGTGATGGACAATGATGACTGTTTGACTGCACAAACCACCTCCACTTCACTGAGCTTCCACACTGTAAAATTCACTTAGCTATGTAGGCCGTATGCACCTACCTTTTATTTGCTGTTTGCAGGTAAGCCAACCTGAACCTCATGGCAGCAGAGAGTTGATCCAGCAGCAGTTAACCAAATACAATCTTCCAACTGACCTTTTCAGAGAGAGACTTGCAGATCTAGTAAGTGGATTTTTAGAATATGATTTTAAAAAGTGACTTGACCTTTGCTTAGTATGCTATACCGGCACATTCTAATTATATTGTAGTGTATAAATTAACATGTGGAATCACCTGTTGTACAACTTTTTGAGCTGAGGGAGTGCTGCACTGTCAGAGGTGCCATCTTTCAGCTGAGAAGTTAAACTGTCCACGCAGGTTTAAAAGATCCCATGGCACTATTTTGAAGAAGAGCAGGGGGGTTATCCCCAGTGTCCTGGTCAATATTTATCCCTCAGTACTTCATTGGCAAATAAGTGTTTTGGGACATCTGATGGTTGTGAAAAGGTGCTATATAAATGTAAGTCTTTCTTTTTTCTTTATACAGCTGAATTCTAATAAAAGGATTCTATAGCCAAATTCTAGAAATAGTCTACTTAACAGAAAATGCTATGCCATTTAAAATTGAGCATTTCTCAGTTTGAGAAGCAGGCAGTCAATGTACTCCTAGGCTTCTCTTCCTCCGTAACTGGTTGCTAGGAAATACACAAGAATTACCCATGATTTCCCATAAACTGATTTTCTCTGTGTGCAAATGCTTCTCCTCCACACTGTACCTCTGAGATTGAAAACTCACTGTTTAGAGATTATGGCTGCAAACCCATACATTTCCACTGTGTGGCACAATGCATTGAACTGTGCCATTGCATATGCCATGAATCAGATTTGTAATATGTGCCTCGTTTAATCAATCATGCTTTAACTGAATCTCAAATAAAACACCATTGTACAAAATAATCTCTTCTCAAAATAGTTATTAATGTGCAAAAAATGGTAAGATGCAAGAATGACAATTATTTATTGTGCTGATCATCAACATATGAATAATTAGGAAATATTGTGTATTTGGATAAAGAACTCTTAATGACTTTGACAATCAGAATTCAGTTTTTGGATTAGGTATTCTTTACTTGTTTTTTTTCACAATTACAATGTACAGCACTAATAGTATCAAATTTTTACAAATCAAGAGTGTTGTTTTCTTTTCTGCTACAGAAAATTATGTGCCAGAGCTTATGCAAAATGAATGCATTAACCTTTTCCTTCAAAGTGAACACATTTTTATGACTCTCCACAAACAGAGTGTGGGATGGCCCAACCTATAGATTTCTCCAAACATACATGTATCTTATGATTTAACTTATGAATAACCTTTGAAATGTGTGAAAGTCCCTCTCACCAATTTTCCTTCCCTCCTGCAGATGACCAGATGAGACTAACAAACTCACATTGAGAGGTCCTCAAAGCAAATGTTAGTAGAAGTTGGGATTCTTTGATTTGGATTCCACCACTCTGATACTCCCTTATTAACAAAATTAGGGTGTTTGTTTTTTTACATTTCAGACTTGTAATCTATGCTGTTGAATGTAGGTTATTTGGTCAGATGTTAGTGTGATAACATTTTAAAACCTAAGAGAGATGACATTAATCTGTGTTTCTGTCTGATATTGGAACATCCTGGGGTCATTTTTTTTGCATCTGTTTACACCTCAAATAGGTTTTTAGTTTATCTCATTCTTAAAGTTGCAACTACTCAATTCAACCTGAAGGTTTACCATCCATTAAGATGGTAAACAGCAAAAATCTTCAAATCTAATATCTCAATGGAGAATAACAGATCAGCATTGGAAAACTGTGACACTTTGATGTCACAAATTACAGCGAAACACAAGCTGGTTGGGAACACTGTGCAAATGCACTCAGTGTGCTTTGGAGCTTACCCCAAACTACTTTCACAATCACTTCTGAGGAATGGAGTGGGGGTTCCCCTTTTCCAAGCTTTCCTGTCAGTGAGTTTTAGTGTTTCAAATTGTATATTCTGGTAATACCGCCCATCGGTTTCAGATTTTCCTGTGTAATTTCTTAAGACAAGGAAAGTTATTCTTTCTTTTCGCAAGGTCATGGCACTGGACCAGTTATTTTATTGCAAACTACACAGACTGCTAATGCAGCAAATGTACTCTATTTTATTAGGGCCTAATACCATGTTATGCAGCTGCCTGAACATAAATGGATGGCACCACAGAATAGTGGAACACATGCTAATTTCCCAGTTAGCTAAGTTCACAATCTGTAGGTGATATTGAGTAAAGGTTGGCTGTCCACAGGGAAGCAATGAAGCTAATGAAATGTCTTTGAGGCATTGAGTAGGATTCTTTAACCTGGTACCAAAGAAAAACAATGAAATTGAAGCTAGAGGTTAAAATCCCATCACCTAAACTTTTAAATATTATAGTATGACAAACTAATTTACCCAGTCCTTTCTCTCAGATTACCACAACTATTAAGCATAGACCTCAAGTTTGAAATTGCACAGTATTTTCTTCAGAAGTCAAGATTTGTTTCAAAAAGGTAGCTGAAGCAAACAAAAAAGTAATCAAATTTAGCTTTTGAGATATGAAAGTGGAAGCTTGCTAAATTAAATTTGAAAGCAATCATATATTAGTTTTTGTACTGCTCACATTCCAACCTGATATTGTTTCACTCTAGGTCATGTCACCAGAACCATTATCTTTTTTGTTTTTTATTTTAAATCAAAACCAGGTCACATAATGGGTATTGCTGTGGCTTGATCAGGGTACAGGGAACAATTTTAGCTCTGGAGAAAATATATAAAATGTTATTCCAAACAATCTGCTTTTATTAAAGGTACATCGTCCTCCAATTATTCCTCAACTTTCGTCCACTCTTAATGGTCCTCCCAGGCCTCTATCCATTCTGCTGTCTGGATCTAATCACAGAGAAACACATGGAGAAACAGCACACTGATGTTTACTTCACCTTTTATCTGTGGGACCTTGTGCCAAAGCCAGCCCAGTTGATGGGATGGCTCTGGCAGTTGTAAGAGTGTGATATGAGATGTACTTGGCTGGCCTCTGCCAGTTATTGGTGGATTTGATATTACAGCACAAAACTGACTGTAAATTGATACTTTTTATAGCTGTTCTCAGGATGTGGTTGAGGACATGTTTACTATCCATCCTGAGTTACCCCAAGATAATTGACAGTATGCTATACAGTTTGACACTGGAGTAATATGTAAGCCAGACTGTATAGAGGTGGCTATAGTCAACAAAAGGACAGTAGTGAAGCATTTAGATTTTTACAACATTTTGGCAGATTTCACTGATATTTTATCTAATGCCAGCCTACAAATCACCAGGTTTTAATGAATTCAGTTTCCCAACTTGCCATGGTAAGATTTGAACTCACAGCCTCTGAAATACCAAAACACTAGGCTACCGAAGTCAGTTACCACATTGAAAGAAGCTAAATGATGGCTAATGTAAGAAATGAGAAACAAAACCATCATGGTTCCTTATAGAGGTTGGGATTAAGGTACACCAGAGAAAGCATTGGTCTGATCATTATGCGTAGCAATGTTATCAATCGATCCAAAAAGATGAGGTAGATTTTCCACATAAAACTGACTGCTGATCAGCTGCCTATTATAGAAACTGCCCAATTAATCTAAATGGAAATTAAGATTAGATTATTCCTACGATTGGTGCTGACCCACAATGCCAGTTTTATGCCTGGATGGAAAGTTTAAGATTTACCCCAATGTTTTTGCAAATATGTAGAGCTAGAAAAGCAGTTCTTCCTCTGCTGGTGGACTAGAGGGACCTTTAATTTGTATCTGATTCTTCTTATGATTGTGCTGGGTGGGCACAATAATGGATGACAACAGTGGGACATATTTCATTCTCCAGCACTTGACATGTGTCACCAACACAAACACAATCTCCAGGCAAAAACATCACAGGATAGGCAGATCAGTACAAAATAGTTTGGACAATTAGTAACTTAGTTATTCATTATCTTGTAAATAAATTTATGAGTTTCACATTTCATTGCTTTTAATGGCAGATGCCATGTCTGTTCATTTCATTTCAGTTCTTTACGCTGACAATTTTAATTATATTGCAAATTTATAAAATATTGTTACAACATATATTATTTGTTCTTTTTTTCTAGTTAAACTTTGTCCTGATAGTTAATCCCGATTTATAAACATGAGAACATTATTGTGTAAATGGGAAACATTGAAAGTGCAATGAAGCTGTTAAGATGTCTTTCATGTATCAAGTTGGATTCTTCAGCTTGAAAGCAGAAATAAGAAAATCAATGCTAGAAGCTAAAAATACCAAAATTAAAACTGCAATATACATACATTGATTTTAGCAAAGTCATGCCTTTATATTTCCCATTTTCACATGCTTTCCTTTAAACATTCACATTTTAAATTAAATCAATCTATTAAAAGTATCCATTCACACTATACATAGATACAAAAACTGTCAAAATTAGAATTTTTTCTAGATTGAATCACCAATATAGCAAACTCATTCAGAAAAGGAAGAAATGGGTGTTTCCTATATTTGTAAAACTAGACTTGTAAAAGGATGTGGTTACTTGCTATATCAAATGACTGTCACCAGAGTAAATGTCTGGTGTGAGATCAAGAATCCCAGGAGTATCATTAGGAAGTTCAACGATACAATCCTATAAATGTCACTAAAAATATCAAGGCTGTGTTAATTATTATTTATTTTAAACTCCAATTTACTAAACGTTTCTATTAACAACACCAGGACCCTGATGGGATCCTTGTTTTCTTAGTGTTGCCAAATGAATAATGTAAAGATACAACAAATTTCACTTCCTGTAACTAGAATTGAGATTTTCTATGCCTTAAATAAAAGAAAGACAAATATCCTTTTGATTTGCTTTTGCTATGATATTTCTTTCCAAGAATTATAAAAAAAAATCTTTTGACTGCAGTTCCTCAGTAGGCCTTTAAAACTTTTGGAATTACTTGATATCACATTTACTTATCTTTACTGAGTAGAGAAAACTACTTAAAATATCAAAGGTGTAAAGTGAATAGAATGAATAAAAAACAGAGAGATGGGTTAGTCATGCATAACGTACTTCAGCCTATCAGGGCACACAATGCTGCTATTATATGGCTGCTATATCTTCTGAGTGACTAAGTTTAATATGGGTTTTAGTCTATTTTTTGCATTACAGTTTCAGAAGGATAAGATAATTCCTGATTCTAATGTATATTTAATATCCCCTGTGTTACATTAAAAAGGTTTTTCTTTAACAGAGTTTTGATTTCATTCAAGCAAAGTATTTTACATCTTTCATTCACTATCAGTTGCATGAGGCAGAATGAGATTACTCATCTTTATAATAGGTCGTGTATTATAATATAGTCTGAATTTGTGATGATCAAACCATATCTGGGAATCATAGCTGGCAAAAGTGAACTTAATATCTGGTTTTGAGTAAGGAAAAATTCAGCTTTTGCAGCTTGAATTGAATACCTGGGATTATACGTTAGAATAAATACTATTTTTGACCTCAGCTTTCAGAGACCAAACTAGCTTGAAAAAAGCGGCAGGCTTTTTATACCTGAAAATGACATATAGTAAATGTTATGACTACAGAGTCCTCGAATAATTGATTCACCCACACAAGCATTTACACCCACGAGTTAAACATTTTATATACAATTCTATAACCTCTTTGAGATTCTTTTACCACTAAATTGCTGGCTGGTCCTTAATTCACTAGAATGATTGAATCCTCTTCAATGCAGAACTGTTAAAAGAGTGCAGATTCCTGCAGGCTCCCATAAGAGTAAAAGCATGGGGTTAAATACCTTTCTTGATGGCATAACTCACTGCTGCTATGCCAAACAATCACATCCCAAATTGACCTTCATTCAATACCTAAAGACAAATAGTAAGGTGTTAATCTTAGAACCTGTATACATTTCTTAATATATTAGAGGTCAGTCTGTTTGGTAATTTAAAAAAAAATAAATAGCACATACTGTACAGTTACAGAAAGATAAGATAATTTCTGATTTTAATGTATATTTAATATCCCCTGTGTTGCATTAAAAAGGCTTTTCTTTAACTGAGCTTTGGTTTCATTCAAGCAAAGTATTTTACATCTTTCATTCACTATCAGTTGCATGAGGCAGAAGGAGATTACTCATCTTTATAATAGGTCATGTATTATAATATAGTCTGAATTTGTGATGATCAAACTGTGTCTGTGAATCATAGCTGGCAAAAATGAACTTAATCTATCTGGTTTTGAGTAAGGAAAAATTCAGCTTTTGTAGCTTGAATTGAATGCCTGGGATAATATGTTAGAGTAAATACTATTTTTGACTGAAGCTTTCAAATATCAAACTAGCTTGAAAAAAGCAGCAGGCTTTTTATACCTGAGTACAAGAGCAAGGAGATTATGTTACACTTGTATAGAACACTGGTTCGGCCTCAACTGGAGTATTACATCCAGTTCTGGGCACCGCATTTTAGGGAAGATGTGAAGGCATTAGAGAGAGTGCAGGAAAGATTCATGAGAATGGTTCCAGGGATGAAGATAGATTGGGGAAGTTGGAACTGTTTTCCTTGGAGGAGAGAAGGCTGAGAGGAGATTTGACAGAGGTATTCAAAATCATGAGGAACCTGGACAGAGTAGACAGAGAAACCCTGTTTCCACTAGTGAAAGGATTGGGGGTGAGCGGGCACAGATCTAGGTAATTAACAAAAGAAGCAATGACGACATGAGGAAAAACCTTTCCACGCAGTGAGTGGTTAGGATCTGGAATGCCCTGTCTGAGTATGTGGTGAGGCAGGTTCTATCGAGGCATTCAAAAGAAAATTAGGCAGTTGTCTGAAAATGAAGAATGTACAGGGCTATGGGGAGAAGGCAAGGGAATCACTCTAGGTGAATTTTTCATTCAGAGAGTTGGTGCATAGATGATGGGCTGAATGGCTTCCTTCTATGCTGTAACAGTTCTGTGATTCTGGGAAATATTAATTGGATTATTGCAAAGAAAAAAGGCTGTATTTTATTTTTTTGTGTGCTGACATGAGTGCCAACATCTTGGTCCCATTTTATTTGTTCTTGGAAAGTAAACGTTGCAGGCAAGATGAGCATTTATTGCCCATCCCTAATTGCCCTTGAGAAGATGGTGCTGAGCTGTCTTGTTAAACCACTGCAGTCCATATAATGTAGGTACATCCAGAGTGCTTTAGGGTGGGAGTTCCAGGCTTTTGACCCAATGGCAGCGAAGGCACAGCGATATATTTGCAAGTCAGGAAAGTGAGTGACTGTGGGGGAACTTTCAGTTGGCGGTGTTCCCATGTGTCTGCTGCCTTTGTCCTTCTAGGTGATAGAGGTCATGGGTTTGGAAGGTGCTGTTGAAGAAGCCTTGGCAAGTTGCTGCAGTGCATCTTGTAGATGATACACGTGGTTGCCATTTGTGGTGGAGTGAATGTTTAAGGTGGTGGATGGGGTTTCGATCAGTTGGGCTGCTTCATATTGGACGTTGCTAAACTTCTTGAGGATTGATGGAGCTGTACTCATCCAGACAACTGAAGAGCATTCCATCACGCTATTGACTTATGCCTTGTAGTTGATGGACAGGCTTCTGGGGAGTCCAGAGGTGAGTTGCTCACTGCAGAGTTCCCTGTCCCCTAACCTGTTCTTGTTGCCACAGTATTTATATGGCTGGTCAAGTTATGTTTCTTTTTTTTTATTCATTAATGGGATATGGGCATCGCTGGCTAGGCCGGCATTTATTGCCCATCCCTAATTGCCCTCGTTCGGATGTTGATAGTGGAGAATTCAGTATGGTAATGGCATTGAATTTCAGGGGCAGATGGTTAGATTCTCTCTTGCTGTGGATGGTCATTGCCTGGCACTTGTGTGACATGAACGAATGCCACTTACCACTTATCAGTCCAAGCCTGCAAATATTGTCCAGGTCTTGCTGCCTAGAGGCACAGACTGCTTCCATATCTGAGGGATTGTAAATGGTACTGAACACTGTGCAATCACCAATGAACATCCCCGCTTCTGACTTTATTATGGCGGTAAGGTGGTTGATCAAGCAGCTGAAGATGATTGGGCCGAGGCCACTACATTGAGGAACCTGTGCAATGGTGTCCATGGGCTGAGGTGATTGACCTCTAATAATCATAACCCTTTTCTTTTGCGCTAGATGTGGCTCCAACCAGTGGAGAGTTTTCCCCCTGATCTCCATTGACCTCAATTTTACTCTGGCACCTTGATGTTACACTTGGTCAAATGCTGCCTTGATGTCCAGGGCAGTCAGTCTCACCTCACCTTGAATTCAGCGCTTTTGATTATGTTTGGACTAAGGCCAAATGAGGTGTGGAGCTGAGTGGCCTTCGTGGAACCAAACTGAGCTCTGGTGATAAAAACAAAAAGCTAAAAGCTACTGCGGATGCTGGAAATCCAAAACAAAAACAGAATTACCTGGAAAAACTCAGCAAGTCTGGCAGCATCGGCGGAGAAGAAATCAGTTAACGTTTCGAGCCTTCATGGCCCTTCGGCAGAACTGGAGCATAGTTAGAAGAAGGGAGAAATATAAATTGGTTTAAGGTGGGTGGGGGGCGGGGGGGTGGGGGGGTGGGGTTGGTGGGGGGGTGGAGAGACACATTGAGGGTGTGGTGTGGTGATTGTGGAGATGAGCAGATAATCAAAAGATGTCACAGACAAAAGGGTCAAAGAGGTGTTGAAGGTGGTGGTATTTGTCTGCGAAAAGTGCTAATTAAGAATGGAAGACAGGATATTCAAAGTACAGCTCTAGTGGGGGTGGGGTGGAAAGACTAAAGGTTTTAGTTTTAGATTTAAAAATAATGGAAATAGGTGGGGAAAGAAGAATCTATATAAATTATTGAAAAAAAAAAGCGGGGGGGGGTGAAAGAAACGGGGTGGGGATGGGGGGAGGGGGAGGTGAGCAGGTTGTACTGAGTAAGTGCCACTTGACAGCACTGTTGATGACACCTTCCGGTACTTAGTTAATGACCGAGAATAGACTGACGGGGCAGAAATTGACCAGAGTGGATATGTCCTGCATTTTGTGGACAGACCTACCTGTGCAATTTTCCACATTGTCGGGTAGCTGCTTGTGTGTAGCTGCACTGGAACAGCTTGGCTGAGGGTGTGACTAGTTCTGTAGCACAAGTCTTCAGTGCTACAACCGAGATGCTATTTTGTCTATTTGGTTAATTGATACAAAGCAGGAACAAATATTACTGAACTTATTAAAATTCATACTGCCATAATTTTATATTGGCTTAATGGAAATCTGAAGGGGTGTTGGACACAAAATAGCATTTTTGGGTCATCTCAACAATTTGACTGTTTCCCTCATCCAAGCATGAAAAGCAAATGTGTTTAAAATTTTTGGACATCTAATACATTAATGTGACATATATGCATGTTTTTAATTCAAAGGTCATCTAGCACTTTTAAAGCTTTGAGGCAAATATTCTACAGTTGCACGAGGCTGTTTTCTGACTTTTCATGCTCACCTTATCGTAAAATTGTGTTGGTATTGTTAGGATGTTGTATTAAGATGTTCTAGATTATGTCTAGACTACAAACAAGACACACAAGCAAGGACAAGGTGACTAATTATGCTAAGTACATTGAATTTAGCCAAAGTACAGTTTTTGTTGGAATACTAAACTTTCAATGATTGTAAGCATGAGGAACATTGGCTATTATTATAAACAGCTTCATTTCAGTACCAGGGAACACATTGCAAAACAGTCATTAGAACATTCAATTGAAATTATTTCTCACTGTTATTCAGTAAATCCTGTAAATTAAATTATTTCTTTCTTTCAAAGTACCAGAGAACTTCAAAATTCTCCCAGTCTAATACCCTCACCGCCAAGAGATCTGGCATGAAAATATGAACAATAATTTATTTTTCTACAGCAACCAGTATTCTTCTGTGATTGATCAATGATGCAGTTTTTAGAAGTCTTGACCTGCATATCTACCTTGGAACTATGTAAGTCTATCACAAACATCGACAATTAATTTTGTTTCCAATTTTTGCATTTGCTTTACAAAGGACGGCCATGTGGTGTCACTAGTGTGTCTGGAATATCTCTGGTTAATTACTTTATTTGGTAATTCAAGCAATTCAGAATCTCATAGTTTGAATAAAGTTTTTGGAAGATAGTAGAAGAATAGAATCAAAGTTTTATACCCTTCTTTCTACTGTTGCTTAGTTTTCTCCATAATTACACCTATTATTTATTTGCAATATGCAACCAAGTATGTCCAGCAACTCAATGTGAGGTGTCTAGTTGTGTGAGTGAAGAGAATTGGCATGCTTCCTTCTGTTTACGTGTTAGCATGCTTCTCATTTGCTGCTTATCCTGCTGGCTAGCAGCAATGTGAAAAGGAAAGCCAAATGTGTAAGTCTCTCCCCATCAGTACAAAGCCTCTCCATCAGCAAGTCCTCACCTGCGACTTCTCGTAGCAACACTGCGAGTCCCTTGAAGCCCCAGGCTAAAATGTCTGAGGTACTCAGAGGATACTTGGCTCCCAGGAATGCAGTGTGCAGGCCCACCGGCATGTGATCACACCCTGGCATTCACCATCCAAACTCCCAGCTATGGGAGAATAGCTCCACAGCCTTCTGGATACCTCGGGCGAGTTGAAGGCTAAGGGAGTTAACCCTGACAAAAAATCTGGAGTGGAACCCAAAGGTAGACTGATGTCTAAATATTAATCTTGCCGGCAACTCCTACAACCAAGCCGGTGCCAACTGCTTTGTATTTCATTGGATCCAACTGGGGAGGTTGGGAGCGGGACCCTGATGTTTGGGAAAACCAGGGTCTCCATAATTATTGCCCAGGCTTGCACCTTGGAGAGGACATTCCAGTTTCACTGCCGAGCATCAACACAACATGGGAGACAGCAGTTATGAGTGATAAGTCTAACCCGAGTGGTGTAGAGAACGGGCACTACAGGTTGCCTCCAATGATGTGAGGGACCATCATGTCCCACAGGTCAGCCAATGGCAGCCTCATGTTGGGCAGCCCCTGATTAGTAAGGTGCTGATCCGCCACAGTCCATTTGCTTCAGTCGGTGCTTGAAGCTTAGAATCTCTACTCAACAAGTGGATGGAATCCATCATATCAGCTAAACAAAAGGAACAAATGAAAGAAGATGCCAACTCTTTGATTGGTAAGGCGGAATGTCAGGCTCATGGGCATGGGACTGACAGAGGACTTGCAGCTGATCGATAATGCATACAAAACAGCTGTGATCAACATGACACTTGATAGGCTGAACATTGTTTCCCTACAAGGGGCCAGGCTCACCAAAGGGGATCACTGAAGGAAAAACCTAACACGTTCATCTGGCAGGGGAGGAGTTCAGAGGGAATGCGTGAGCATGGTGTGGGCTTCGCTGTAAGGAACATGCTGCTCTTGATGATAGAACAGCCCGCAAATGGTTCAGAACGTGTTCTCTCCACCTGTCTCTCAACTCAAACAGGGCCAGTTAACCTCATGAGTATGTATGCCTCACTGCTGTGCTGCACCACAGGGGTGACAAACCAGTTCTATCAGGAGCTTAACATTGCTATCAGCAGAATCCCTAAGTCAGAACATTTTTACCGACTGAGGGATTTCTACATAGTAATGGGCACAGACCATGGTTGGATGATCCATCTTGGCCTCATCCTCCCAGCTATTCTTCAGTCAATTCAATTCACTCCATGTGACATCAAGAAATGGCTGAAGGCAGCAGATACTGCAAAGGCTATGGGCCCTGACAACATCCCAGCAGTAGCACTGAAAACTTGTGCTCCAGAACTAGCCACGTCCCTAGCCAAGTTATTTCAGCACAGCTACAAAACTGACATCTACTTGACAATGGGAAAAATTGCCCGGGTATCTCCTATCCACAAAAAGCAGGACAAATCCAGTACGACCAATTACCACCCCATCAATGTACCCTTGATCATCAGCAAAGTGATGGAAGATGTCATTAACGGTGTTATTAAGTGCCACTTACACAACATTAACCTACTCACCAGTGCTTGGGTTCTGCCAGGACCACTCGGCTTCTGACCTCATTACAACCTTGTTACAAACATGGAAAAAAGAGATGAACTCCAAATGTGTGGTCAGAGTGATTGCCCTTGACATCAAGGCAGCATTTGACCAATTGTGGCATCAAGGAGCCCAAGCAAAATTGAAGTTAATGGAAATCAGTGGGAAAACTCACCACTGGTTGGAGTTATACCTAGCACAAAGGAAGATGGTTGTGGTTGTTGGAGGCAAAACATCTCAGCCCTGGACCGTGCTGCAGGAGTTCCTCAGGGTGGTGTCCAAGGCCAAACCACGTGCAGTTGCTTCATCAATGCCCTTCCTTCCTTTATAAGGTCAGAAGTGGGGATATTTGAGGATGATTGCGCAATGTTCAGCACCATTTGTGACTCCTCAGGTACTGAAGCAGTCCGTGCCCATATGCAGCAAGACCTGGACAATATTCAGGCTTGGGCTGTTAAGTGGCATGTAACACTTGTGTCACACAAATGCCAGGCAATGACCATCTCCGACAAGAGAGAATCTAACCATTGCCCCTTGACATCCAATAACATTACCATCGCTAAATCCCCCACTATCAACATCCTGGGGGTTGCTATTGACCAACAACTGAATTGGACTAGACATATAAATATGATGGCTGCAATAACAAGTCAGAACCTGGGACTTCTGCTGTGAGTATCTCACCTCCGCAAAGCTGTCCACCATCTAGAATGCAAAAGTCAGGAGTGTGGTTGAATATTCTCCAATTTCTTGGATGAATGCAGCTCCAATGAACACTCGAAGCTCAACACAATCAAGAACAAAGCAGCCCATTTGATTGGCACCCCAGCCACCAAAGTAAACATTCACTTCCTCCACCACCGACACACAGTGACAGCAGTCTGTACCATCTACAAAATGCACCATAGCAACTTGCCAAAGCTCCTTCAACAGCACATTCCAAACCATGACCTTTACCACCTTGAAGGACAAGGGTGGCAGATGCATGGGAACACCACCACCATAAGTTCCCCTCTAAACCACACGCCATTCCCAATCTGGAACTATGTCACTGCTCCTTCATGGTCGCTGGGTCAAAATCCTGGAACTCCTGTTCCAACATTACTGTGTGTGTGTACCTAGACCAGGTGGACTGCAGCTGTTCAAGAAAACTGTCCACCAGCACCTTCTCAAGGATATTTAGGGATGAGCAATAAATGATGGTCTTGCGAGTGACGCCCACATCCCATGAAAGAATAAAACAAAAATAAGGCATAGCCCCACCTCCTTGGACATCATGAGCAGAATTTTACGTTCTGTGGATAGGCGCGCGCCCAACTTGAACGGGCGTAAAATCGTGCGAGATGATGCCAGGCGAGCGTTCCGAAGTCATCGTGCACTCGGGCAATATTTCACTCGGTGGGCGCGGTGAGAGTCAAAAGCACGCCCGTCGACAATTAAGCCCATTAAAGGCGCAATTGTCAGTGATTTTTCGTGGTCTGTCTAACCTTACAGCTGGCGGACAGGCCAACTGGCCAGGCGGCCTTCACATTATTGATGAAACCTCATCCAAGGGCGCAATGAAATCTCCGTTAGGAAATAAAATAAAAAGAAATATCTAGGAACAGCATTTTTATGAGGAAAGCTTTCAGGTGTTTGATTGTGCTGCATGGACTTTTTTTGCAGCTTTTTTTTGTGCTTTATTTTATTATTTGGAGGTCTGCAGCTCCCTGAGGCAGCTGTCTGCCTTCAGGGAGCTCAGTGGAAGTACTGACCCGTGCCCACGGTAATGTCGTCGCCCGCCTTCTTCCCGCCCCACCCCGGCAGCGCTGAGCTTTTCAAGCATTAATTGGCCAGCCAGCGTGAAATTGGGGTCAGGGGCCCGTTTCTTGACTGCTCCCGGGCCCGCCGAACGCGCGCTCAACGAGGGAAAAATTCAGGACCATGGCTTGGGAAAGATAAATGAGAATGGACAAAGACTCCTTGAGCTTTGCTGCTACTATGAGCTCTGTGTAAGTAACTCTTTCTTTCAGAACAAACTATGCCACAAGGTGTCCTGGAGACACCAGCTGAACCTGATCGTCACCAGGTGTGACCCTCTCAACATCATTCTCAACACATGCAGCTACCACAGCGCTGACTGAAAAACAGAATACTCATTGGTGTGCACCAGGGTTAGGATGTTTTTTAGTTCAAAGCAGAAATGCCGTCCTTGTATCCACGTCAGCCACACTGCCTGCCCAGATAAGAGCCGGCAATTCCTTGACTCGATTGAACAGGCACTTGCCTGCATTCCCACAGAATGTAGAAACAAAATGTAATGTACTGTGAGACACCATTTGCAGTAATGCATTCATAGAAACATAGAAAATAGAAGCAGGAGTAGGTCATTCGAGCCTGCTCTGCCATTCAATATGATCATGTCTGATCCTCTATGTCAATGCCATACTCCTGCGCTCTCCCCATACCCTTTTATGCCTTTAGAGTCTAGAATTCTTTCTATTTCGTTCTTAGATATATTCAGACCAACATATGGGAAGCTGGAGTGAAAAATGCTGACTGGTTCTAGGATAGTAACACTGTAATGGAACTTGACATTGAAGTCAAGCAATCCACTCTCATTAATTATGAGATCCAAGCAAGAAGATTCTGAACGCACTAAGGTCTGCTTGAAGGGAAGATGCTGCACTAATGACTATTGGTTACAAATTTGCCAGAATATCCAGATATCCTCTGACACAGGGAATTCTAGGGGCATATATAATGGGATCAAAAAGGCAACAGGTGCATCAGCAAAGAAATCCTGTTTATCGTTTGAGACAAAGGTGACCATGGTCATCATCTGGGTGTTTAGTGCGGTTGTGATTCGGTACGCAGATGACTGCTAAGGGCGATCTGCTCTTGGAAGGTTCCCCTGCAAATAGGACAGGACACCACAGACAAAGGAGGCTGCACCCTTTTTTTATTTGGTTGCACCAAGTCCAGCAATCCTGGGCGATCTTCTCCCAGGACTCAAGTCGATATCAAAACGTCTAAGTGAAGCCTTCAGAGTGTCCCTGTAGTGCTTCCTTTGACTGTCATGAAAGCACACCACAGACTCAAGCAAAAAAGCCTTGAAGTCTTGAGCGAAATGCAGCTTGCCGGGTTCACAGCACTTATGTTCAGTTGTGAAACATGTACGTGCTCGGATGATCCAGGGTAGGGGGATCATTCCGGCGGGCTGGCCTTATAACGATAGGCAGATGTATTACAGTGAAGTTCCTGATGTGCAGCAGTGGGAAACATGGCCCACCATTGACGGGTGGAAAGGATGATTGCAAGCTGGTTTCACAATGGTGTGAAACCAATTTTTGCACTTCCTGCCATATTATCCACTCATGCTCGCCATGACACTTGATGCCAGCGGGCATGGAAAATTCCACCCTCAGCCTCTCATGCGTGGAGCAGAGTGGACAGGGTTATAGATCTATGGACTTTCAGTTTGGTAGGCTGACTTACTCCTCCTCATTCCCAGACTGATGTTCGAAGACTGCTGAAGGCTATACTCGCTCTGACAATTCTTGCATGTTTCTCATCATCAATATTGTTTGGACTTTTATCAAACAATCCATAGTTGCTCCAAGCTTCCAATGACCTCCTCTGTCCCCCTTTTGCTGACAGTAACTTAGAGTGGCTGTCTCGAGGCACTTTCCTCAGCTTTTGGAGAGTTTTTAAATCCACCACCAGCAGTAAAGCCTGTTCTAATGATTCTTCTCCCCTGCACCCCTGCAACCCCCCCACTGCGCACCGCCCCCCTCCCCTCTGTGCCCCCGGCCATCCCAGTACAAACCTCCTTGAATCCTTAGAAGGCTGCAGGATGTGTCTCTTCAAGTAGAGACCGCCTCTCTACTGCACCTGGGTGTGGTAGCTCGCAAAGTCAAGCAGCCTTTTTGTCTCTGCTGATCATGGAGAACCTGTTCTGTCTTTCTGCCTGTGATACTCACTGATTTGTAGGGAAGCTTGTAACCTGGGGCTGCATCTTCCAGTCAGCGAGTGGGGGCCGGGGCCCGCTCGCTGACGTGTAAAATGATGCGTGGTGACGTCGGGCATGCGTCCCAATGTCACCCCGCATCATTTAGATTGAATGATGCATGCCTGCCAAACTGTCAAAGGTCTATTAAGGCCATTAAAAAAGTAATTAAACTGATTAATGGACCTGCCCATCCAACCTTAAGGTTGACGGGCAGGCAAAGAGCCCAGGCGGCCTTCAGAAAAAACATGAAACCTCATCCACGGGCGGGATGAGGTTTCAAGAGAGTATTAAAATTTGTATGAAATGTCTAAATAAAAGAAATTGACATGTCCCAGCTCATGTGACAGTGTCACATGAGGGGACATGTCAATCATTTTTTTATCATCTTTATTCAATATTTGACACCTGAGCCAATCTCCCTGAGGCAGCACTTTGCCTCAGGGAGATCTGTGAGCTCTTTTGCGCGCATGTGTGAAAGAGCGCACTCCTGGCTCAGGGAATCCCCCCCTGCCCGCACAGGGAGCGCATAGCGCTTCCTGGCGCACGTCATGCTGGGCAGGCCTTAATTGGCCCGCCCACGTAAAATGGCGGCGCGCCCCCAAGTGGGGGAGCCGATCGGGAACCCACATGCTCGCACCTGCTCCCACACAACCCCCCCCCACCCACCGACGGGGCGAAAGTTCACCCCCTGATCTCAAATACAGCTTCCTCTGCCCTCTCGCTATGGCAATGTGAAAAACTAATGTTGCATCCAGATAGAAATGCTAATTAGCAATTCTTGACCTGAACTCCCTTTCTTCTTAGGAATAAATGGACCATTTATAGCATAACTGTTTACAACCTTGTACCTTCAACACCTTTTTGGGACTTTGGGAGACTCAGAAACTACTCACTGTAAACTCAGAAACTGCTGCCATTGGGTCCAAGTTTGATCTCTAACAATCAAACCACCTAGGCTTACTCTCAGGCAGATTGCAGAACAGATTATGTGATCCCCTTCATTTATCCTAAATTTAAAGCCGCAGTCCCAAAATATAATAATCTTTTAAACCTCATAACACAACGAAATAGACAGCTTGAGAGAGTGTGCTGCTGAGATAAGTGAACATACCACTGTTGAGAGGCTTTTGTCATGGACTGAAACCTTGCCCTCGAGGTAGGGCTTCCCTGGTGCAGACTGGCACATTACTTCGGTTTCTTATGCTGATCGTAAGGCTGAAGTTGTCACATGTATTGGAGACAAGTCCATGCTACATAACACATCCAGCTCTAAACTGGCAGCTAGAGCACAGTCATCAGCAAACAGGAAATCATGAAGGATGTCCTTGGAGATCTTGTTCTTTGCCTGGAGTCATCTCAGATTGAGTAGCTCCCTGTCATGGGATATCTGATTGCCATGCCAGGGTCCTCATCATGGAGGGCTTTGGAGAGCATGGTGGAAAAAAACATGCTGAAGAGAGTTGGTGCGAGCAAGCAGCCCTGTTTAAATTTGTTAGTGACTGGGCACATGCCAGAAGATTCACCATTATTCAGGACACATGGAGGCTTGCCATTATGGAACTGTTAAACTATTGTGATGAATTTCTCAGAGCAGCTGAATTTCTCCATTACCTTCCAAAGGCCCTCATAGCTGATTGTAAAAGGCCTTGACCAGGTCAACAAAAGTGGTGTAGAGACCCATGTTCTGTTCCTGGCATTTCTCCTGGAACTGTCTAACTGCAACCACCACCATATCAGTGGTTCCTCAATCTTTCCTGAAACCACACAGACTCACTGGCAGCAGACTCTGCTGGAGATGTTGCACTAAGTGGTTCAGAAGGATTCTGGAAAAGGTTTTGCCAGCGATGGAGAGGAGTGGGATTCCTCTATCATTGTCGCAAGATTAGCGAGTTCTTTTCTGCTTGTACAGATGGACAGTGGAGGTATTTTGTATTCTTGTGAGATGTTCCTTTGTTCCATGTAGACTGAAAGAGTTCAGTGAGCTTCTTAACCAGGCATTGACCTCCAGCCTTGTAGGCCTCAGCTGGGGCAGCACCAGATCCTGGAGTTTTGCTGCTAGACAGGAGTTTGATTGCATTTGTCATTTCTAACAGTGTGGGAGAGTCTCCAAGACAGCAATTGATGGCAACCTCTGGCAGCCTTTTGATTGCTTTGTTACTGATGAATGAAGGCTGGTGGAAAATGTAGTTAAATTGTTCTGCCAATCTTTTTAGAATTTGGGCATTTTCTGTGAGCAGTGTTGACCTGTTGGCACCAAGAATTGGTGATGAACCAGCAGGCTGGGGCCTGTGGACAGATTTTACAGCATCAAAGAATCTCTTTCAGTCTTTGTGGTCCACGACTGAAGTTCATCTGTTTTCTGATTCACCCAAGTGTCTTGCTTCCCTCTTAAGCTTCCGTGGGATCGGGCCTGTGGATGTTTCAGTAGGCATCGTGCTTGGATAATGATGAATTGTCCTTGAGGTAAATCCTGTAGAGTGTTACGATCGCAGCTGATGTTAATATAGGACAAGTCAGATCCCAGAGTGGAACCTGGCTTGATAAATCCTAACTTTTTTTTAGAAACGGTGGAGGTAGGTTCCTGAACTAATTCACAGGAGTCTATTGATGAGCTTTTCACACAAAGAATAAAATGTTTATTAAACAAGTAAAATGAACTATACTACACCAGACAAAAAGGCTGGAAAGATCTCAGTACAAAAACAAAAAAAGATTGAAATATTCACTATCCCTTCATCCCAGCTATCTCTTTACAGACACACACAAATTTGGAAAGATAAAACAATTTATCATACCTATCTTATACACTAATATTCAAGGTAATTAAAAACATTAATTTATGGGATGTGAGCATCGCTGGCTAGGCCAACATTAATTCCCATCCCTAATTTCCCTTGAGCAGGTGGTGGTGAGTTGCCTTCTTGAACCGTTGTAGTCCATGTGGTGTAGGAACACCCATAGTGCTGTTAGAGAGGGAGTTCCAGGATTTTGACCCAGTGACAGTGAAGGAATGGTGATATATTTCCAAGTTAGGATGGTGAGTGTCTTGGAGGGGAACTTCCAGGTGGTGGTGTTCCCATGTATCTGCTGCCCTTGTCCTTCTAGATGGCAGTGGTTGTGGGTTTGGAAGGTACTGTCTAAGAAGCCTTGGTGAATTGCTGCAGTGCATCTTGTAGATGGAGCACACTGCTGCCACTGTGCGTCGGTGGTGGAGGGAGTGAATGTTTGTGGAAGGGGTGCCAATCAAGCGGGCTGCTTTGTGCTGGATGGTGCTGAGCTTCTTGAGTGTTGTTGGAGGCAAGTGGAGAGTATTCCATCACACTCCTGACTTGTGCCTTGTAGATGGTGGACAGGTTTTGGGGAGTCAGGAGGTGAGTTACTTGCCGCAGGATTCCCAGACTCTGACCTGCTCTTGTAGCCACAGTATTTATGTGGCTATTCCAGTTCAGTTTCTGGTCAATGGTAACCCCCAGGATGTTGATAGTGGGGATTCAGCGATGGTAATGCCATTGAATGTCAAAGGGCGATGGTTAGATTCTGTCTTTTTGGAGGTGGTTATTGCCTGGCACTTGTGTACCATAAATGTTACTTGCCTCTTGTCAGCCCAAACCTGGATGATGTCCAGGTCTTGCTGCATTTGGACATGGCCTGCCTCACTCTCTGAGGAGTCGTGAATGGTGCTGAATATTGTGCAATCATCAGCAAACATCCCTAAGTCTGACCTTATGATGAAAGGAAGGTCATTGATGAAGCAGCTGAAGATGATTGGGCCGATGACACTACCCCGAGGAACTCCTGAACTGTAGTTCCCAAATTCCAAACTCTCAATTCAGGTAAGTATTTTTAGGTTTCCTAACACAATTTCCCTCAGAAGGAAAAAAGCTTCACTACAGTGAAGGTTTCTTTACAATGGCTTTACAACTTTCTTTACAAGAACTCAACATTACAAATTTCTAACAAATAGCTTCTCACATATTATACAGATCACCTTTCAATTTTGTTTCACAACTACATGTCATATTGTACACAGATAAAGGTTTAACCAAAACAAAAGTCAAAACATGTAATAAGTATGATTAGCAGAATTTAAACAGCATAAAATTATCACAACTCAACTTTTACGTTTCTTCTATGCCCTTCCTTTAAACTTTGAATAGAACACCAACAATTATATGGCTTCTGGCCATAATTTTTTCAAGGTGTACCAAAGGTCGTGAAGATATATTAAAGTTTTCTTTAGCAACATATTGACCAGCTTCTATTTGTATTTTGTAATACCGTTTCAACCTTGCTGGTGTGACTGCAAACCAATAGTCTGGTGGTCTTCCCCTCTTCAAATAGGGATGTACGTCAGTCATATTATGTGATACAAATGTCTTGTGCCTAGGTTTCTCAACTTCAATACAGAAGAACATTGGATTTTTCTAACTTTTCTCCTCTGCTAATGGAAACTTGCCTTCAATGGGTCCTTTACATTTGCAACGGACACCGTGTAAGTCTGATTGGCAACCAACTTCAAAATTATCTTCCTCACTCATTTCTTCCATAATAGATTTTCTCTCTTCATCATTTTGATCAGCACCAGATGAATAAACTTACATTGAAGGTCTTTTCCTCTCTTTACTCAAGTCATTTTCTCGTTTATCCATGAAATGTTCCACAGTCTTCTGCACACATTCATTTTCTTCCTGTTGACATTTCAAAAATTGAACTTTTATTTCAGCTTCTTTCAAAAGTTTATCCAAGTATTTGCTTATTCTCTTCTTTTCCAATTCTTTCCCAAGCCTGTTTATCTTTTCATTTAGTTCAGCAGCTATGGTGATTTTAGTTGTCTTTGATCCAGGATCATTTGTGGAACCCTTAAACAAGGTTAACAACTTTGTATGGACATTCAGTTCATTTCAGACTCTTTCTTCCATGGTTACTGACTGCTCTTTAGACCTCTTCAATTCACTCAGTAGACCCTCAATCTGTTTCTTAAAGTTTTCCCTATCTGCTTTTAAATTCTGCTCTTCCATACCATACATCTCATTCTTTTGGTTCTCCAAATCGTATCGGAGTTCAAGAATCCCATTGCTGTTTTCATGACGAAGTTCTAACAGAGCATCAGTCTTGGTTTTTAATTCTGCATTCAAACAACTGTTCTGATTCACAAGCAATTCCTTTTTCTGTTTCCTGTTTTTCATGATACTTCATAGAGACTTCTGATGCTTTAAGTTCATTAAGTTTTAACTGAAGATTTACCTTTGTTTAGTTTACTTCTACAAGGTTATCATTTAGACATGTCAAGTCCTCAGTCAAGTGTTCTACTTCCTGTGGCTGATGCTCAATTGTTCTCACCAATTCTTGTTTTTCATTAGCAAACTCATCTTTTGTGTGTGAGAGTTGGTTCTCCACACTGATCAGTTTTTCCTTCAATCACTTATTGGCAATAAGCTTCTCGTGTTTGGCACGGTAATTTTTTGGAGTTTGGTAAGATCAGATGATCAAACACCTGCTGCAATACAGTCATCACCATGTTACAGTCTCATCTAGCCAAATCATTGCCCAGAATAAAATCTACCATTTCAATAGATGAACGAGGAACAGCTGCCACTGCAACAATTCTGTTTACAAAGTCATTTCGTAAGTTGACTTTACATAAAGCAACGGGTTTATAAACTTCTCGAGTAGCTCCTATTAATACCTTTTCCTTCATCAAACTATCTGGAACACAACTTGCATCATGAGCCACCATCAATGGCTAATCTCTCAAAATATTAATTTGTTTACTTGTTTTTTTGTAAGGGGACACTTCTCCTTTTAAGATAAAACATCCAGAACCTCCAATAGTCTGACTCCCTTTAGCAGTAGTTGAGAAAGAATTCTCTTGATTATCCTGAGCCATATGCCCCTTTCTAGTAGATCCTGAGGGAACTCATTTCACCTGTACCACTGTTACAGTTTTAATACCCACCTTGTTTTCTGGTGCAATCTTGTCTGAGGATTCCTTAAGTGTTCCTATTACTATCATCAGTCTACCGTTCAGCTTCTAGCAATGGCTTTTGAGATGTCCTGTCTTATGGCAATAAAAGCATACTGGTTTATTTTCAACCCCTTTTATTCTCTACACTATCATTTTTCTTTACTGGAACATCTTCTGCCTTCTCCATAAAGCTAGACTCTTTCTTGTTCCTCTAGTTTCCCTGTCGATTGCCATGTGACCATTTCCCCACATATAACTGTCTGTGTGAGACATCATAGGTATCAATGCTGTTTCTCAGATCTTTGCTACTTGACATTCATCTAAATAAACCTTAATAGTTACTGGAATGCTATTGCTGAATTCTTCCATAATCATGATTTCCCTCACATTTTCAAAATTTTTCTCTAGCTTCAGTGATCAAAGCCACTGAGACCACAGCATTTCTTTTTCCCTAGTGAATTCTACAAATGGCTGATTAGATTTTTTTCCTATGGTCCTAACCTTTAATTGGTAAGCTTCATGGACAAGCTCATAAGTATTGATTATTGCCCTGTTAACCTCTTCATAGTCTGCAGATTGCTCTTCTGACAGACAACTGTACACATCCATCGCTGTACCTGTCAGGACACTTTGTAACACTAAGATCTGAGCATCTTTTGGCCACTTCTACTTCACAGCTATCTTTGCAAGTGAGGTGAAATATCTTTCAACTCCATCCTCTGTAAATTCAGGCACTGAACGAAGACTTTTATTTAAATCAAACTCCTCAGTGGAATCAGAATCATCATCTTAACTACTATCTCCTCTTTCTTCCTTTATTCAAAGCTTTTCTCTAGCCAAGTCATGTTGTCTGATTTCTTTCTCTCTTTGAAACTCAAGTTCAAGCTTTCACATTTCCATTTCTTTTTTATTTTACTCTTTTGACAGCTCAAGTCTTTTTCATTTCAATTTCTTTTTCAAGCTCAATTTTCTACTTTTCTCCATCTCTTTCTATCACTATTTCTTTCATTCTTAACTGAATTTTAGCTAACTCTAGCTGTGAGGCACCAATTTCAGGTTACTCTCCTTTTAATTCTAAATGCTGGGTAATTAATCATATCATCTTTATGAGATCCTACTTCTATTTCTACCTTCAATTTATCTGCCAACTCGCTCAGTTTAGCCTTAGTCAAGGATTTCAAATAATCTACTGTTACATCTTCAACTCCCAGAAAAGCCTTAGCAACAGTGAAAGCCATTTTTGAGTTCCAACTGGTGTAATATACATCACAACATACCCCATTCCTATGCCCAGTATTTCCATGTACTCGTTTCTTTAAGGATTCACAGATCCCACCAAAATTCAAGGCTTTTTGATCTCGCAGGTGCCCTCACTTTGTTCAATCCCGGACGAACCCACACTTTGTTACGATCCCAGTTGATCTTAATACTGGACAAGTCAGATCCCAGAATGGAACCTGGCTTGATAGATCTTAACTTTTATTTTTTTTAGAAATAGCAGAGGTAAGTTATGGAACAAATTCATAGGAGTTTGCTGATGAACTTCTAACACAAAGAATAAAATATTTATTAAACAAGAAAAATGAACTATATTATTCCAGACAAAATGGTTGGAAAGATTCTCAATACAAACACAAGAAAATGATTCAAGTAGTCACTATTCCTTCATCCCAGCTATCACTTTATAGACACATACAAATACAGAAAGATAAAACAATTGACCGTATCTATCTTATACTCTAATATTCAGGGTTGAAGGGTTCTCAAAATTCCCACATTTTTCATATCATCAACAAGGATATGACTTTTGGACTTTTAAACTGCTGAGTTAAGTGTAAAACCCTGCAGACAGGAGGCAGGGCCCATGAAGGCCTGGGGCTGCACATGCCTGGGCTTATTGAGTACAGTGTGGATTGTTTTGCCTGAAACCAGACAACGAGAGGAGACAGAATATGCATTCTTCTCTTTAATACAATCAACCCAGAGAAAGACTTCACCTCACACGAAACTGAAGCCCATCAAACTCTTGCATAAATAATCGTTACTAACTACTAAGGCAGGAAGACACCATCAATTCAATTATGCGAACCCATCAATACTCCACACATACAATGGCTTTCAGTTCAAAACTAGTTACTAGGCAGGAAGACAATGATAAACATCATGCAAGCCCATTAAAAACAACGAGACATCAATCACCGGGGGAAGCCCACCAAAGTCAAACAAAGAACTAACCTTGATTTGGATTCCGATAAGAAATTCGAAAGACAGTATAACTGGGCAGTCAGTTACGAAGGAGAGAGAGGGAGAAACCAGCTAGCAGAAGGGTTGCAGTTTTGAAAGCTGACACAGAGAGAGAAACCAGCTAGCAGAAGGGTAAGCAGTTTTGAAAGCTGATACAGGGCAGTGAGCAGTTGGGAGCGGTTGAAACAGAGTTTAAGCAAGAAGATCTGGAGGTTTGCAGGCCCGCAGGCAACATCACGGCGAGGGGCAAGGGGTGGCAGGCTCAACCGAAGACAACAAGGCCGCAACCGCAGACCTCCATGAAGAGTGACCACCCACAACCGCGTCCTCCACTCAACTGAAGAACCTTTGCAGATTCCACAGACCAGGACTGCGTGGGGACGGTAGGTCCCAGAGGACACAAAGAGCGTACCCCAAAACTGCAACCGGCTTACCTGGCTGAATTTTGAATTGTCAAGGAACCCTGGGTTGGTGAGCATGATCCCTGACCTCTCCTAGTTCAATTTAGTTAGGTTTTGGGGGTGGGACAAGGGTAAGGGGATTAGTAGCGTGATTTTTCCTTCGTTATGCCATGGGTTCCCCATTCTTAACTAAGTGTACTTTGCAAATCTGTATAATCTCAGTGTAATCCTAATGTTATAAGTTCATTTGTGACTTCAATAAACTCAGTTTTTCTTGCACCAAAACCAGTTGTCTGCTGCACTTTGTCACAACCCCCAAATAAGTCCAAGGCCTAGAACCCAGGGAGTGGGAGCGATTTGAACCGCTCAGAAGTCAGAGGTGAAACTGACACACACCACCTCCCCCTACAGGTAAGTATGCAGTACAGGTGAACCAACTGGCGAACTGTGGACAGACACGCCACACTCCAAAGTAAATGACAGACGCAACCAAAGCAGATTCTATGGATTTCTCAGCAACTTACCCAGAAGCTTGTCACATCATGAGCCAACTCACTGAAACTCCACCTCTCTGGACCTTCATCCTCTGCAGGCATCTAGGGGGGATAGATATTGATGTTTAGTTTTGAAATGATAAGGCAGTGGTCAGTCCAGCAGTCAGCGTCGCACATGGCTTTTGTTACATGCACATCCTGCCTGTGCCCCTGTCTGGTGATGACAGAATCGGTGAGATGCCAATGCGTAGAACAGGGTTGCATCCAAGATGTCCTATTGTGATTAAGGGCTAGGTGGAAAACTGTGTTGGTGATGAGGAGCTCATGCTCACCACACATCCTCAGCAACACAAGACCATTGATGTTACTGCTGCCAACTCTGTTTTGCCCGATGGTGCCTTCCCACGCCTAGTGATCTGCACTAACTGCATTGAAGTCACCAAGAATGATTAGCTTGTCTAACTTTGACACAGTAGCATTCAAGTTATCACAGAATTGATCTTTGACTTCATCAGGGTTGATTATGGCAGGGACGTACTCACTGATGAGAACTGCTTTTCTCTTGCTGTGCAGGGAGAATTTAAGCATGATCAGATGATTATTAGTACCCTCAGGAAGGCAAATCAACTCACTGCCAAGATGGTTCATGACAGCAAAGCTTTACCAGCTTCACAACTTTATTCTTTTTCCCAGTAAAGAAAACAGCTCCATTGTAAACAAAGGCAGGGGAGGTCATCACCAACTGAAATAAACAGTTGAAGAGATGAGTGGAATATTACCTTGAATTGTAGTCTAGGGAGAACATGGTCACTGAAGAAGCTGTAGGCACCATAGAGAGCCTGCCTGTCATGGTAGAGCTGGATATCGAACCCATAGTGGAGGAGCTATTGACTTGATTGTCATGGGCAAAGCTCCAGGTGGTGATGTTATACCACTTAAACTCATTAAGCACAGGAAGCTGGAACCCCTGCAGTATCTGCACAAACTTCTCTGCTGGAGGGAGGGGGCAGTGCCTCAGGATATGCGTGATGCTAGGATTGTGACCCTGTGCAAGAACAAGCATGGCCATAGCAATTGCAACAATCGAGGCATCTCCCTGCTCAGCATCATGGGAAAAAGATTTGCCCATGTTGCCCTTGGCAGACTTCAGATTTTGGCTGCACTCATCTATCCTGAATCCCACTGTGGTTTCAGCATTGGAAGCTCTACAATTGACATGACCTTCTCAGTCTGTCAGCTGCAAGAGAAATGTTGTAAACAAAGGAGGCCACTATATATTGCCTTCATTGATCCAAGACATTCAACCATGTGAGAAGGGGTGTTCTATTTAAACTGCTGAAGAAAATTGGTTGCCCCCTAAAGCCGCTTAGTGTGATCTCCTCTTTCCATGCAACATGATGGGTAAGGTCAGCTATGACAGGGCAACACCAGAACCCTTTGAGATCTGTAGTGGGGTCAATAATGGTTGTGTTCTGGCACTGACATTCTTTGGCATATTCTCTTTGTTGCTGTTATTTGCTTTCAGGTCATCTACAGAGGTTGTTTACTTACACAACAGAACTGATGGAAAGCTGTTCAGCATTACTCACCTGAGATCCAAGACTAAAGTGCGCCAAGTCCTCATCAGAGTTGCTCTACGCCAATCCCGCCATGACAGATAGTGGAATTTGAATTCAATAAAAATCTGGCTTTGAAACCATAGTCGATTGTCGTAAAAGCCCATCTGGTTCATTAATGTCCTTTAGGGAAGGAAATCTGCTGTCCTTACCTGGTCTGGCCTACATGTGACTCCAGACCCACAGCAATGTGGTTGACCCTTAAATGCCCTCTAAACAAGGGCAATTAGGGATGGGCAATAAATGCTGGCCTAGCCAGCGCCAACCACATCCCATGAACGAGTATTAAAAAAATCAGCATTCCATACCAAGGAACACCCTCAGTGCAAATGGACAGACTCTTGCACACTTGTAAAGAGTTTGGTTTGAACATCAGCATCAGGAAAACAAATGTCATGGTTGTGACAATCAGGTGAGAAGTGAGAAGCAAGACCTGGACAATATCCAGGCTTGGGCTGACAAGTGGCAAGAAACATTCGCGCCACACAAGTGCCAAGTAATGACCATCTCCAACAAGACAGAATCCAACCATCGTCCCTTGATGTTCAATGACATTACCATCACTGAATCCCCACTATCAACATCCTGGGGGGTTACCATTGACCAGAAACTGAACTGGACTAGCCATATAAATACTGTGGCTACAAGAGCAGGTCAGAGGCTAGAAATCATGCGACGAGTAACTCACCTCTTTACTCCCCAAAGCCTGTCCTCTATCTACAAGGCACAAGTCAGGAGTGTGATGGAATACTCCCCATTGCCTGGATGAATGCAGCTCCCACAACACTCAAGAAGCCTGACACCATCCAGGACAAAGCAGCCCATTTGATTAGCACCACATCCACAAACATTCACTCCCTCCACCACCAACGCACAGTAGCAGCTGTGTGTACCGTCTACAAGATGCACTGCAGGAATCCAACAAGGCTCCTTAGACAGCACCTTCCAAACCCATGACCACTACCATCTAGAAGGACAAGGGCAGCAGAAATCTGTCACTTGATGCTGAAATCAACACAAACATTGCAAAAATTGCAGCTGTTCTGGCTAAGCTGAGCAAGTGAGTGTGTGAAACAAGTGAAACCTAACTGAGAACACCAAACTGCGAGTCTACTAAGCCTGCATCCTCAGTGCACCCCTCTACAGTCATGAGACCTGGACAACATATGCTAGGCAGGAGAAATAATTTCCAACTTTGCTGTCTCAGATGTATCCTCAGCATCTTCTGGCATGACAAGGTTACTAACTCAAGAGGAGCTGGAACACCCTAATTTCATTAGCATATACTCATTGCTAAGCCAATGACATCTGCACTGGCTCAACCACATTCATCAGATTGATGACAGCCTTATACCCAAACACCTTCTGTACGGTGATCTGGCCACTGAGTCATGACTTGCTAGACATCCATACCTCTACTACGAGGACATCTGCAAGTGGGATATGAGTGGGATATAACACAGATATCTGGGAGACAGCTGCTGACAGTTGTCTCCTTTGGAGCCTGATTCTTTTGAGGGACATTAGAAGGGACAGGCAGAAATGGAAAGCTCAGCTGGCAGAGAAGAGGGCCCAGAGACAAACAGAGGTTAGCAAATCGTGCACCTTCTCAGCCCACTGTCTGCATCTACAGCAAATGCAGCAGAGACTGCCATCCCAGAGTGGGGCTTCTGAGCCACACCAGCCGATGTTTAACATAGTGTTGACCATCAACTCACAACAAACCATCATTTCATGATGTGGAGGACTGTCAAAGCAATACATCCAAGACTGCAAATCACACTAAGTACTACAAAATAAACCTGCTAACACTTCAGCGATGACAGCATGTGGTATTAAAGCTCTTTTATGAACATCACAAGGTACAAACACTCTTTTGGAATGTATGAAGTACATTGTGCACAGGCATTGGAGTAAGTGTCACACATTGGTGTTCTAATGCATTGTATGCTGGAATGATCAGATGCATATATTTTCTGACATGGTGAGTTGTCTATCTCAGTTGTATCTACTTGAGGAATTGCACAGGGTATATGTATGCTTTCTGGCAGGAAAGTTCTAGAAAATTATCGTAACGTGATATACCGTGCTTTTGTACATTGCTGAGTGCCTATTTGGCTTGCTCCCAACAGAAGAAGACTTACCTGTCACATGCAGATTCTCCCAGTTCTTGCTTTTAGTGGCAAGAGGTGGATCCCACTGATGTAATGGAGCACAACAACCCCACAACTAACATAAACAGAGTAAATCTGCAACATTTGCTAATGATATGCATGCAGCACATGAAACTAGGCAAAAGCCTTGAAATGCAGGTGTCCTTCTGCAGACCCACCACATTCCTCTGCCGCACATAACCACTGACTCTCTTCTCCCTCCACTCACCATCTGAAGGGAACATTAGGTTTCAACTTCCCAGTGCACATATCAGCATCCCAAAAAGGCGTGCAATATACAAATTCTGCATTCATTCATTGATCATCCAGACTATTGACTCACCATTTTTGCCCATCCCAAAATTTTGTACCACAAAAAGCACCATGACCCTGTAAGTCCCCAAATTCCTCATGTTAATTCCATAAGGCTCTTCAAAGTACTTTGAAGGATGTAAATGCAAACTCCATGAAAAGTAGCGCACAACATGCCATAACCCAAGAAACGATGTCAATTTCACTTTTTACTCTAAACTGAACTGGACTAGCCATATAGATACTATGGCTTCAAGGGCAGGTCAGTGGCTAGGAATCCTGTGATGAGTAACTCACCTCCTGACTCCCCAAAGCCTGTCCATCATCTACATGGTTCAAGTCAGGAGTGTGTTGGAATACTCCCCATTTGCTTGGATGAGTGCAGCTCCAACAACACTCAATAAGCTTGACACCGTCCAGGACAAACAGCCCACTTGATTGGCACCACATCCACAAACATTCACTCCCTCTACCACTGACACACAGTAGCAGCAGTGTGTACCATCTACAAGGTGCACTGCAGGGATACACCAAGGCTTCTTAAACAGCACCTTCCAAACCCATGACCACTGCCATCTAGAAGGACAAGGGCAGCAGAAAGATGGGAACACCACCACCTGGAAGTTCCCTTCCAAGCCACTTACCATCCTGACTTGGAAATGTATCACTGTTCCTTCACTGTCACTGGGTTAAAATCATGGAGCTCCCTTCCTAACAGCACTGTGGGTGTACCTACACCACATGGACTGCAGTGGTTCAAGAAGGTAGCTCACCACCACCTTCTCAAAGGCAACTTGGGATGGGCAATAAAATGCTGGCTCAGCCAGCGAAGCCCACATTCCATAAAAGAATACTTAAAAAAAATTAAGACAGGGAAGTTTGGGACATAGGAAAGCCTAAATGACATATAAACATACATAGAAGAAAGGACCGGAAAAGACTAACTTGTCCATTGAACCTGCCCACATTATATAAAGGAAAAATATTAAATATATTTTATGCCCGGTGTTGAGGTAAATATACTAAAACACACAAAAACACACATGTGGTAATGTAAGCTCCCTATGGCCAAAACATTCTCTTTTTAAAAAGAGTTATAGTAAAAAGTAAAATTAACATAATTTCTTGGGGTTTGGTGTGTTTTGGGATACTTCATGAAATTTGCATTTACATACAGTGAAGGACCTTACAGAGTTATTGTAGGAGATAAATAAATGATCATCCTATTGTCAGATTATTTTTTTTATTCATTCATGGGATGAGGGGGTCACTGGCTAGGCCAACATTTATTGTCCATCCCTAATTGCCCTTGAGAAGGTGGTGGTGAGCTGCCTTCTTGAACTGATGAAGCCCATGTGGTGTAGGGTCTGCTGTCTTGGATGTATTGCTTTGACAGCCTTCTACCTCAAGAGATGATGGTTTGTTGTGTGTTGGTGGCCAACTCTGTGTTAAACATTGCCTGGTGTGCCTCAGGAGCCCCACTCTGGCATGGCAGTCTCTGATGCATTTGCTGTAGATGCAGACAGTGGGCTGAGGAGGCGCACGATTCGTTGTCCTCTGAGGGAGTTCCAGGATTTTGACCCCATGACAGTGAAGGAACGGTGATATATTTCCAAGTCTGGATGGTGAGTGGCTTTGAGAGGAACTTCCAGGCAGTGTTCTTCTCAATGGTAGCGGTCATGGGTTTGGAAGGTGCTGCCTAAGGAGCCTTGGTGAGTTCCTGCAGTGCATCTTGTAGATGGTATACACTCCTGCCACTGTGCGTCGGCGGTGGAGGGAGTGAACGTTTGTGGATGTGGTGCCAATCAGGCGGACTGCTTTGTCCTGTTTGGTGTTGAGCTTCTTGAGTGTTGTTAGAGCCTCACTCATCCAGGCAAGTGGAGAGTATTCCATCACACTCCCGACTTGTGCCTTCTAGATAGTGGACAAGCTTTGGGGAATCTGGAGGTGAATTACTCGCCACAGGATTCCTAGCTTCTGACCTGCTCTTGTAGTCATGGTATTTATGTGGCTAGTCCAGCTTAGTTTCTGGTAACCCCCAATATGTTGAAAGTGGGGGATTCAGTGATGGTAATGCCATTGAATGTCAAGGGGCAATGGTTAGATTCTGTCTTTTTGAAGAAGGTCATTGCCTGGCACTTGTGTGTCCTGAATGTTACTTGCCACTTGTCAGCCCAAGCCTGGATATTGTCCAGGTCATGCTGTATTTGGACATGGACTGCTTCAGCATCTGAGGAGTCATGAATGGTACTGAACATTATGCAATCATCAGCGAACATCCCCACTTCTGACCTTATGATGGAAGGAAGGACATTGATGAAGCAGCTGAAGATGGTTGGGCCTAGGATACTACCCTGAGGAAGTCCTGCAGTGATGTCTTGGAACTGAGATAGTTGACCTCCAACAACCATAACCATATTCCTTTGTACTAGGTATGACTCCAACCATTGGAGAGTTTTTTCCCCGGCTCCTATCGACTGCAGTTTTGCAAGGATTCCTTGATGCCACACTCTGTCAAATGCTGCCTTGATGTCAAGGGCAGTCACTCTCACCTCACCTCTGGAGTTCAGCTCTTGTGTCCATGTTTGGACCAAGGCTGTAATGAGGTCAGGTGCTGACTGACCCTGGCGGAAACCAAACTGAGCATCAGTGAGCATCACTAAGCAAGTGCTGCAAGATAGCACTGTTGATGACTCCTTCCATCTCTTTACTGATGATCGAGAGTAGACTGATGGGGCGGTAATAGGCTGGGTTGTATTTGTCCTCCTTTTTGCATACAGGACATTGCTAGGCAATTTCCCAAAAAGCCAGGTAGATGCCCATGTTGTAGCTGAACTGGGACAGCTTGGCCAGGGGGTGCAGCAAGTTCTGAAGCACAAGGCTTCAGTACTATTGCCAGAATATTGTCAGAGCCCATACCCTTTTCAGTATCCAGTGCCTCCTTTCTTGATATCATGTGGAGTCAACCATATTGGCTGAAGTCTGGCATCTGTGACGCTGGGGACTCCAGAGGAGGCCGAGATGGACCATCCATTTGGCACTTCTGGTTGAAGGTTGTTGCAAATGCTTCAGACTTATCTTTTGCACTGGTGTGCTGGGCTCCCCCATCATTGGGGATGGGGATATTTGTGGAGCCTCCTCCTCCAGTGAGTTGTTTAATTATCAACCACCATTCATGACTGGATGTGGCAGGACTGCAGAGCTTAGATCTGATCCATTGGTTGTGGGGTCACTTAACTCTGTCTATTGCATGCTGCTTACGCTGTTTGGCGCACAAGCAGTCCTGTGTTGTAGCTTCACCAAGTTGACACCTCATTTTTAGGTATGCCTGGTGTTGCTCCTGGCATGCCCTCCTACATTCTGCATTGAACCAGAGGTGCTTCCCTGGCTCGGTGGTAACGGTAGAGTGGGGGATATGCCAGGTCATGGAGTCACAGTTTGTGTTGAGTGCAATTCTGCTGCTTCTGATGGCCCACAGCGCCTCATGGATCCTCACTTTTGAGTTGCTAGATATGTTCAGAATCTATCACATTTAGCACGGTGGTAGTACCACACAACACAATGGATGGTATCCTTAATGTGAATTGTCTTTACAAAAACAAATTGATCTTCTTTAATACAGAATAAATGTGCTTTGTTATTTTTATACCAACTTCTGCAAACATTACCTATTGGACTTCCACCCTTTCAAGCTTTTCACCATTTTGAATGTCCTCTGTTCTATTTTTTTCTGGTCCAAAGTGGATGACCTCACATTTATCTACATTGAAACCCATTTGTCTCAGTTTAATCTATTAATATCACTTTTAAATTTTATACTTCCATCCATCTACACATCAATCTTTGTGTCATTGAAACTGAGATATGTGGTTTTCTATCCCATTATCTAAGTCATTACGAAAAATGGTGAATAGTTGAGGACCCAATACAGATCCTTGAGATTGAGCCACCACTAGTCACAAATTGCCAATTGGAGTACCTGGCCAGCATCCCGACTATGTCACTCAACCAATTTCCTAACCATGTCTTCAATTCTATGAGCTTCAAATTGAGCTAACAGTTTCCTATTCTTTTTTTTATTTGTTCACGAGATGGTGGGGGCATCGCTGACTAGACCAGCACTTATTGCCCATACCTAATTGCCCTCGACAACTGAATGACTTGCTAGGCCATTTCATGGGGCATTTAAGAGTCAACCACATTGCTGTGGATCTGGAGTCATATGTAGGCCAGACCAGGTAAGGACAGCAGATTTCCTTCCCTAAAGAACATTAGTGAACCAAATAGGTTTTTACAACAATCGGCAATGGTTTCATAGTCATCATTAGACTTTTATTTCGAGATTTTTTTTATTGAATTCAAATTTCACCATCTGCCGTGGTGGGATTCGAATCCTGGTTCCCAGAGCATTACCTAAATCATTATGATAAATGACTTTAAAATATCTTTACCTGTAATAACCTTACCTTCTGTAAGTCCATATAATAACATCCATTGACATTGTCCTGCCCACGACTTTAGTCAACTCTTTGCAACATTCAATCAGGTTTGTCAGACCTGACCTACTCTTTACAAGCCCATGTTGGCTCCATCTGGTCAGCTGAAAATGTTAAGGTGTTCCGTCACTCTATCCTTGATTATAGACTTTAGGGGCAGGATTTTCCCCCCGTCGGGGGGGAAGTTGAAGTGTGGGTGTGCGGAGGCACGCCTCCAATTGGTGCCCCCAATTGGGGGCGTGCAGCCATTTTATGTGGGTGGGCCAATTAAGGCCCGCCCAGCGTGACGTCCGCATGGAAGCGCTATGCGCTCCCTGTGCCGGCGGGGTGGGGGGGATCTCTAAACCTGAGAGTGCGCTCTTTTGCGCATGCGCACAAAAGAGCACACTCATCTCCCTGAGGCTAAGTGCTGCCTCAGGGCGATCACCTCTACTGTACAAATTATTAAAAATAGAATTAAAAAAGTTCCTGACATGTCCCCTCATGTGACACTGTCACATGAGTTGGGACATATCCATAACTTTTTTAAAAACTTTAATTAAATTTTTAAAAACCTACATGAAACTTCATCCCGCCCGCCCACCCAACATCACCGCGTGTAATTTTACGAGTTGGCAAGCGGGCCCCACCCCCACTCGCCAACGGGAAAATCCTGCCCTAGGAGATTCCTGAGAACAGATGTTAGGCCAATTGGCCCCTAATCCCCTGGTTTCCCCCCTCACGTTTCTTCAATATCAAAGTGACAGACAAAATTTTCCAGTCTAGAGGAACATTTCCCAGACTGTCATGTCTTGGAGTTGGTCATTCTTTAGTGCCATTATTTTCTTCATTACTGTTATTTTTCTTATGTTGGCTGTAATTCTGTGGCCGAGTTGCGGCGGGAACGGGGCTATAAAATGCGGCGAGCCATTCGAAACTCCATTGACTGCGGCGGGACCGTGAAATCCCGCTGGCGTAAGATTCTGCCCCTTGTTTTTCTTACATTAATAATTACGGATTATTTCCTTGGGATGTCCAGCTTGAATTCATCTTCCTCTATTGTAAATATTGACACAAAGTAATTATTCACCATGTCCAGCATCTCCTTATTTTCAATGACAATATCATATTCATGACATGTTACTAGCTTCCAATGGGCCTGCATTGCTCCTGACCATCCTCTCTTTCCTAATATAATTGTAAACATTTTTTGTGTTATTTTGATATCCCTTGCAATTCCCCTTTTTTGTAGCTTGTACTATCTGTTGTGTAATTTTTTTTTTGCTTTTTTTAAAAATCTCCCCCATTCACCAGACACTGCTATTTTTTCTATTTCCGTATACATTTTATTCTAGTTTTATGCTGTTTCTGACCTCTTTACTCAAGCATGGCTGTCTTTAGCAAGTAGGGCTCTTACTACTTTGGAGTAAAAACTGATTCTGTATTACATTTACCTATTTTAGAACACTTCTCACTGATTTTCTGTCAATTTACCCCAATAACAGATTTGCCCAGTTTACTGTGGACAGCCTCATCACATTGAAGTCAGCCTCATATAGATCTGGAACCTTATTAGCTCCTTCACATTTCTCTCTTTCAAACATTATGTTGAACTTGATCATATTGTGATTGCTATTGGATAAATGTTCGAGCACCTTTATGCTGTTAACTATATCTGTCTCAAATTCATTACTAAATCTAATATGCCCTCTTGTTGGTTCAATAACATATTATTGCAGAAAACTATTCTGAACATACTCAAGAAATTCACTACTTTTCTGGTATGAGCTAGTCTGCTTATCGCAATCTTTATGCCAATTAAAATCCCTCTTTAAAACTACAACATGTTTGTCTATTTCCTACATTTATACATTCTACCCCTTCACAGCTGCTCCTAGGGGAACTTTGTACAACTCCGACTACAGTCTTAATTCCTTTTCTATTTCTTAATTCTACCCACAAAGTCTTTACTGTCAGCTTACCTCTCATCATTGAAATGATTTCATCCTTAGTCACTAATGCCATACCACTCCCTCGCCCATTTTTCCTATCTTGCCTGCAGACCTTATAACCTTATAATCTTGCAGCTGTCTCAGTAATGGCTAGCATGTCATTTTGACCATGAATTTTGACCAGCAATTCATTTAATTTTGTCCTTATATTCTGTGCATTTATATAAAAACTGCTTATTTGGATCACACACCCTAACCTGTCCTTCTGCATTAATGTTTTATTCATACATTTTTTATTTCTCTGTCTTGGTTTAATTACTTCACATCTTTTAGTTTTTCCTCTACCCATAGTGCCTAGAGCACAGTTTCTGACTGTTACTCTACTCTTTTCCCTTTTGCTTATTTTCCAACTATTATTTATGCTACCCATTTCTGCCTGAGCACACATCCTTCCCCCTTGCACCACCCACCCCTCACACCCCCACGCCCCATTTACTAGCTTGAAATTATTTTGACTGCCCCATTTATCCTTTCTGCTAGGATCCTGGTCCTGGACCAATTTAGGTGGAGTCCATCCTAATGGTACAGTTCCTTCCTGTCCCAATACTGAAGCCATGTCCCATGAAATGGAATCTCCCTTTCCTACACCACCCCTCCAGCCACATCTTCACCTCCGTGACCTGCTTGCCCGTACACCAATTTTCACATTGCTCAGGTAATAATCTAGTGATTACAACTGTTGAGGTCCTGTTCTGTAATTTAGCTCCTAGTCCCTGCTACTCTCCAAATGGAACCTCTTGCCTACTCTTCCCTATGAGGTTGTTCCCAAGATGGATCATGCTGGCAGGATACTACCCCTCCCCCTCCAATATGCTTTGAAGAATGTTCAAGGTGTCCCTGAACCTGGAACAATGTAGGCCATTCAGTGAAAATATTAAATAAATTTGAAGAATAGCAATTGAAGAGATCATTTGGCGAGAAATATGGGAATCTTGCTAAGAAGTAACAAACTTTAATGGAATGATAGTCAACAAACCTTCAGCAGTAAGCATTACAGCACCTGCAAACTATTCAGCTCCACTCTGTGTATTTTTATCTTAAATGTAAGAATTGTTTTGTTTTTATGGTTCTGCCAAAATTAAAATTACCTTTTTTTTATACTCTATGTTTGTCCTATATAATTCCTATCCAGGAATCAGCTTTTCTTCATTTTTTTTTATCTACCAAATTTGTACTTGTCAAACAGGGGTACCACACAATAATTCAAATAAATTGCATTGTATCATATCTGTTCCAAATATTTCATGCAAATTTTCTATGTTTTTTTAAACTATTTGCATATTCAAATTGTTTGGCAGCATAAAATAAAGAGATTATTCATTTCATATATTTTTTTTAGAAGAAGGATAAGTTGAGTTTTATATAGTGACTTAGCATGCAAAAACCTTCTGTTTAATGGGAATTACATATATTTTTCCTACAAATTTTCTTCCCTTCCCTCCTGTCCTTGTCCCACAGACACCAAGTGACCATCATTCATGTACTTTGAAATATGAGCAGCTTCTTGATTGTCAAGGGAATCATGAGCTGAGATCTGTACATGCATTCTTCCAATGGGGTTTAACAATTAGAAGCTGGAATCATGACAGATTTTTCCCTTCCTAACCAAGGGGTATTGAGGTCAACTGCAGTGCCAAATTTCGCACAAACCAAGGAATAAATCTTCAATCTCCTGGTCTGTATCATTTAGCTGAGCCATTGCAGAAATCATGTAAATACATTTTTATAAAATTAAACTATAATGACATTGGGTAGCACAGTGCTTCACATCCTGCCTTTTTTTAACCTCTGGGACCTGGGTTCAAATACAACTAGGGTAATAACAAAGCTTCCTGTCTCTGCCAATTGTTAGGATCATAGGTGAAATGAATTTGCATTGTCTTGATTTCAGATATTATACTGTACACAAAACTGCCCCAATTCAGCGTAAATTGACGATGCCATGAAGCTTCTCAGGATAACCAGAAATAGAAATACTTACATGGGTCATCTATGGCTAAGGTTGACCAGTAAAAGGAATTTTATTCTGTATCTGTCCATACTATACCACATTTGTAGATACTTGACCTTTGTGCCAAGGTTTTCCATTCTCCAGCACTGACATCCTTCAATGTGAGAAAAGAGAAAAATTTCCCAAGAAAAATAGTACAAATTGGAAAAGCTGTTAGCCTTTTCAAAATTTAATATACATACAGAAATGGGCAAACTAAGACCATCAGATCCATTGAGCCTGTCCTGATTAGACAATAGTGCATACTAGTGTAGCATTTACTTCCCTCCTTATCACACAATCTACTGGATCAGCGAAGCAGTGCTACCTTTAAAAAAATGGTGAATGAGCAAAGCTAGTTAATCAATTATTGAATAATTTTAAGGTGTGATATTCTTTTCTTGATAATCTTCCTTTTTAGACAGTTTTTGTATATTGAAGTCTTTTGCCACACAAGTTCTTTATTAGTTACAGCGTAACACCTCCATGGCACATGTATACCAACTTGTATTTATTTAGTGCCTTCATTGTAGCCTAATGGCAAAAAGTATATTCCAGTTTGATGTTGGGCCTTGGCAGAATCAGGTAAGGTGGCTGAAGGTAGATCAAGAAATAGGTTTATAGAGGTGCTGAGAGATGTAACAAGGTGATAGGATTTAGGGAGAGAGTTCAGAGAGTGGTTGTGTGATATATAAATGATCTATTAGGAATAGCAAGGCAGAGGGAGCAGAGAAATCTCAGTAGTTGACAATTCAAAAAGTGGAGGATGCAAGTTAGAAGCAGAGTTGGAGAGGCAGTGTGGAACAAGACCACTGAGGATTTGGAGATAAAGGTGAGTATTTTCAAATACATGTACTGAGAGATGGGGAACCAGTAGAGCTTAGGAAGGATGAGTGATAAATGAATAGGGTTTGATTGGACACAGGATGTGGATTTTGGAGTCCTTGCTTAATTGTAGTTTATATTGGGTGGCAGTAAGGAGGTCAATGAGGAGGGTGGGCATTATTGGTAAGGTTGACAGTTATTGTCCACTGCTGGTTGCTGATGATGGTGGTGGTGGATCTTTTATTTGAGTCATTGGAGTCCATATTGTGAAGATATTATTCTTCATACTGGCTTTTGATAAACTTTTAGTAGTGTGCTAGGCCATTCCAGAAGGCAATTAAGAGTCATGTTTGTGTGGAACTAAAATCAAGGCAAGAATTGGTAAGGACAATAGGTTTCCTTCCCTCAAGGACATTAATGAACTAATTTGGTTTTTACACCAATCTGACAGCTTCATGGTCACCTTTATTGCTGATACCAGCTTTTTATTTCGAGGTTTTTATAACTGAATTCAAATTCGCAAACAGTTTTGGTGAGATTTAAATTTACATTATCTGGATTATTACTCCAGGTCTCTGGATTCCTAGTTCTAACATAAACACTACACTACAGTATCTGGCCTTGAAGATGGAGTGGAGTCTGAGGTTCAGCTCAATGTCAAGCAAGATTTTGAGGTTATACACTATCAGGCTGGACTTGAGTGGGTATCAGGAAGGTGATGGGATCAGAGGCTAAGGCACAGGTGGTGCATAAAAGATGATTTTGGTTTTCCTAGGCCTGAATCTTCTGATCGGCATGTGGGAGTGTAAAATGACGCACGGTGACGTCAGGCATGCGTCCCAACGTCACTGCACGCACACCAGAGTCGGCTGCGCGCCCTTCGAACTGTCAAAGGTCTATTAAGGCCATTTAAAAACCAATTGTAACAATTAACAGGGCTGCCCGTCCAACCTTAAGGTTGGCGGGCAGGCGGAGAGCCCAGGCGGCCTTTGCATTTTTCATGGAACCTCACCCATGAGCGGGATGAGGTTTCATGAAGGTTGTATAAGTTTAATAAAAAATTTTATTAAAATTCATTGACATGTCCCAGCTCATGTGACATTGTCACATGAGGGGACATGTCGGAATAATTTTTTTGGTTCTTTATTTCAATTTTTCTAAATCAAAGTAATCTCCCTGAGGCAGCTCTGTGCCTCTGGGAGATTTCTGCGCTCTTTCGCGTGGATGCACAAAAGAGTGCAAGCCCTGATTCTCCCTCCTCCACCCGCCCGCACAGGGAGTGCTCAGCGCTTCCGGGTGTGCGTCACATTGGGTGGGCCTTAATTGGCTCCCGCCCAGCCCACCCAATGGGGAGAAAATTCTCCCCCTAATGTTGTATTGCAGAATGTTGATGTCAAACAGATAGTCGGTAAACATTTAGACAGTTGTGGAATCAAGGGTAGTGGTGGAAAGGAAATAATAGATATTATTAACATATGTATGAAAACTAACCCCAGGCATATAAATGATGTTGCCAAGGTGCAAAATATAGTTGTAGAAAAGAATGGGGCAAAGATTGATCCTATATGCACTGGAGAGAAAGCCTTTGTAGGAGATGTTCTGAGTCATTGGGTCATGGGAACGTGAGGGTAATGCTACTTATTTACATTATGCAAGAAGATGGCTTGGTCAATCTTGTCAAATGCTGCAAAGATGTTGAGGATGGATAATAAATAACATACCTATAAGTCAATGTGTGAGAAGCCTCCATTACCATCCTTGAATATCTTCTGTTCCACAAATTGCACAGACCCGCCAGAGACCGCGGCACAGTGATATACGGTTGGGAGGGAGTGGCCCTGTGAGTCCTCGACTACAGACTGTAGGGACTTTCATGGCATCAGGTTAAACATGGACAAGGAACCACCTTGTTGATTAACACCAGCTACTTTCCCTCAGCTGATGAATCAGTAATCTTCCATGTTGAACACCACTTGGAGGAAGCACTAAAGGTAGCAAGTGCATGGAACGTACCCTGGAAGAGGGACTTCAATATCCATCATGAAGGGTAATTTGGCAGAACTGCCACTGACCAAGCTGGTCAAGTCCTGAAGGACACAGCTACCAGCTTGGACCTGCGGCAAGTAGTGAGAGAACTAACCTGAGGGAAACACATACTTGACCTCATCATCACCAATCTATCTGTCGAATGCATCTATCCATTACAGTATTAGTATGAGTGACCACCATATAGCTCTTGTGGTGATGAAATCCCATCCTGCGCTGCGGATATCCTCCAATTATCTTGTGTGGCACTACCGGCATACTATGGTGCGATAAGTTCAGAAAACATTTAGCAGTTCAAAACCGGACATCCATTAGATGCTGTGAGTCATCAGCAGCAGCAGAATTGTCTTTCACTACAATGTGTAATCTCATAGCCCGGCTTATTGCACACTGCACCATGCCCATCAAGCTAGGAGATCAACACTGGTACAATGCTGAACATGGAAAACATGTCAGGAGCAGCATCAGGCATACCTGAAAATAAGGCACCAACCTGGTGAAGCTAGAACACAGGATTATATATACATGCTAAACAGTGGATGCAACATGCCAAAGACAGAGCCAAGTGATCCCACAGCCAACAGATCAGAACAAAATTCTGCTGTCCTGCCATATCCAGTAATGAATGTTGGAGGGCAGTTAAACAACTAATGACAGGAGGAAGCTCCATGAACACCTCCATCCTCAATGACGCTGAGTCCAGCGCCTAAGTGCAAAAGGAAAGTCTGAAAGATTTGCAAGCATCTTCAGCCAATTGTGCCAAGTGGGTCGTTTATCTTCTCCTCCTTCTGAGGCCCCCAGTATCACAGATGTTAGTCTTCAGCCAATTTGATTCACACCATGTGATATCAGGAAACACTGGAATGCAGTAGATACAGCAAAGTCTATGGACAGTTCATAGACTGGGTATCCTGTGGCGAGTAACTCACCTTCCAACTCCCCAAAAGCCTCTCTGTTACCAATAAGAAACAAATCAGGAGCATGATGGAATACTCTCCACTTGCCTGGATGAGTGCATCTCCAATGGCACTCAAGAAGCTTGACACCATTTAGAACAAAGCAGCCCTTTGACAATTCTTAGTCTGTGCCCGTTGCATGGTATTAGAGTCACACTGCAAGATGGAGAAATTCCTCACTCTGATGAGACTCCTGCCTTTGGAATTGTGGACAGACATGTCTACAGTAGATAGATTGATGTGGACAAATTGGATGACAATGACATTTTCCAGAACTTTACCTGGAAAAGTTGCAGAAACACAAAGTATTAAGGGGGTCAATTTTAAGAACACAGTGATTACAGCAGATTTGAAGGAGTAAAGGGGGGAAACTGAGTAGAGAAAGCAATTTGGCGTTGACCAAAACAAAGTTATTGGGTGATGAGGACCTGAATCAGAGAAGGTCATGGGAGCATAAGGTGGGTCTTATTAAGATGCAACTAGTGATGGCTGAGGTCTAGGGAAGAAACTGTAGACTGTTGGAAGGTTGTAACCATGGTTAAAGGTGATCAGTGTCATGTTTTTATAATGATATAAAGATACCAATCATTCACAAGGGATTGGGTGAACACGTTGTAGGTTCATTTATTGAGACAAGGCACATGAGAACAGATATGCATGAATATAAAGCTTGAAGACATCAGACCTGCAGAGCTCTGTGTGTGTGTGTGTGTGTATGTGTGTGCTCTGCTGAAAGCAAAAGTGAAAATAAAACTGAATGGCCTCAGTTTAGGAGATTTTTAAGTGTATATTTTAGGTGTGATATAAGCTTTATTTGGTATTGTGGCTTGCTTTTCTTGAAGTTCTAAGAAGATTTAACACAATGGGTAGGATAGCATGGAATGAGATTAACACAATGAAAATAATTTAGTTACAGCAGTTGGAATCAACTGGTAGGTGTGTGGTGTGTTGTGTTTTTAAAAAAAATAGTTTTCTTTGATTGGGGATCTTTAACACTACACAATCCTCCTTCAGTTGGGGAACTAAAAAACTTAGCCACAAATGGTCCCATGGTCAACATTTGTGTGACTTTGAGACCAACTGACAGGAGACATGCATTTAGGTCAAGCAATGTAAGCTTTGGTTTACCTTAGTACAAGAGTCACCTCAGCCTGCCTGAAAACTGACAATACTCACCAGTCTAAAATAGGCAGCTCTGAGTGATAGGCATCTCAGGGCTTCAAACACTTGACCTGCTTGTCACTAAAAGAACTCAATTGCTTGAGGGTACTGGGCTACTTTGCTTCTTTTAATAAAATATTTGCTGAGCAATATCTTGTAAATGGAATGTGTGTATTGGGGTTTTATTACACACAAATGTTGGAAATGGACCTGGCCTTTCACTATTTTAATAGTAATTCTAAGGAAATTAAGACAGTTAACTCAAATGTATTTCAGATGAAGTAATAGGTTTTCTGAAAATGTTTTTCCTACATAATCCCAATTGGTTCATGATACACTGTAAGCTTGGTATGAGAAGTAAAGTGAAGCTGCTCGATTGGCCTATATGCATACAGAAGTCATCTTAGACCTACCCATAAGCTGTCTTATTTGTCAGATGGTAGGGTAAAAGACACCTACATACAGTTTCATTAGCATGGCGATCAGGCAAACAACGCCTCCAGAATATATTATTCATTAAATGTAACCAAGGTGCAATGTAAAAGCATTGTCTTTTGTAGTTATTGTAAGGTCAGCACAATTTCCTGACTATAACTATTATCCATATCATCTTTGCCTTAGTCAGCTGCCTGCTTTGTCTATAAAAGTATGCAATCATTGACAGTCTTTTGCCTGTTTTTGTACACCCTTTCCCAATAACCAAATACTACTAATTTCTGCTGACATAAGTGCCAAGCTTCAGATAATACAGTGTTTCATTACTGTTTCCTCCTCCTCAGAGGTTATTTACAGTCCTCTATATACTATGCAGCAATCTTAAAGGAAACTATTTTAATAAGGTACTGCTTGCCGCTGCAATATGTTACCCACCAAATGAGATTTTGTTTAAAGATGCTATCAAGAAAAGCATGTGTGCTAAGGTTTTTGTTTTGTCCATGAAATATGCATTTCATATCTCTTCCATTTCATTAACATAATGTAGTTTGTGCTTTGCATTCTGTGCATAGTACATATTTGATTTACAAAATAAATATTTCCATTAGAAAATGAATTATGTGTGGACGGAATGCAGAACAGAATGACATTTTACATGAAAGAATACAAAATGCATTTCTTCAGCAGAATTAAAATGTGTGTATTTATGTAAGATGTCACACACATTTTTACACATATATAAAATACATGTCAAAACTAAAATGGATCATTATATTTTATGGTAGAAAATGGTGGCTGTTTGCAAAAGACAAAAATTGAACAAATGCAGTAGGAGTTATTTTCTCCAAAATCCAATAAAATCTGTTAATGATAATTACTCTCTGCATTGACCTGTCCTGCCTATATGTCTATTAAACCCAAAACTCGTCAGCATTAAGGAATTATTGATAAAAATTGGATACATTTGTTGTCTTTCTCATCATGGCACAAGTTAATAGGCAAGATGTTATTGTATTGTGAAATAAAGGTTCAGCAAAACAACAGCTGTTTGACTCCCCATCTCTCATATTTAGTGGACCCACAAGTTCACCTTTGCAAAACATGCCACTAAAGTTAGTCAGTGACACAGTTATAAAATATCCTTTTTGGAGGTTCACGCATAACAAAGTATATCTTTAAATGTGTTTTAAAGTGACAATATCATTTTTATGATCACACAATGGAAATACTGCTAGTGTTCTGTGAAGTTTTGGATTTTATTTGGTAAAAAAAATTGATTTTTTTTTACAGATATTAAGTGCTTTTAAAATTTCTCTCCTTAGTTTGATGATTTAACATGGTAACTATGTTTTTACATAAACGTGCTGAAAGGCTAAAAGATAACAGATTCTCCTAGAACTATTTTCTTATTTTTAAAATATAAACTTTATCTTCCCTCATAATTTAAGCATAGAACCTATGGGGAAATTGCGATTACCCTCAAATGTAAAAAAGAAAGTGACATGTTACTACTAAAATGCATAAATTTGTTAGTGAAATGAAAACGAATAGGAGTGTATGTTTTTTTTAAGTGCTGTCTTTTCTAATTACTGCAAAACAATGTAAATAATATATACTGTACATCTCATTAGGAATATTTACCAGAAATGAACTTGAAATATATTGTATTTTAGCTCTTAAGTTATGTCAAGCTTGTGGACCTTGATATTTCCTTAAATCTTAAGTTTATTTGGCTATCATATATTTTGAATGCATCATTACTATGGAACAGTCTACTTGTGTTTGATTGTGTTGTTTTCACTCAAAGACTCAGGGCCAGGTTTTCAAAAAGTCAGGCTGATTCTGTAGGCCTTTCAAAATGGTGGGTGGTACCCGGAAGTGGAAATCCCTTTCCCATTTCTGACAAATCCCATTTTTGTCAGCAAAGGGCAAGAATCACACAGATGGGAAACCTGAACTCAGCAGGGCAATCTGAAATTAGTGCTGAGTTCAGGTAGAACACATTTTTGTCTTAAGGGCCTCAACCCACAGTGTGGGGGTCACAAACGTATGAAGGAGGTGTGAATGCTCTTGAAGAACGGATGGAATCTGTTTAATTGTCATGATCTGAAGTTTTTTAAATCCCAGCCCTTTGAAAATGAAAAAAAAAACAGGCTGCAGCTGTCAGAGTAAAAAAATCAACCTCTATTGACAGGCCATCTTTGTAACTTAGGAAAAAAACCCTACTTGATCCTGCAGTTTTAGTAGACTTCATTGTTGACATTTCCCAAGGGAAGTTATTTCACCTGAGCCCGTTATGAATGCTTGGCTAAGTTTCAAAAGCTCCAAAACCATTTACCTCAGTGGGCCCCCCGTGGGGGGTGAGGGGGTGGGGAGGGGTTAAGTTCATATTTTCACTGACAGTTTTAAGGGACTATTAAAGGATTAGCTGTCTTTAATGAATCAAAGTTTGATTGTTTTTTTATAACAGATTGACCACTTGAGTGGACTTAAAAGCTTTGAATGGGTTTCATGAATAAGATTCTTCAGTATCAACTGTGTGTGAGTGATAGCTCTCATAGATAGTCAGATGTTCAATATTTTCATCTCCACTTGGTTCCTGAGATCTGCCCATGGTGGATACTGGATGAGTGGCTAAAGAGTTGGTATGAGATGGCATGGGGGCATTAGGGGACATGGAAATGACTTGGGTGCATGAAATGGCGTGGAGGTGGGATGGGGATAAGAGGTGGCTTGGGGACAGGCATGGGAGTATAGGGGGCAAGAAGTGGCATGGTGAGTATGAGGGTGGGTGGGGGGGGTTGAGTTGTGAGGGCGAGGGCTGAAGAACTTTGTATAAAACTGGACCAAAGTCTCTGAGAACTGATACAGACCTTCTAACCAGCCCGCCATGGCACTCGCCAGGCTCTGTGGCAGCCTCCAAACTGCCTCTGGAGGCAGCAGGCCTGACTGAATCATGCCCCCCATCCCCAAACAAAAATCATGCATGAGGGGGTCATTTCACTGGAGATGGGCTTGCCAAGTTGGCAGATTTCTCGACTGGAGCGTCTCGCCTCCATGGTGAAAACCTGGCTCTCAGTCACAATCTCAAATGCCGTAACAAAACTGTGAAGAATTTATACAATGCATTATTGGTCATATGTTTCCTCCTTTTCTACTTTATTTTTGATATTTGTGTCCAGTGTTATGGATATGAGGCTTTATTTTGCAGTAAAGTAAAAGGTACTGCAAGTTGTTGTCAAACCTTTATTTTGCACTCTTCCCTGTCACAGGGCTATATGTGTCTTGGCATTGCCATTAACAAATCACAAGTATGGCAGCTAATAAACATGAAACATCCAGCCCAAGGGGAGGCGATGGCGTAGTGGTATTGTTGTTGGACTAATAATCCAGAGACCCAGGGTAATGCTCTGAGGACCTGGGTTCGAATCCAACCATGGCAGATGGTGGAGTTTGAATTCAATAAAAATCTGGAACTAAAGTCTAATGATGACCATGAAACCAATGCCGATTGTTGTAAAAGCCCATCTGGTTAACTAATGCTCCTTTAGGGAAGGAAATCTGCCATCCTTGCCTGGCCTATATGTAACTCCAGACCCATAGCAATGTGGTTGACTCCCACATGACCTCTGAAATGGCCTAGCCACTCAGTTGTATCAAACCGCTACAAAGCCTCAAAAGAGGAATGAAACCGGAAGGACCACCCGGCATCGACCCAGGCACTGAAAACGACAACGGCGAACTCAACCCTGTTAACACTGCAAAGTCCTCCAAAAATGCTGGGGGCTAGTGCCAAAATTGGGAGAGCTGTCTCACAGGCTAGTCAAGCAACAGCCTGACATAGTCACCCTCACGGAATCATGGGCAGAAATTTGCCCTTGGCTTGCGGGCTCGGCTGGGGTGGTTGGGAAGCCAACCGTCATCCACGATCAGCAGCACACCGCGATTTCACCCTGGCGGGCCAATTAAGGCCCACCCAGGGTGAAAGGTGGCCGCGGAATCCGTCAGAAGGGGCGGGCGGGGCATGATGTCCGCCGGGTCCAATGGCGGCCTCGTGGCCGATTCAAAACTGGCCCAGTCAGCCCCTGGAAGGCTGAAGGATGCATGGACCCTCTTGCGGTTGGACACGGTGGGGCAGTCGGCCCCGCGTTTCTTGGATGAGTGCCTCGCAGCCCTCGTGGAGGAGGTGGCAGCCAAGAGGGAAACCATTGTCCCCAGAGACAGAAGGAGGAGGCCCCCACACCTTACCAAAAAGCCCTGGGAGGAGGTGGCACCCAGGGTCAGCAGCCACAACGTGGTGAGGCGCACATGGTTGCAGTGCCGGAAGCGCTTCGACGATCTGCTGCAATCAGGAAGGGTGAGTACCGTGTTGGCATGGGTCACTTTGCAGAACAGTTAAGAGCTGGCCATCCCCCAGGTGGACCTCAGAGGTGTTAGAGTGTGAGTGGCAAATGTCAATGAGGCAGGAGCTGGCCAAGGGGGTGAGCCATGGCTTCTATGGCACCAGGGCCACGAATCAGCTGAGCCCTGCAATGTGTTCCTCAGGTGGGGTTGGCCATGGTGCAATGGCACTGCAGGCAGAGAGTGGACTAATCAATGCTCCTCTAGCCTTTCAGGAGAAGATATCCCATAACAATATTGAGAGGTCGCGGACTGGCGGGGGATCCCCGCATCTCCTAGTCCTGTAAAGCGACCCATGCCAACACGGTACTCACCCTTCCCGATCACAGCAGATCGTTGAAGCGCTTCCGGCACTGCACCCATGTGCACCTCACCACGTTGTGGCTGCTGACCCTGGGTGCCACCTCCTCCCAGGCCTTTTTGGTATCAGCAGGAGGCCCTGGAGCTTGAGAGGCACCATTTACCTCAGTCAACCAGCCGCGGTGAGGTTAGGGTGCCAGGCGAAGGTAAGAGTGCAGTGCACAGAGGTGAGAATGTCGGTTATTGCAACAATTCAAGTGTACTCTCTACATCGATGTGAGTCTCAAAACTGGAATCCCATTGATAATTGAAAGACGATGGCAGCATGATGCATATCTCTGTCTCACCAGGGTGCCTGGCATGCGCAGTGACAGTGTCATGACTTAAACTAATGACATGTCTTTCTTCTCCCTTTTAGGCTCACCAGCAGGCGGTCACAATGAGGACTCTGAAGCCCCACCCCTGACCCCAGAGGACCAGCATGCTGAGCATGCGCCATGTCACCCTCTCTGTCAAGCAGGCACCAGCATAGATAGCAGCACCTCGGTGGGCATAAGATCGCCATCTAGTATCTCAGTGCACATTGGTGAGGGTACTTCACACTTGCTTGAGGTGCAAGCGGAGGCAGAGAGTGCCCAGGGCGCCGGCAATCGGAGGACTACTGGGGACCAAGATAATGCTCAGTCGATGGCTGATGATGGGCCTCTGGAGTCGGCCATTAGGTGGCACATGCTGGAAGTCCAGTGGGGTGTGTGGGAGGATCTGGCAGAGATACATGAGGGAATGCATGCCATGGTCTCCATTATGGAGGTGTCCCTGAGGCGTATGACCACTGCATTGACCCTCAAGGCCGAGCGCAATGCCTCCTCAATGGAGAGAGTGGCGACTCTCATGGAGAGGCTGCTCCAGAAACAGAATCAAGGATCCCTGGGGTTGCACTCGGACCTGCAAGCCCACACATCGGCAATGACCTCAGCTGGTCAGTGTCAGTGTGTGAGATGGATTGGGCACCCAGTATCCCTGCTAGGTGCCCATTCTTCAATGATGAGCAGGGAAGTCCCATGCGACCTTACGTTGGCACACGAGCTGCCTGTCATCTCTGTGGGCTCCTCTCAGGGTGCTCCGGATGACGGCAGCAGCTCCTCCGCCCCTCTGCCAGTGACCGTGGCATCTGATGAGGCTGCGGTGACTGGGGAGATGCCAGTCGTGGCACTGGCTGCTCCCTCCCAGACAGGGCCAGCACAGGCTCCACAGACCAGAGGACAACCGTCGCCCAAGGTCAGCAAGGCTAACAAGACAGCAAAGTCAGCAGGCTGACTCCAATGCCGACGCCAGCGAGGCAGGAGCACCTAGATGTAGCACCCGCAAACGTAAATGTAAAGCACCTTAAGCACAAGATGGCCTTCTCATGGGTGATATTTTGTCCCCCATTTTGCTTTACATTTTTTCATGGTGTGATTAAAAACACTGGTTAATGTTTATTTCAGCTATGCTTCACATTCATAATTAAATGAGATGTTATTTTGTGATGTTGGCCTCTGTAGGCTTCATTTATTGTGTAGGTACAGGGTAGGCCATTGTGTAACGATGGACGTGTGTCTCCTGAGACTTTATTGCACATGCACAGAGTTTGTGTTGCTGGCCAAGGAACTGGTCCTGTCAGGGATCGAGTATGGAGCAAGCAGCCCTGGCATGTGGTGGTGGCTCTTATTTGGTCGGCTAGCTGAAGGAGCGTTGGAGAAAAGCGTCCCGGGTGTCCCTGCCATCCTGGAGGTTCCCCAGGTCAGCGTCTACGCACTCGGCGTTCTCCTCACCATGCTTGTCCTCTGACTCACTGTTGGGCTCATCATCTGTTGTCTGTGCAGCTGCGTCAAGATCTTCTTCCTCCACTGGGGGCCCCCTTGCTAGTGCCAGATTATGGAGAGCGCAGCATGCAACCACTGTCAATAACACATGCTCTGGGGGGTATTGCAATGCGTTCCCTGAACGGTCCAGGCATCGGAAGCGCATCTTGAGAATACCTCTGGTTCTCTCTACCACCGCCCTTGTGGAGACATGGCTCCTGTTGTATGCTGCCCGGCCTCTGTTCTCGGATGGCGGAGAGGCGTCATGAGCCACCTTCTGAGGGGATAGCCCTTGTCACCCAGCAGCCAACCATCCAGCCGGGCTGGAGCACTGAAGAGCCTCGACACCTGGGAGTATCTCAGGATGTACCTGTCATGGGAGCTGCCTGGCTACTTTGCACAGACTTGCAGAATATGCATCCTATTGTCACACACTATCTGCACGTTCATGGAGTGGAAGCCCTTCCTGTTGACGAAGGTACCGGGCTCACCTGCTGGCGCCTTGATGGCCACATGGGTGCAGTCTATAGCACCCTGGATGCGGGGGAACCCAGCAATGGCTGCAAAGCCTCTGGCTTGCTGTGTCTGGCTGGCCTCATTGTACGGTAATGAATGAAAGTCAATGCACACCTGAACAGAGCTTCTGTCACCAGTTTGACACAACTGTGGACAGCTGATTGGGACACTCCGCAAAGATCCCCCATCGAGGCCTGGAAAAAGCCAGAGGCATAGAAGTTGAGGGCATTGTGACGTTCAGAGTCACTGGCATGGGATGTCCACCCACACAGTCAGAGCTGATTTCAGGCCCGATCATCTGACAAATGGAGGTCATGGTCTCCCTTGAGAGACGGAGCCTCCTTCGGCATTGCACCTCAGACATATTGAGGTATCTGCATCGCCGCCTGTAAACCCTGGCAGCAGGATAGTGGCATCTTCTACGGCCCCTCCCTGTTGGCCCTGCCCCCCTTGTGCCTGCACCTCTCCTCCCACAGGTCGGTCCCCTGGAAGCTGCATTGGGACCTGTGGCCTCCTCTCCTTTCTGCCCCTCTCTTCCTCCTCAGAGGAGGCGTCACCAGCGGAGACCACAATCCTCATTATCAGGGTTATAGAAGGCTGTCTGATACCTGGAAGGGCCCATACATTCTGAATCCTCCGGGGGCCTGGAAGGCAACAATGGATCCTGAAATGGAGCCTTAAAATGCTCAGAATGAAGCTCTGAAACAAGATGAAGCTATCCAGTTCACAGAAGCAACCAGCAGCAAGTTATATCCAAAACTCCTCACTACTCACATTGACAATGCCACTGACGCTTCTTATCTCCCCTGTGGATGAGCTTTTGTGAATTGTGGCCTGCCCGCCTGCCCATTTTGCACATGCGACGGCTGAAAAATCGCACAGGCTACCTAATCTCAGAGACAATTGGTATGTCAAGGGCCTTAACTGGCCTCTTATTTAATGGTAGGTGAGTCTCCGTCTCCATCGTGGGCCCGGCTTGTGAAATATCGTGAGAGTGCGTGTTGATGTCAGCTCACTTGGCCGACATCATTGCACGTTATTTCATGCTCGAGCAGGTCGGGCACGCCCCCGCCCGCCAAGCAAAAAATTCTGCCATATATCTTACAAATAATGTCCCAGACACCAACATCACCATCCCTGGGTATGTCCTGTACCACCAGCAGAACAGACCCAGCAGAGGTGGCAGCACAGTAATATACAGTTGGGAGGGAGTTGAGTACTCAACATCGACTCGGACCCCTTGAAGTCTCATGGCAATGACCTTCCTTCCACCATAAGGTCAGGAATGGGGATGTTCGCTGATGATTGCACAATTTTCAGCACCATTTGCGACTCCTCAGGTACTGAAGAAGTCCATGTCCAAATGCAGCAAGGCCTGGACAATATCCAAGTTTGGGCTGACAAGTGGCAAGTAACATTTGCACCACACAAGTGCCGGGCAATGACCATCTCCAACAAGAGAGAATCTAACCATTGCCCCTTGACTGGGGCGTAACGATCACTGAATCCCCCACTATCAACATCCTGGGGGCTTACCATTGACCAGAAACTGAACTGGACTAGCCACATATAAACTGTGGCTACAAGAGCAGGCCAGAGGCTTGGAATCCTGCGATGATTAACTCACCTCCTGACTCTTCAAAGTCTGTCCACCATCTACAAGGCACAAGTCAGGAGTGTGATGGAATACTCCCCACTTGCCTGGATGATTGCAGCTCCCATAACGCTCAAGAAGCTTGACACCATCCAGGACAAACAGCCTGCTTGATTGGCACCACATCCACAAATGTTCACTCCCTCCAACGATGCACAGTACAGCAGTGTGTACCATCTACAAGGTGCACTGCAGGAATTCACCAAGGCTCCTTAGACAGCACCTTCCAAACCCATGACCACTACTATCTAGAAGGAAAAGGGCAACAGACACATGGGAACACCACCACCTGGAAGTTCCCCTCCAAGCCACTCACCATCCTGACTTGATAATATATTGCTGTTCCTTCACTGTCGCTGGGTCAAAATCCTGGAACTCCCTTCCTAACAGCACTGTGCATGTACCTACAGCACATGGACTGCAGCTGCTCCAGAAGGCAGCTCACCACCACCTTCTCAAGGGCAACTAGGAATGGGCAATAAATGTTGGCCTAGCCAGTGAAGCCCACATCCCGTGAGTGAATTTTAAAAATGGGTGGAATATCACTGACGGTCCCCAGAAATGTTAACTACATTGTTAGAGTGTTGTTTTCCTAACTGGGATAGGCATGCTTGAATCCACATGTCTGAGCAACTCCACTGAAGGGCAGGTTTTGCCATTTGGTGTTATTTGAGAAAGGAAACTTGGTGGATGTCCTTTCCTGCACTGTTGAAGCACTCTTCCTGATGCATTGATCATGAATTAGTATTGATTGAGTCTGTGACAAATTTGTTGTTTGGACTGACTCACTCAAAAAAAATGAGAAGACACAAAGATGAGAAGCTAGTGAGGGAGGGGGAATGAATGAGGGAGAGAGAGAGAGAGAGAGAGGGAGATGGAACAGAAAACCCATGAAGGTTAACTTGTGTATTTATTAATATATTTCCAACTTAGATATTGTTACTTTGATCACACAATCAGATGCGTAATCTCAAATTTTGTTTCCACTGTATTACAAATTATGCTATGGCCCTAATTTAGTACATTATCATTTTATCTTGGTTGCTCTGCAAATGGCTTTGGGTCCTACAATATAAATGCTAAAAAGAAACATTCATTATTCCCTTTAAAGAAGGGAAAAATTTAGACATCAATCACTTTGCTGGAGGACTTTGCTTGCACTCATACCTCCTGTGGTCACAAATCCCCACACATATCAATCCATAACCACTAGTACATTACAAAATCCCCTTTCTAATTAGCATCATTTGGTATTATTACACCCTAAGGCTAGAATCTCGATTTGACTACCTGAAAAGTAGAAACATGCTTAAAAATAGTTTTCTCCATTGCCTGATAACCCGTGTCCAGAGGGCAATAGTTTTAAGTGAGTGACCTTAGAGAGCAATAAAAGGATATACTGCTTCCCTTCTGCCATCACACAGCCATGACTGATGTCTGCTGATGTATTCACAAAAACGAAACATTGTCTGGCAATATTTGTTAAATTATATAAAGTAAAAGACAAAAGATTATAGCCTACATGTATAATCAACAGTGAAGCCAGTTCCTAACAACAAATATAGTCTGATCACCATTTGATTATAGAAGTGAAGTTGTGATTATGCTCTTCTGAGTAACACATGAATCCCCATCATTGAATTTCCCCTTTCTGCCCTACAGTGTCATTCTTCTTCCTTCAGCTGAAATAACAGGACATGGCTGGGACATGACCACTAGTCACCATCAATATCCCTCCATGATCAGTGAGCAGAAGGATAATTCTCTCTTCCATGCTTCTGTACTGTTTCAATTGAAAGTTGACTGAACACTAAGAAAACCTGGACAAGAGAAATTGGCATGTTCAAATGATGACCAAGGGATCATATTTGAGTTAACAAGTTCTGTTTAAGAAGTTACAATTATGCGGTTTATAAGATTGTTATGTTTTGGGACTGTAGGAGGGATTTTCTGCACCCGCCTGCTACCAGGACCTTCCAGTTCCGCTGCAAGTCAATGGACTTCTGGTTGGGGTGCCGTCTCACCTACAACGGGTCCCGCCCGCGATGGGGCTGGAAAATGAAGGCAATGTGACCTGTTCTGAAGTCTGTCTGACAGAAAGCCTGGCTGGTTTTAGTGTGAGAGATTAAAGCGGGCCCATATTGTTTTACTGGGAAGAAGGTGCAAGGTGTTTAAACTTGGAGACAATTGCAGCAGCCTGTGTGCTAACAGTGATAGACTGAGAGTCTCCAAAACCCCAGAAAAGTGTTGAGAATGTTGGGTTGTAAACAGTTGTACTTTAAACCATTCATTTCCTTACAAGATAAAAGAGAGTTGGGCTCTCAAGAATCAGCATTTCTACCTGAATAAAAGGCCCATGTGATTCATGTTACTATGGATGTGGGATATGAGAGGGGAAGGGTTTCTAATATTTACCTGAGAAGTCACAGACACAGGCTGTCTGCAAGGATCTGGGAGAGGGAGAGCAGCTATAGGTAGCAAGACACAGTGGTTCATCATGCAGGAATGCAGGTGGGAGTTTGTGCTTGGATTGATAAGACCAAATTTATGAGTTAAAGCAAGGCCGGAAGATTTGACTAGCCTGCATTAGAAGAAGAATCTCTGGGGAAAAAAAAAACTTCACTGTGAAAGACAGCTCTGTGATTAAAAGTTCCCAGGCTGAAAAAGGAAAATCGCGTAAGTAAATTCTTAGGAGTTAAGAATCACCTTGGACTGGTTCTGGGAGAACTAAATGTTTACTTAAAGGAAAGTGTAAAGTATACCTGTGAAGTGTGTTATTGATTGTGCTAAAAGAAAAAGTGGAATGTTCTGTTCTGTAGTTTACAGTATAAGTTGACTACCAAGGTAGTGTTTAGTCTTGGTGCTCTTAGTCTTTTGTTACAGTAAAGTCTTGAAACGTGAAATCTTGTTGTGTTATCCTTTCAGCTGATAACTGGAAGTTTGAATTTCATTTTGAAAGTTATTAGTCTATATGGAGGTTGTAACAAAAAATGCAGCATCCTTCTGCAGCTACAGCTACTGGGCAGTTCATTCCATGGTTTCACAAACACACAGATGACAAGAAAATACAAAATATTCTCAGGCTCTAATTAGACTTTCAAATGCAAACAGACTGCAGTCTGCTTGGGTCAGCATGACCTGAAATGAATGTTATTTCCCCTCCAACCTCCCACTGAGGGCTGCCTAGTCTCAGTTCATGAGCTGGCATGTATTACATTACCTGCCCAATACATGTGCTGTGCTTTGATTTCTCGTTAAAATCAACAAGAGATTTCCATTAGTCATTTCTACTAAGCTGATGTAAATTTACACCTTTACAGTTCTAGGCTTTACCAAAGCCAAACAGTGGGAGTTTCCACATAGACCTACCATTAAAATAAATCAGTCAACATTATTTGCAGTTGACCCATTGCTTTTGTTCTGTTGGAAATTTGAAACAAATGTGAGTTCATAGCACAAAATATAATAGAAGTACAAAGTTTCAATATGACCTTTATCTCATACATGTTATGTCATCTGAATTGATCTACATTTGGCCTGGAATATCCATTGTTAAAAGAAGTTAATTAGTTAGCTCAAAACGTTACATTTTTTTGATTTGATGTGATTTTGTTTGTTTGTCGTATACAATCAGAGGAAGTAGATTGCACTGTCAAAGGGGTTGAACAGTTTATTCCTGGGATACTAGGTTATAACTTTTAGTAAACAACTAAAACAAATAAATTTTAAATGGGAAGTAAAGTTCAGTCCATGAGGCGTAAAATGACATTATCTGTGTGCAATGTAATCAGGTCGTTATCAGGACATGGCACATTTCCGTTATATCCTGTCACTGTAGTTGGCAAGTAATAGAGCCATGCTCGTAAGAAATGGCTATTCCATAGCTCAGACAATCTTTCACTTTCCAAGGATCAAAGCTTTTATCTTAAAGGATTCCCTAATAAAACAGTAAGAAGAAACAACTAATAATGGTTAAAATAAAGCAAAGGACAAGTTTTGACATTACTCCTGTGGGTCTATTTCCAATACAGATGTGGCTTTTTGGCAAATACAAACATCATTCCCTAAAACCTCCTTGACATAATCTACATTCTTTGTCAAAAGGCAGTATATAGACAGCCTTGGACAGAATTTAGTTTATTGTCATTGTCTGATAACAAGCCTTAATGGAAAAGACACAGCACTGCCAATGAATTTCAATCATTTTTGTGATAAATTCATATGTTCAGCAGTCTTAAGAAGTACTGGAGATCTATATTGGTTCATTGCCATTCCTTATGTGTTTAAACATCTAACACAGAATGCAAACAAAACTAGATGAAATTTAAAAAGTATTGTCAATATTACCGATAGCAAATGGCCTTTCCATGCAGAACAAGCTTGATTTCCATCGCAAATTTATGATAGAAGAGTACATTCATTTCAGTTTCCTTGATTTATTTTTTTAAGAATATACATTTATATCTGCAGGTGAAGAATCTAAAAAATATTGAATTACATTTAAGATTAAAATAACATTAAAGTTTAGCAATGTACAACCTCTATTTTATCCTTTACATTTGATGTGTACATATGATTTCAAAATATTATAATAGTAACCTGTTCATTTGCTGATTAATTATTAAACAAATACAGTCATAAATCAATAATGCCAGCATATCTTTTGTTAGCACATCTTATTGGATAAACAAGGTTGCTAAATTGTCTTGTCTAACTTTCACTAAATGTCTTTAAAGTCATGACTTTACATTTATGTGGCAACCTTTTGTATCAAATTAAAAGAAGCTATATATATTTTTTGAGGCTATCTATGCTGCCTGCTGCTACCATATTTCTTGGTTCAGTAGAAAGGGCAGAACAATCTGAGACACAGACTTGAATATGATCAGTGCCACTCATGCTCTCAAGGATAAGTCAATAGGAGATGCACCTCAGTGAGTCAGGGCTGCTTGTAGCAAATCTTTGCTTTTCCTCCCCCAACCAGGTAGAATCTTCTCCTGTTAAAGAATGTTCTGTCTAATAACTCCATTGACAGTAAGTGAGAATCACCCAGTGAGGCTAAATGGGTTACTATGCCAGTTGAGGCTAAGATTTGAACTAGTGATCTGTGTGTTGAGTCATTCTGCTTCAGATACTATTATGTTACAATCATTTTTAAATAAATGGATATGATCTCTGCCTGTAAACTTTGGCCATCGTCGTTTAGTTTTTTTTCTCTTATTTATTGAATCATTTAAAATTATTTGGCTGATAATGAACCTTGATATAACAAAGAGCGCTATAAAATAATATATCCCCAAGATAAAAGTATATTTATCTGCATTAGTATTGTAAAGGAAATATATAGTTTTAAAAAACACACACTCACCTAGGTTATGCTTGTTGGCATCATGAAGATTACTCTAGGCTTCAAAGGATTCAATAAATCAGGCAGATGTGTCTAGAATAAATGGCAGATATCCTTACAATGACGATATTTAGGCCTGTGCCCTCGCTACCTAATTTGTGTCAGCCTATTTAAGACAGCTGTCAGTGTATTTTGTATCCTGGAGTTTGTCGCAGCAGATATGTGAGAGAATTGCTTAATTGCACAGAATGATTGATGCTGGTCGAAAACCACATTAAAAACACAAAATGTACTTCCTGTTGGCAGCGACCCTTGAGTCTTGTAATGAATGAATCCTAAGGACACACAAATTCAACTTACACCTTCAAGGACATTCTGTTTGGGAGGAGCTTCTTGTTGCATAAAGCTGAATAGCATAAATTCTAATCACTGCATAAATATTTCAGGCTGGGAAAAGCTAAACAGCTGATTAACATCCTTTTAATCACTAATTAAAACAGCTGCAGGATATTTCTTCTGCAGACCACATACATTTGCATTGTGTAATTTCTAACATTTGTAAGAAATGTGTAAATTTCACAATTTATGAAATTCAGCTAATGCGATAATGAAAATTTAATTTATGATCAAAATACATTTGGTACTTTAAAAAAATCTTCCTCAAAATTATTTATGTATTTTTAGAATAATCCAGCAGAACAAAAGCTAAATTAAATGATGTGTTTCATTAAATAAATTATTTTTATGTGTGTCCATGTTATGAAATTCCCCTATGGATGCATTAGCATTTTTATTGCGAATCATTCTGTAAAAAAGCAAGGGTTCAACTATTTGCATAGCTACAGTTGGCTTTTATTTTCCCTAGTCTCAGCACCTTTGATAATGAACTGAAATGCTTGTTTTATAGTATTTAGTCTCTGCATGGAAGCTTCAATCTGGCCAATATAGCAATTAAACATCATCACTGTTCAGTTTCAGTAGGTGCCCTTCAAATATATTCTGACCTCTTGCACAGTTCTATACATAGAATGTTTATATACTTTATAAGATATTGAGCAAAACAAATTTTAATGAGTAAATTATGTTCCATGTGAAAAGGGGGCAGAAAATTGTATAACTCATAATGTTAACTTGTGGATATGATACACTTACCATCAAAGTATCCAGCTATAGGTTTTGTTTTCTCAGCGTTTGCTTGCTGAGGCTCATGGCAATATTTTTTGGGAACATTTTTTTGAGTCAAGATTACAATCTTTAATTGATCAAAATGTTATTCTGAGGAAATATTGCGTGGTTTGGTAGAGTTTTCCAAGTCTGCATTAGTATTTTTGGCATTAGAGCTGTAAAGGAATCATTCTCGCACATACCATTTGTAGGTATTGTGCAGCTCTGTACTGGCATGGTTCCCTTATAGGTTCGAGCACCAAAGTAATAGCAGGTGAGGTATTGACTATGGAGCATAGGCTAGGTATTTATTTACCTATTGGGTGGGATCTTTTGTGAGTGAGCCAGCCTGAGCTGCTCTTGCAAACTTTAATGGGTGGAAAACAATGGAAAATATATATAGGTACCCTTCCCACACCAAACACAAAATGGCAAGCTGTCTCTATGTTAAATATCTATAGAAGAGCCTATGAATTGATTTCATTTGAAATTTTGCGAGTTTACTTTATGAGTCTTTCCACACATGGATCTATAAGTAACCTCATCACTTTAAAAGCCATTGTCCTAATGGTTGATGTGTTGCCATTTTATGTATATTAAATCAGATCGACCAATTTTAAAATACATTATAGTGTGAAATTTAGTTTAATATACAGTACACAAATTAAGCTGATAATGGACATGCTATTTGCTGGAATTACATTTTATGTAGAACTCTGACCAGTTAAATCCCAATGGTGATGTTCTGTTAGAATCATATTTTACTACGTACCATCTCAAGGACATCAAGGCATGGATAATAAATGGTGGCCTTGCTATTGATGCCCACATCCCAAGAATATAAATTTTTTGAAATTTGGAGCTTGGAGAAGGCTGTTCAAGCCCATCAAATCGCCACCAAATGTTTAAAGGACTATCCCTGTCGTCCCATCCCCAGTACTCTTTAAATTCTTAATGTAAAAAAATTCAGCCATTTTATAAATTCTGCTTTTATTACTGAATTTGACAATGCATTCCACATAAAAAAAAATTTCTCCTAACTTCTTTTTTGTTCTTTAGATGATTATCTTAGTTTTTTTTCCTCTAGTTACTGACTCATTGATTATGGAGACAATTTATCCTATCTTATCAAAACCTCTCAGAATTTTAATCAACTCCGTCAGATTTTGTCATAACCTTCTTTATTCTAATGAAGAGTTCAGTTTTACTGCTTCCTCCTCAAAACTAAAGCCTCTAATTCCTGGCATCATCTGAATGCATCTCCTCTGCATCCATGGCCTTGACAGCCTTCCTATTGTCTAATTCCAAGTTCTATAATTCCAGCCAATGGCTGCCCTTTTCTGCCTTTCATACAATAGTAACAACTCCTTTTAAAATTATTTCCATTTAAACAATTGGTGAGGTGTAGGATGAATTGAATATTTCACTATATAATAGAACAAATAGTTTGAAGAGACAACATTTATGTGAATATTCTGTGGAAACATCATCAGCACCTTCATTTTTGTAATCCAACTGATTATTGGAATGCAATTGCAAAGCGGACCAGGATTATACTCTTGATGCTATGACCTGATTAACTGCATTTTGGGTGCATCTATACAAAACTTGGTGTGAGAAAACACACATTAATATATTAGCCAGCTGGAAAAATGTCTACCCTTCAAATATTTATCAGGAGTCAAGAGAAGGTGCAATATCATGACAATTGAAAATCTAACTACATCATTAATATTTAAACAGATCACTTCTGTGAAATCCATTTTTGACATACTCAAAACAATTGCATGGCCATATTGGAACATTGCATTACCACTCACAAATGTGTCAATCCATTCCTTATATACAATCTGGAATCTGTGCATACTTTGATGTCAATTTAATATGGAAGGAAACTAGATATGTTTGCGAGCTCCATTTATTCATTCAGCAGGAAAGTTAGTTCAAACATAAAGAAGGGGAATGGGGAAATTTTCTATGTGCCAGGCAGGAGACTGGTAGAACCCCAGGATAAATGCTGTAAATAACAGTTTTTAGCCAGTTATGCCATTTCTTTGGGAGCTCTGCCATTATTCCACTAGAGAAATCCCACCCCCATCTTGCCACCAGAAATTCCAGGCAATTTTGTTCCAAGTGTTACAATCCGGCTAGGAACCAGTAACTTTTTGTTTAAAGTAGACAAAATTTGAAACCACAGTCACTTACTTAGTGAATAAAGCCACAAGATGCCAGTTTCAAACATACAGAAGTCACTGCGCGTCATTTAGATTTTCAGTTCGGCAGGCATGCAGCCGACTCAGCTGCGCGCCCACTGAACTGTCAAAGGCCTATTAAAGCCTGTTAAAAACCAATTAAGGCAATCAGCTGAGCTGCCCGTCCAACCTTAAGGTTGCTGGGCAGGCGAAGAGCCCAGGCGGCCTTTGCATTTTTCATGGAACCTCATCCACAGGCGGGATGAGGTTTCATGAATGATTTAAAATTTTCAGAAAAAATTTTATTAAAGGTAATGCTCATGTCCCAGCTCATGTAACAGTTTCACATGAGGGGACGTGTCATAAAAATGTTTTCAACACTTTATTACACTTTTTGGACTTAAAACTAATCTCCCTGAGGAGATTTCTGCGCTCTTTTGCGCACATGCACGAAAGAGCGCATTCCTGGCTCAGGCAACCCCCACCCCACCCCTGCACAGGGAGTGCACAGCGCTTTCGGGTGCACACTTTCAAAATAAAGGGGGCAGAGAAAGAGGAGAGTGCGGAGGAAGGGGTGATGGGGGCAGAGAGAGAGGAGGTTGCAGAGGGAGGGTTGATGGGGTTAGGGTTAGGGTTAGGGTTAGCCTTAATTGGCCCGCCCATGTAAAATGGTGACAGGCAGAAAATTCTGTCCATAGTCTAACATCCAGACCTAAAATGAGGTAAACATGAATTAGCAGGAAAACTGGTCAAACACACCATAAACTGCACATGGCAGACCCAACCAAGATAGTCCCCCTGAATTTCTCAGTAATCCACCCAGATGTCAGTCATCACTGTGGGCCACAAAAATTCTTTAAAACTGTCTTCTACACAAGGAATTTCAATTCCTCTGTTTCAAAGAGTTAGTCAGCCAATAACAGTCCTCAGCCAATAACAGCTCTAGTCCAACCTAGTTTCAGGGATATAATCTTCACCTAAAATGCAAACTATTCCAGATCTCTCTCAAATCTGGTCCGAAGTCCAGCCTTCCTAGTCTTCTTTTCCAGATGAGCTGACCTACTACCAAGACGGCATACCCTTATGTTGGTAAGGCTAAACTCCAGTGTCTAAACACAGGCATGGTCCCAGCCTCTCAGCCACACTGCTGCCAACAACTGCTTCTGTGCTTCCTCCAATCTCCAAACTTTCCAGCTACACCGAGATAATACCACTCCTGGGCTTCCTTGAGCCCCAACTTTCAGCTGCACTGAACAAATACTGCACCTAGGCTTCCCTGGGCTCCAGCCAAGCAGCATGGAGCTAATGGCAGCACTCCAGCTGCAGGGAGCTGACCCTCCTCTTCTTCTGCTCCTGACATACCTGTCACATGGGCTCATTTTGGGCCATAGAACCCTGGTCCCGTGGTCGGGTTTTCATGCCCTCTCCAAGTAGGCTGTCCTTGCTCATACAAGGCCTGTCCTTTGGCGCTGCCTGCCCTTGTGCCAGAACTCCTGGGCATGCCGGGAGTTGTAAGCCTTGGCCTCTGCCTGGAAAGCCCATGAACCCAACAATTTCAATTCCCTCACATAAGATATAAGCAAACAAATACTGACTCCAGTTTACAAGATGTACATTAAACTACCATCTCCGCTCTACTAATTCACTTTCAGTAACTTTAATAATCCTCAGGTCAATAGTTTGCTCCATCGCTCAACTGCAGTCAATATTTGTAATACTAGCATGCAATTGATTTCTGATAAATACATCAAGAATCTGCCAAGAAATATGCTTTGTTGAGTCAAAATTCCTCTTGAATAGGACTAAATTGGGAATGGATATTGGAATTTTCAACAGTAGGTTACAATTTAGCTAGGATTGAATGTGTTTAACCAGTGTCCACTGAATACTTAGAGATAAGCACTTACTCATCAAATCAGCTAGATTTGTCTCCTGTAACTTGTACTGCCTTGAGTGGCCCACAAGCCTGCTGTTGAATCACATACTGAATATCCATACATAAACCTTTCAATCCTATACCTACTTTACATCCTTTGGTAATATAGGCTGCACATCAATTCAGTGAGAATTCAGATGATATTGCTGCTTGTGTAGGTGCATTCAGTACAAACTTTGAATGAAAAGGTCACAGTAAATGATTAAGTACAAATCCCATGTATACTTTGAAAGGAGCAAAGGTTTTCAAGGCTCCACAGGATATCTTTAAGTTGTTGATGACATGCTATTCAATGATTCAGGCTTCTTATTAATTTAATTAAATTTCACATTAATTAAAATTAATTAAAATTAACTTATTTTGTATAGCATATTAAGATAAATGTTTCTTGGGAATAATAGGCAATATACCGAAGACCAAAAGTGCTCAATGAGGGAACTTTCAATGGTAATATGAATATAGCTCGAGTTAAACATTTATGGATGCACATAGGCCGAGATTTTCCGGCCGTGGGAGATTCGGCAACCCAGCCAAAAGCCCATTGGCTTTCGGAGGGGCTGGACAATCCCAGTGGCGGGTGGAACTGGAAAATCCCATCCATAGTCAACAAAATGTGACAAATATATATGTGCTGCAAAAAATAGATTAGATCCAGCCTAGCTATTGCTCCTTTCTCATAAAAAACAGATGCAGGAATCTCAAGCAACACATCCATTGTGTCAGGTTTAAGAAAGATTGATTTATAGCAATGGGGATATAGTGGTGAGATTTTTGATAACGTAGGTATCTTTTGGGTTGTGCATCTTATCATAAAGGTTGCCCATTGGTTATTATTTGATGAAATGTCATCCCAACATTTGGATAAAAATATGTATCAGGATCTCTGACTTGCATTCCTCTTCATTCACTATGTCAATGTACCTCTTGGATAAGCCTAGGTTACCAGAGAAGGAAAAATGTGGGAATGGTAACACTAAGCTCTTTGGAACATCTCTGACATTTATGGCCCTAATATTAGCTCTGTGGCAGGGAAGTAATGGTGGTAGGGGCGGGGAGGGGGGTGTGTTGGGGGGAGGGGTTGGGTCAGGGAATGCTGTTTTGAGGACGGGAAATGTGGAAAAATGGGTTTCCACTCTATTCTGCTGAATTTAACAGCAAGACCTGATTAAAACTTTTTGCCTTGATTTCCCAGACAGGGCCAGCCAGGTTGAGAGGCTGGCTGACTGTTGCATGAACAGGCCTTCATTACCCGGCAGCAGCTGGGGAGTGGAGAGGAGAGAGGGAGAGATCCTGAACTCAGGGAGAATGATATAGTCAATGGTGGGGAAGATTAGAGGTCTTTGGAAGGGGGAGATGGAAGGGTTGATGCTGGGGCTGATTAAAAGGACCTCAGGAAGATCAATAGTGGTGGGGGAGATCGGAGGCCTTGGGAGGGGGGGAGATTGAAGAGTTCAGGGGAGAGATCAGAAGAACCAGGGAGGAGGGGAAATCAAGATAATAATGGCTGGGATCTGTTTGATCATGGGCAGTGAGTAAAACAGGTAAACTGAATCCAACGGTTAAGTGGAAAGGCGCATAATCCCTGAATCCAGCAGTCCTATTTTCTCTTCAGCTGTTGGATTTCCCAAGGATCGGGAAACCCGGCTGAAGAATGGTTAAATTTTAAATGACGATTAATTCTGAGATATGCAGCCTCATTATAATATTTAAATGACTAACCTACCTCCTGGGTTAGTCATTTTTATGCTTCACCCGATCCAAACCCACCTGTTTTTAGGGGTTAAAAACTCCTCCGTGTGATGCTGTGACTACGAACCATTCTCCTACATCATATACATGCACTACCAAATGTGCTCCCAACTGTGGCTTCCTTAAACAATCATTTGCCTGTGAAGCTTTTGCCATTAATTTCCTCGATAATTTTGTTTTCTCTTTCTTTAACATTACAAATCCTCTAAAAATATCTTATTTTCTATGAATGTGGAAGTCCCTCCCTTTAAAACCTTGCATGGATTGTCAAAGAGCCATTTCAATATTTGAGAGACACTGGGTTCTGGATATTAAGTTTGTGACATGTTAAGTGCTGGGGAGTGTGACTGCTGGTTCAGTCGCATGCAGGAAACCTGGAGGTCAGTGCACCTTGTCTGTCAGTGACTTTTTAAACCAGCCATTGTATTACTGTACCATTTCCGGGTTTCCTGCATGTGATTGAACCAGCAGTGTGCTTGTGGGCTGCTGACTGCAAGATCCTGAAATGTCCAGCAGAGCCCTGGAAGGATGCAGAGGCAAAGGAGTTGTGGACGGGTGGACGGTGTTAACTTTGACAGCCACTGATAAAGCACGACCACAAGGCCCTATAGGTCTTGTTCCAGCAGACTGACTCTCCTGAGAGATTGGTGTTCAAACATATCAAGCAAGCTTATCTTTTGCCTATACACTCTGGGCTGGATTTCATGGTGGAGGTTGGAGGGCATGTTGCTCGCATCCCCATTGCAAGAGTCAGACAGCAGCTTAAACATCTGAAAGGAGGCCGCCTCACAACCGTAATGCTCTGCGGGCGAGCGAAACATGCTGAGAGTTGGACTTCCGCCCCTCAGTGGGAAGAAGTCCCATCCTCGAGAGCTTCTGGTTTTGGCGCACGCTCACCTACTAAGTTATGGGGGATGGCGCGGGGTAGGCGGGGAGGTATTTTGCATGCCCCCACCCCTCCCCCAGCGAAACATGCCCAGCAAGGGGTTGTAAAATCCAGCCTTCTGTCTGGCTGATATAGCTTCCTGAGAGCTGCACCTCCCTGCCGATCCCTCTTCTCTTGTAGGGGGTTTTGATCTGTGAGCTGTGAGCTGTGGGCTGTCACTGATGCTGGTCACCTTGGTCCTCACCTAAAGTCCAATATAACATAGCATAAGTGGCACCGATGCTGATCTGATAGATCAGAGCTCCAAAATGTAGATCAAATTTCCAAAGTTTGTAAAGTAATCCCTCAGCACAATCATGAACAAAGCTTAAAGGGGCGGTGCGAGGTACGGCAGAGTAAGGCCTCACAATACTCCCCTCCCCCCACCTCCGACCGCCCCCCCCTGCAAAAGAAGCAAATGCGAGGTGAGAAAAAACTTATTCACACAGCGAATAGTTAGGGGTTAGAATACACTGCCAGAATTGTTACAATGTAGAAGGAGGCCATTTGGCCCATCGTGTCTGCACTGGCTCTCTGAGCATTTTAACTTAGTGCCAACCTCCTGCCTTTTCCCCATAACACAGCACATTGTTTCTGCTTAAATAATCATCCAATGCCCTCTTGAATGCCTCAATTGAACCTGCCTCCACCACACATCCAGGCAGTGCATTCCAAACCCTAACTACTCGCTGTGTGAAAAAAAAAATTCGCACCTCACATTTGCTTCTTTTGCAAAACACTTTAAAACTGTGCCCTCTGGTTCTTGATCTGTTTATGAGCGGGAACAGTTTCTCCCTATCTACTCTGTCCAGGCCCCTCATGATTTTGAAAACTTTTATCAAGTCTCCTGTTAGCCTTCTTCTCTCCAAGGAAAACAGTCCCAACTTCTCCAATCTTTCTTCCTAACTGAAATATCTCATCCCTGGAACCATTCTCGTAAACTTCTTCTGCACTCTTTCCAATGCGTTCACATCCTTCCTGTAGTGTGGTGCCCAGAACTGTACATAATACTCCAGGTGAGATCTAACCAGTGTCTTATATAAATTCAGCATAACCTTCCTGCTCTTGTACTCTATACCCCTATTAATGAAGCCTAGAATACTGTATGCTTTAGAAGCAGCTCTCTCCACCTGTCCTGACACCTTTAATGACTTATGTACATATACACCCACGTCTCTCTGCTCCTGCACACCCTTTAGAATAGTATCTTTTATTTTATACTTTCCCTCCAATGATCTTTGTACCAAAGTGTATCACCTCACACTTCTCCGCATTGAACTTCATCTGCCACCTATCTGCCCACTCCACCAATGTGTCAATGTCCTTTTGAAGTTCTACCCTGTTTTCCTCACAGTTTACAATTCTCCCAAGTTTTGTGTCATCTGCAAACTTTGAAATTGCCCCCTGAACATCAAGATCCTAGATCATTTATATATTAGGAAAAGCAAGAGTCCCAATACCGACCCCTGGGGAATTCCACAACAAACCTTCTTCCAGCCCAAAAAATAACCATTACTCTCTGTTCCCTTTCCCTCAGCCAATTTTGTATCCACATTGCTACTGTCCCTTTTATTCCATGACTTATAACTTTCCTCACAAGTCTGTTGTGTGGCATTGTATCGAATGCCTTTTGGAAGTCCACATACACCACGTCAACGGCCTTGCCCTCATCAACCATCTCTGTTACCTCTTCAAAAAACACCAGCAAGTTAGTTAGACACGATTTTCCTTTAACAAATCCATGCTGCCTTTTCCGAATCAATCCACATTTTTCCATGTGACTATTAATTCTATCCCGAATAATTGTTTCTAGAAGTTTCCCCACCACAGTGTTACTGTAATTGATATTACCATATCACTGTAATTGACTGATTAACATATTGAAATTGACAACTTGTCTCTCCCAAGGGAGACAAGACACACGCAGTCTAATATGTTGCAGTTAAATGTGGAAGTCCGCAGGTTGGAGCTAGCTTCCAGATACACTGTCATTTCACTGGTTTTAACTTCCCACTCACTCCCAAAGCCATACCCTCTGCTTCCAAATTAATACTTAGCCCTCAATGTGTTTGTCATGCTTTCTTCAGAGTATGACAAGAGGATGCAGAGGGCTGAAAGTCCTCGAGTTTAGACAGATTATCACATCATTTAGGTATTCATCCTGTAAGCCTACATTGTTACTCAAGGTAATTCCAAGGACTGTTAAGATAAACTTAGTGGCTGTGTGCTGCAGCCATTCTGAGCTCCAGGGTTCAAAAATACCAATCTCCCAGTAAGTACACAAAGCTTGATAAATGCTGATGACACTTCTCCACATTTCTCTCAACCTTTCATTACTGTGCTTCAGTGCCATCAGACTGCAAATTTGACATTCAATCTTGGATGTATTATATCTTATATCACCTAAGCATTAGGAAGACAGAAACCATCATATTTGGCCTTTGCTGCAACCTCTACACCTAACCATCTCCCTAACTACTGTCTCAGACTTGACCAGAAGGTTGGCAATCTCAGTGTCCTGTGTGACCCCAAGCTAAGTTCCTGATCTCATATCCTCTCCAACAGAATGACTACGTACTCCAATTACATAGCATTACCCAACTCCTCCCCTACCTCAACGCATCGATTACAGAATACACTATCCACGTCATTGCCATTTCCAGATTTAACTATCCCTATACTCTGCTGCTGATCTCCCATCTTCCACCCATAAGCTTTAGTGCCAAAGCCACATTCTCTGCTCTCAAAACACTTTTCCCTTTCTACCTCCCTTTTCCAATTTAAGACCCTTCTTTAAACCCACTCCTTTGGCCAAGCTTTTAGTCATGTTTCCTGATATTTCCTTTTTCTTAGCTTCTGTTTTCTTTGTGCTGCTGTGAAAGTTTAGTGACGTTTTTCCACGTTAAAGGTGCTGTGTAAATGGAAATTATTGTCAATCCTTGAAGTCAACGCTATGTTCCTTTTCAATAGACCACAGAACCGGCTGCTGTAAACATGTAAACAAGTGGCAAGAGCTAACACTAAAAGTATTAAGAGCTGGGGGCACCAAGTGTTAGGAGATAGTTCCTGTGGCTTGGGAATAGAGCATTGAGATGTGTGATAATTGTGGAAGTGGGGGTTCTGAGTGTCTGGAAGAACTGGGAAGAGGATTATTGATTGTGTGAGTACTAAAAGGTAGTTATGGTTCATTGGAGAACTAGGAAGGGGGCAGTGGTGTGTTGTTGGAATGGGGAAGGGATGTTAGAATCTGGTAGCGTTCTGATAAATATTAACGGCACACACTTCTTCAGGGGAAATTTGGGCACATTGCAATGGGTCTCTCATGTCACTCTTGACTCCTGCTATACCTAATAGGTCACATAACATTACCCTTACAGCACCATTCATCATTCAGTGTATGATAGGGAGATTACATAGAAATAAAGTAACATTTTCCTGACATATATTTTGAAAGAAGATTAGGCTTGACTTTTCCGTACATTATGGGACCAGTGATGTGATTCCAGTTGCTCAGTACCTCGACTGTTGCCTGTAAGACGCTGGCTCAGCTTGCACCTGCACCCGAGTCAACTGACGTCTTATCCAGATGTCCAAGGCCAATTGGAATTCTTGTGATCAGGTAGCAGTCCACCAATCAGATGTAAATGTAGTCAATCATTTAAAGTCAACCTGGCTTCACAGTGATGACATCAAGCAGGTTTGCAGCTCACCTCAGCTACCACCCACCCAAAAGCCACTGCCAAATAAAATTTCATCTCATGCCCTTAATACGCAGCCACCAACTTCCACAATGTTAACCCCATAAGACCCATGGTCCTCTGCCAAATTTCCACTGTACCTCCCTTTGGAGTCCTCATGAATATGTCTACCCCAGACTTTCTTTAGAAGTTATGCTCAGCCTTGTAAGGCATGAAGATTCTTACAAGGCCAGTGATGTAGAAAAGGTTATGGACACTGAATGTGAGAGTAAATGCAACTCGGGCCTCTCAGAAGTGTACTGGACAATCAACTGATGAACTTGAGTCCCTCGTCCCTAGAGGTTCAGATCAGGATCTTGCTTAGGACCCTCAGGCGGACCTCAATTTTTTTATTTTAAATTGTTTTACATGTACTCACCATGGCAACACCGCGGTGGGATGAGGGAAGCAGGTGTGGCCTCCAGCACCCATGTCCATTCTTCAGATGGAGTTTCCAGCTTCTTTACTGTGTGGGTCCCTTGATGCATTATTACTGGCATAAGCACTCACCACAGTTTCATACTAATTAGCAGACTTCACCCGACCATGTGAGCTTTAGTGAGGTCAGTCATCCAGGTCCCGAGGCCGCATTCTGCCACTTATGCTGGAATGTGCCCACTTGGATTTTTGGGGCTTGTATTTCTATTCAGTTAAGGACCGGGACAGATTGTCATTATCTAATGTAGAATGAGCCTGTCATATATTTCTTGTGGTGAGATTTCAGGCGGGCAACTGGGCTGGATTGCCCAGTTTATTTCACATAGAACAAATTAAATCTATTGTGACAAAGTGTGGAACATCTGTTCATATTTGGATTACACACATATGCAATTTATTTGTAACTTAATCACTTAAATGTTTGTCCTCACTAGTGAAATATAAATAAGCATTTCACACTAATTAATCTATTTCTGTTGATAATGAATGAGAATTAATATTAATGCTTCACATCAATAATTCTTATTATTCACAAGAATAGGATGATGACTCTTTGCAAGATTTTGGAGTCATGATATTCTTCTCTATCAGCAGTAAGATAAAGCTTGAATATCACGTGCTACCTAGCTGACGTACAAAACTTCTGGCCTAGATGATTTCAATAAATAATTTGTCTCATGTGAATATGATCTCCACCCTCCCATGTGTTACTGTTTTGTAACATGCTTGTTTTTGCATTATTTTCCTGCAAAATGTTTCCAATACTGTAACAATAGATGACACAGATATAATTCTGACAGAGAAATTAGACCCTTAAATTCCAGGCTTTGGCGTAAATTTGGACTTGCACTTTTAGGGGGACAGGAATTTCTTTAGGGTCAATCTTGGGCTTCATTGGAAAAGTGCCCAGTAGAAGCTTCATTGTGAAGAAGTGTCCAGCCTGCCAGTGTTAGCCACATGTAAATGACAGAGTTAGGGCTGGATGGCACCAAAAGTCCTAAATCTGGGACTCTGACTTTTCCAGCCACCCTTGAGAGTGTGCTATTGTTTTCCAGAATCCATTTATAAAGTTGGAAGTATTTAGTTAAAGGGACACTGCTCATTGAAATTTCTTAAAACAATTTATATTTATATAACATCTCTAAAGTTTAAAAAAAATCCCAAGGCACTTTCCAGGAACATTATAAAATAAGATACGCCAATTAGGAGATATTAGGTCAGATGACCAAAGCTTGGCCTAAAAGGTAGGTTTCAAGGACTTCCTTAAAAGAGGGAAGTGAGGTAGAGAGGCAGAGGTGTGTGGGTAGGGAAATCCAGAGCTTAGAGCCTAGGCAACTGAAGACACAACCACCAATGTGGAGCGATTAAAATCAGGGATGCCCAAGAACCCAGGATTAGATAAGCACAGATATGTCAGAGGGTTGTGGAGCTAGAGGAGGTTACAGAGATCAAAAGGCGGGAGATCATGAAGGAACTTGAAAACGGGTGAGAATTTTAAAAACAAGACATTGCTTGACTGGGAACCAATCTAGGTCAGTGAGCACAGGGGTGATAGGGGAACTGGACTTGGTGTGAGTTATGATATGGGCAGCAGAGCTTTGGGTGACCTCAAGTTTATGGAGGGTTGAATGTGGGAAGCCAGTCAGGAGTGTATTGGAATAGTCAAGTTTAGAGGTAACAAAGGCATAAAAGAGGGTTTCATCAGCAAATGAGCTGAGACAGGAGCAAAGTCTGGTGATGTTACAGAGATGGAAAAAGTTGGTTAGTGATGATGTGAATATATGTTCATAAACTCATCTCAGGGTCAAATGTGACACCATGGTTGTAAGCAGACTGTTGTCAGGGAGAGGGGTGGATTCTGCAGCTAGGGAATGGAATTTGGAGTGGATACTGAAAACAATTGTTTCAGTTTTTCCAATATTTGATTGGTGGAAATTTCTGCTCATCCAGTTCTGGATTTTGGATCAGCAGTCTGATAACTTAAGCAATAGTGGAGGGATCGAGGGAGGTGATGGTGAGATAGAGCTGGGTGTCATCTGTGTACAGGTGAAACCTATTTTTCTGCTTTTGGATGATGTTGCCAAGGGGCAGCATGTAAATGAGAAATAGGACGGGGTCAAGGATTGATCCTTGGGTGACACCAGAGGTAACAAGGCAGGAGCAGAAAGAGAAGCCATTGCAAGTGACACCCTGGTTATAATTGTATAGTTAAAAATGGAACCAAATGAGCAAGATGCCGACGGAGAGGTGTTAGAGGAGGATGTTGTAGTCAGCCAGATGTCAAAGGCTGCAGACAAATCAAGACGGATGAGAAGAGAAAGTTTATCTTTGTCACAGTCACATAGGATGTCATTTGTGACTTTGATAAGAGCTGTTTTGGTACTGTGACAGGGGCAGAAACCACATTGGAGGGATTCAAACATGGAGTTCCAGGAAAGCTGGGCATGGATTTGGGAGGGACAACATGTTCAAGGACTTGGAGAGGAAAGGGATGTTATGAAACATTTGACCATACCTTCGGACTCGCTGCAAATATTGCCAACATGTTTTCATGCTTACAATCAAAAAGACTTTCCCTACATTCTGTATTACACAAGAAATATTCTATTTCAGTAGAATTACTTAGCTAGGATCTATGCATTGCACAATAGGATGATCTATATGCTTCCAATATGCAGAGCAGCAGGCAGTTGTGTAGGAAGACACATTAATTATGGAGTACCAGGTTTGTTGAGTGCATGGGAGAGGTTGAATGGCAGAATGGGTGAATGGTCAGCAGTGTTACCAGAGCGAGAGGGGGCCAGAAAGCTTTGGTGGAAATTTATCTCAGGTCATGGTACAAAGCGGGTGGTATTGGATTGGCTGCCTGTTATACTCAGCACTGGATATTTAATTCTATTGGCTGCAAGCTGAAGGAGACTGAGCCAGTAACTTGGCTGTGCTTCAAAGAGGTGTATAAAAGAAAACAATATTTGCTGACTCACAGGGTGGTATCAGACAGAGTGCAATATATACACAGTGTACAAGTAGGGAATTTAGTGCAAGTGGAAATACAGTACAGAGGCGGAAGGAGGTGTTGCTTTTTGCCTCTAATACTTGTAGCGGTTGTGTTCCAGATAAATATTTTATCTGCTTAGAACTTAAAATCAATCAAAGAATTAGTTAAAAGACTTAAACTATAAACTAGGTTGGTTAAATACATAGACTGAAGAATCAAATAATTAAAACAGGACTATATAGGGATAGCGGTGCAGATGGTGTATGTGGAGAACATTGTGATCCCAGATATCACATCCGCGGCAAGTGGCTACTTCAGCTCAGCCATTGCAAGCACCAGGGATAGAAAAACTGATTTTTTAAAAAAATGATGAAATGCTATGAAAGGCTGGTGTTCAGAGTGAATTGGGTCTTCTTTTACAAGAATCATAAAAAGATAACGTGCAGACAGAGCAAGCAACTGGGAAAACAAATGGTATGTTGGCCTTTATTGCAAATGGGTTGGCATACAAGAGTAATGACGCCTTATTGCAATTGTTACAGGGATTTGGTGAGATGACACCTTTGTACAGATTTGGTCTCCGTATTTAAGGAACGTTTTAATTGTATTGGAGGTGGTGCAATGAAAATTAACTGGATTGGTTCCTGGGATTGGAGAGTTGTCCTATGAGGAGAGATTGAGTAGAAGGGGCCTATACTTTCTGGAGTTCAGAAGAATAAGGGGTGATCTCATTGAAATATAAAAGATTCTGCCAGGGTTTGAGAGGGTAGGTGGTGATAGACCATTTCTTTTGGCTGGAGAGTCTCTAACTCGGGGGTATATTCTCAGGGTGTAGGGGTTGGGTGACAATTTCATTATGGGTTGAGGAGTAATTTCTTCACTCAGGGGTTTGTGAAACTTTGCAATTCTCTACCCAAAGGGAATTGATGCTCATTTGATCAATAGGTTTTAGGACTTTTAGGGAATCACGGGATATGGGGATAGGATGGGAAAGTGGAATTGAGGGCAAGGTTCAACCATGATCTTACTAGATGGTGGAGCAGGCTCAAAAGGGCCATGTGGCTTACACCTGTTTCCTATTTCTTACATTCTTATGAGCGTAACATCAACTAAAGCAAGCTTGCAATTCGTAAGGGCTGGTGCATTCTGGCTGCAGCAGGGGCTGGAAGTGGATGGGACGGATTTTCTCAGCAGGATGAAACCAGAACAATGGAGCATCAGGCCAGAGAGAGGTTCTCAGTCTCTCCGATGTGGCACCAGAGACATTGGGCGGATTCGTCCCAGAATTGTACTAAGTTTAGTAGGAGGTGTGAAGAATGACGTTTTACTCGTTGGACACAATGATGGGTTTTCACACCATATCATCCCCTTCCTGCATCATAAATTATGCAATCCGGGAAACACACTATCTCGTTGGCGGGCAGCCTCCGATTTGCCCACCATGCTGTTACCTTGCTGCTTCCACATTCCGGGCTCTATATTTAAACTGCAGCTGCGCTTTCAATGCTTGCAGCCCAGGACTGCTCCAGTGAAGACATGGCCCCAAAAGCCAAGAAGATTCAGTGACGCATCCCTGGGATGACTTTTGGACACTGAGGAGGCCCTTTGCGGTGTCCTCTACCCCCACTCAGGCTGTAGGAGGCGCATCAGTCTCTCTCATCTGTGCCGCCAGGGTAAGTCAACTATTTCATAACTCTTAACTCACCCACTCACTAGCCCATCAAACATTCACTGGCATCTCACTCACTACCAGCTCAAGGGACATCACCATTCACTCTCTCACACACACCCTCACATCTCCATCTGGCCTGATCTCCTCTGGAGATAGCCTCCTCATCCTGTCCATGGCTCTTCTTAGCATCCTTCTCATTTAGCCTGGTATGTGCCTTGCTCACACCCTCTCCATCTTTCTTTATGCAGGACAAGATCACGCACAATCAATGGGAGAGGTCCCAGACCGGGAGTGGAGTGCCAGACAACAAGGTCCTCATTCCATTTGAGAGTCATGTGTTGGAGCCGGCTGGAAGGACTGTTCCTGGGTTACGTTGAGGTCGGCAGCGAGCATCCATGTGAGGATCCTGCAACGGATTATCCCCCTGCCGTGTTGCCCTCAGGTAACCTTGATCCCGACTCCAGCGCCAAGAGCACCTTGGATGAGGACCCTGAGGGCAGTATCAATGAAGACCCATCATAGTGCTCACCAACACCCTCCACCAGCGCAGCAACACACACCTCAGTGGTACCTAGATGTAGAGCAGCCTTAGGATCACAATCTGGTGAGCACAGCACACAATCTGTTCCACAGCAGGCGGAGGTAGGGACATCCAAGGTACCAGGCACTTGGCGGACAGCTGGAGGCAAGGAATTTGCTGAGTCTGAGTCAGATGAGCCTCTGGACTTGGTCCTCAACTAGTTGCTGGAGCTGGAGGAGTCCGTCCACCTTCAGTCTGAGATGATAGTCTTGGCATAGCGATGTACCGAAGACAACACTGACATGATGGAGGCCACCATGGAGACTTTGGTCCAGGGCATTGGTTCTGCACAGCTGTGCAAGCAGAACTCCATCACTGATGCCATAGTTGGCCTCCAACAGTGTCAACATGAGAGGGGTGCGGGGCAGCTCGATCTCACTCCAGCTACACCTTTTCCTCAAGGAATCAGCCAGGGGCTGTTGGACACCCATAGGATGGAGGACCAGCAGCTCAACACCCAGGCGACTCTGGGAAAGTCCAGCTGATCCAAATCCCCTCTTCCTGTGACCCCATCATCTCCAGGTCCTTATGCCAAGGATAGTTCAGCTGCCCTACAGCAGGATACCCAAAGCGGCCCAGGGCCCTCCAGATCTCGGCCCTCCAGAGGATGCCCCCCCAAGGTCATCACAGACAGGGTGTAGTAGTCATCAGGCTGCCTCCACCTCCACTGTGGGTGTCCAGGGACCACGAAGATGTAGTGGCAGGGTTAGGAAGGTTAAGAAGATGTAGTTGCCCAACCTGGGCATGGGTATTAATCACTTGTACATAATGTTCACTATTGTAAATAAACTCCCAAGAATGTCTCCTTGTCTATGGCTCCTTGTTATGATGAACACTGTTCATGTCACTCAGATGTGAAACTTTGGTTCCTGCACAAGATAAAGGCAGGTGTCTCAGTCCAGGGCCTCTTCCCTGTCCCGTGTGTAAACTGCAGAGCAAAGTGATGGTCCGGTTTCACACTCACTGGACACATCAGTGATGCCTGCACCTCGATGGTGCTTGTCATTGCTGCCAGAATGTTGTAGGCAGGTGTCACAGAGTTCCGTCATTCTCCCTGTGTGCTCTCAGCACCTTTAAGGTGGGGCTGGCTCCCCAACTCTTCACTATCTGTGACCAGTGACGGTGTAGTCCTGGAGGGGACAGGTGCTGAAGGCTGCCAAAGGATTAGGTGCTCTTAAAGTTTCATGGCTGCATTACCATGATACGACCCTGATCGCAGAATGCAAGTGAGCGGTCTTCAGCCAGACAGGAGTCAGACAATCGCAGAGGCAATGTGAGGATCTATGGAGTGTCCTCACTGCATGCCATCATCATCTTCCTGGAATCTAGCGACTATTAGGGCCTCCACTGTGTCTCCATGACATGAGCCTGAGCACTGAGGGTATGTGCGCTGCCATCAGCCACACAGGAGTCAAACGTTCACAGATGCAAGGTGAGGATGTCAGGACTGTCCTCACTGCAGCTTGTCACCATCCTCCACGAATCTTGCGGCTATGAGGGCCACGTCTGGCCAGTGCGATGGCCTCATTGCCAGCATCCTCGCCTTCGAGGATCTCATCACCCTCATCCCCTTAGGTAGAAGTTGCAGGCTTGGATGGTGCAGTTGAAGAAATGAGTTACTACAATGCATCTTATAAATGGTGCACGTGGCAGCCATGCTGCACAAGTGGTGGAGAGAGTGAATGTTTAATATGGTGGATAGGATAAAAACAGTAATGGAAAGGCAGTTCAGCTGAACACTAACAACTCCTCTTAAAGCTGTAAAAGATGAAAGTAAAACAAAAAGTTCTGCTTTAACTGCAATTATGCTGCAGCCAGAGTACATCACCAATAGTGCAAGACTATACCAACTGCTAATCCAAATGTTGCTGTGATTTTAAATTGGCAGTGCTATACAGCATGTTCTGTGCTGTGATGATATGAAACGCACCACAACTCTTATGAAATGCTTGCAACATAACTGTCTATAAGAATTAGGTAAGATATACAGCTTTAAATAAAACATTACACCAAATTATGTTTTTACATGGTTAGCCTCTAAATGAATTTCATATATGCCATATGCAAATTCAAATTACATGAAAAAATTCCAAATCCCAATCATTCGCATATAAGAGATTTTCATTGCATTGTGGAATAGCAGGCACCTTGTCCCCATGCTAACATATAATGTTAGCTAATTTTTTGATTACTTGATAATTGTTAAATACAGATTATATGGGTTTGAAAAAAGGGAATTAAGATTCAACATGACAAAGTTTTCCAGTGTTTCCCTTAGACTTTGGTAACACCAATAAACACAAACAGCATTTTGAGAAATGTATTATACTTAACAATGTCCATTTGTGTCTTGGTTACAGGGGAAGAAGCAAAACTAATGCAAAGAAATCAATTTAGTATGAACAATAAAATGAAACACTAATATGAATGTGCAATTGGGCAATATGTCATTGAAACTGCATTATCTGTCTTTTTAAACCAAATTTCTTAATCTGTAACATAAATAAGAAAAGTAATTGAATGATGCTGTTAAAGTTAATGGCATGGTTCCATTTAATGTACAGCAAGACAAACTCAGCATTAAAATATTTACTTAATCACATATTACTGTTCATTTGCATTGAAAACGTACATAAGAAAAGTAATCTCTTATGCTATTGTATTTTATTTCAACCGTTTGAAATATATATATATATATATATAACAGGAGTTGTCTGTATAAGAAGTTTTAATATACTATGGATAATTGATCTATGTGTAGATTTATGGCGTAGATCACATCATGCAGGAAGAAGGTCCTTGTAATGGAGGTCACAAAACCTCAGATACAATGTAGGTGTATCTGACTTTCACAAAATGCTGTACAAATGCTTTAAATTGATTTTGGCCAATCTTCACATTTTATATTTTTAAAAATCTGTATATGAATTATATATATCTCTATGCATTGGACAATCTGCTTTCATTATTATGTAATGTAATCCTCAGGGTGATTCTGTCATATATAAAAGTAAATCATTGTATTGAATAGTGGCATTGCATATTGATACTGGAAAACAATGCATCATTCTGCCACTATTCAAATATCAGCTGCTGCATTGGTTCATTCATTATGGTATGGTCCTCCAAAGATCTGGGAAATAAATTTAAGTGAATTTTAGTGTTTCTTTTTAATATAAAAGGCTATAGGGTCATATAATATGACAAACAAATAAATGTTAAATCTGTAGCAATGAAGAAAGAGAGTCTCTAAAGCTGTTGACTGTTTCAGAGGCCATTATTATTGATGGGAACTGTGGTGCTGCAGCTGTGAGCCAAGCAGTGCTAAGATGCAGAAAACACTAATTCAGACCAAACAAAAGTGGTTCTTACAAGCAGGTGGTAATCAAAAAATGATGTTATGGATTCAGTGAAAATATTTGCAATGGTCAATTAAAGGTCATATGAATCTGTTATTCATATGAATCTGTTATTCATCAGAAGCATTTTTTAAATTGATTGCTCATTGTAACCATGTTTTTCTTGTCAGTTCACTAAGACAGTGCCATATTGTCTTTTTCCAAGTAATGTGTCTTTTCATGAATAATGGGGGAAAGATACTAAAGGTTCTTTGCAGGCCAGGCCCATAAATCTCTGCTGTGTGACCTTATAGTGTACATTGCATAAAAAGGACAATATGGTGGTGTGTCTGAAAACAACAAAAAAAAGGAAGCACTTCTGTAAATAATAATAAAATATGTTTATGATGATCTGACATTTTAAATCCATATCCTTTTGGTTTACAACATCTTGCACTTATATAGTGTTTTTAGCAGGATGAAATGTCCTGAGGACCTTAACAAATATACATGGTGGAGCATGAATTAAGGCAAGAATTAGTGGAGTTGACCAAAGACTCAGTCAGAGGATATAAATTTTAGGAGGCTTTTGAAGGCCAAGAGAGAGAGAGAGAGAGAGACAAAGCAACTTAGGAAAAGACTTCTAGAGTTGAGGGCCATGACGGCTGAAAGCTGTCTATGCTGGATTGCAGAGAGGAAAGCTGGTTGAAGTTTCTGATCACTGTAACCTCTGCTTGAAGTCTGTGATCTTGATAATATCTCCTGGGTAGGTCTAGGACAGATGGGTAACAAGGTGAGTTGTAAATTCACCTGCTACACCGGAGGTGAGGCTGAGCTATTTTAACACCAGGCCTCATTGAAATCCTGCCATGTGACATCTCACCCATTGAGCATTGAGGCCGTCTGCTGGCAAGGCAGGGGGTTGTCAGGTGGGGACAGTTGGTGGCCAGGGAGACCTAAGTTTCCTTCTGGCTCAACAAGGAAAGTTTAAAATCAAACATCTGTTTGGGCTGCATCTGGGCCTGGTTCCTTTTCCTATTGTCTTCACTGGTCAGAAAGCTATAGCATCTTCCCCACTCAAACAATCATTGGTTAAAATTGCAATCAAGTCTCAATGACATCATGAGGATATGACATGCTTATATAAAGAGGAGCCTCCTGGTTTTGGGTGGATGTTTTTATTGGCTCCTCAGTAAAGCAGGCTAAAATTTGAAATGGTGAGCTCCTTGTGGCTTTCTGGCAGGCAGGTCACCTGGGTGATTTAAGTGCCCATCTGCCTGGTTTACACGGGTGAGGCAGATACATTTGTCAGGGAATGTTGAGAGATAAAAGCTGATGAGCTACTCTTGTGAGGTCATTGAACCTTTTCATACATTGAAGCCAGGTCCAAGGGGTGATGATAAAACAAAAACAAAAATACCTGGAAAAACTCAGCAGGTCTGACAGCATCTGCGGAGAGGAACACAGTTAACATTTCGAGTCCGTATGACTCTTCAACAGAACTAAGGAAAAATAGAAAAGAGGTGAAATATAAGCTGGTTTAAGGGGGGGGAGGTGGGGCAGGTAGAGCTGGATAGAGGGCCAGTGATAGGTGGAGATAACTAAAAGATGCCATAGATAAAAGAGGTACATCACTGGCCCTCTATCCAGCTCTACCTGTCCCATCCCCCCTTAAACCAGCTTATATTTCACCTTTCTATTTTTCCTTAGTTCTGTTGAAGAGTCATACGGACTCGAAACGTTAACTGTGCTCCTCTCCGCAGATGCTGTCAGACCTGCTGAGTTTTTCCAGGTATTTTTGTTTTTGTTTTGGATTTCCAGCATCTGCCGTTTTTTGCTTTTATCCAAGGGGTGATGATGTTGGCATTGACCTTGTCTGATACCTCCAATCAGGATGGCTTTGTGGTCACCTTCAGAATGCTCCTCTGGTTCATGGGGAACCTCCCTTCTTGCCCTGGCTCGCTGCCCCCATTGGTACCTCCAGGGTGATATCAGAAAAAAAGGAAGCAGCCCTTCAACTCATCTCTCGTGCCCAAACGTCTGCAAACAGAAGCCAAAGGGAAGGATGCAATCTCAATAAAAGAGAGGAACCCTTCCTTTAAATAGACTTTGCAAGTTATATTGAAAATTATATATATCATGTGAGTGGCTTGCCAGATTTGCATCGTAATCAGTGGGCAGCCTATTAGTAAAATACAAATGAGGTACATCAGTTAAATTGCTTAGGTCTTAAGCCTAACTCACTCCCCTCCCAGCCCATAGTCCCACTTCACACTTCGAATTAAAATCAGTATTGAAGTGTTTTACTCCAAGTCAAACCTGCTATTAGAGCTGAATAAATGTGAAAGCATTGAAGAATCACAGCACCAGTGACAGAAGTGAATAGCATTGAGCTAATTTATTTTGACTTTTTCCTTTCTCACCCACCTCATCTGGAATCTGTAAGCTGAAGAGATAACAATTATCAGCTTCTGATGCAGGCAATTAAAAAAATTTTTTTTTAAAAGGCTGGAAAATATTGAGCTGAATCTTATTTCCCCAAAAACAAGTGGGTTGGGGGTCGCTCCAGAAGTTAAAATACAAAATCTCTGAAGCATGACCCAAACTTGCCTCAAAACTATCCACTTGTGCCATTTAGAGAGGCACAGATTATTCGAGGACAGTCAGCATGGATTTGTTAAGGGAAGATCATCTCTGACTAACTTGATTGAATTATTTGAGAAGGTAACAAAGAGGGTCAATGATAGTATGTTTCTCACGTGGATTTTAGTAACGCATTTGACAAGGTACGACATGCCAGACTAGTTAGAAAATTAAAAGCTCATGGGATCTACTAGAAAGCAACAACTTGGATCGAAAATTAGCTCAGTGTCAGGAAGCAAAGGATAAGGGGTGTTTTTTTGACTGGAAGGCTGTTTCTAGAAGGATTCTGCAGGGCTCAGTACCAATTTCTTTCCTTTTCATGATATATATTAATGATTTAGAATTAAATGTAAGGCGTGATTATGAACTTTACAGATGATACAAAGATTGGTCATGTGGTTGATACTGAGGAAGGAAGATATGGTTAGGTAGGCAGAAACTTGGCAAGTGTATTTCAATCTGGAGAAGTATGAGGTATTGCATTTGAGGAAGGCAATCAAGACAAGGGGGCCCACAATAAATGGTAGGATACTGAGGTGTGTACAGGAACAGAGGGACCTTGGAACGCATGTCCCTAGATAGCAGGACAGGTAGATAAAGTGATTTGTAAGGTATAGGGGATACTTTTCTTTATTTGCCAAGGCATATTATATGTAAGAGCACAGAGGCTACGCCAGAACTGTATAAGATGCTAGTTAGGCAGCAGTTAAAGTACTGTGTACAATTCCGGTTCCTGCATTACAGGAAGGATGTGATCGCACCAGAGACGGTAGAGAGAAGATTCACTAGGCTGTTGCCAGGAATTAAGAATTTTAGCTGTGAGGAAGGGTTGAATAGGTTTGGATAAAAACAGAAAATGTTGGAAATACTCAGCAGGTCAGGCAGCATCTGTGGAGAGAAACAGAGTTAAAGGGCAGTATTTTAGATTCCCCCATGGGTGGGTTTGTAGGCAGGGAGGGTCCATAAAATTCCTCGGATGGCCTTTGCATTGGGCTTCTGCCTGCCCCGACCTCTCCACAATTTTCCAGTGGGTTGGGCGAGGCATAAGTCATCCTGCCCACCCTTGGCCCAATTGTGCACCATAAGTGGCCAATTAATGACCACTTAAGAGCCTTCCCTGCCCAGCCTCAATTTTCAGGCTGGCGGGAGGAGTTCAGGGGCAGGGGGAAGCCTGAAAAGTGACCCTGCTCAGGCATTGAGCGGGAAGGGGGCGGGGCATCTCTCTCAATAGCCTTTCAACATCGTGCCCCCCCCTTCCCTAAAGGCCTGGCTCCTCCAGGTGCTCCCTCCCCACTTTGACTTTCCACCAACACCCCCGCCACCCCTCTGCCCAACCCCCAGGCCTCGCCTCACCTCCCCACCCTGAGACCCTCATACTTCTCTGGTCCTGGACTCCCAGGACTTAGATTCTGGAGACTGCCTGCAGTTCCAGTTTGGTCCATGCAGCTCCTGGCACTGCTGAGACTAGAGGGCCGCTGACCTTCAGTCTGACTGAGGGGCAGAAGCAATGCTCGCTGGCGCATTAAACGGCTGCGGGGCAGCCATTATCGGTCGGAATGTGTTCGCCGCTGACTCTTTAGATGGCAGGAAACCATGCTATCCAAAAATCCCTGGCCAATGTTTCAGATCAATGACCTTTCATCAGAACTGGGCAAAGTTAAAGATGTAATAGGTTTTGAGCAAGGGGTGGCTGGGATAAGGGCAAAAGAAGGCCTGTGATAGGTTGGAAGACAGAAGAGATTGAATGACAGAAGAATTGGTTAGATGGCAAAAGGGAATGGTAAATGGGGCAAGAAGAGAAACAAAGAAACAAAAGATGTGTCTATAGAGCAGGTGAGATGCTGTCTGAAAGCGAAAATAAAAGAAAAACTGAAGCATGCAAAGTAAAGGAAACAAAATGGAGGTCAGAGTTTATGATCTGAAGTTGTTGAACACAATGTTGAGTCCAGAAGGCTGTAAAGTGCCTAATCGAAAGATGAAGTGCTGTACCTCAAACTTACCTTGAGCTCCACTGGAACAGAGCAGCAGGCCAAGGAAAGAGATATCAGCATCAGAGCAAGGTGGAGAATTAAAATGACAGGCCACTGGGAGCTCAGGGTTTTGCATGCGGACTGAGCAGAGGTGTTCTTCAAAGTTGTCACCCAATCTGTGTTTTGTCTCCCCAATATAGAAGAGACCACATTGTGAGCAGTGAATACAGTATTCCCCTTGCTGCGTCCTCCCCTCCAAGTCAGTGTCATGTTTGAGACCAAATGATCCTGCAACAACTGACCTTACACATACGGCAGGCACTGATCTTTCATCCCTTACTGTCTGCAGCAAATATCTCAAAGTAGCTCCAGCAGTTCAACACAGTACTTCCACAAAATTTGCCTTTGAAAAAGTAAGTCAAAAACACCTCATCTATAAATTGTTGAGTGACCCTTTATATAACGCCAGAACAGGACCCAATTGTTTCATAATGCTTGTTTCAGGCATGAATAATTAAGTTAAAAGCAAAATACTGTGGACGCTGAAGATCTGAAATAAAAACTCAGCCAGTGAGGCAGCATCTGTGGAGAGGGAAACAGAGTTACCGTTTCGAGTCTTCTTTGGAACTGGCCGAAAAAGCTTCATATTGGATCAAAACGTTAACTCTGTTTCTCTCTCCATAGATGAATAATGAAGACGCTGTCCACACATGGGTTAACCAAATTTGGGATCCTAACGTCACCAGCATATTTGCTTTACTTATGTCATGATAGCATCTATTCAAAGTCATCGGGAGATGCAAGGGGTGTACCTGCGTGCGTTCTAATTCAGTAGATGTCACGTGGATCATGCAGGGCGCAGCCAGTGGTGAAACATGCATACATGTATCTGCAATAGGCCTCCAAAGTGTGCAGAAGCAGTGCGACCTTACTCAATTCCTTGTCCAATAACTTCAGAACAAATTTTAGGAAAATAAACTGCATTCTATGATTTTGAATTCTCAACAGCAAAAAACATTTTACATTTTATAAGTGATTGCATATTTCTGTTAAATATTAATAAACTGGAACTGAACCTGAAGCTATTATTTTTACAAGTTCTTTCTTCAAGAAAAAACCTTGCATGCACTGTTACATTACAAAATAATTGTTAAAAAATATGGAACATTTTAAATCCAAGATTTATCAAGATCTCCCATTGATGCTAGTTTATTTTTTTTTCTTTCTTCAACTGGAAATGCATCCCAATGTTTTATATTCATTGTATTGAACCATCTGATCTCATTCTTCTGAGTTAAGATCAATTATAGGGAAGAATTTTCCCCACGTCGGGGCCGAGTGGGACTGGACGCATACGGACGTGGACCCAATCACCGCCCGCGATTGGGCCTGTGCTGCCATTTTACACAGGCAGGCCAATTAAGGCCCACCCAGCATATTTCTTGATTTCCGAGGATAGTGGGAGCGGGCAGCGGCAGCCGTGCACAGACTGCTGGGTCCAATGGCAACACTGCAGCCTGTTTAACTGAAGGCCTGGCAGCCTTTGCAAGGCTGCTTACAATGGCCGGGAGACCAGCACAGCAGAGGGCTACTGTGCATCATGCAAGTCTGGAGGGTAGGACAGCGAGGCAGAGCCAGGCCGGAGAGTAGGCCAACCGGGCAGTGTGCCCCTCGTTTCTCAGATGAGTGCCCAGCTGCCCTCCTGGAGGAGGTGGCAGCACGGCTGGAGGTCCTGATTCCGAGGGACGGGAGGAAGAGGCTTCCCCATCTGACCAAACGTGGTGGGAGGAGGTGGCTGAGAGTGTGAGCTCCCATGATATGGTGCGACGCACATGGGTCCCATGCCGTAAAAGATTCCATGACCTCCTGCGCTCGGGAAGGGTGAGTACCACGTTGGCTGAGGTTACTTAATGCAGCCGTCGCCCTCCCCCCCTCCTCCAAAACTCTGAGTACAGCAATGGCATTGAATCCCTCATGGCATGTTTCCCTCGCTGGGTGGGCCAGCAGAGATTGCCCATGCCTAGTTCACCCTGAGAGGGCTGAGCTAAGATGGGTTCTGCACCCGCAGCATGTGTGACACTGACACCCAGTGTATAGAATAGGGGTGAAAGTCAAGGGCCTGCACCTAGGCAGAGTGCTGGAACTCCGAAGCAAGTCAAAGACAGGGTGCTAACATGCTGGGAGGGGAGCTTCCAGTTGGCACTAATCCATCTGCTGGTCTTTGAGCCCCATGTGCCTGTGCCTCCTTGCTTAACAAAGTGACACCTTGTGGTGCCACATGTGAAGGAGGCAGCATTTGGGCAATGCTGGGGGTCAGCCCTGGCCTCTTTGTGTGAGTGTGCGGCAGCTACGGGGTGACGAAGCACCGGAGGCCTGCAATGTCCCACTCTGGTTGGGGTGGCAGGGATGCGATGGGAATCCAGGTACAGGCTGGACTAATAAATGCTCTTCTCACCTTTTCAGGAGAAGACTGCGTACAATTGCACAGAATGGATGCAGACTGCCGGAGGCCAGGCCCAGTTGGCGATCCAGACGCCTTTTGAGCAGCAGGCCATGGATCTGGAGAGGCGCCATGCCCCCAGGTCCACTGGTGGCGGTGAGGCTGGGGTGCCACAGGGAGGTATGTTTGCCAAGCACTGAGGTCATCATGTGTGCCCCAAAAGCCATGGCACTGCTGAATGCTCAGTGATTGAAGTTAGCAACATGGGTTGACCACTGATTATGGAAGGACGAGCGCATAATGATCTGGGGGAGCAGCATGCAAGTTGACATTGTCTGCACTGTAACTAATCAAATGTCCTTGTTCTTCCTTTCAGCATCACCGGAGCAGGGCCAGGAGGAGGAGGCAGAGGGGCCACATCTCACACCTGAGGTCCCAGAGGAAATCCACTCACCAGCGTCACACCATCCCTGCCAGGCAGGCACCATCGCAGATACTAGCGCCTCGGTGGGAATTAGATCATTGGCTAGTGCCACGGGGCACAGCTGTGAGGGCACTTCACACTTGCTTGAGGTGCGGGCAGAGACAGAGAGTACCCAGGCCGCTGGCAGTCAGAGGACTGCAGGGGACCAGGCACATACTCAGTCGCTGGCTGATGATGTGCCTTTGGAGTCGTCCGTGAGGCAGCAAACGCTGGAAGTGCAGCAGGGTATGCGGGAGGATCTGGCGGAGGTACATGAGGCAATGCTTGGCTTGGTCTCCGTGCTGGAGGAGTCCACAGGGAGCATCACCGATGCAATGAGCCCCATAGCCAAGCGATATACTTCCTCCATGGAGAGAGTGGCGACTCTCATGGTGAGGCTCCTCCAGGGGAACAATCAGGGCCTCCTGGGGATACACTCGGACCTGCAAGCCCTCACAGCGGCATTGCCCTCAGCTGGTTATTGACTGTGGTTGATGGTTTGGGCACCAAGTATCGTAGCTTGGTGCCCATCCATCTATGGTGAGCAGGGAGGTCCGAAGCAACCTCATGTCGGCGCAGCAGCTGCCTGTCATCTCTGCATCTCTCAGCCACAGCCCTTGTGGAGGTGTGGCTCCTATTGTACCACTGCTCAGCTTCTGTTCTTGGATGGCGGAGAGGCATCATGAGCCACCTTTTGAGGGGATAGCCCTTGTCACCCAGCAGCCAACCATCCAGCCAAGCCGGGGCACTGAAGAGCCCCGGCACCTGGGAGTGTCTGAGGATGTAAGCGTCATGGGAGCTGCCTGGGTACCTTGCACAGACTTGTAGAATCAGCATCCTGTGATCACACACTATCTGCACGTTCATGGAGTGGAAGCCCTTCCTGTTGACGAAGGTACTGGAACCACCCGCTGGCGCCTTGATGGCCACATGTGTGCAGTCTGTTGTACCCTGGACACGGGGGAAGCCAGTAATCGCTGCAAAGCCTCCGGCTCGCTCTGTCCGGCTGGCCTCATCCCAGCGATAGTGGATGAAAGCCAATGCATGCCTGAACAGAGCATCTGTCACCTGCTTGATACAAGTGTGGACAGCTGACTGGGAGACACCATAAAGATCACCCACCGACCCCTGGAAAGAGCCAGAGGCATAGAAGTTGAGGGCAGCTGTGACCTTTAGAGCCACTGGCATGGAGTGCCCACCCACACAGTTAGCGGAGATCTCTGACAGATGGAGGTGACTTTCTCCCTTGAGAGACGGAGTCTTTTCAGCACTGCACCTCAGACATATTGAGGTAGCTGCTTCACCGCCTGTAAACCCTGGCAGCAGGATAGTGGCATCTTCTGTGGTCCCTTCTGCCTTGGAGTTCCTGTTGGCCCTGTGCCCCTTGTGCCTGCGCTTGTACTCCCAAAGGTGGCTCCCCTGGAGGCTGAATGTGCACTCCTGGCCTCCTCCCCCTTCTGGCCGTCCCTTCCTCCTCAGAGGAGGTGCCTCCAGTGGAGAGCACAACTCCCGTTCCCAGGCTAAGGGAAGGCTTCCTGAAAGCTGCAGGCTCCAAAAATAATCTTTACTGTAGAGTCCTGACCTGAAGGCTGTTACTCCCATCCAAGCAGCTGGTATGAGCTTTCAAGTATTCCTGCTCACACAGGCAAGTATCAGTAACTTTCACAATTAAATATCTGACAGATAACACTCATGACCCCACTCACCCCTCTTATCCTGCCCATAGATGAGGTTTACACAAATGTCTCCGACCTGCCTGCTCGTTGTGCCCGTGCGATGTCCTGAAGATCGCACGGCGCCCGAAAAATTGCAGTCAATTGCTGCCTCAAGGGCCTTAAGTACGTGAATAATTAATGGTGGGTGCACATCCGAGAACATCGCGCGCCCGCCCACCGAAATGTCGCAATGGCCCCTGCATGCCAGCCGGAAAATTCTGGCCATAGCGTTATTCTAGGAAGCAGTGGATATGTGGCTGCAAGCTGGAGGTAATATGATCCATGTCTGTGTAGGCATCACGTCGACCAGGAATGTTCATTTGTAAATCACTTTTGATACTCTAAATTAAGGAAGAATGAAGAAATCATACAATACAGAGCTGGGTGTAGAGTTCTTCCAGGGGTAAACTGATATAAAGTGAAAAACATTGCCCATCACCGAGCATGAGGAAAGGTGGAAAAGGTACGATAGAAGCAAATCAAACTTTTAAGGGTGGTGGATCTGCAAGAACAATAGGGAAAAGCTTTTGTCTTTAAAAATATAGTCCAGTGAAATCTTGACTGAATAAAACAAAATAAAATTGCTAAAGTGTACTCACTTAACTGACCCTACATAGCAACTATGAAATACAGCTAGCTATCTAGCCAGCCTGCCAACCACAGACACTGATTGACCAGTCAGAGCTGTTGACTTACTAGTCAGCTCTAAGGGTTAAGGATTAAACCGCAAGTCAGATGCCATGCCCCCATTAAAGCCCTGTTACAATTATGAGCTCTATAAAATTGTTGTAGTTTGGGTCAGTGTTCTGAAGTCTGCCTGACAGCAAAGCTTGGTTATTTGGTTGCTAGAGATTAAAGGCGGCCCAGATTGTTTTACTAGGAAGAAGGTGCAAGGTGTTTACACTTGCATACAATGGCAGCAGCCTGTGTGTTAACATTATATACGCTGAGAGTCTTCAAAGTCCCAGAAAAGTGCTGAGAATGTCAGATTGTAAACAGCTGTGCTTTAAACTGTCCATTTATTTCCAAGTTAAAAGAGAGTTGGGGTCTCAAGGATAGCTAATCAGTAATTCTACCTGGAAACAAAATCTACGTGATTTACATTGTCATTGAGATGAGCTTTGAGAGGGGAAGGGTCTAAAGTATCCCTGAAAACCCACCGACAATATTAATCTGTTCTGCCAGGATTGAGAGAGGGAGAGCAGCTGTAGTATGCAAGATGCTGTGGTTCACCATGCAGGAATGTGGGTGGGAGTTCGTGCTTTGATCGAAAAGATCAAATTCACGAGGAGTTAAAATGAGGCTGGAAGATTCGTCTAGCCTGTGCTAAACGAAAAATCTCCGGGGAAAAAAAACCTCACTGTGAAATACAGTTCTGAGATTAAAAGCTCCCAGGTTGAGAAAGGAAAAGAACAGAAGTAAACACCTGGGAAGTAAGAATCACCTTGGACTGGTTCTGGGAGAATTGAATATTTATTAAAGGGCAGTGTAAAGCATATCTGTGAAGTGTGTTTGCAGTTGTGTTAAAAGAAAATGAGGAATGTTTTGTGAGCTAAAGTATAAATTGCCTACAAAGGTAGTGTTTCGTCAATAGTGTTTTAGTATTTTGTTACAGTAAAAGTCTTAAAATGTGAAATCTTGAGTCATTTTTTCAGCTATTAACAGAAAGTTCAAACTTCTTTAAAAGTTATCGGTCTCTGTGGAGATTCTAAACACCTACAGACTGAGAGTGCAGAACTAAATATAGCACTCATGGCATTAAGTGAAAAAAATTTCACATGCCATTATTCTCTATAGATTATTCTGTTGATAATTCTCAACTGAACTCATCAAAATTTATGAGTTATTGGGTTACATTTTAATTGCTTCTTAAATTAACTATCGAGGTTATGTATTAGTTGCTTTGGTACTCATTACTAGGTCACATAACTAGCCTATTACTCTGGGTTAGATGTGACTGGCAATCAAAATTTAAAAAAATCATTGTCACAACCACTTAAAAGTTTCCTCAAAGTGGTCCATGAGCTCAGAATGTGTCTATGTTTGCGTGTAGACTTCTTTTAATTTGCGAGTGATTCAATTCAAAAATAACCCAGCAGTCAAGCTTTATTCTTAAGCAAGATCAAGGTTAGTTTGTTATGAAATTACTGCTGAAAGTTACTGGACAGAATTTTGCCGTCGGTGAGCAGGGGGCGGGGCCCGCTCGCTGACGCGTAAAATGACGCGGGATGACGTTGGGCGGAACCCCCGATGTCACCCCGCCCCATTTAAATTTTCAGGAAGGCGGGGGCACAGCCAAATCAGCTGCGGGCCCGCCGACCTGTCAATGGCCAATTGAGGCCATTGACAGGATCATTTAAACAATTAAGGACCTTAAGGTTGGCGGGCAGGCCAGGAGCCCCGGCGGCAAATAGAGAAAACATGAAATCTCATCCATCGGCGGGATGAGGTTTCATGAGGGATTTAAACAGTTTAATAAGGTTTTACTGTAATTTATGAACATGTCCCATCTTATGTGACATTGTCACATGAGGGGGACATGTTAAGGATTTTTTTAGATTTCTATTTTTAATCTTTTTAAAAGTGTCAGCGATCTCCCTGAGGCAGCACTTAGCCTCAGGGAGATGTGCATTCTTTTGTGCGCATGTGCGAAAGAGCACACTCTCGTTTTTGGGGAATCCCCCCTGCTCGCACAAGAAGTGCATAGCGCTTCCCACCGGATGTCATGCTGGGCGGGCCTTAATTCGCCCACCCATGTAAAATGGCGGCAGGGCTCGCTTCTCCGGTGGGGATTGGCTCCTCGCCCGCCGGAGATTGGGTCAGGCCCATCCGCCCGACAGGCAGAAAATTCTGCCCAATAAGTAAAAGTGATAAAGTTATGAACTAAAGTACAGATACAAAGATTAAAATGCAGATAAAGGAGAAAAGATACTTGAAGTTGAGATTTCAAATCAGCCTCTGTGAGATACTGTTGTGGGCTTGTTGCTTGAATTCCTTCTTTCCGAAGTGAAGGGATTGAAACTTGAAGTTCATTTTAGCAGCTGCGATGGCTTGCGAAGTTGAAGAGTCAGAAAGTTATTTTGTAGGTGGGACCAATAGGTAGTGCAGATGCTGGGAGAAAGTAAAGGCTCCTTTCCTTCTTGGAGACTGCAAATACTGACATTTGAAGATTGCCCTGTTTCTTCTCAGCAGCCCAGGGATGCTTTTCTGGATGCCTTACTCTGTCACTTTCAATGGCAAGGAGCCCCATGTCTCACATGTGGTTCATGGCTCTTTCAGCTGAGAGCTGTGTGCTGCTATTGTCTCTCACTCAGCCACAGAAAATGGCTTCTTAGAGCCTCCTTTTACAATCCAAAAACATAAAATGGCTGCTATCCCAAATTGTCGAATTATGCTTCCATATTAGGTATTGCGTTAGCCCCGGTCTGGGGGGCATAGTCCCATTCATTGTCTTTTTTAGCCAAGGTGATTAACCTTTCACATGGTCCATCTCTGACACTGCCCTTCCCTTCCTTGACCTCTCTGTCTCAATTTCTGATGATAGACTGTCCACCAATATCCATTACAAGCCTACCGGCTCCCACAGCTACCTCGACTACAGCTCCTCACACCCCGCTTCCTGTAAGGACTCCATCCCATTCTCAGTTCCTTCGCCTCCGACGCATCTGTTCTGATGATGCTACCTTCAAAAACAGTTCCTCTGACATGTCCTCCTTCTTCCTTAACCGAGGTTTTCCACCCACGGTCGTTGACAGGGCCCTCAACCGTGTCCGGCCCATCTCCCGCGCATCCACCCTCACGCCTTCTCCTCCCTCCCAGGAACATGATAGGGCCCCCCTTGTCCTCACTTATCACCCCACCAGCCTCCGCATTCAAAGGATCATCCTCCGCCATTTCCACCAACTCCAGCATGATGCCACCACCAAACACATCTTCCCTTCACCCCCCGCCCCCCCGGCGGCATTCCGTAGGGATCGTTCCCTCCGGGACACCATGGTCCACTCCTCCATCACCCCCTACTCCTCAACCCCCACCTATGGCACCTTCCCATGCCCACGCAGAAGATGCAACACCTGCCCCTTCACTTCCTCTCTCCTCACCGTCCAAGGGCCCAAACACTCCTTTCAAGTGAAGCAGCATTTCACTTGCATTTCCCCTAACTTAGTCTACTGCATTCGTTGCTCCCAATGCGGTCTCCTCTACATTGGAGAGACCAACGCAAACTGGGCGACCACTTTGCAGAACACCTGCGGTCTGTCCGCAAGAAAGACCTAAACCTCCCTGTCGCTTGCCATTTTAACACGCCACCCTGCTCTCTTGCCCACATGTCTGTCCTTGGCTTGCTGCATTGTTCCAGTGAAGCCCAACGCAAACTGGACGAACAGCACCTCATCTTCCGACCAGGCACTTTACAGCCTTCTGGGCTGAATATTGAATTCAACAACTTTAGATCTTAAACTCCCTCCCCCATCCCCACCCCCTTCCCGTTTCTTCCCCCTCCCTTTTGTTTTTTCCAATAATTTATATAGATTTTTCTTTTCCCACCTATTTCTATTATTTTTAAATCTATAACTGTAATACCCTGTTGTCAGTCTTTCCACCCCACGCCCACTAGAGCTGTACCTTGAGTGTCCTACCATCCATTCTTAATTAGTTCATTTTCTTAGATAATATCACCACCTTTAACACCTCTTTGTACCTTTTGTCTGTGACATCTTTTGATTATCTGCTCCTATCACTGCTTGCTTGTCCCTACAACCACCCCCCACCCCCAACTTCTCTCTCCCCACCCCACTCCCCCACCACCCCCCAACCTTAAACCAGCTTATATTTCACCCCTCTCCTAACTTTATTCAGTTCTGCCGAAGGGTCATGAGAACTCGAAACGTCGACTCTTTTCTTCTCCGCCGATGCTGCCAGACCTGCTGAGTTTTTCCAGGTAATTCTGTTTTTGTTTTTAACCTTTTAAATGTCTCAGCCATTAACTTGAACGGTTCCTATTCTCCCAGGTTTGGTGAGATAGGAAAGAGTTATTCACACCCCCAGGAAGCCATTGTCAATGAGTCTTCCATTTTCCCTTGTGGAAATGTGCATTGAATTTCAGATATCTTCACATGTCTGGATTTGTCTAATTGCAATCCACTTGGAGGCTTCTAGAAACTTGACAACATAGCAGTTGTAAAAGATCAGGTGATCTTTGGCAGCCATCTTTAAGGCTTCTTGTGTCCATTTAAAAGAAAGATTAGCTTTTTTCCCAAAATCTATAATATCACAACTACACATTCGTGACACCTTCCATATGAAAACTATGAAATAAATATAAATGGTTATCTCCAAGAGTCTGCTCAATTCATCAGTGAGTTAAGGAGTTAGTATGAAAGTTTACCTTTGTACCGCAATGTAAACACCAAACATTGAAATAAATATCAAAATCATTTCCATTTTGAACATAAACTGCACATAATGCATTCAGAAATTTATTTATCTTATCTGTAAGATTAGTCGTAAATAGATGGCATTCAGAGAAGGATTAGAAGTTGTTTTACCCACTGATGTTACAATTTATTTCTAGTTTAAGACCTTCTGAGGTTGCATATTAATTTGCTGCTGAGATACTGTCACACTTAGAGATACAGTGCCAGTGGACAACTAATTATACAAAAATAAGGAATTATGAAAACTACTTTCATATTTTAAGGTCCATTTGTGTATTAAAATGCACAAATAAAACGTGGATTAATCAAAGCCTTTTACTTCTAAGATGGATAGTTATATACTTTCACTGTTATTAGGTTTATAAATGAGATGAGATTTATCTGAGGTTAATGTCTGAAGGAATCTTTTCGATCTCTCGTACCTTCTACTTTTTACCTTTATGGTTATTTTACAGAGCTATGGCTTGAGGTATGTCATCAAAATTTCATTAACTCAGGCAGATAATTTGAAAAGATGTCATGTTTGTCTGTCGCCTCTCACAGATAGTTGCCTCAAACCATACTATTCATTATAGCCCGCATGTATCAAATTAACAGGACCAAACTTGCAAACTTTGTCTAAAAATGCCCTTTGTTGTGTGTTTTGAAATAATTTATACAATGTGCTCAATCATTTTATAAAATAAAATTAATGAGATTTGTACAACAACCATACCTGATATTAAATTGTTTTGATGAGTGTGGTAAATTGCTGTGGTTAACAAATTTGAAACTGCCTGTAATATTGATACAGGTTTGTGTGCATGTGAATTAATCAAAGTGTGGGCGATGATGAACAGTTTCTGAAGAATTCTGTCAAAGGTTAAGAGCTAGTTATTTTTAAGAATGACATGAATCTACCAGAGACAGTGATTGCCTAAATGACCATTGTAATTACCAATTACTACTTGACGCAGGGAATATATTCATGGCATGTAGTCTTCTAAATACAGGCAGGCATTAGCTCATTTATGTACTAATGCACATAATTTAGCTTCTGAAAAGGGCAGAAATGGGAAATGGGAATGCTTAAAGATATAATAGATACTTTATAATATAATTTTAGAGAATATTGGATTTGTAGAAAATTATTACTTTGTGTTCGTTTTTTTTAAAAGACAAAAAACTAATCTTGTACGTCCTGCAGTATTATCACAATGAAATATGACAGTCTGGCAATTTTGGACGCCTATTGAGAAGGTGAATGCTTACATTTAGACACGAGAATAATATCAAATTAAATCATTGAATCTTAAAGTATGACACAATACCTGCCCATTCCTAATTTTGCAGTCAGTTCTCACAGACATTTAAATTTTTGAGGGGGTTAACACAGTATGCAAATTTTTCGCTTTGGATGCCATATTTAGCAGTCTGCGGTTTAAATGATGGGATCACCATAAGTCATGAACTTTGAGAGTGTGCTATTTCAGCATTGCTGTATCTCATATTCAAGCCAAAATTCTTAAGCTCAGAACAATAACTAGAACTAACAAGCCAGATTTTAACGTTTCGACCCACTGGCAGTGTGAGCTGGGAACCTAGCAGCACATTTGTCAGCGGCCTTTTAATGCAACCATTGCATTTGCATCTGACTTTTCTGTTTCCTGGCCATTTAGCACGAGTAGGCATGACGTTGATCTGCATGAGTCAACTTCAGCTGAAACATTTATAGGAACCCTGCTAAGGTGAAACTTGAGGGATTGTCCGGGTGTTTCCAAAGACAACACAACTGCAACAATGGACTCGCAATGTTACAATTTAGTACCTCACTTCACTGATGCCACCCTAGAACTGTTAATGCAAGCTGCAAGGGCACACAGGGAGTTTCTGTTCCCTGCCATCAGGAGAAAGAACCCTGTCTCAGAGAACAAGAAGGCGTAGTTGGAAATTGTTAAGGAGCAGCAGGAGTTTGGTGACATGCTCCTGGATACAGTGCCAGAAGAGGTTTAATGACCTGCTCAGAGCTGGAAGGGTGAGTGGCATGGCACATTCAAGTACATCTAACATCAACCACCCTCGCTTTTGTCTTACTAAGTTCATTGCTCCACACCATTCCTCATATCAGCTTACCTTGCGGGCACACCCATCCGTCTATGTCCATTTACCTCCTCATACCTTCATCTGACTAACCACCACTGACACTCACCCTCATCTTAATGCAATGCCACACTTATCCCTCACAGTGAACCGCCACAAATGTTGTCCATTCATCCACTCAATATATTCCATTACTCTCACACATGGGTTTTCTACATCTGTCCTTGCAGAAGAGAGCACAGAACACCCAGGAATGGCAGACACTGAAAATGGCCCTCCAGCCATCTCTGTATGGGCAGCTGCAGAGGAGGAAGTGCTGGATACAAGCAAAGTCTCAGCATCTCTGGCCATCGGAGGTGCAGACTTGGAGATCTCCCAACTACCTGGTGACAGAATGAAATATCACGCAGCCACATGACACACAACACTCAGTCATGTTGACTCAGTGTTAGCAGCAAGTCAAATATGATCCTGTGCACGATGATAATGTAACACCTTCTTATCTTGATGGTTTTAAATCATGTCTTTCATTTCCTAGAGGCCCATCAGGGGTCCCGCAGGAGGTGGTTCAGGAGGAGGATGAATACTCCTCAGAGAAGGTCACTCACTCTGAAATGCACTGTCACAGCACTCATGCACACTACCACCAACTGAGGTACACATACGTCTGTGAAGCTACCCAGACAGGTAGTTGGATTTTCACGTGCTGTCTCATACATCACAAATGAGCAGGAGCATGTGTTGGAGACAGGAACAGCATTGCAGAGTCTCTGTGCTAGGGTGCAGCACATTCCAAGCTCTGCTCAGTTGGATGTATCGTGCACAATTGGAGAGGGATTAGAGGAATCCATCTCAAAATGAGCACTATGATGACGCAGGCCTTCGTGATTATGTCTACTCCCATGGAAAATGTGACCACCCAGGTAGACCATCAAACACAGCAATCAAATGAGTGCATGCTGGCCTCCCCATTTGCATGCACATTTAAAATGCCACCTTAAACAGGATTGATGAAAAGCTGGCCTTCACTATTCAGAAGATCACTAATGTGCAGCAAAGTGCACTGCAGCTTATTGCTAGCAGGGAAGTACGGCTGGGCCATGAGAAAGGAGGTGAAGCAAGGGGCCATGGAAATGGTCACTCTGCTCAAAACATTTCCTCTGCTCTGCCATTGCCTCCCCCTCACCCCAGTCAGTGCCTCACATGCAGACTTGTGTCTCAGTGGCCAAGTGTGCCCCTGCATAGCATGGCCCTCACTGCCTCCAAAATCCAGAGGACATGTACTAAGGGCAAATGAGAAGCCAAAACAGGTTTATGAACAGCCTGTCTCTACTTCTGCTAAAGCTACAGAGGTTTACACCACATTGGAGTAGTAAAAAAAGGAAGAGTAAAGATTTGTGGTTGCTCAAGGGTATGCAGCACATTGGTGTTCAATACAATGATAGATTATTTAGTTTCTGTTTATTTTTTCTGCATGATTAAAATTATTTGTTTTACAACCTCTGTAGAAGCCTATAACTTTTAAAAAGGGATTCAAGCTTCTAGTTGACTGACAGCTGAAAGAATGGCACAACAAGATTACACATTTAAAACTTTTACTATAACAAATCACTAAACATACTATTGACTAAACACTATTTTCTTTTTCTCGGCAACTTATACTTTAAACTACAGGGAAGAACATTTCCCTTTTATACTTGTCACCCATCACAGTCTCCACTGAATTACAGTCCTTTTAGCAAACAGTTCACAGTTGCTCCTAGTTTTCAATAGGTTCTCATTTACCTGTTTTGCCGAGTAGTAACTTTGACTGACCGTCCCGCGCACTTTCCTCAGTTTGCAGAGAGTTCCTTAGATCCACCAGTAGCAGTAAAGCATATTCCAATGATTCTTCTTCTGCCTGGTCATGCCAGGATGAATCTCCCTGAATTGTTAGGTGGCTGCAGTATGCACCTCTTCAACTAGAAACCCTTGCACATCTGACTGTGGTAGCCCGCAAAACCAAACAGCCTCTTCTCTCTGCTGTCCACATAAAACTGCCATCTCTCAGTGATTTGTAGGGAGGCCTGTAATCTAATCATAAAAATGGCTCCCTCTGCTCTCTTCCCCATTGTAACACATTAACATTGTAACACATTAACCTGACGCTCACCCGATGTCATTTCATGTGCAAACGGGTCAGGCGCGCACCCGCCCGCCGAGGTGAAAATTCTGCCCAGAGACTGTTGTCATTATCTCCAAGTGTAAAGTCCTTGCACCTTCTTCCCAGTAGAACAGTCTAAGCCTTCCTTTAATCTCTAACAATTAAACAACCCAGGCTTACTGTCAGGCAGACTGCAGAACATATCACATGATCCCCTCCATTTATCCTAAATTTAAAGCCACAGTGCCAAAATATAATAACCTCACAATTGTACCAATGTTTGTTCCTTTTTCCCACTTGACCCAATTTTGCCTGCTGCCTAGTAGGTGACCTTCTCATTGTGATGGACGGTAGGAAAAGAGATAAGCATGAAAATGTCGGTGACAGGGCTACTTTGTTGATTGTGGGATTGCTTTGTGCTTGTGGATTGGGAGGCCATGAGGATTCAGAATTTGGCTGCCAGATAAGTGCACAGGTTCAGCCTAACTGGGGCATGCCAGACTTAGGCCATCTTGCGCTGCAATGTGTGCCACTGCTGGTGCCCTCAACGCACCACATTCCTCCTCCTCCTGCTCCTGTTTCACCCCCTTGGAAGAAACTTTGCACTCAGCACCTTCTTCTTTCTGCAGCTCTAAACTTCACTGCTGCAATATATTGAGTAAGGCACCACAGGCCAATATCACACTGGATACCTGGGCTGGTACAAGCTGAAGTCCAGACACTTAAAACACATCTTCAGCACCCCAACTGCTTTTTAAAAATTCTTTCATGGGAGGTGGGCATTGCTGGTTAGGCCAGCATTCGTTGCCGATCCCTAATTGCCATTGAGAATGGGTGGTGGTGAAATGCCTTCTTGAACAACTGCAGCTCATCTGATGCAGGTACACCTACTGTGTTGTTGGGGAGGGAATTCCACAATTTTGACCCAGTGACAGTGAAAGAACGGTGATATAGTTCAAAGTTCGGATGGTGTGTAGCTTGGAGGGGAACTTGCAGGTGGTGGTGTTTTCATGCATCTGCGGCCCTTATTTTTACCTCGGCGGGCGGGTGCGCGCCTGACCCACTTGCGTGTGAATTGACACATGAAATGACATCGGGCGAGCGTCAGGTTAATGTGTTACAATGTTAATGTGTTACAATGGGGAAGAGAGCAGAGGGAGCCATTTTTAAGATTAGAATACAGGCCTCCCTACAAATCACTGAGAGATGGCAGTTTTATGTGGTCAACAGAGAGAAGAGGCTGTTTGGTGGTAGAGGTAATGAGTTTGGAAGGTGCTATGTGTGGAAGGGCGCTTGATGAGTTGCTGCAGTGCATCTTGGATATGGAACACACAGCTGCCACTGTGCATGGGTAGTGGAGGGAGTGAATGTTTAATGTGATGGATGACATCAACCTTCTTGAGTGTTGTTGGAGCTGCACTCATCCAGGCAAGTGGGGTATGACTAGTACTGGAGCATTAGTCTTCAATACTACTACTGGAATGTTATCAGAGCCCATAGTCTTCACCATACCTGGTGCCTTCAGCTGTTTCTTGGTATCACATGGAATAATTTGAGTTGGCTGAAGACCTGCATCCATGACTCTGGGATTTCAGGAGGAGGCAGAGATGGATCATCCACTCAGCACTTCTGGCTGAAGGTGGTTTCAAATGCTTAGGCCATGTCTTTTACATTGATGTGCTGGGCTCCCCTATCATTGAGGGAAGTGATATTTGTGAAGCCTCCTCCTCCTGTTAGTTGTTTAATTGCCCTTCACCATTCACAACGGTGTTGGCAGGATTGCAGAACGTTGATCTGATCTGTTGGCTGTGGGAATGCTTAGCTCTGCCACTGAATTTTAACAGCAAAGAAGGAGGCCATTCAGCCCATCGTGTCCGCACCAGCTCTCCAAATGAGCATTATGGTCTAGTGCCATTGCCCTGCCTTTTCCCTGTGTCCCTGCCTATTGTTTCTATTCAAATAATCATCTAATGCCCTCTTGAATGCCTTGATTGATTTGCCTCCACTGCACTTCCAGGCAGTGCATTCCGGACTCAAAACACTTGTTGTATGAAAAGTTCTTTCTCACATCACATTTGCTTCTTTTGCAAATCACTTTAAATCTGTGCCCTTTCATTCTTGATCTTTTTACGAGCAGGAACAGCTTCTCCCTATCTATTCTGTTCAGCCCCCTCATGATTTTGAATATCTGTATCAAATCTCCTCTTAACCTTATTCCCTCCAAGGAGAACAGTCCCAACCTCTCCAATCTATCCTTAAAGCTGGGGTTTCTCATCCCTGGAACCATTCTTGTAAACCTCTTCTGTACTCTCTTCAATGTGTTCACATCTTTCCTATAATGTGGCGCCCAGAGCTGTACACAACACTCCAGCTGAGGCCTAACGAGTGTCTTATATAAATTCAGCATAACCTCCCTGCTCTTGTACCCTATGCCCCTATTAATAAAGCCCAGGATACTATATGCTTCATTAATTGCTCTCTCCAACTGTCCTGCCACCTTCAGTGATCTATGCACATATACACCCAGGTCCTTCTGCTCCTGAATCCCCTTCAAAATTTCACCCCTTATTTTATATTGTCTGTCCATGTTCTTCCTACCAAAATGCATCACCTCACACTTCTCCACATTGAACTCCATCTGCCAACTGTCTGCCCACTCCACCGACTTGTCTATGCCCTCTTGAAGTTCCACACCATCCTCCTTGCAGTTCACAACATTCCCAAGCTTCGTATCATCTGCAAACTTTGAAATTGTCTCCTGCACACCATCTAGATCATTAAAATATAGCAGGAAAAGCAAGGGTCCCAATACTGACCCCTGGGGAACTCCACTACAAACCTTCCTCCAGACTGAAAAAATTTCCATTGACCATTACTCTCTGCTTCCTATTTTTCAGCCAATTTTGTATCCACGTTGCTACTGTCCCTTTTACTCCATGAGCAATAACTTTTCTCACAAGTTTGTTGTGTGGCATTGTATCAAATGCCTTTTGAAAGTCCATATACACCACATCAACAGCATTACCCTCATCGACCTTTTCTGTTACCTCTTCAAAAAACTCCACCAAGCTAGTTAATCACGATTTCCCCTTTAGAAATCTATGCTGTCTCTTCCAAATCAACCCATATTTTTCCATGTGACTACCAAATCTATCCCAAATAATTGTTTCTAGAATCTTTCCCACCACTGAAGTTAAACTGACTGGTCTGTAATTGCTGGGCTTATCCTTACAACCTCTTTTGGACAAGGGCGTAATGTTTGCAATTCTCCAGTCCTCTGACACCACCCCTGAGTCAGGAAAGACTGAAAGATTATGGCCAGTGCCCCTGCAATTTCTACTCTCACTTCCTTCAATATCCTTGGATGCATCTCATCCAGTCCCAGTGCCTTGTCAACTTTAAGTGCTGACAATCTATTCAACACTTCCTTCTTATCAATTTTGAACCCTTTTAGTGACAGAGTTTCCTTGTCTGTCGCCATGGCCTGGGTAGCATCTACCTCCTTGATAAAGACAGATGCAAAGTATTCATTTAATACCTCAGCTATGGCCCCTTCGTTCATGTGTAAATTCCCTTTTATGTCCCTAATTGGCTGTACTCTTCCTTTTACCAGCCTTTTAGTATTTATATGCCTATAGAAGACTTTGGGATTCCCTTTATGTTGGTTGCCAGTCTTTTCTTATAATCCCCCTTCGCTTCTCTAATATGCTTTTTCACCTTCCCTCTGAACCTTCTGTATTCCTCTTGGTTCTCAATTGTATTTTCTCCCTGACCCCTGTCATAAGCGCACTTTTTCTTCTTTATCTTAATTTCTACCTCCTTTTTCATCCAGGGAGCTCTGGATTTGTTTGCCCTACCTTTCCCTTTTGATGGAATATACCTTGACTGTGCCCAAACCAATTCTTTTTTTTTGAAGGCATTGTTCCAGTCTACCTGGTCCAGTTCCGTTCTTGCCCCATTGAAGTTGGCTTTCGTCCAGTTAATTATCCTTACTCTGGATTGCCTATCGTCCTTTTCTATCATCATCCTAAAACATACAATACAATGATCACTGTCTCCTAAATGTTCCCCCATTGATACTTGATCTACTTGGCCCACCTCATTTCCAAGAACCAGGTCCAACAGTGTGTCTTTTCTTGTTGGATTAGACACATACTGCTGTAGAAAATTCTCCTGATCACAATCTAGGGACTTTTGTCCCTCTCGGCCCTTTACAATGCCACTGTCTCAGTCTACATTCGGGTCATTAAAGTCACCCATTATAGCTACTCTATAATGCTTGCTTCTCTCTGTAATTTCCCTGCAGATTTGTCCTTCTTACTAGTTGGCGGTTTATAGGCTACACCGAGCAATATAATTGCACACTTTTTGTTCAATAGCTCTAGCCAAATTGATACTGTCCTTGAATCCTCTGGGACATCCTCTTTCTCCAGCACTGCAATGCTCTCCTTAACCAATACCACCACCCCTCCTCCTTTCCTTCCTTTTCTATCTTTTCGGAACACCTTGTACCCGGGAATGTTAACCGCCCAGTTCTGCCCTTCCTTGAGCAAGGTCTCTGTTATTGCCACAACATCATATTTCCACATGGTAATCTGTACCTTTAACTCCCCAATCTTATTTACTATGCTCCTTGCATTCACATACATGCACAGTAACCCTGATATAGATTTTGTTACTTTTTCCCTTACCGCGACTTTACCTATTAACTTACTATTCTCTACACTAGTGCTATCTGTCCCTCCCAGTATTTTGTGCACCCTGGTATTCCTCTCTAATATTTTCTCTTGGTTCCCACACCACTGATGAGTTAGTTTAAAGCTTCCCAACAGCACTAGTAAAACGCCCCGCAAGGAACTCTGTCCCAGCTCTGTTCAGGTGCAATCCGTCTGGTTGTACTGGTGCCATCTCCCCCAGAGCCAGCCCCAGTGTCCCAGGAATCTAAAGCTCTCTCTCCTGCACCATTGTTCCAGCCATGCATTCATCTGCCTTACCCTCCTATTTCTGTACTCACTGGCACCGTGAACTGGGAGTAATTCGGAGATTACCACATTTGAGGTCCTGCTTGCTAATTTTCTACCTTAGCTCCCTAAATTCTGTCGGTAGGACCACAATCCCCTTCCTACTTAAGTCATTGGACCAATGTGGACCATGACCTCTGGCTGTTCACTGTCCCCCAGAAGAATGAGCTGCAGCCACTCTGTTACATCCTTAATCCTGGCACCAGTGAGGCAACGTAACGTCCTGGAGTCACATCTATGGCCACAAAAATGCCTGTCTGCTCCCTTAACTAATGAATCCCCTATTATTATTGCTCTCTCTTTCTTCTTCCTCAACTCCTGTACAGCGAAGCCACTCGTGGTGCCACAAACTTGGCTCTGACTGCACTCGTGCTCCCCACAATAAGATGCCAGCTTGGCTGGCTATTTCATGTCTTCTGTTGAAGTATGGTTTCATTTCATCAGATACGGGCTCCTCTGGCCAACCATGTAGCACTTGATCTAGTACTTGAGATAGAACTGGGTCCCGACTTGTCCAGTCTCTCATCTGTTGAGCACAGGCCAGTGAGGAATCTAAGTAATTTAACAATAAAACAAGTTCCTGCGGAACTGGGACTTCCTAATCATTTTCTTGTAAAGGCAAACGACTAAGGGAATTGGCATTTGCGATTTGATTGCCAGGCCTATGTACGAAACTGTACTGGTATGCTGCCAGAATTAAGGCCCATCGTTGTATTCTTGCTGAGACTATGGGTGATATAGCCTTGTCCTCACTAAACAATCCTAGCAATGGTTTGTGGTCTGAAACGATTGTAAAATGGTACCTGTGTACATGCTGGTGAAATTTCTTGACAGCAAAGATGATGGACAGGCCTTCTTTTTCTACCTGCAAGTATCCCTTTTCTGCTGTGGTGAGCATTCTTGATACGTGACCTGTTGGCTGTTCCGTGCCGTCCATCTGATAAGAGAGCGCTGCTCCCACTCTGTAGGGAGATGCGTCACATGTCAGCACCAATTCTTTTCGTCTGGTCATAATGCACTAATAGGTTGGACGAGTGCATCAATTGTTTCACCTTTATGAAAGCTTCTTTCTGAGGTGCCTCCCAAGACCAACGTTGGTTCTTTTTGAATAGAGAATGCAGGGGCCCAGCACTGTAGATAAATTGGGTAAGAACCGTCCATAATATTTGATCATTTCTGGGAATGATTTGAGCTCTGAGGCGTTTTTTGGCGCAGGTGCCTCTTTTATGGCTCTCACTTTCTCCTCAAATGGGTGGAGGCCCTGTGAATCTACCCAGAGACCTTAATAGACTGCCTCCCTCAATTGAAACGTGCACTTTTCTTTCTAGCACAGACTTTAATCTCGGCTTTCTTTTTGACTTCACTGTTGGCCAGATTTCTCTCAGATGCAAGCTGAACTTGTCTGGGATTAATGGCTGAGTCGCCCAAAATTTCATTATCTGTCTGCTTCTTGGGAAATTCTGCGACTTTTGCTTCCAAAGCCTCTTTGGCTTCATTTAGCTGATTCTTCAGCTCTTCTGTCTCTTTTTTGTATTTGTTTGCTGCCTCCTGGAAAATTGAACATTGTTGTGTCTTCTCTGCCAACTCATCCTTCAGTTTGTTCAGAGAGGTGCTGAATTCTTTCTGTTTCCCTTCATACTTTTCCAGAGGTACAAACTTTGACCTGAGGGAATCTTGTAGTGTGTGAAGGTCTCTCAACAAGTTTTCTTTTTCCCTTCGGAGGTTGCTCACCTCATCTCAAACTCTGTCATCAAGCAGGGTCTCCTCGAGTTCCTTCTGCTGTTCTTCCAGGTTTTGGTTTAAGACAGCCTGCATTTCTCCAGGTTGTTGAGTCCTTACACACTCCTTTTTCAAAACAGGAACGCTTCCAGCTTCCTTTTGGAATCCCAGTGGCCAATCAAGGTTGCTTTCCCTTAACTAATTTTGCCCTAGAAAGCTTGGCCCTCTGCCTCTCAATACTAACACTGGTAGCTTTGCCGATTGTATTCTATAATGGACAGTTATTCTGCTTATGCCTCTTAATTGAATGTCTTCACCTGTATATGTTTTCAGCTTAGCGGCTGTGTCTTCTAAACTTAATTGATATTCACCATTATTCAAATATCTGAAGGTATGTTCCCCAATTACAGTGGTGGAAGCTCCCGTGTCTACTTCCATTCTAACAGGTTTGCCATTTACTTTCACTGTGATGAAAATTGGTTCTGTCTTTCCAACTTTCAGATTAAACAATGAGTAAGTATCTGAATTTGTTGTTTCAGACTCTTCTACATTGTAGATTTTATTGGGCTTCTTCTTTTGTTTACAAGCCTGCTTGAATCTTCCCTTGCACTGCCTCATCATATGTCCATTTCTGTGACAATAGTAGCATTTGTTTTTTTAAAAACTGCCAATCACTAAACGATTAATCATTTCCACCTCTGTTAAAATTATTCTTTGATTTCGCTGCTAAGTTATTTTTCTTTATCCTTCGGCTAGCAGAGACTGTTTCCTGCTTCTTGGTTGAGTCTCATTTTTTCTTGCTGCTTTCAGGCTAAAGTTTCCTGCCCAATGTGGAGGACAGCACCATTTTGCATACCCTGTATTGCTTTTGAATCTCTTACTGCACTTCCCATGGCCAACGTTATCTCTAGTACTTTCTTGAAATCCAGATTCACTTTGGACAATAATCTTTTCTGAATAGAGTCCTCTTTCACACCACACACTAAATGATCTCTGAGCATGTCGTTCAGAATCGTATCGAACTCACAATGTTCCGCTGGCTGCTTCAAATTTGCCATTTAGCATGCAATTGTCTCGCCCGGGGCTCTATTTCACGAATTGAACTGGAACTTCTGCATCATGACTGAGGGCTTGGGTTTAAAATGACCCTTCACGAGGTCAACCAATTCATCGAAATTCTTCGAATCTGGGGTTTTGGGTGCCATCAAACTTTGAATCAGACTGTAGGTTTTGCTCCCACAAGTACTCAAGAGGATCGTTTGCCTCTTCTCTTCTCCTGTAATCACACTCGCTTGAGAAAAGAACGTGAGGCGTTCTATGAAATGAGACCAATCGTCTGTGGCTGGTTCAAAAGGATCAATTCTCCCAAATTGTGGCATTTTGAGAGAGGATAACTTCTTCAATTCTAACGGAGCTTGCTACTTACAATCACTGGGCAAGGTCACTGCAATTTCTTTTTAATTTGATTTCTTCTATTCAATCCTTTTTTATCCTCTTTGCCAGTTTTTTATAGGGTGGCCAAGTTGTACTATTACTAATTGAGTTGTTCAGCAGACACTTCTTGGATGGAAACTTTAAGTTTATTTACAATATACTCAGGAGCACCTACACGTATGCTTTCAACTCCAACTCTCTCTCTACACTGACTGCTGAGGTAGCACACACTACTCGCCTTTGGTTACTACAGATCATGTGATCTTCCTTAACAAATATTATTCTTAAAGGTACATTACACACTAAATAAAACCATAATTGCTAAATGTCTTAACTTTACTTCCCGTACATTAACTTAAACTACTTTGGATTATTTATATTGCTTTATTATATTGGTGCTAAAATTCCCTTATTCCTGGCACTTCTCAGTTAAATCCAAGTATAGCTACTTGTTTAAAAATATTACACTTTTCTAATTTACTCACCAGGTCCTACTTACAAAGCTGCTGCTCTTCTTTCTCAAGAAAGATAGAAAAGGAAGGGAGTACCTCCTCCCTCCTCACCAAACTCCCTCAGTCACCCCTGCTTTCCCAGCTCCTTTCAACTCCCGGCTCCTCTTATGCTCCTTTCAACTCCCGGCTCCTCTCGCGCCCCTTTTCAACTCCCGGCTTCTCTCGCGCTCCTTTTGAGGTGTCTATCGCTTGCTGCTTGGCGTGGATGTAGTCCTGTGTTGTAGCTTCACCATGTTGACACCTCATTTTTAGGTATGCCCCGTACTGCTCCTGGCATGCCCTCTTGCACTCCTCATTGAACCAGGGTAAATCCCTAGCTTGATGGCATTGATAGAGTGAGGGCCATTGTTAACTGTATAAGTTAAGGTTAAGTGCATACAGGTGGAGGGCACTTACTGGATAATTACTTGTAGAGACTCTTAGAGTAAATTAGAGGGAGTTATATGGCCTGATTGCCTGCCTCTCTTTTATCAAAGCCCATGTGTCCCTGGAGAGTGAGCATGCAGTGTCCACTGGTACACTTGAGGCTGTCGGCGACCGATGGGCGCTGCCGGGGATGGAGTGCAACAGGCCCCCTCGGATATTATTTCAATTTTATTTTGATAAGTTTCCTTTAAAGATTTAGTTTTGTTTCAGTTCCCCTTTAATGTCAATTAGTTAATTAGTTTATTTGTTTAGTTGTTACTCAAAAGAGTATAAAGAGATACTTTCAGGCGATTGAGGGGATTGTTTGACCCTGCCTGCCCTTGTTCTGTGGTTACGCCCACACCCGGGTGTCCCTGGAGACGGAGCACGTGGTGTCCACCAGCACACTGGAGGCCAATCAGTGTGTGTCACAGGGGTTGGAGTACATCATTAGCCCCAGTAACAACATTTTAATTTGATAATTTTTCCTTTGTAGTTTTCATTTTAGCTACAGTATCCCTTTAAGGGGTTGTTAATTAGTTAACTTGTTAACTTGATTATTGTATGTCAAAAGAGCATAAAGAGACATTTTCGGGTGGATGAGGGGGTTGTTCAACTCAATTACCTGTCTCTCTTCCGTGGTTGCATCTACACCCATGTGTCTAGCATGCAGTGTCCACTAATATGCTAGAAGCCTTCTGCGACCAGTAGGCACTGCAGGGGCTGGAATGCATCATCACCCCAAAACACAATTTTAATTTAATCTGATAAATTTCTTTTCATGGAATCTATTTTTGTTACAATAACCTGATAGCGCTTCTTTAGGGGGTCGATTTGTTTATTTGTTCCTTTGTTTAATTGATTAATCAAATAAATATGAAGAGACACTTACTGACACTGGTGGTGAGTTGTACCGTTATAAATCGTATAAATGCGTGTAAATCGAAAACCGAATAAAGATTGACTTCTGGGCTATACACAGAAAGTGCTCTAAAAACTCATCAGGTCTGGCAGCATCTGTGGAGAGAGAAACGATGTTGACGTTTCAAGTCCATTATGAATCTTCTTCAGAAATCTGACATTTGGTCTCCTCCTTCATGAATTGTCTGTACGAGATTTAACAGACATGAGGCTACAGGTTGTGGTTGAATAGAATTCTGCTGCTGCTGGATGTCCAGTTTTGAGCTGCTAGATCTATTTTGAATCTATTCCATTTAGCACGGTGGTAGTGCCACACAACATGATGGAGGGTATGCTCAGCGTGAAGACAGGACTTTGTCTCCACAAGGACTGTACAGTTGTCACTCCTACCAATACTGTCATGGACAGATGCATCTGTAATAGGTAGATTGGTGAGGACAAGGTCAAGTCGGTTTTCACCTCTTGTTGGTTCCCTCACTACCTGTCACAGGCCCGGTCTGGCAGATATGTCATTCAGAACTAGGAACATAGGACTTAGCAGCAGGAGTTGTCCATTCAGCCCTTCAAGACTGCTGCGCCATTTAATAAGATCATGGCTGATCTGATTGTCGTTTCACTCCATTTTCCTGCCTGCCCCTCCATAACCCTTGACTCACTTGTCTATCAAAAATCTATCTAACTCAGCCTTGAATAAATTCAATGACCCAGTCTTCACTGCTTTTTGGGGAAGAGAATACCACAGACTAACAACCCTCTGAGAGAAAAAAAATCATCTACATCTTAAAAGGGAGATCTCTTATTTTTAAACAATGTCCCCTAGTTCTAGTCTCTCCCACAAGAGGAAACATCATCTCAGTATCCACCTTATCAAGTCCCCTCAGGAGCTTAAATATTTCAATAAGATCACCTCTCATTCTTCTAAACTCCAATAGGTATAGGCTCAAACTGTTCAACCTTTCTTCATAAGCCCTTCATCCCAGGAATGAGTTGAGCAAACCTTCTCTGAACTGCTTCTAATGCAATTTTACCCTTTATCATATATGGAGACCAAAGCTGTACAAAGTATTCCAGATGTGGTCTCATCAAGGCCTGTAAAGCTGCAGTAAAACTTCCCTACTTTTATATTTCGTTCCCCATGCAATAAATGCCAACATTGCATTAACCTTCTTAATCACTTAATCACCCAGCATACCAACTTTTTGTGATTCATGTACCAGGACACCCAGATCCCCCTGTATGACTGACTTCTGCAATCTCTCTCCATTTAAGCAGTATACTAGTTTTCTATTCTTCCTGCCAAAGTGAACAATTTCACATTTTCCCAATTGCTGAAAAAAGAGACATGTCTAAATTTTTCATCTTGCACTCGTCAGAACACTTACCATAAGACCATAAGACATAGGAGCAGAAATTAGGCCATTTGGCCCATCGAGTCTGCTCCGCCATTCAATCATGGCTGATAAGTTTCTCAACCCCATTCTCCCGCCTTCTCCCCGTAACCTTTGATCCCCTTACCAATCAAGAACTCTATTCTTGATCTATCTATCTCGGTCTTAAATACACTCAATGACCTGGCCTCCACAGCCCTCTGTGGCAATCAATTCCATGGATTCACCACTCTCTGGCTAAAGAAGTTTCTCCTCATCTCTGTTCTAAAAGGTCTTCCCTTTACTCTGAGGCTGTGCCCTCGGGTCCTAGTCTCTCCTACTAATGGAAACATCTTCCCCACGTCCACTCTATCCAGGCCTTTCAGTATTCTAAGTTTCAATCAGATCCCCCCTCATCCTTCTAAACTCCACTTGCAAGAATACCAATATTAGGTGGGGGGGGAACAAAAATTTATACTGTATGTGAAGAGAGTGTTGATTGGTTGTCAAGTGGCATTTCCATGGAGAATGCACCACTGAAGGTGACTGACGATTAACTGCCAAGCATTGTTTGGAATTTAAACCAGGCAATTTGACACTGATTAGTCAATGCATCGGCCTGAGGAATGAGTCAGTGAATGGCTTTCACTTATTTTGTTTAGCTGAAACAGAGGCAATGTTTGTACATGTTTTTCCTGTCTGCAAAGAACAGGGCCCTGTGTATTAATATACGTCGCTTCGAGCACATGCAAATGCACCACACCGAGCCCAACTGACAATCTTAAATTGGTTGCCGACGTAATTCTTAGCACATTGAGGATTATTTAGCAAGTGCTGTCCAATCATGGAATCACATCTAATGTTGGACACTGTGTTTTGAGTTTTGCAAGCACGAGCTGGTTGGATATGATCTGTACCCTGCCCATTGTGAACAGCGGCTGTTTGGAATATGCTGTTTTATATGATCCACCAATCTTTGGGATGTATGGCTTACATACCTAACATCACACTGGCGCTGAAATTCATATACCACATTGCTCACTTGAATGATTTTCCCAAATATACTCCTTCTGCCAATTTTTTGCCCACTCACTTAACCTCCTGTTGGGTCCCTGGGACATGAAAAGATATCCAGAACTTTATCCTTATTACTGTTCTTAAAAATGGACTTTCTGCTGAACCAAATAAATGGCTGCTACGAGTCACGTGACCACAGTGTTGGCCTGGAGTTACAAGAACAAAAGAATTCTTCCCTTAGCTATGGAATCTCGCACCTCATTGAAATCACAAAACCCGGAAGCTCACACAATGAAACTCGTTATGACTCATCTCACACCTGGGAATGTCCAGGCCCATTTCAAAAGGGAAACAAAGGGACATCACTTGCATCTGATAAGCTCACCTTGCTAGCAGAAGTCAGTGGGTCTGCCTAGACAATAGCTTCCCAACACCAGACATTCAATATGAATGGTAACTCTTTCAACAACTAATGAATGGGACATTATCAGTCCTGAAATCAAAGCCAGTTCCAGGCACTGGATAAACATCCCTTTTGAAGTGATTGTGGAGAAAGAAGGTCACGTGACTCGAGTGACCATTTTCAAATCTCTATACGCCTTGAGAACTGAGAAATCTTCAGACTGCTGTTTTAACATCAACTGGAAAGGACTCCAGCAGCCTGGCTGAATAAGCAATGTACTCCATGAAGCCTGCTTGATTTTAAAAGTCTCTGCTCAATGCCTGCCAAGTGGTCTAAGCACAGAAAGCCCATCAAGCTACAGGATCATTTATTTCAAGGATTTTTGTATTGATATCGCCAGCCAGAAACTCATCGGAACTGAACCCTGCCATGAAGGAAACACTCTCTGGACTCTGGACTTTGGAAAACAGGTGAACTAATATCCGTTTCTGTGGTTCTTGTACTGTAAAACTCCTTTTTTCTCTATCTTATCACCCCCCCTTTACTGTGTGTGTGCGTGTGTGTGTCTCTGTGTGTGTAGCGGAGTGGAAATGTGTAGATACTCCTCCCCCCACCGGTTTTTTTGAATGTGAAATAAACTAAAATGTTCTGAGTTAATCATAATGCGAGTTGCTGTGGATTATTAGTAAATTGGATCACACAAACCGAGGGATTGGGAAACCATGCCACTGCATACTTCAAAAATAATTCAAAACACCGTCTGCTTACAGTCAGGTGGTAAGAGGAAATAGGTATAGTTTGCCTGTCTCTCTGCTGTCCGTAACAATCCCTTTGTAGACTCTTTACCTCCTCTTCACAACTTACTTTCCTACCTATCATGGTGCATTCAGCAAATTTGGCTCCCACACATTTGGTCCCTTCATCCATTGATATAGTCATTGATATAGATTGCAAATAGTTGAGGTCCATCACTGATTCCTGTGGCACTCCATTAGTTACAGCTTGCCAATCTGAAAAAAGACTTGTTTATCCCTATTCTCTGCTTCATGTTAGCTCACCAATTCTCTATCCATGCTAATATATTACCCCCTAAACCATGCTCTTATTTTGTGTAGTAACCTTTGATGTCACACCTTATCAAATGCCTTTTGGAAATCCAAGTATACCACATCTACAGGTTCCTCTTTATCCACCTGACTTGTTACTTCCTAGAAGAACTCTATTTCTAACTCTATCTCAATTTCCCTTTCACAAAACCATGTTGACTCTGCCTGATCACATTATGATTTTCTAAGTATCCTGCCATAATCTCCTTAATAATGGATTCTAGAATTTTTCTTATGACAGATGTTAGGCTAACTAGCCTATCTATAGTTTCCTGCTTTCTGTCTCCCTCCTTTTTTGAATAAAGGTGTTACATTTACTATTTTGCAATCCACTGGGACCCTTCCAGAATCTAATGAATTTTGGAAGATTATTACCAATACCTCTGCTATCTTTGAAGACGCTACTTTTAAGATCCTAGGATGCAGGCATTCAGGTCCTTGACTTGTCAATCTTTAGGTCCATCGTTTTTCCCAGTACATTTTCCCTGGTAACATCGATTGTTTTGAGTTCCTCCCGCCCTTTCACTTCTTGATTTTCAAGTAGCTTTGGGAAGTTTTCTAAGTGAAGAAAAACACTTGGTCAACTCGGTCAGTAGTGGAGCTACTGAGCCCCTCTTGGTGATGGACATTGAAGCCCCTGACTTCGAGTACATTCTGTACCCCTGCCAACCAAGTATCATCAGCACACGGGCAGTCTCCATCAATCTACAACTAGGCTTGTTACCTATGAAAAGAAATGCACTCCCTCAGCTAGATGCATAAATATAAATATTTAATAATTAATTTTTAATTAATATTTAGGATATTTCTACACAAAATGACCAGCATAATTCTTCCCCCTTAAGCACTCTTGTAGTCTGTTTCCCTGACCGAATGCCTTAATACATCATATTAACTACTAGCGGAATTTTTGTACTTTAGCTATGGGCAGAATTTTCCGAGCCCGCTGGTGGTGGGTGTGATAGGTGGTGTGCATGGAAAATATGGCGCAACCTGCTTCACGACGGCGTGAAGGCAGGTCGCGATCATCGGCTCAGCCTGCTGACAGTGGGCTGCGTTTCCTGCCATCAGTCAACGGGGAGCTAATTGTAATACGTTAGCATATAATTAAAAGGCCATCCCGCCAGACTCTTGGAACCCCGCCGTATTGTCCATTCACATTGCTGGGAAAGCACGCCGACATGTTTCACAACAGCATGATGATGATGTCCACTTGGCGGCCTTCACTTTGGGGGAACTGAGGTGAGTGAGCAGCAGCGTTCTCCACAACTGGCCTGTTGTTTACAGGCTTCAAGGGCGCCGGGCGGGGGTAAGTGCTGGCCAGCCTCGCAGGTGACTGTTGTCAGTGGGTGGTGTTGGGGAGGACAAGTGGTGCTGGACCTGGTGCTGCATCCTGTTCACAGGCAATCGAGGTCGGGGGCAAGGTAAGTGAGGGAAGTGGCCACACATTAGGGACACCTGTATAAACTGACCATGTCTCTGCAACTGAGAGAAATCAGGCGTAGCCACAGTGATATGATTGGGGTCAGGCTCCTAGCCTGCCCACCCATGCAAGCAACGCGAGGGCACCAGGCGCTCCATACCTTACCCCACACTCCTGGCACAGACTTCGAGTCCGCCACCACTTTATTGGTGGAGTAGTTGGACTGCACACGTTGTACAATCTCCTCGCCAACACTGGCCATGTAGCAGTCACTGCTGGAGGTGCTCACAGCCCCTTGCAATCTCAGCATCCTGGTTTGGACCAGTGACCCCCATGTCGCAGGTTGATAAGGCAGCCATGCAGCGCATTCATCTCTGACCGTCCGAGGAGTGACAAGCACTCTCCGAGAAACGTTAAGGGGCGGTCACACAGGGTCAGGGAAGGTGCTAAGTACAGCCATGATAACCATGTCTCTCTCTCTCTTTCATGCTGCATGAGGACCACGTCAGGATCATGGATCCTGGTAACCTAGCTTTATGCCTGATGGCTTACAGAGACTGTAGAAGATGGAGGAGAGAGTGACTGAGGCACCTGGCCGCACAAAGGCAGGAGCAGCAACCTCATGAAGAAGGGGCAACAGAGGCTCTTGCACACGCTGCCCAGGAGTGATGGTGAGCCATGGCTGGTCAGCACCTAGCGACACCCAGGGTCTGTAGACACCATCTGCCATTCCTGCAGATGACTGAGAACCAATGTCGCTGATGACTGCGCATGTCTAGGGACCTGAGGGCTCACATAAGAATGTTAATTTCAGCAAATTGAAGAAGGATCTGGTGTAGGTAAAAATTAAGATGGTTTGTGTACAGTGTTGGTCCTTATCCAGAAGGGCAACAGTGATGGCAACCAAGCCAGAGCTCCCTGTATAAAAAGAGTTACTGAGTAGGTATTGGATTCAGTGCCCTGGTTTTTTGGAGCTAAATGATCCAGGTTTCACACTTGTTCCAGAGCAACTGAGTTAGTAACAAGACAAAGAAGATCAGTAGATGGTTCTTCGAAGAAACACATTCTGTTTATTTACAAAAGGAGCTCAGCAGCTACACTTGTGAGCTTAAAACTCAAAACTTTGTCTTTACTCTCCAGACTCTAACTCAAGACTACTGACTACAGAGGTAGCCCGTGTTACTCTGCTATTGGTAACCAAAATCATGTGATCTTACATTACAATATTTGTCTTAAAGAAATATTACACTTCAGATTACTACATCCCTCCCCCTTTACTCAGAAATATATTTTACAATTTTTCTCAAAATATCAAATTATTCACACAGATAAATAATTTACAAAGTCAGTCTTTCTGGGGGTTTCCTTATGTGTGTAGAATGTCTCAGCTCTACAGCTTCTGATGTGTGATCCGGAACCTCCCTCACTGTAGTTGTCTGAGCATCTGGTTCTTCAGTAGGTACCTGCAAATCTGTTTCTTCGACTCTTTCAGGTACAGTCTGCCCTTCAGACACATCTGTACTCAGTTGAGTTCCTTTGACAGGAGACGTTGATTCAGTCATGAACACTGGTGGAATCATTTCTGGGTATTTTATTTCTCCTCTTATATGATCCATATGTCTCCATATGACTTGATCTTCCACTTTCACGTGGTAGGAAAGAGGTCCCGTTACTGCATTTATTTAATCAAACAACCATGTTGGTCCTTCTCTAAAATCCTTCACAAATATGTTCTCTCCTACTTAAATGTCCTGTCACAACTGTGACAGTCATGTCCAATTTTCTGACTTCCCTGACTCCTTTCCACTTCCCCCCCACTCCCCCCACCAAGTTTGGCATAATTAGGTTCAGTCTCGATTGGAGATGGTGCTTCACCAACAACTCCGCAGGTGTGACACCTGTTGTCATATGAGCGGTGGTTCTATAAGGGAAAAGAAAGCGTGCTAATTTAGTCACTATAGAATCTCCAGACAATATTTTCATACCAGATTTGAACATCTGAACTGCTCTCTTGGCCTGTCCATTTGAGGAAGGGTGGAATGGTGAAGTTTTCACATGAGTATTACTGTTGAGGCTGATAAATTGGTGAAACTCAGCACTTGTAAATACTGTTCCATTGTTTGATACGACCACTTCAGGTATTCCGTTGATTGTGAAACTTTGTTGTAGCTTGTCTATTGTAGCATAAGGTGTCGGCTACCTCACTTCATATATGTCCATCCATTTTGAGTGTGCATTGACAATAAGTAAGAACATTATTCCCATGAAAGGTCCCACATAGTTGATGTGTACTCACACTCAGGGCCTTCTTGGCTACTCCCAGGGGCATAACAGAGCTGTTGAAGGTAATTATTGTACTTGCTGACACTGCATACAACTTCTCACTAAGCTTTCTATTTCTCCATCCATCCCAGGCCACCATAGATAGCTGCGAGCTATTGCCTTCATTCTGGAAATTCTGGGACGAGCACTGTGAAGTTCAGGCCACCATGGCTTTGTCCTTTTGGGAGGAACAATCAATCATGATCCCCACAATAAGATACCTTCCAGGCTGATACCTTCGTATCTTCTCTGGAAATATGGTTTCATTTAATCAGATTCTTGTTCTTGTGACCAACCATGAAGAACTTGACCTCGCACTTTGGATAAGACTGGGTTTTGATTTATCCAATCTTTAATCTGTCTAGCACATATTGGTGATGAATCCAGGAAGTTGAACAATAAAACGAATTCTTGAGGAATTGGAGTATCCTCATCTTTTACTTGCATGGGCAAATGACTGGGTGCATCTGCATTTGCAATTTGACTTCTGGGTCTATGGATGAACATATACTCATACGCTGCCAAGATCAATGCCCATCTTTGTACTCTTGCTGATGCTATAGGGGGTATAGCCTTAACTTCGCTGAACAATCCCAATAATGGCTTGTGGTCTAATATGATAGTAAAATGACGACTGTGTAGATATTGGTGAAACTTCTTAACACTAAAGATGATTGGCGGGCCCTCTTTTTATATTTGAGAGCACCCTTTTTTTGCTGTATTGAGTGTTCTCAATACATATCCTATAGGTTGTTCTGATCCATCGTCCATTCAAGGACATTGGATGATTACCTAAATAGAAACAATGTGCAGGGTTACAGGGAAAAGACAGGAGATTGGCACTAAGTTAAAATGCTCAGAGAGCCAGTGCAGACGGGCCAAATGGCCTCCTTCTACACCATAACAATTCTGTGATGGGAAAGCACTGCTCCTGTTCCATAGGGAGATGCATCACATGTTAATTTCAACTCCTTTTCTGGGTCAAAATGTACTAGAAATGTAGATGATTGTAACAACTGTTTCGCTTGTGTGAAAGCTTCTTCCTATGGTGTTTGCCAAGACCAACACTGGTTTTTCTTGAGCAAGTATTACAGGGGTGCCAGTTCTGTTGACAAATTAGGCAAGAAGCGTCCATAGTAATTGATCATCCCCAAGAATGATTTCATTTTGGATGTATTCTTTAGTGCTTGTGCTTCTCTAATGGCTTTCACTTTTTCCTTAACTGATTGTAGGCCTTGCGAATCTACCTTGTGACCTAGGCAAGTTACCTCTTTCACTTGGAATGTGCACTTTTCTTTTTTCAATTGCACTCCAACCGCAAAAAATGTTCCAAAACTTTTTCCAAGTTCTTCAAATGTTCCTTTCGGTGAGTTCAGTCATGAAAATGTCATCCAAATAAACTACAACATGGAGCAGTCCCTGAAGTAAACTTTCCATGGTTCTTTGGAATATGGCGCAAGCTGAAGATACACCAAAAGGTAAACAGGTGTATTGATTCAACCCTTTGTGTGTATTAATGGTGACAAACTTCTGGGAGGCCTTCCCTAATTCCAATTGTTGATAAGCACGACTCATATCAAGCTGCGTGTAAGCAGTTCCACCTGCCAGTTTAGCGTACAAGTCTTCAATTTTTGGTATGGAGTGTTTGTCCAACTGAGCTACTTTTTTAAACCCCCCCTTAAACCAGCTTATATTTCACCTCTCTTCTATTTTTACTTAGTTCTATTGAAGGGTCAATCGGACTTGAAACATTAACTGTGCTCCTCTCTGCAGATGCTGCCAGACCTGCTGAGTTTTTCCAGGTATTTTTGTTTTTGTTTTGGACTTCCAGCATCCGCAGTTTTTTGCTTTTATCTGAGCTACTTTATTGACTGTTAATTTGTAGTCCCCACAAATTTGAATGCTTCGGTCAGGTTTGAGAACAGGTACAATTGGTGCTGCCCACTCTGAAAACTGCACTAGATGCATCACTCCCAGTTTTTCTAATCTGTCCAGTTCGGCGTCTACCTTTTCCCACATTGCATAAGGTACTGGTCTTGCATTCATGAATCTTGGTGTTGCCTCCGGATCTACATGAATTTTTGCTTGCAGCCCCTCAATCTTTCCAAGTTGGTCCCTGAAAACTGAGGCATATCTTTGTTGTAGCTCTGATAATCCATTAGTTCTCAGTTGGAAGAATTTCTTTCGGCCAGTTTCATCCAAGGAGACTAGGTCCCTCGCCTGGTATCACCAACAAGAGTAATTTCACTGTTTGACCTCCGTAGTGTACTATGACTTTACATATACCCTTGGCTTGTATATCTTCTCCCACGTAAGTTTTCAATTTGGCATCAGTTTCTTCCAAATTTAGTTTATGTTCCCCATGATTCAGGTATTTAAAAGTATGCTCCCCTATCACCGTAGTGGCTGCTCCAGTATCCACCTCCATTCTGATAGGCCTCTCATTCATTCTCATGATTACATAGATAGGTTCTGTTCTTCCTACTTTTAAATTATATAATGAATAAATATCTGAATCTATTTTTTTCAGGCTTTTCAACCCTGTTAATCTCATTGGGTTTTTGCTTTTGTCTGAAAGTCTGCCTGATTTTATTTTTACAATGTCTCATAAGGTGTCCATTTCGATGACAGAAAAAACATTTGATCTTTTTAAACTGTGATTCATTACAAGGTTGTCTGCTTCCACCTCTGTTACCATTATGCCATGTTTTTGCTGCTAAGTTATCTCTTTTAATTTGTCTGCTAGTGGTGGCTGCTTCCCACTTTGCATTTTCACGCTCTTTTTGGCTGAGGATCCCCGTCCAACGTGGACGATGGTGTTATTTTGCGCTCCCCGTATGGCTTTTGAGTCTCGCACTGCACCTTCCATTGCCAGAGCGATTTCCAATGCCTTCTGAAATTCTAAATTTGTTTCAAGCAGTAGTCTCTTCTGAATTGCAATTTAATTTATACCGCACACCAAATGATCTCTAAGCATATCATTAATCGATGTACCAAACTTGCAATGTTCAGTTAATTGTTTCAGACTTGCCACATAACAAGCACTGTCTCCCCCTCATCTCTATTCCTTGAGTTAACTTTGAACCTTGGCATCATCACCAACAGCTTGGGCTAGTAATGATTCTTATTGAGATTCACTAAGTCATCAAAGCTTTTAGAATCTGGAGCACTGGGTGCCAACAAATTTCGAACTAATCCATATGTCTTACCCCTACACATGGATAAGAGGATTGCGCGCTTCTTCTTCTCCCCCACGCTGTCGTTCGCCTGGAAGAAGAACGTGAGGCGCGCAGCATAATGAGACCAGTCATCCGAGGTTGGATTGAAAGGCTCAACTCTTCCAAATTGCAGCATGCTCTGAGGGGATTGCTTTGACGATCAGGAAGGAAATATTTCTTTACTCATAACTATCGTGCAAGGTTCAGCCCGATTTCAGTCCTTCTGATTTCCTTCGTTCTTCCTTGCTTTTTACCTCATCCTTTCATGTCTTTTATTGTTTTTTACTCTCATCACCAGTTTGTTGGATCCACTGCTCTGGTTTGTTGGGGCGAAAGGGTCCGGGTTACGCGCTTGTTCCAGGGTGACTGAGTTGGTACCAAGACAGAGAAGATCAGTAGACCGTTCTTAGAAGAAACACATTATGTTTATTTACAAAAGGAACTCAGCAGCTACACTTGTGTGCTTAAAACGCAAAACCCTGTCTTTACTCTTCAGACTCTAACTCAAGACTACTGACGACACAGGTAGCCAGTGCTACTCTGCTATTGGATATCAAGAGCATGTGATCTTACATTACAACATTTGTCTTAAAGGTATATTACATATCAGATTACTACGTTAGAATGAAGCAGAAAAAAATGTATGACAGGTTTCAGCTTGGTGATACAAGAGAGAATCAGGCGGAATATCAAAAAATACAGAAAATAATTAAAAAAGGAAATAAGAGGGGTAAAGAGACAGGACAAGAATAGATTGGCAGCTATCATAAAAGGGGATTTAATGGTATTCTATTGACGCATTAGCAGTAAAAGGGTGTGGTGAGGCTGATTAGGGATCAAAATTGAAATCCATGGGTGGGGGAGAAGGCATGGTGAGGTACTGAATGAATACTTTGCATCAGTGATTGCTAAGAAGCAGGACCCAGTAATTGAGGAGGTAATCCAGGATACTTGAGGAGAAAAAAATAGATGAAAGAAGGGATACTGGAAAGGCTGACAGTGCTTAAAGTGGATATGACACCTGGTCTAGATGGGATGTATCCTAGGTTGCTGAAGGAAGTAAGGGCTGGGGTGCTCTCCAAATTCTTCGAATCCTCCTTTGATACAGGGGAGGTTCCAGAGGACTGAAGGAATGCAAATGTTAGACCCTTGTTCAATAATTTGAAGAAAAAGAATAAATGGGGGAGTTACAAGCCAGTCAGTTTAACATCATGGTGTGGAAAGTTTTGGTAACAATAACCTAGGAGAAAATTAACTGCCACTGGGGAAAGCATAGACTAAAAAAGGAGAGCCAGCTCAATTTTTTTATGGGATAATTGTGTTTGACTAACTTGATTGAGTTTTTTAATGAGGTAACAGAGAGAGTGGATGAGGGCAGTGCAATTGAAGTTGTGCATATGGACTTTCAAAAGGTGTTTGATAAAGTATCACATATTAAGCCTGTTAGCAAAATAGAATCCTATGGGCTAAAAGGGGCCATAGCAGCATGGATACACAATTAGCTGAGTGGTAGAAAACGGAGATGTGATAAATGGCCCTTCTTTTGTATTAGAATTCGCCAAGGTCAGTACCAGGGCCACTGCTGCTTTTGATATAGTTTAATGACTTCAACTTGAAGGTACCAGGCACAATTTTGAAATCTGCACAGGACATGAAGCTTGGAAATGTAGTTAATAGTGAAGATAATGGTAAGAGACTTCAACAGAGTATAGATAGGCTGGTGGACTGGACAGACACATGGCGGATGGAGTTCCATGCAGAAAAGTGAAGGGATACATTTTGTAGGAAGAATGAGGAGAGAAAATACAAGCCAAACAGTACAATTTTAAAATGGGTGCAAGATCTGACAGACCGGGGGTGTTTGGGCAGATTTGAAACAAGGACAAGAATTTTAAAAGCAAGGTGTTGCTTGACCAGGAACCAATATAGGTCAGCAAGCACTGGGATGATAAGTGACAGGGATTTGTTCTAAGTATGGACAAAGGCAGCAGAATTTTAGATGACCTCAAGTTTATGGAGGGTAGAATGTGGGAGGCTGGCCAGGATTGCACTGGAATAATCAAGTCCAGAGGTAACAAAGGCATGGATGATGGTTTCAGCAACAGATGAGCTGAGGCAGAGACAGAGTCAGGCAATGTTACAGGGATGGAAACAAGGTAGTCTTAGTGATGGTGCAGTATGTGGTTGGAAGCTTGTTTCAGGGCTAAATATGACCACCAAGGCCTGCTCAGCTTCAGACAGTTGCCAAGTGGAGGGATGGAGTCAGTGGCTATAGAACAGATTTTCTAGTGGGGATTGAATATAATGGGCTGGGTTTTCGGTTCTGAGATGGGCAGCATGAATCGAGAAATTTCCCGGCTCATCGCACCTATCTTGTAAAAAGTGCCCCGTCATGCCAAATTTTTGTTCCAGGGGTTGCGGGCACTCGATGGAGTAAGGCCCTCACCCCAGGATGCAGATTGCAGGTGGTTTCAGGTGCTGCTGAATTCTGAGGCGGGCCATTTAAATAGCCTGTATCATTTCTCTCGGATTTTGTCTCAGTTGTTTGGTTAAATATTAGGCCTTCATGCCCTCATCCCTCACAGCCCATCACTGCCCACCCCCTCCTCATGCCTCATCCATGCCAGCTCATGCAATTCATGACCTCACCCCATGATCTTTTACATTACCATGCCAACTTAATGCCAACCTATGCCACCCATCCACCCCATGGCCCCATCTCGCTCCCATGCCAATTTAATGCCAACTCATTCCGACGCAAGCCATCCCACCCACCATCTTTGTCCTTACACCCTCGATGCCAACTACCCCAGTATACACCATGGGCAGACCTCAGCAGCCATGTTGAGATGAAATAAAATAAAGATCTAAATATCTACTATAGCCTTTACTATGATAAAAAAAAGCTCCCATTCATGAAAGTCCATTCAAAACTTTAAAAGCCACTCAAATACTTAATCCCTTGCAAAAATAAAAAAAAACTTGTATTCATAACCCCACAAAGACAGCTAATCCTTTAAAAACCTCTTTGAACTGTCAGTAAAACTGTGAACCTACAACCCCCTGCAGGGATAATTGTATGTTGTGAAAGCAGTCAAGCATTAATAATGATAGCCCTTGGGGTAAAAAAAAACACTATTGTCATTGCTAGAACAGATTTTTCAACTTTCACAGGCAGGCTCTTAACTTTTAAAGGGCTGTTTAAACAACTTAACAGATTGACAGTTCTACAGACTTTATCCACACTTTATTAGCCTTTGGGTCGCCTCCATAAATTTGTGACTATCACATATGGGTTAAGGCCCTTGCTACAGCAAAAATGGGATTTGCTTGAAATCATCACCAAGTGCAAATGGCTCTGCTGAGTTTGATTTTCCCTCATGTTTGAGTCACATCCCGCTCCCTTTCCCCTACCAGCAAAAATGGGATCTGTCGTAAGTGGGGGTGGGATTTCTGGATCTAGTTCCCGCTTGCCACTTTTAAAGACTCACTGAGTCTTCCCGGCTCTGTAAAAATCCCACCCAATTACTTTGGACTTTGATGTTTTTCCTGAAATATTTAATTGGAGAACATTTCTGCTCATTCAGTATTGTATATCGGATAAGCAATCTGATAATGTTTGCAGTGGAGGAGTTAGAGTGATGGTAGTGAGGTAGAGCTGAGTGTCGTTTGTGTCTATGTACAAACGAATGCTTTGTTTCAAATAATGTCAAGAAGGCATTGCTTAGGGATGAGAAATAGGAGGGGGCAACAGATAAACCTTGGGGGAACACTAGAGTAACAGTATGGGAGCAGGAAGTGAAGCCATTTCAAGTGATGCACTGGCTACAATTAATTTCAGTACATTACAGTGTAAAATCCCATAGAAAGTCTGTGGGCATATGCAAGTGAAAAGAACATTTGGAAAAGCTTATTTACTGCTTTGAGCAAAGTCCAGCCCATTGATTCTCCCAGCAAGCAAATAATCCACACAGGCCAAGAAGATTTCAGGAAGAGATCACTGAGGTTGAGCTTGATTTATCACAGAAGGTAGCCATGGACCTATTTAAAGGAGTTTCAAGCAGGAGAAAAGGAGGACAGAAGAGTAAAAAGAAAGTAGACTTGCATTTGTGTAGGGCCTTTCATGAGCTCAGGATATCCCAAACCACAGCCAATGAAGTATAGCCACTGTTGTCATGTACAAATGGTGGTAGCCAATTTACATACTCCATGATTCCACATACAGCAACACGATAAATGGCCAGATAATCATGCTGTAGTGGTCGGTTTAAGGATTGCGAGCATAAAGTATCTTGTTTGGGAGAGATGAAACATAGTTTTAAGAAATATGAAATGAATTGAGAAATGGAGGGATACTAATTATGGATAAATTTATTGAAATGGAATTAGTACAAAGGTGGGTGTCTTTAACTACCCTATATAATAATGAAAAGAAAAAGGAAAGTTCAAACTTAAGGAACAATGAAGAGATTATACTTGGTCTAATACCTAACAAGGAGCCTAAAATTATGAAAGCTGGGAAGTATTTGATTATTATTAATCGTTTGATTTGATGTGACATTCTGATAGGGCCAAAACAACTCGACTATATTTCAGGAGAGCTGATGTTAAGGCAATGGGAAAGATCTTGGACAGATACATTGCAATATAATATAATATTTTATACGTATATATATATATATATATATAAAAGACATTAAGCAACACTGCTAGAGATATTCTGGACAATGTATAAAGGAGATGTATATCATACATAAAAATTAAGAGGGTGCTGATCTGAGCCAGTGCATTGTCAGAATGATATAATTAGCCCATAAACAGTTAGCTAGAGACATTATATGCACCAATGCGAACAATGTATTTGCAATGATTAACAAAAACAGAATTGAGCATTTTGAAAATACTCAGAAGAAGCCAGGGTAGAAATATAGGGTCCTGCAATAGAAATTTTGTGAAACTCATTGAATGCAAGAGGGAAACCAGAAGCTTAGAAAATAATTAATATGGTTACAATTTCTAAAAAAGTCAAATATTATCTGGGGAAGTAAAGGTCTTTTAGTGTGATATCTATAATATTAAAATTATTGGAATCTATTCCAAGGCAAAATATTTAAAAGCATCCAGTGAGAGTAAAACTAAGGGGTCAGAATTTGCTGAAAAAATGATGGTGTGTATACGGTGCACACTGTCATTAATACACAAATTGTAGTGAGAAAGACATACCTCTGAATTGTAGATCACCACAAATTGTGCCACTTCACCATTTGCTTTGTGAAAAAAGTAATTTACATTTAACCTCCCCCTGATTTTCATGAAATTGCTGCATTTGGACATTAATTGCCCATTGAACTTGCCACAGGAATGTAAGTCTTGTAACTATCAGTGTAAGTAACATTTTAACAACATAATAATTGTTGATCACTGCCAATCAACCTTTCTTGCACAGAAAGTGAACAATTAAAAGTGTGGATTCACATTCCTTCACCTTGTGATTTTTTTTAAGGAAATTTTAAAAATGTCAAATTTTAGATTAAACTTTGTCTTAAGTTTCCTTTATGTCTCTTTTATTCTTCTCTCTTAATCCAATCTTTCTTCCCCTATTTTCCTCCTTCTGTACCTGATTTGACATTGAATTCACCCACCCCACTCAACCTCTTTTTGCAGTCCTGCCACTGTTTATTTCTTAATCTTTTAATCTCATTGGTTAAGGAGATACAATTTACCTCATTGTTCATCAGAGTCCCAGAAGCCCTGTTGCTCTCTGTGTTATTAAAAAGGTTGCACTTTCAGCAACTTTTTGGGCTGAAATTTTTAAAACATCAAAAAAAAATAGGGATATGCTGAGAGATGTCCTGCTTCAGCAAAATCTGTTCCCATTATTCTAAACAAATGCAGATTTATCAAAGGCAGACCAAAGCTAACTAATGTATCGGAATTCAGTAAAGATGTAACAGGTTTAGCAAATGAAAGTAATGCAGTGAATATCAGGACATGTTCATGTCTGAAAGGAAGGCTCAGAGAATTGGTGAATACATTTAAAATGGCATAACAAAACTGGTTAAATGGTAAGTAACTTAGCGAGGGTATCAATGACAACTAGTGAACATGGTCTTTCAAGAATAAGTCCGCTGTTCATGGATAATTTATTTATTAATATTATCTGAGAATGTTATATAGAGAATGGTTTCATTTATGAATTACACAATGGATTGTGAGAATATAAGATTTAGTTAAAAAATCAGGGTCAGCAATTGTTACCACTGGTCCCTGGGCAAAGTCCCCCAATTTGTTATGATCCTGGACGAGACCCCAAATTGTTTTGCTCCCAGGTGAGGAGGAATGAACTGACTCCCTTTCTTTATTCAACCCTCTCGGTTGCTCGCAACAAGGTTAATTTAAAAAGGATCCCTTCTCTCATGGATACCTTTTCCCAGTCCAACTGTATTTATCGATGGAATCGTCCCAGACTTGGCTGCGATGGCGTGTTTGCACCTCATATCATCCTAGACTCGCCACATTATTTACGCATTCCCGGGAAACACGCCATTTCCATGGCGGGTGGGCTCTCATTTGCCTGCCTGCCATCACCCCGCCGCTGCCTCACGCCGTGCACCATATTTAAAGTCCAGCCGCAAGCACACATCTCAGTGCTTCCAGACCACCACTGCTGCTCGGAAGACATGGCCCTGAAACTGAAGAAGGCTGCAGTCCCCAGATTCAGCGATGTGTCTCTCAAGTGCCTTTTGGATACCATGGAGGCCCACCGAGATGTTCTCTACCCCCCGCTCTGGCCAAAGGATTGGCAGCACCAGCACTGACCCAGCATGGGAGACGGTGGCAGCGGTGGTCAGTGCCATTGCCCTTCAAAAGAGGACAGCCAACCAGTGTCGCAAGAAGATGAATGATCACCTTCGTTCCACCAGGGTAAGTCACTCTTCTCATCACTCTCAACTCACACACTCACAAACCCATCACACATCCACAGGGCCCTCATTCACTGCCGGTTCAAGGGACATCACTATTCACTCTCTCACACTCACTGTCATTGTCCTCACCCCGTCCATGGGACCACTCACCACCCATACAGGCCAGGAATACTTATCATCTGGCCTGGCAGGCATCTTGCTTACACTGTATCCAACTCTACTCATGCAGGACAAGCTGGCACACAACAAGAGAGAGAGATCCCAAACCAGTGGCAGAATGCCCAAAATCAAGGTCCTCACAGACTTTGAAAACTGAGCAATCCAGCTGGCCGGCAATGACCGGGATTGTTCCTGTGCTGACGGTGAGGTTGGTGATGCTCTACCAAGTGAGGGTCCAGCACTGCAACACCATCAGACAACAATGCTATGAGAGTTGTGTCCTGTTTCACAGGCCACTGCCATGTACTAATTATCTCTCGTTGCTTTTGCAGGCCATCTGCCAAACAGCCGACAGAGTCCATGACCAAGGGCCTCCAATCAAGCTCCGAGGAAATCTCAGAAGAGGAATCTGAAGGCACCCTCTCTGAAGTCCTGTCACAGCGCTCACACACATCCTCCACCAGTCTGCTGAGCACATTGCCCCGTCTGATTACAGCAGGTGGAGGCAGGAACTTTCCAGGTTTCTAGCACTCAGAAGACTTCTGAAGGCCAGAACTTTGCTGTGTACAAGTAAGATGATGAGCCTCTGGACTCGATTATGTCGCAGTTGCTGGAGCTGCAAAGGAAAGCTAGGGAACAACAGGAAGGGATGTCCACTGCACTCCTCAGATTGCAAAGCACGATGGAGGATTCTGCCCATCTTCAGTCTGAGGTGATAGCACCAGCATGCCAATGCACTGGGGTCAACACTGGTAGGATGGCAGCCGCCACGGAGACCTTGGTCCAGGACTTTGCTCCTGCACTGCTGCATGGGCTCAACTCCATTGCTGATGCCATAGTTGGCCTCCAACAGTGTGAATGCGAGAGGTGTACCCTTGCTCCTCAAGGAGTCAGCCTGGGGCCCCCGTGCACTCATAAGGAGGAGGATTAGCAAGAACACACTCCAGGCCCATCCATCCAGGTGACTCCGAGAGTGTCCGACCCATCCGACCCCCCTCTTCCTGTGACCTCAGTGGCTCCAGCTCCACAGGCCAAGGAAGGTGCTACTGCCACACAGCAAGGTCCTGAAGCAGGCCAGGCCCCCCAGACGACGCCTGCCAAGGTCATCACAGACAGGGCGTCGCACTAAGCAGACAAGATTCAGACATTGACCGTGGCAATGTGAAGATTTATAGAGCATCCTCACTGCATGTCATCATCAAACCCTCCTGCGATCAAGCGACTATTAGGGCCTCCACTGCATCTCCATGACAGGAGCATTCTCAATGAGGGTAATGACGCTGTAATAAGCCAGACTGGATTCAAACGTTCACAAACACGGTGTGAGGAAATATGGGGTCACCTCACTGCATGTCATCATCATCCTCCACAAATCCAGTAGCTATGAGGGCCTCCTGAGTGCACCTGCCAGTGTGAGGACCTCATCGCATCATCGTCACCTTCAAGGAACTCCCCCCCACTTTCATCCCCGTCGGCGTCCTCCTCATCGGAGGAAATGTGCAGCTCCTCCATCTCCTAAGCCAGGTCCTCTCCACGTTGCAGCGTCAGGTTGTAAAGGGCGCAGAGGACGATGATGATGCGTGACACCCTCTGCAGACTGTATTGCAGGGGTCCACCAGACCGGTCCAGACACTGGAACCGCATCTTCAGCATCCCGATGGTCTGCTCCACCAAGTTGTGAGCTGCTGCATGAGTCTCATTATAGCGTTGCTCTGCTGCTGTCTGAGGCTGCTGCACGGGGGTCATCAGCCACGGCCTCCGCCCTTGTCTATGAGGAGCCATCCCTGCACCTTCTGTGGACCCTGGAAGACTCCAGGGATATGTGACTGACTAAGGATGTAGGCATTGTGTACACTCCTGGAAATTGTGCGCACACCTGCAGAATGCATTTCTGGTGGTCGCATACCAGCTGCACATACAGTGAATGGAGCCCTTGCAGTTGATGTAGTCCACGGTGTGTTGTGACAGAGATCTGAGAACCACATGAGTGCAGTCGATTGCACCTGTAGTAAACCCGAGGTCTGAGTGAATCCAATCGCTCTTGCATCCTGGCTGTCCTGGTCCCGGGCGGAGTGCACAAAGTTGTGTGCCTTCGCAAAGATGGCATCCATGAACTCATGGATGCGTTTGTGAGTGGAGGCTTATGAGATCCCACAGAGTTCACCTGTGGAGCCCTGAAAGGAGCCACTGGTGTAGAAATTGAGCGCCATGGTCACTTTCACAGCCACTGGCAGTGGATGCCCTCCATGTCTCCGTGGCACCAAATCCTGCAGTAGCTGGCAGATGTGACCAACCAGTTCCTTAGACATGAGCAGTCTTTGGCGACACTGGTTCTTGGTCATCTCTAGGAATGAAAAGCAGTGTCTATAGACCCTGGGTGTCACTAGGCACCAGCCTGCAACGTCTTGCTATGGCTCTTGGGTGGCGTGTGGGGGAGCCCCATGTGCCATTTCTTCCTGAGGTTGTAGCTCCTGCCTCTGCGCAGCCAGGAGCCTCAGTCGCTCTGTCTTCACGCTCTGTAGGCCGTCAGGCATACAGCTAGTTCACCAGGCGCCATGATCCTGATGTACTCCTCCTGCAGGATGAAAGACAGAGACATGTGCTTAGCATGGGCGTACTAAGAACCTATCCTGGATAAGTATGACGGCCCCTTAACACTTCCTGGAGAGTGCTGGCCCCCACTTGGAGGCCTTAAGATTAATTCACTGCAAGGCTGCACTGTTAGCTTGAACCATGGGGGAGGCTGGTCCAAACCGGGATGCTGACATTGCAAGGGGCTGTGAGCACCTCCAGCAATGATGCTACATGGCCAGCTTTAACAAGGAGATTGTGCAACATGTGCAGTCCAACTGTTCCGCAGGCCAGTAAAGTGCTCATGAATTTGCAGTCTGTGTGATGGGATTGGCAGGGGGAAGGGCGGCGAACTTATGGAGCACTTGGTTTCACTGTGATGCCTCTATGTTGCTTGAGTAGGCAGATAAGCTAGGAGCCCGACTCCAATCATATCAATGTGGCTGTGCCTGACCTGTCTCAGTTGCAGAGGAATGGTCTCTTTATACAGGTTTCTCTAATGTGTGGCCGTTTCTCTTGCCCACCCTACCCCCCACTCCTAATGCTGCAGGAAGAGTACATCAGGATCATGGAGCCTGGTGAATTAACTGTATGCCTGATGGCCTACAGAGCGCAAAGACGACAGAAGGGAGAGCAACTGATGCTTCTGGCTGTGCAGAGGCAGGAGCTGCAGCCTCAGGAAGAAGGAGCAGCTGGGGCCTCCCCACACACCACCCAAGAGCCACAGTGAGCCATCACCAGGCTGGCGCCTAGCAACACCCAGGGTCTATGGATACCGTCTTTCATTCCTGTAGATGACTGAAAACCAGTGTTGCCGAAGACTGCACGTGTCTAGGGAACTGGTCGGTCACAGCTGCCAGCTACTGCAGGATTTGGCGCCATGGGGGCATGGAGGGCACCCACTGCCAGTGGCTGTTAAAGTGACTGGGGAACTCAATTTCTACGACAGTGGCTCCTTTCAGGGCTCCACAGATGATCTCTGTGGGATCTCACAAGCTTCCACCCACAAATGCATCCATGAGGTCACGGATGCCATCTTTGCGAGGACACACAACTTTGTGCATTTCACCCGGGATCAGGAAAGCCAGTATGCAAGGGCCATTGGATTTGCTCAGATCTCAGATTTCCCACAGGTGCAGGGTGCAATTGACTGCACTCATGTGGCACTCAGATCTCTGTCACAACACACGGTGAACTATATCAACCACAAGGTGTTCCATTCGCTGAATGTGCAGCTGGTGTGTGGCCACCAGATACGCATCCTGCAGGCGTGTGCATGGTTCCCAGGGGTGTGTACGATGTCCACATCCTCCATCGGTCACAGACCCCTGGAGTCTTCCAAGGTCCACAGAAGCTGTAGGGTTGGCTCCTTGGGGTCAAGGGCTACCCACAGAGGCCATGGCTGATGACACCCATGCGGTGGCCTCAGACTGCATCAGAGAGAAGGTATAATGAGACCCATGCAGCAGCTCGCAACTTGGTGGAGCAGACCATTGGGATGCTGAAGATGAGTTTCTGGTGCCTGGACTGGTCTGGTGGAGCCCTGCAATATAGACCACAGAGGGTGTCACGCATCGTCGTCTGCCGTGCCCTTTACAATCTGGCGCTGGAATGGGGAGACATGCTGTCTGAGGAGGAGATGGAGGAGCTGCACGTCTCCTCTGATGAGGAGGACGCTGACAGGGATGAGGGGGAGGAAGTCCTTGGAGGCGATGATGATGGGGATGAGGCCTTCGCACTGGTTAGAGGAGGCAGGGGCACAGGAGTCCCTTATATCTGCCAGATTTGTGGAGGATGATGACAACACGCAGTGAAGTGACCCCATAGATCCTCACATTGCATCTGTGAACGTTTGACTCCAATCTGGCTTATGGCAGCGCGAATATCCTATGTGAAAATGCTCCTGCCATGGAGATGCAGTGGAGGCCCTAATAGTCGCTCAATCGCAGGAGGATGGTGACAACATGCAGTGAGGAAACTGCATAAATCTTCACGCAGCCTCTGAGAATGTCTGACTCCTGTCTGGCTGAGGGCAGATCTCTTGTGCTCTGTGATCAGGGTCACATCATGGAGACACAGCCATGAAACTTTAGAAGCATCTAATCCTTTGTCTGCCTTCAGCACCTCAGCCCTTCAGGAGCTGGTGCACAGCAACACTGGTCGCAGATGCTGGTCTGATGGGGGCCAGCCCCTCCTTAAAGGTGCTGAGAGTGCACGGAGAGAATGAGAGAGCTCTGTGGCACCTGCCCACTACATTCTGGCAGCAATGACCAGCACTGCTGAGGGGCAGGCATCAGTAATGTTTCCAGGGAGTGTGAGGCTGGACCATCACCATGGCCTGAAGGCTGCACAGAGCACAGGGAAGAGGCCCTGGACTTAGATACCTGCCTTTATCTTGTGCAGAAAAGTTTCACATCTGAGTGACAAGAACACTGCTCATCAGAACAAGGAACCATAGGCAGGGCGACATTCTTGGGAGTTTATTGACAAAAGTGAACAATATGTACAAGTGTTTAACACCCGTGCCCAGGCTGTGCTTACTGGACATCCAGAGAGGAGGTGGAGGCAGCCTGCTGTCTGCGACGCCCTGTCAGTGATGACGTTGGCGGGCGTCCTCTGGAGGGCTGAGTTCACTTGGACTGGCGGGCCCGGAGTGTGCACCTGCTGATCCTCCTCCCTATGGGTGCCTGAGGGCCCCTGGCTGACTCCTTGAGGAGCAGGGGCAGCTGGAGTGAGGTCGAGCTGCCCGGCACCCCACTCACGTATACACTGTTGGAAGCCAACTATGGCATCAGCAATGGAGTTGAGCCCGCGCAGCAGTGCAGCAGTGAAGTCCTGGACCAAGGTCTCCATAACGGCCATCATCCTGCCAGTGTTGACCTCGGAGCATTAGAATGCCGGCGCTATAACCTCAGAGTGAAGGCGGATGGACTCCTCCATCGTGCCTTGCAATCTGAGGAGTGCAGTGGACATCCCTTCCTGATGTTCCTGAGCCTGCCTTTGCAGCTCCTGCAACTGTGACATGACCGAGTCCAGGGGTTCGGCATCTTACTTGGACTCAGCAAAGTTCTGGCCACCAGCAATCCTCCAAGTGGCAGCAACCTGGGAAGTTCCTGCCTCCACTGGCTGTGGATCAGACGCTGCAATGTGCTCACCAGTTTGTGATCCGGGGGCTATTCTAAAGCCAGGTTTCACCGAGGTGTGTCTCTCTGCGCTGGTGGAGGGTGTGGCTGAGCGCTGAGACGGAATTTCAGGGAGGGTGCCTCCTGATTCCTTTGCAGAGGTTTCCACGGGGCTTGATTGGAGGCCTTGGGTAGTGGACTCCGTCGGCTGTTTGGCAGATGTGCCTGCGAAAGCAAGGAGAGATAATTAGTGTGTGGCAGTGGCCTGTGAAATAGGACACATCACTCACGGCATGGTTGTCTGATGGATGTTGCGCTGCTGGATCCTCAATTGGTAGAGCAGCGCCGACCTCACTGTCAGCACAGGAACAGTCCAGATCTTCACTTGCCAGCTGGATGGCTCTGTTTTCAAAGTCCATGAAGACCTTGATTTTCGGACATTCTGCTACCGGTCTGCGACCTCTCTCTCTTGTTGTGTGCCAGCTTGTCCTGAATGGATAGAGATGGAGAAAATGTAAGCAGGACCCCTGTCAGACCAGATGATAAGTATTCCTGGCCTGTGTGGGTGGAGAGTGGTCCCAAGGATGGGATGAGGACAATGACGGTGAGTGTGAGAGAGTGAATGGTGATGTCCCTTGAACCTGCAGTGAGTGAGGGCCTTGCGGATGTGCAATGGGTTTGTGAGTGTGTGAGTTGAGAGTGATGAGAAGAGCGACTCACTCTGGTGGAGCGGAGGAGATCATTCATCCTCTTGTGGCACTGGGTGGCTGTCCTCTTTTGAAGGGCATTGGCGCTGACCACCGCTGCCACCGCCTCCCAAGCCAGATTACTGATGTTGCTACCTATCCTGCAGCCAGGGCGGTGGGGGCGGGGGGGGGGGGGGTGTAAAGGGCCTCACAATGGGCCTCCACGGCATCCAAAAGTCGCTTGTGGGATGCATCACTGAATTTGGGGGCTGCAGTCTTCTTCAGTTTCAGGGCCATATCTTCTGTGCAGCACTGGTGGTCGGGAAGCACTGAGATGTGTGCGTGCGGCTGGTCATTAAATATGGCGCCCAGCGTGATGCAGCAGCGGGGTGGTGGCAGGCAGGCAAATGAGAGCCCATCCACCATGGAAACAATGTGTTTCCCTGGAGTGCATAAATAATATGATGGGTTTGGGCAGGTATGGCGTGCAAACCCGCCATTGCAGCTGGCGGGCAAAACGTCGTTTTATGCGCCCACTACTGCACTTAGTGCAAATCTGGGATGATTCCGCCTGTATTGTCCGCTCACGCCACGAATCACGCCTGACGCCAGCAGGCACCGAAAATCCTGCCTTATGTTTTAGAAGTAGTCAATTTAACCAGGCTTTCTTGTGTTAAAGAAAGTGTGAGTTTATTAGTTACTAAAATGTGAGAAAAAATAATAAAAATGCAACATATATACCCACAGATGAGAAATGAGAAGTGAGTCCAGAAATAAAAGTTAAAAAAGCTATATGAATCAGTCTTTGGCTTGTCCATGAGGAGTAGATGGTGAAACATTGCAGCTGCTAAGTTGAATGATTCCAGTAGAGCTGACTTTGACAGTTGAGCAGTTGGTTAGGAGATCCTTGATTCTGCAGGTTAGCTGAAAGGAGTTGTCCCATTTCCTTTTCGACTGTGGCTTTGCTGATTTGTGACTTGCATTCAGCAAACAGAGAGAGACTTTTACCTGCAAGCACAGGGATGCCTGTTTGACGTTCTTCGGCTGTGATCTGCACAGCACACAATGACACAGCACACACTAGAACAACAGACTAGCACTTGCAGTTGGCTTTTTAACCCCTTTTCTTGTGTATTCCTGGAAGGAAAAAAAACAAACATGTGTTTTGCCCAGAAGCTGCTTTCTTTCACTTAGATCATGTCCACAGTTTGGGATATAGCTCAACAGGAGATGGTTTCTGGTGAGATGCTAATCAGCCTCCATTATCTCTGCAACCACATGAGATTACAGTTCAGTTTTTGCATTGCATCTCTTCTTTTGAAGTGTCTCTGTCTGAAGTAGGCTTCGACATCTTTTTCGGTGCGACATTCCATTCTCTCTGGACTAGTTAGTCAAGTGTAATCCACATAGGAATTTTCCAGCAAGTAGTTACTTTACAGTCCCAGCCAGCAGCTACTTTTTAAAAAAACACAGGTCCTAATTAAATGTTCAATATGTCCGTAAGTAATTCAGGGCTACGATCCGTGGTCATGACACAATACTCTGATGTTGTATTGTTTGCTAATGTAACAGCAATGGAGGAAAACATTCCACGTTATTCAAAAATATGTACTTGGCAGTTTGCATATGAATGGTGAATAACACTGAGTATATAAAGCACCACATAATAGTGAGAAAAATTCCATATGTAATTATACAATAAAAAGGTTACTGTTTACTGAAAAGGATTTGGCTGTAATAATTGACAGAATTTTACAATTGCCATGAGCTTGGCAGAGTTGCAAATAGAAATAGAACGTTATAGAGTGCAAAACTAGATTCAAATCCCATGCATTGTTCACAGTAAGTAAGAGGGTTTATAAGAATATCATATCAGTCATTACCAGCATTGGGGGAACACTGGAAAGAGATTCAGGGACTGGCAGTATTGAACTGTGATCACAGGGTCCAGCAGCATGTTTCAGGAAGCCCTGAGTTCCATGAGTGTTGGGAGGTGTTGGGGGCTGGGCGCATTAGGGTGGATGTGGGGTTTCTGGGTTTTAGGAAGGACCCCCAGGATTTTTTGATTGGGGATGGAAAACTGGGAGATCTCAACATACAGGAGAACTAAGAGTAGGGGTTCAGGAGCACGAAGAGGGAAGTTGGATCTGATATATGGTAGGGGGATGGTCTTGGTGTTTAAAGGGGAGTGTTTATAGTCTATAGTGCCCTTGGATTCTTTTGAAGCCATCTGTCATCCTTCTTCCTAGAAGCTTTTTGGCTATTATTCTCCTTCCTTGATGCCGCCTTACCCATCACCAGCTGGTTCCTGCCTTATATTACTCAGTCCATTATTATTGCATTTTCCAACTTGCACCATCTTTAATAAATTTCTACAAACCAAAATGAAATCCTCAAAAACTTACTGTTTATACAAACTCCAAGCTTTTGTGCAAAAATGTTTACCTTTAAGCCAGAAAAATAGTTTATTGTCTTCCTCAAAGAAGGACACTTTTTAACTGAATTTGGAACAATAATGAAAAAGGTAGTGACTTGCTGTAGCTGTCATGTACAGGCAAACATTTAACAGTGCATGAAAGGAAATAAGCAACTATTAGTACTCTTAAATATGAAAATTGTTTAAAAGAGGGCTCTGAGCATCTTTTTCAAAGTTCTTTGCAAAAAGCAAATAAACTCAACATTTTTCAGAAGGTAAAGCAAGATCCCTTTTACTTGACTCAGTCTGCTGATGATGCAGAGATATTGTGCAAATAGCAGAAGCTCAGGATGCACACGCATGATTGGTAACTGTTCTCTTCAACTATCCTAGGGAAAAATGAACAGTTGGCTGAAGCCTTGAAGTAAAATGTTTATCACAGGTATTAAATACATCAAAAATGTGTTAATGTTATTGTGAAATATATATCTGATATTTTTGTTTTGTTTAAATCTTAATGTATACATCAGAAATTTCAGTTATTGAGAAGAACATTGGTAAGTGGAAATATATTTCTAAAGCATCTTTAGCGATTCAATTTGTTCACTTTCTCCTTCCTTTGATCCAAAGGTTCTCCTAACTGGTTATTGTTATAAGTTCATAGTATTTCTCACTTGTAGTTTTTTTAGCCTCTTTCCTAACTTTTGTTCTATTCATTCCCTATCTTTTTAATTCTGGTTTCTTGATGTTTTACCTTGAGCTCATCAAAATGTTTAATGGTAAAAATGTAATGATACAAATATGACTGTGACAAAAAATGACAATAACAGAAGTGTTACGCAACAGGATGTGCGTACAGATGCAATGCTTCTAATATGGAAAATTATATCAATGTTCAGAAACATTGCTGACATTACAGTTAGGGTATTTGCGTTTATTTCTTGAGCAATCATATTAGAAAGCAGTGTCACAGAGAGCTCAGGTCAAGAAATTATGGGCCCAGAGCCTCTGATTTTCCATTACAAAAAACTCTGTTGTGCCCAGCTCTTGTTACCAGGCTTAGGAAAAGCAACAGAAATATTGGAAAGGTTTAAAAGAACGTTTGCTTGTAAGGAGAGGTTAAAGTAGCTAATTCTGGTTTCGTCTGAAAAAAATTGATTTTAAAAACTATTAGTAGAATGAACATGAATTATATAGAATCAGGAGAGAATTGGTGATAAAATTGTAAACAAAGGTTAAAGTTGAATGTATCTGAAAGGGTAGAATTGTTAAGTGACAGTCCCATGTACTAATTTGATTTAAGGATTCAAAATAGACATGTTCTCAATTTTTCAAGCTCAGCAAGTTGCAGGAAATCGAGGAGCCCAAGCCTGCATTGCCTCTGTATGTGATCCCTGAGAAATGCTAACACTGGTGTCAAAGATTCCTGGGTCATGGGCCTAACTGCAGTCTGCACTGAGGTGATCATACAATCCCTGGTATACTGTAGTGACTCTATGCCATACATAAATGCCACACACAAGTTGGAAGTAGACACCTTAACCATTCCAACATATGGTCTTGTTCCCTGATAGGCAGTCCACTACACATGACAATTCGTATTTTGCAGCTGATACTTGTCTTTTGAAAATTGGGACCTGTAAAGTCATCATGTCTATTGTCTACAACAAGGATAGAATCTGAGCTCACCCATCAGTCAGTTGCATCTTGACAATCCACTTCTGCCCTCTAAGTCGCTATTTAAAGGTAGCAGGGTGCAAATTTCTGAGCTGGCACTTGAAAGATAAGACTGAGTGATGGTGCATCTTCGCTTGCAGATTGTTCCTCCCCTACTGCCAATGAGTCTGGGACTTTATCAGGACCTGGAAACAGTGAATAGAGAAAATGGTTAATAGGCAACCTTATATTGTTGAAAAAACGAGTGGTTGCTCAGTGAAGCGCTAGATTCTGATGCAAATTGAAGGAAGGGGAAATGGGTGGCTATAGGGCCAAGTATGCTGTGGCACATTGCCCCCTGCCCTGCCCTCAGAAGCAACTCTGGCTCATCCTCGATGCAGACTATCTATCACGTCTCTGTCTCTTAGGCAGATGACATCAGATCAAAGTACAAGTTCTCTCCCTGGCATTGTATGGTACTTTGCTCTGCAAGAGGAACTGATGTGTGTTAGTGCATGGCATGCCGAAGAATTCTGTATGTCTGTGTGAGAGAATAGAATAGATTATCTGGTATCATGACAAAACATCAAGTGCATACAAGAGAAGATATTAATAGTGAGGGTCGTGGCAGGGTTGCTGAGTGTCAGTAAAAGGAAGCTATTGAATGGTGCTGTAATGTTTGGATGAGAGGATTGTGAAACAGGGAGGTCAACAATTTCACTGATGCTATTACACTAAAGTGGTGGCAGGGCTGTGCTGACAATAACAAGACTGAATGGGAGTGACACTTTGGCAGCTCAGGTCAGGTCATCAAGCTCCTTGTTACACTGCTTCCAGATCCAAGGGGCATATTTCTGGCATTTGCACTGTTGGCCACCTCAGACCATGTGAACCTGGCTGAGTTGATGAGGCATATTTCTCTCATTTGAAGTAAAATGGAATATTACCTTCTCACTAGAGCCTCCAGGATTTATTCTAAAATCCGAGTGCTCTCCAGTTGACGTTTTTATGCCTTGTGGTACATAGGAAATCTTCAGTCAAGTGTCACAACGGCCACCTTTTAAGGGTTACAAGTCACTACTAACTGATGCCAGGCCTGCCAAAAATTTCTCTGCCCCCACAAAGAGCAAGATATCCAATTATCAGTGACTTGTGCTAACAGCTTACCCATTAAATGTTAATGAGGCACCAACCTGAAAAAGGATAACTGAGCCGGTTGTCATCGGGTGATCAATAGTTATCTCGCACACTTCTTGCCCATTTTGGACCCAAATTTGAAAGCTTCTCCCATTTTGAGGAGCAGAAAGTGATTTGAACCGATTAAAGTTTTGGTGCTATTTTCTATATTGATACTCGCTGGACGCCATGACAATTTTTCCATAATCTCTCAATCATCCCTGGGTACTAAGCGCGAGATTGTAAATCTGTTTAGGACTGTTTGCATGTTAAATAATCACACTTGTTAAGACCAAAAACTTTCATTCTGCATACTATTATTGTGTCCCCTCCGGGTATGATTTTTGCATCTAAAGATGACAGGTGCTGTAAAGTGGAGCAAGCAGCACTGTAGTGCAAAATTCACATTTAGCATTGTGCCACAAGCACAGGCCAACAAAAGCCATTAATAGCACAAAGAATCAACAGAAAAATAAAACCGTGGAGAAGCAGGGTAGTTTTACATGGAGGAGTGCATGGTGCTGTGCATGGGTTAGGGCAAAAACTGTCAAAAAAGCAAGTGCGTCAAAAATCCGGCTTCTATCCAATGGCCCCTCACTTCACTTCAGTGCATTAGGCTCCATACAGGACAGGCAGGTTGTCAATTAATATATGTTAAAAGTTGTTTGAAGGTTTTCATGGTGAGAGTACAAATTTACTGTAAAGCTTTGCTCTGAAAAGAGCAATTGCTATCTTAAAAGAGTCCCTTGGAAGAACTCATAGGCCTCAACGTTTCTGACAGTCATCCTGAAAAATGACAGGAACAGGTGAAAGAGGTAGATATATATAATGGAGGATAGGACCATGGATGGGATGTTATTGCTGATTGGTCGGGCTATTGTGTTTGTAATAGATTTATTCATGTTAACATTCTTACAGCCAATTGGTCAGTACATGTTAACATTCTTGCTGCTCATTGGTCGACTGCGTGTGATGGATGAGATGAGTTTAGAGTTGGACCATTGGATGTGGTGGTTATTAAGTAGAGCTTGTTTGACAATAGCTGACATGTCCCATTCACTATTGTTACAACCAGGTGAGAAGGGATGAACTGGCCCCTCCTCGGTTGGTCACAACAAGGATTTATGTTTCTTTTTCACGAGGATATGCCTTTTCCGAATCAGAATGTATTTAACTATTTAAGCTGTGAGCAATAAGGAACCAATCAAAGAGAGTTTTCTGGAATCAAAGAAAGAGCAAATTTAATGGCAACTAAACCCAAGAAAAATAATAAAAATGTGATGTCAAGCATTCAGCCCTCATGCAATCATTCGGGTCCAAACACACACACACACACACACACACAGGTATCAGAAATAAGCAGAATTAGAGTCCAATAAAAAAGGTTAAAAAAAATGCCGTTAAGTGTCCTTTGATTGTCCTTGATTTGTAGATTTTAAATGCTGCGGCTGATTTGGGTTAGCTGGTCAGATATAGAAGATGTTGTAATTATTACACGATCTCAGTTCACTGGTAGGTTTGTGGTAGAGTTGGCTTCTTGAAATGGGTGACATGCTTATTCCAAAGAGAGAAAGCTGCCTTCAGCCAATTTCCGCTGTTGAAGACTTTCTTGACACTGCCTGTGTCACTTGCAATTTGGTCTAAGTGACTGTGCAGCCTTGCCTCCAAATACTTCACTCATTGTATATTTCCAAGAGGTTTTGGGTGTGTCTGTCTGTGGCAGCCATTGTTTCAATATCCAGTAGTTTGCATTTTTAATGTCTCTTCCTTCGACAGTTACGAGTTTTGATGGGTGTCTGGATTATAGGAAATATCTCTCTCTTCACACTCCCCTGAGGGTAATATGTTTGTTTCTCACCTTAACTTTGGAATGTGGCCCTGCATTTTTAAGCAGTTTGCTCTGTCTGAGTTCAGACTGCAAAATTTCCAGTCAGTTGAAAGTTGAAAAATCATATTTTCAAAAATAAAGGGGTAGAGCCTTGTGATACTGTGTTTGAAGTAAGTTTGATGTTCCTTGAGTCTAGTGGCTGCTGCCTGTTTCCCCAATGTAGACGAATCCACAATTGCATGGTATGCTGTAAATTTCTGGTTTATTGTCTTTGTAGGTATGAAGAATGGAGTGGAGCTTCTTAGATGACTTGTGTCTCACTTCTAAGTCCACTGACTTTGAGTATATGTTGTAATCTGTAGTGTGAGGTAGAAGTGATGTATGGGAGGTTGACTCTTGTCTTAGTGGAAGTAGTTGTTATAGAGTGAGTAACTGGTGGGCATGTGTTCATCTTGTGTGAAAAGAATCCATTGAGTTGAAGTGTAGACTTAATATGGCAAACTTCTTCTCATGAATGGTTTTTGTCACTGATGGTAATGAGAGTTTGAACAAGCAGCAGTTCGATCATGTTGCAATCACCAACAGGGGAGGTGGTGGTGTAGTGGTATTGTCACTGGAATTGTACTACAGGTACCCAGAGTAATGCTCTGGGGACCTGGTTTCAAATCCCACTGTGGCAGATGGTGAAATATGATTCAATGAAAAATCTGGAATTAATGTTAGTTGTTAGGGAAAAACCCATCTCATTCACTGATGTCCTTTAGGGAAGGAAGCCTGCTGGCCTATATGTGACTCTAGACCCAAAGCAATGTGGTTGACTCTAAAATGACCTAAGGGCAATTAGGGGTGGGCGATAAATGTTGGCCCAGCCAGTGACACCCATGTCCCATGAAAAAATAAAATAATATCAGCTAGTCCTAAACCTTGTGTCAATGACACTTTTGTCATTTTGCAACACAATAGGAGAAAACTTCATATTTTCCTACAACACATTAGCAAGCTTCCAAAACCCTCATTAGAAGAGCTTACTCCATCAGTGGCATTGAAGTTAAGCCAAAACCTGACCTTACCTGATGTTCACACAAGTACACATTCTATTAGGGATCACGGGGTAACGATCAGGTATGGGAATCCTGACTTACTTTTCCCCCCTGTAAGTCAGGGCCACTGAATCCAATTGTTGAATCTCAGTTGTGCTGAGCTGAAGTAGGTAATTCAGCACAAAGCAAAGTCAAACATGGAACCCTAGCCTGTACTGCTGAATATCGCATTGTGGAATGGATTTATTAACAGGAATATTGAACCATTTGGAGCACCTTCATTAGAAGCCATAGTTAATCAGCTTCAATGTAAAAAGGATAACGTGTAAGTTTAACTATGAAAAGATTTGTTAATAAATCCTGGCATCAAATTTACATGTCTTTACTGCATTTGTAAGATTCTACAAAGTTGCTACATGACAATTAATTGTATGCTGCCCAACACATCAAAACATTTAATTTTGTTGTTACACAGAAAGCAGCCTAGAATCCTTTCTGAAATAAAATCCTTTTAAGCCCTATGCTTATTCATACACATATTACTATATTTTATTACAACTTAAATAAAAAAAATCAGCTGATTTCTCTTGAATATTTGATCACTTCAAATGTTAATTCAAGGTAATTCAGCCAAATGTAAAATAAATGTGTCATACTCAGAATATTACATTTCTGTATAGAATAGCTGCTGTCAAAATTTAATTACATACAATTTTATTACCTGTAAAAATCATTATTTATTCTCACTATTATATTTAGAAAGATACTAGATTTCTGTGGACTTGCATTGATGAAATTTTAAAAGTATTTCATTGTAAATTAATCTTGCTTCCCATATCCACTCTTGTTATCATTAAGTTATTAAAATAATATATGGCTAAACTTGGTGGGGGAGGTTTAAATATTGATATATATTAAAAATGAATAGTAAAAGCAAATTTTGTAATTTAATTCATTTTTAAACACTTTTTGCTGTAGGTATCAAGTAGAAATCAAAGAATCGTACCAATTGGAGGCCATTATAAAATTGGAAAATGGAATAATGGAGGAAGATTAATGGACAATGTACAGAAAAGCATAACGGATTGAATGAGGTTGTCATTATAGTTTAAAGTCCCATTATCACCTCTTTTCTTTCTTGAACATATGAAAATATATTAACATATACAGGTATCATGTATGTCTAATGTTACTGATACACTGCAGTAGGTTTAATTATGATGAAATTAGTGACAAACTGTTACAGTTCTACAACATAATTTTGAATAGACTGAATAGTGGCACATCTTGATTCCTGCAAAATTATATTTATTGAAAATTCACAGTAGAACTGCCTGTCCTCTGTCATATTTACTATAGCTACATAAGCTTCTTTATCAGCTTATAGAACCTGATAATGATTCAAGGTAGAAGCTATATGGCCTCTCCTGCAGTTCCCCACCAGCCCCCCCCCTCCCCCAATTGATCTCACACATGCTATATTTGATTCTTTTGATAGTCAGCATAATATTCCTTTAATTTTATTCAGATCAATCTCTAGTTTCTCTTTCCACTTAAGATCCCATATTCTTTGTCCAGGTTCTTCATAGATTTTAAGTCACAGCTCATATTTACAGTTATAGTGATGCTTATATTAAAAAAGTAAACATTAGAAATTAATTGGTGTCCACAAAACTACAGAAGAAAATTGAATAAGACAACATACTGTCATATTCCTTGCAATCCTACCAAACTACCAAGATAAGGTTGCATTAGGAAGGCCCTTCACCAAATTTGATCTCATCCTTTCAGACTCACCTTTTGAACTGATTGGTTATGTTGTCAGAATGCCCCAGTGGATGTAAGTCCCACAAGGCCATTATGTTGATGCCTTGGGAAATGCGGGTATTCTGCACCAAATTGCTATATAACCCTTAATCCTTCATCTTAACAAATACCAATCTGGTTCCTTTTTAAAGGTACCAATTGATCATAAATCAATTACTTTCTCTGGAAATTTGAATGACAACTTATGACTTGATGGCCTATGACAATAAGCACCTTTAATGCAAGGTCTGAGTTGTCGGCCTTATAAGTTAAGTGGGCCGAACTCCTAGATTTTTGATAAATCATGGCATCCCATCAGTTTATACCATGTTTTGTAGATAGGTAAAACAAAATGCATACAAAAATATAGAAAAATTGTAAGATATTTAGACTACTATGTTGATTATTACAGTGCTGTCAATTGTATGTTGCTATGGTGATGAGGAGCACCAGAGTAGTGTGGTTGATTTGACTTTTTACATTAAGTAAGGGAGTTGAAAAGCTGCAATCATTGCCATACTGTAATGTTTGCATGCGTGTAAATGACAGTTGATGTGTAATGAGATCTTAGCAGACAAAAAGAAGGTCCTAGTCAGAAAATAACCATCACAAGTAAAAGCCATTGGTTTAGAATCTACAACTGTAGTAAGAAAATTTCACTTACCATGCAACATAGAGTTCTTTATTTTGCTTTGTTGCAATACTACAATGAAAATTGTTTGAGTGAACATGCCTTATCTATCTAGTAACAAAACAATGAAACACGAAACCCAGTTGTTTTGGAAATTAAATATTTCCCTCCTGTGTGACATTACTCGTCGGGGTGATATGTGTCTTCAGGCTTTAATACACACTGAGCCTTAACAGCTTTTGTCAAGTTTTTGAACTCATCTTGAATAAGGTCAGTTGGCATATCAATGTCAATCCTCTTGAAAGCCATCTACATTATCTGACAAGCTAGTCACCTCCCCTTATCCTCTTTGCTGTGAGCTAACACACGGTTACAGCAAAAGGTACAACTATTAACAAGTATATTTTAACGCATTGCAAATCTCTGAACAATTACCAGGAGGAACAAAAAGCTAAAAGCTACTGCGGATGCTGGAAATCCAAAACAAAAACAGAATTACCTGGAAAAACTCAGCAGGTCTGGCAGCATCGGTGGAGAAGAAATCGGTTGACGTTTCGAGTCCTCACGACCCTTCGGCAGAACGAAGGGTCATGAGGACTCGAAACGTCAACCGATTTCTTCTCCACCGATGCTGCCAGACTTGCTGAGTTTTTCCAGGTAATTCTGTTTTTGACCAGGAGGAACAAATAGTTAAACACTACTAATCATCATCCAAATAGTCAGAGCACCAATATTTTAAAAAATCACCAGTCTTGACCCAAGTAGAACCAATTCCTGTTAAATTGAACAGGATCTAGCACCATTAGGGTGAAATGTTTGTTCGTGTGTTGAATAATAATTCACCAATTACTTTCGAATTAAAAAAAAAATTGCAGTGCTTTTTCCTCAGCAAGGCACTTGTAGCTGCCCTGTTAGCTAATGTGGTAAAGGTAGTGTATAACTGAGCCATACAAACTGGAAGATCCCTGTTTCATTTCTTTGTCTTTGCGGAGTTAACTGATCTCTTGGGGTAGTGGAGAGGCCCGCGATATTGAAATTTGATTTTGGTCTGAAACAGATACAAAGTTAGTGGAAAAGACCAGCTACTTAGCCAAAGTGGAGAATGGGAGAAGAATGGGTGGAGGGGACAATTCTCGTAGATCCAGGAGGAGCATTTGATAAACAATTTCCTTCCTTATTTGCATCCTCTGTGGCATTGTCTGTAAACTCATCATCAAAATGGGGAACGGTGCTGCGTCCACTGATTCCACTTGCCGTCTTTAAGTGTTGCAAATTGAAATTTTCTAGGGAAAAAATTTTACCCCTGTTGGAGGGAGAAATGCAGGAGCCGACGTGGGCAGGCGCGCCTCCAATCAGCGCTCCCGATCGGGGGCGCACCGCCATTTTACGGGCCGCCCAGTGTGATGTCTGCCAGGAAGTGCTATGTGCTCCCTGTGCCTGGTGGAGTGGTGGGGGGGGGGGGGGGGGGGGGGATTTCCCTTAGCCGGGAGTGCGCTTTTTCGCGCACATGCGTGAAAGAACGCACAGATCTCCCTGAGGCTAAGTGCTGCCTCAGGGAGATCGGCTCCAAATTTAAAAATGTTAAAGAGAGAAAAACAAAATTTCCCTGACATGTCCCTTCATGTGACACTGTCACATGAGTTGGGACATGTCCATCAATTTAGTGAAACACTTATTAAATATTTAAGAACCCTCATGAAACCTCATCCCACGCATGGATGAGGTTTCATTATTTTTCTGAAGCCCGTCAAGGCTCCCGGCCTGCCCACCAACCCTAAGGTTGGACGGGCAGGTCCATTAATTACGTTAAGTACTTTTTAAAAGGCCTCAATAGGCCGTTGACAGGTCGGCGGGCGCACAGCTGATTCGGCTGTGACCCCGCCGACCTGAAAATGGAAATGACGCGGGGTGATGTTGGGATTTCTGCCCAACGTCATCCCGCATCATTTTACATGTCGGTGAGTGGGCCCCACCCCCGCTCTCTGACCGGAAGAACCTGCCCTAGGTGAAGATGGAAGAATATCTTTTCCCTTTAAGCTTTAGGCCTTTAAGGCTTACAGCACTGCAACTATTATTTTACTTGTTGACAGAATGTGGGCAGTACTGGCAAGGCCAGCATTTATTGTTCATCCCTAACTGACCTTGTGAAGGTGGTGGTGAACTGCCTTCTTGAACCTCTACAGTCGCTGTGGTGAAGGTACACACAGTGCTGTTAGGAACAGAGTTCCAGGATTTCCCTCCCCATTAGGTGAATGAGTGCATGAATGCATGGGTGTGTAGGGATTTGGACTCTATACTAAACCCCAGAGTAAGGAAATTCTTGTTGCGGAATCATTGGCAAAAAGAATAATCGCTAATCTAGAATGCAAACTGACAAGATTTGTTGGACAATAAAGGTTGATATTTAACGTTTCATTAGTCGAGGCATGGCATGATACACAAGTTCAATGTGTGTTGATTTGTCTTTCCTATGCATCCCAGGACTTCTGGGGTCTTCTCTTCTTGGTTCCTTGAACCTGGTCTCTTGCCTCAGGAGATCCTTTGAGATTTTAGCTTAACCAACTTAACTGCAATATGCATACTCTGTTATCATCGTTGTGGGTCTTAGCTTAGATTGTCCTTGTTTAGGATAGATAGAGACCGCTGAAGGCAAGGCTGTTGGTAAACATTACCTTTTATTAAACATAATTCTAACTATATGCAGGATGAAGCTTAGCACAAGGTTTCACACAGACCCACAGACTCTGTTGTCATGTGATCTTAGGTCACCGATGATGTAGACTGTCTATTTACTTATTTAACATTAATGCTTTATACTACATCTCCTGCCAAGTAACTGACTCTATTTAGTACAATATTTACATTATCCTGCACATAAATAGTCTTTGCAGATTTAATGCTTCAACTTTAGTGGATCCTTTTCCAACCCACAGCTTCCAGTCCAGCTAAACTGCTCTTCACAGCTGCCTTCTGAGTGTCTTCTCTTTCTCTCTCTCTCTCCCTGTCTCTTTCTCTCTGGTGGAAATAATTTTTTTAAAAAGACTTTGGGCGGAATCGTCCCAGATTTGCAATAAGTGCGGTAGCAGGTGGAGAAAATGATGTTTTACCCATCGGCCACAATGGTGGCTTTACATGCCATATTGTCCCAATCCCACATCATTAATAATGCATTCCCAGGAAATGCTGTTTCGATGGTGGGCAGGCTTTCATTTGCTCACCACACCATCACTTCGCCCCTTCACGCCGGGCGGCATATTTAAAGTGCAGCCATGCACACACGTCTCAATGCTTCTAGCCCAGGACTGCTACAAAGGAGACATGGTCCCGAGAGGCAAGAAAACTGCAGCAGCCTGGTTTAGTGAAGCATCCCTCGAGTGCCTTTTGAACTGAGTGGAGGCCCACCCTGATGTCCTCTACCCCTGCTCTGGCCACACAGGAAGGTCAGCAACATCGCCAATCCAGCATGGGAGGTGGTGGCAGTGGTGGTCAGCACCAATGCCCTACAAAAGAGGACAGCCACCCAGTGCTGAAAGAGGATGAATTGATCTCCTCTGTTCCACCAGGGTAAGTCACTATTCTCACCACTCTCAACTCACACACTCACAAACCCATCGCACATCCACAGGGACCTCACTCACTGCCAGTTCAAGGGACATCGCCATTCACTCTCTCACACACACCTTCATTGTCCTCATCCCATCCATGGGACCACTCACCACCCCCACAGGCCAGGCATACTTATCATCTGGCCTGGCAGGCATCCTGCTTACACTGTATCCATCTCTATTCATGCAGGACAAGCTGACACACAACAAAAGGGAGAGATTGCAGACTGGTGGAGGAATGTCTGAAATCAAGGTCCTCATGGAGAGTAGAGCCATCCAGCTGGCCGGCAAGGATCTGGACCATTCCTGTGCTGACGGTGAGGTTGGCTGTGCTCCACCAAGTGAGGATCTAGCAGTGTAACATTCACCAGACAACCATGCAGTGAGTAATGTGCCCTCTTTCACAGGCCACTGCCATGCTATCTCTTCTTACTTTCGCAGGCACACCTGGGAAGCAGCCGACGGAGTCTGTGACCTAGGGCCACCAATCACGCCCTGAAGAAACGTTTGGAGAGGAATCTGAAGGCACCCTCATTGAAGGCTTGCCACAGCGCTTGCCTACACCCTCCAACAGCTCGGACACACACTTCTTGGTGGGACCTAGTTTTAGAATAGCCTTGAGATCACAATCTGGTGAGCACATCACACTGTCTGATCCACAGTAGGCAGTGGCGGGGACTTCCCAGGTTTCCAGCACTCAGAGAACTGCTGGAGGCCAGAAATATGCTGAGTCCAAGTCAGGTGACGAGCCTCTGGACTTGGTCATACCTCAGTTGCCAGAGCTGCAAAGCCAAGCTCGGGAACATCAGGAAGGAATGTCTGCTGCACTTCTCAGATTGCAAGGCATGATGGAAGAGTCCGTACACCTTTGGGGTGAGATGATAGCACTGGCTTGCCAACGCACCGAGGTCAACACTGGTAGGACGGTGGCTGCCGTAGAAACCTTGGTCCAGGACATCGTTCATGCACTGCTGTGTGGGCTGAACTCCATTGCTGACACCATAGTTGGCTTCCAACAGTATGTATGCGAGAGGGGTGCAGGGCAGCTCAATCCCACTCAGCTAACCCTTGTCCTCAAAACATCAGCCAGGGACCCTTGGGCACCCATTACGAGGAGGATCAGCAGGTGCACCTCTCAGGGTCACCCATCCAGGTGACTCCGCGAGTGTCTAGGCCATCAGAATTCCCTTTTCCTATGACCCCAGCAGCTTCAGCTCCACAGGCCGAGGAGGGGGCCACTGCCACACAGCAGGACACTGGAAGCAGGCCGGGGCCATCCAGGCCTCGGCCTTCCAGGGGATGCCCACCAAGGTCATCACAGACAGAGCATAGCAGTCGGTAGGCTGCCTCCACCTTCACTGTGGATGACCGAGGAGCACGAAGATGAAGTGGCAGGGTTATGAAGGCTAAGATGTAGATGCACAGCCTGGGCACGGGTGTGAATCACTTATACACAATGTTCGCTATTGTAGATAAACTCCCAAGAATGTCTCTCAGCCTATGGCTCCTTGTTCTGATCAGCAGTGTTTGTGTCACTCAGATGTGAAACCTTGGTTCCTGCACAAGATAAAAGCAGATGTTTCTGTCCAGCGCCTCTTTCCTGTGCTTTGTGCAACCTTCAGACCAAAGTGATGGGTCTGGCTTCACATTCACTGGACACATTACTGATGCCTGCACCTTGATGGTGCTTATCATTGCTGCCAGAATGTCATGGGCAGGTGGCACAGAGTTCTGTCACTCTCTCTGTGTGCTGTCAGCACATTTAAGGTGGGGCTGGACCCCACCGTATCAGCATCTGTGATCGGTGATGCTGTGCTCCTGAAGGGGACAGATGCTGAAGGCTGACAAAGGGTCAGGTGCATTTAAAGGTTCACGGCTGCATCTCTATGATGTGACCCCCCTGATTACAGAGCGCAAGCGAGCTGCTCTCGGCCAGACAGGAGTCAGACATTCGCAGAGGCTGTGTGAAGATCTACAAAGTGTCCTCACTGCTTGTTGTCATCATCCTCCACAAATCTAGCAGCTATGAGGGCCTCCTGAGCACACCTGCCTCATCTGGCCAGTGCAATGGCCTCATCGCCGCCATCGTCACCTCCTCACCCTCATTCCCGTCGACGCGTCCTCATCGGAGGACACATGCAGCTCCTGAATCTCCTCCTTAGCCAGCTCCCCTCACTATTGCAGTGCCAGGTTGTAAAGGACGCAGAAGGCGACAACAGTGCATGACACCCTCTGTGGACTATATTGCAGGGCTCCACCAGACCGGTCCAGGCACCGGAACCTCATTTTCAGCATCCCAATAGTTTGCTCCACCAAGTTGCAAGTTGCAGCATGAGCCTCATTATACCGTCGCTCTGCTGCAGTCTGAGGCTGCCGCACGGGTGTCATCAGCCTCATCTTAGCCCTTATCCTTGAGAAACCATCCCTGCAGCCTTTGTGGACCCTGGAAGGCGTCAGGGATCTGTGGTAGATGTAGTTGACCGCTTGTTGTGACGGAGATCTGAGTGCCATGCAAGCGCAGTCAATGGCATCCTGCACCTGTGGGAAACCTGAGATCTGGGAAAATCCAATCGCCTTTGCATCCTGGTTTCCTGGTCCAGGCGAAATGCACAAAGTTGTGTGCCCTCATGAAGATGGCATCTGTGAACTCATGGGTGCATTTGTGGGTGGAGGCTTGTGATATCCCACAGAGGCCACCTGTGGAGCCCTGGAAGGAGCCACTGGTGTAAAAATCGAGCACCGCAGTCACTTTCATGGTCACAGGCAGTGGATTCCTTCTCTGTCGCCTTGATGCCAAATCCTGCAGCAGCTCGCAGATGTGACCAACATGCCCAGTCTTCGGTGACACTGGTTCTGAGTCATCTGCAGAAATGAAAGGCCGCGCCTATAGACCCTGGGTCTAGCTAGGCTCCGAACAGTGATGGCTCACTGTGGCTTTTCAGTGGCATGTGCGAGAGCCCCAGCCTCTTCCTGAGGGTACTGCTCCTCCCTCTGCACAGTCAGCTGCCTCTGTCGCTCTGTCCTCCTTTGTCTCCACTCTCCGTATGCCTTATGGCATACAGATAGTTCACCAGGCTCCATGCTTCCAACGTACTCCTCCTGCAGGATGAAGGAGAGAAACACGTGGGTTAGTTTGGGTGTTCTAAGAACCTCTCTTGGTTAAGTCTGAAGGCCCCTTAATGCATGCCAAAGAGTATTGGCCACCACTTGGACAGCCAGAGCTTAGTGCACTGCAGTGGTGCCTGAAACCTCCCTCTCCTCCGCCCCACTCCACCTGACTGATTGGTCACAGTTTTGCCCACTGGACTGCATGGTGTGCTCTCAGCTCAGGCACAGGCATTCTCCTAACCCACACTGCAAGGCTGCACTGTCAGCATGAACCATGGGGGACACTGGTCCAAACCAAGATACTGACATTGCAAGGGGCTGTGAGCCTCCACCAGTGACTGCTCCATGGCCAGCTTTAGCAAGGAGATTGTACAACGTGTGCAGTTGTCCCATTGTTCTGCAGTCCACTAAAATGCTCATTAGTTTGCTGTCTGTGCCTGAGGGGTGAAAAGCTTTGGAGCATTTGGTGGCAATTTCATGCCTCTGCGTTGCTTGAGTGGAAAGATAAGCTACTGCCCAATTCCAATCATATCAATGTGGCTGCGTCTGAACTGTCTCAGCTGCAGAGGAATGGACACTTTATACAAGATTTCCCTAATGTGTGGCCCATTCCCTCCCCCACCAACCCGCATATGCTTGTGCAACACCATCAACCACAGTGCAGCCCTTGCCCCCCTTGCCAAATCGCCTCAACTGCAGGGCAGCCCTTGCACCGCTCCCCACCCCCACAAAGTTGTCTTCAACTGCAGGGTAGCCCTTGTCCCCCCGCCACCCAACTCTCATTTCAATTACAAGGCAGCCCTTGCCCCCCACTAACTTGCCTCAACTGTCGGACAGCCCTTGACCGCGCCCCCCAACCCCACCACAACACGTCTCAACCCTGAAGTCCAGCAGGCGACCTTGCAAGTGCTGCGCAATGTTACTGTGCACTCACCTCCAACGTTTTCACACCAACGTGCTCAGATTATCCAGTATGTGGGGATGATTCCAGTGGGCTGGGTTTATAATGATATGCAGATATATTACAATGAGGTTCCCAACGTCCGAAGGTGGGAAATGTGGCCCGCCATTGACTGGCGGAGCGGACGATTGCAAACTTGTTTCACGATGTTGTGAAACTGATTTTTGGCCTTCTTGCCATATTTGTCCACTCACGCCGCTGAACATGCCTGATGCCATCGGGCACAGAAAATTCCGTCCTGTGGCTTTCCCAAAATGACTAAGACTGTGTGGTACTACTAATTCTCTCTAGCTAGACTTTGACTGAACAATTCCTCGGTAGCTATGTGAGTATACGTTTTCCATTCACTCTTTCTTAAGGTAATTGCTTTAGCCCTGGCAACTTTGTCTCTACTGGATCTACTGATCTCTAATACTGGATTCTTACTGCAATCCTCAGCCCTGTGACAGTTACTTTAGTTACAAACTAAGCCTAAAAGTAGGTTCTTATGGCAACTCCCCTAGCCTGTGACAAATACCTGTCAACTGGCAATGTCCTATGAAAATGCAAATTTCCTAGCAAGTACTCTACACCTGGCAAGTGCTCTCCCAGCAAGTGCCCTACTCCTAACTCTCTCTCATGACAAATGCCGTCCCCCCATCCCCCCAGCAAGTGTCCTGTGAAAAAATGCTAACCCTTGGCAAGTGCAAAGACCTCAGTGATGTACCCCTATTTTTATACCCTTTTTGCAGGTAGCTTTGCAACATTTGACCCAAGTATGTGCACCTGGGTCAGCACAACTAACAATGTCTGAAGTAATATTTACAACTCTTGACCAATGGGAAGAGTGCTCCTAGCAACACCACAACAATCTAATCTTAATTTGTATCTTTGACCAGAAGCCTTGGAACATCTCGTTCACAGGCCACCTTCCTGGCCAATCTGCATTGTAGCTTTAGCTTCTCTTTATTGCTAAGATAGACTCACTGGAGCCCAAATATGTGAATGTGTTCTAGTTATAATTTCAGTTCATACCCAAAGGACACCTATGTTCTTTTTAAAGCTACATCACACTATTTAGCACTTAAAGAGATGCCAGCTTTAAGACTTTCTTAATAACATATCCCAATATTCATAAACCATCCCAATAATACATAGAAATTAAGGCTTTTCATCACTAGCCCTTATGTAAAGTACAATTTGATAATTTAAACCTTTTAATTACGCAAATGTGCCAGCAAGATGAAGTCTAGTAGGTAGATGTCCTCCTTCTGCTTTCTGATCTCATGCTAATTACCTGAACCCAGAAATTTGGGTGGATTTACGCACTTCCATTTTGAGCAGGTCACACACAAATCTTCATATGTGCTTTGGTGAAGGGGACTGAATAGCCAGCCATTATATATCGGAGTGCTGCTTCTTTCAATGACAGCAAAACAATATTGTTAGCCATGCTGGCCAGGTGATATGTTGCTTCAGTAAATCTGTGTAATAGTGAAGGGTGAATGTGAAAATCTTCATCCTGGGAGACCAGCTTGAACTACTGCTTTTGCTGGGAGATGGACCAACCTGCTTTTTTTAAATGAGTCAGTTTTGCTCATGTTGCTTCCTACTCCCAGCCGTACTTTCCGAGAATGACTGTTGCCTTTGACAGAGTAGAAACACGAGCTAACCCATTTAAAAGCTGTCATCTGATCAGATTGTGCAATTGGTCGATCGTAGGCCTAACTCAAGATACATGTGTCCTATGTGCAGGGAGCCCATGTAAGTGTGGAGCTTCGATTCCAAAATTTGTTTCAGCCTATGCCCACGCTATTGACCCAAGTGTGCTTGCACAACGGCCTTTTACCTGAGAACTCATATTTAGCATTCTGATACATGTAGAACTGTCTTGTTGGGACAGGATTTCACAAACATTTAATGGAACTGATGGCATTAGATGTTTTCAAAACCACCTTAGCCTCATCCTTGATATTTATGATGTCACCTAAGCATCTTGATTGAGCATTGGGCTGTTTAAGTCTCTCTAATTAAGTCAATATATGATGCTCCTCTTAAATAAAGTTTGACACTGATATCTGTAACTGCAGTTCTCAAAGGGTTAATTGACTCTGAAGATGGATGAGAAAATGGACTTTGAGCACATGTTTTTGTAAATGCAGCTCAATTGCTCTCCGGTTGCATTCATTTAGGTTTTATTTCAGAATAACAGCATTAAAGACTGTGTGTAAGCAGTGTTTATCTTAGAATTTTAAAAAAATCTGTATTTGGCTTAAGTTCTAAGATGAAAGTACATGATGTGTACAGGAAGTGCTATGTATGATTTGAAAGTTAGAACATATGAAAACGATCCACTCTGGCACCAGGCTGTATGGTGTGGTATGTAAACACAAGCAACAATTGTAAAGTTCACATGGGTTTAGATTTACTGAAAGATACCACTAACAGTAAATGGTAATACTGAAAGCAAAGTTTTAAGACCAAAATTACTTAAATAAAGTCTCCTACTTTTAGCCTTTTAACCTTTGACAACTTGGCCTTTCCTTTTCATCTCTGCTCTGCCGATTTTGTTTTGGTGAACCTGGGGTAGTCAGGGACAAACTCTACCAAGGGACTCTAAGTGTCATCGCATCGGCATAATTTTCCAAGGTCAGTCCTGTCAGGGACAACTGCATCTGCCTATGTTACTTAATCACATTTACATGAAGGAAACATGAGGCTGAATTTACAACTGCCTGAGGGATGAGCTTGGGCATGGGCTTCCGTTGAAAATCACGTTCCTGGAAGGTGTCACTGGATCATGAAGCCTCTGGAACTTTTTTTTAATTCGTTAATGGGATATGGGCATTGCTGGCTAGACCAGCATTTATTGCCCATCCCTAATTTTCCGTGAGAACTGAATGGCTTGCTAGGCCATTTCAGAGGGCAGTTAGGAGTCAACCACATTGCTGTAGGCCTGGAGTCAAATGTAGGCCAGACCAGGTAAGGACAGCAGATTTCCTTCCCTGAAGGATATTAGTGAACCAGATGGGTTTTTTACGACAATCAACAATGATTTCATGGTCATCATTAGACTTTTAATTCCAGATTTTTTATTGAATTCAAATTCGACCCCGGGTCCCCAGAGCATTACCCTGGGTATTTGGAGTATTAGCCCAGTGACGATACCACTGCCTTTCCATGGCGTGATTTTCAAAGGGAGGGTGGGATGGGGCAGCTGGAAACTTGCACACGTCCAATTAAGTGGCCATTGAGCTCTGTGATGAGCTCATTAAGAGGCTTCAGAGGGGCTGTTTTAAATTTTCAATCGGCAGGCCTGGAGAAAGTGCAACGCCCAGGGCACGTCAGGGTGTAGTCTGTCGTCAACACAGCAGGGAGCAATACGTGCTAATGGATGCACTGGTCAATGTATTTAAGAGGCAAAGAATAATGCTCAGCTGCTCAAAACCAGCTGCAATGCTTGCACTTGTGAGCAGTGAGGGGCATCACTGAGAGGCATCACTTGAGCAGCAGGGGAGGTTGGCAGATGGAGCCTTTGTGAACCAACAAGCGCCAGCTGAGAGAGTTGAGATGGGAGCAGGCTACCCTTACGTTGGACAGAATAGCAAGGAGGAGCTTCAGCAGACGAGTCCTTCTTGTCGGGAGGAGATCAGAAGAGTACAGTAAGGGGCTGCAAGGGGAAGATGGCGCTACCAAGAATCAGGAGTATTGCCAAGAGTCAGCTAACTGCAAATGACAGAGCGTCAGTGCCGTAGGAGACTGTGCCTACCTGGTTTCGGACATCTGCACTCTGGTCCACAATGATCTGATGTCTCATGGCCACCATGGAAGTCCTCTTGCTGGAGCCATCAAGGTGACCAACACCATGAATTTTTATGCATCTGTCGCTCCAGGGATCAGTTGCAGACCTAGGCCGTTAAATGGCTGCGGGGCTGCCAACATCAGAGGGGATGCATTCCTTGCTGACTTTTTTCAGTGGTGGAGCGGGAAATCAGGCCATCCGTAATGTCCTGTTCAATACCTCTCTCCTGTCTGCCCACTGCCTTGGTTAAGATCTCAAGGGAGGCATCAGAGAACCTTTGTGCCACCCATGGACACCAGTCCATGCCAGTATTGCTCCATCTCATCAGTGAACAGCATGCCCAGCCATTGGGACATGGGCCATTGGAGCCAGTGGCTCTCCCGGCCTGCCATAGGGACACCGCCTCAAGTGAGCTAATGGCCTCTGCACATGCTGAGGGGCCACTCTGATGTCAGTAAAATACTGGCACCATTGCAAAATGGCTCCTAAGTGGGGCCTTACAGGACTAATTGGCTGCCAACCTCTGTGGGAAGGGCAGCTGACCCTGTTCCCAACCACCTTGAGGGAAGTTGCCCTGCGGCAGGATTGCATCAGGAAGCTATCCCAATTCTACCCTCCCCATTCCCAACCACCCAGCCCCACCCCTCCCCACCAACCTCCTTCAAGCCGGGTAAATCCAGCCTTATAATGCAATACTTTGCAAAAGTTAGAAAATGCAGAGATACCTTTCTCATATAAGCTAAATCTTTAAGATTGCTTGAACCGACCCCTTTCTCTTTCTCTCATCATGCTCAGTAATCTTATATTCCACTAAGAGCAAAGTGGAGGTGCAGTATGTACCACTGTCTTGTGACTGGAGTTCAGCTCCCTGGCTGTCTTTTCACACTGCTCAGATACTTCTGACAGTCTTCCTCCATTCCTTTTCATGTGGGAGACTGCAATTATTTTAAGGGCATTTTCTCTCCGACCTTCACAATTCTGTGCCAGGGTTATCACATGTCTGTGTCAACCAAAAATAGCCTTACTTTCTTCCAAGACATAATTAACAAGATACTATACTTAAACCTCTTTGAAACATGGTATGTGCTCTGGCACCTTCCTCCTTTTGTGGCTATTAAAATGAGCAGAAGAATTTTTTCACAGATACTGAATGGTCCATTACTGATTTGTGCAGCTTATTCCCTAGAATGATTTTCATTATTAGGATCAACTGAAGCCAGAAGAACGTGGGTTTAAATCACAGTCCAGAGTTCTAAGCACAAAGTCTCAGATGACAACCCAGTGCAGTACTGAGGGAGTGCTGCACTGTCAGAGATGTAAACCTTTGGATGCGACATTAAACCTAGGTCCCATCAGGCCCCTCAGATGGACATAAAAGGACCCATGCCATTATTTTGAAGAAGAGCTGGTGAGTTCTCTCTGGTGCCCTGGCCAATAATTATCCATCAATCAACATCACATAACCAGATTATCAGTCAGCAAAATGGCTGCCACACTTCCTACGTTACATCAGTGACAACACTTCAAAAGTACTTACTTGGCTGTGAAGTTGTGCAAGGCACTAGGTACTACCTAAATCTTTCTTTCTTTCTCCTTCATAACTTGTGGCACTGCTGCCAGGCCTTTATGTCCAGACCTGGGGAACTGACTTCGTTCGCCACCTGCCTCCAGTGCCTAGCATCCGGGCAGCAGTCATAATGTCTTAATTCTGCATCAGTCCACTGTACCATCAGCATTTAAGCACCATGAGGAACCAAAGGGTAATAAGGTCTATCCACTGACCTCCAGACTCATGAACCCAGTGCACAACCTATGCACATATATGCAGAATGTATGTAACACGAGTCATGCTGCCACACAAAAGATCATTGAGTAGACCATTTTGGTCATTAGATAATTCTCTTGCCTTGACTACTCTGGAGGAACCCTGCAGTACTCTCCAGAGCATAGGTCATGATTCAGTGCTTCAAACTGCACAACCTCGCCCTCCTCAGGGCACAGCCCTTGCCACCTGGTGTACATGAAGCAGCTGAGCAAGCGGAGGACAAAGTGGAGGTGGAGGAAAGGAGGCCACTCATTGATCTATCTGTGATTGGCCTATCCAACCGTGGCTCCAGCAAATACAACCCCAACTTCCCATCAACAACAGTCTCACACCCTGCCTTTCCCCTGTTACTGACCATCACAGCATCAGCCCGGCCCCTTAAGAGATTAATTTGAAGTACCACAGGCTGGCTTGAATTCGTGTTAGCTCCTTATGATTTTGCACCCTCTGTTCAGGAGTGCAGCCATTCAACAGCACTCTTAGCACTGGCTGCATGCAGCAATTGTAACTGAGCAAGCAGCACAAATTTTGCATGATGCCAGCACCAGAAGGAATGGGTTTAGGCTAATTGCACATTGTGACCATCACACCAGTTTTCATGATATATCCAATTTTACCCCTGTTTATTTGTTTCTCTCTCCACAGATTCCGCCTGGCTGACTGAGTGTTTCCATCAGTTTCAGTGTGTATTTCAGATTTCCAGCATCCACAGTATTTTGTTTCAGAGTAAGAGCATAAGAAATAGGTGCAGGCCAGATGGTCTCTTGAGCCTGCTGCACCATTCAATATGATCATGACTGATTTTTCTTCCTCAACTCCAATTTTAAAATCCATCCCTATATCCCTTTTTTTTTGGTGTCCAAAAATCTATCAATCTTAGTCTTTTTATTCCTAATCTCTGTTTCTGTTCCTTATTTTTGCTAATATATGGCCCCCAATCCCATGAGCCCTAATCTTGTTTAACACCTTACTGAATGCTTTTTAAAAATTCAAATTTACTACTTCTATTAGTTTTCCCTTTTTACCTATCCTGCTAGTTACACCCTCAAAAAACTCTAATAAATTTTTCAAATGGGATTTCCCTCATAAAACTGTGTTGACTCTCCCTAATCATATTATTAATATTTTTTATTCATTTATGGGATGTGGGCATCACTGGCTAGGCCAGCATTTATTGCCCATCCCTAATTGCCCTTGACAAGATGATGGTGAGCTACCTTCTTGAACTGCAACAGTCCGTGTGGTTTAGGTACACCCACGGTGCTGTGGGTGTGATTTTCTCAGTGTCCTGTTACCACATAACTAATGATAGATTCTGATATTTTTCCTGCTACTGATGCTAACTGACATGCAGTTCCCCATTTTATCTCTACCTCCTTTCTTGAATAGTGGGGTTCTGTTTGCTGCACTCCAATCCATAGAGATGGTTCTAGAATCTAAGGAATTCTGGAAGATCAAAACCATAGCAACCACCATCTCCTCAGCTACTTCTTATAAAACCCTAGGATGTAGACCAAGGGATTTGTTGGCTTTTAGTCCCATTGATTTCTCCAGTACTTCCCCTATAGTAATCTTAATTTCCTTTAAGTTTCTCCCTCTGATTAGACAGTTCATTTTCCACTACTTCCAGGATGTTTTTTGTGTCTTCTACAGTGGCAACAGGTCTAAAAAATGTTTAATGTCTCTGCTATTTCCTTATTCCCCATTATAATTTCTTCTGTTTCTGCCTATAAAAGACACACATTGACTTTCACTAATCTCTTCCTTTTTATATGTAGAAGTTCTTATGATCTAGTTTTTACATTTCTTGATCATATATTCTCATTTTATTTTCTCCCTCTTGATCAATATATTGGTTACCCTTTGCTTTCTAAAACCCTCCAAATCCTGAGGAATACTACTCTTTTTCGCCATGTTGTAAGCCTCTTCTTTTAATCTAATACTATCCTTAACTTCTGTAGTTAGCCATGGTTGGACCACTTTTCGTGTAGAGTTTTTATTCCTTAAGGGAACATTTATTAAATGAGAATTATGAAATATTTCTCAATGTTCACCAATACTTAACTATGATCATATCTTTTAATCTAATTTCCGAAGTTACCTTAGCTAATTTGCCCATCATGCCTCTGCAATTGGCTTTGTTTAAATTTAAGACTCTAATTTCAGATTTAACAAATATTAGATTTAAATTAGCCTGTCCCACAGAATCTTAATGGTGCAGAAGGAGGCCAATCGGTCCATCATGTCTGCACTGGCTCTCCAAATGAGCATTATGACCTAATGCCAGTGCCCTGCCTTTTCCCCATAGCCTTGCACATTGTTTCTATTCAAATAATCATCTAATGCCCTCTTGAATGCCTCGATTGAGCCTGCCTCTACCACACTGCCAGGCAGTGCATTCCAGACCCAAACCACTCAAACAAAGAAAAGTACAGCACAGGAACAGGCCTGTGCCGATCATATTGCCTGTCAAACTAAAACATTTTGCACTTCCGGGGTCCGTATCCCTCTATTCCCATCCTATTCATGTATTTGTCAAGCTGCCTCTTAAACACCACTATCATAACTGCTTCCACCACCTCCTCTGGCAGCGAATTCCTGACACTCACTACCCTCTGCATAAAAAACTTGCCCCGCACATCTCCTCTAAAGTTTTCCCCTCTCCCCTTAAATCTATGTCCCCTAGTAATTGACTCTTCCACCCTGGGAAAAAGCTTCTGACTATCTACTCTGTCCATGCCACTCATAATTTTGTAAACTTCTATCAAGTCACCCCTCAATCTCCGTCGCTCAAGTGAGAACAATCCGAGTTTCTCCAACCTCTCCTCATAGCTAATAACCTCCAGACCAGGCAGAATCCTGGTAAACCTCCTCTGCACCATATCCTTCTGGTAATGTGGCGACCAAAATTACACGCAATATTCCAAATGTGGCCTAACCAAGGTTCTATACAGCTGCAGCATGACTACCCAGCTTTTATACTCAATACCTCTGCCGATGAAGGCAAGCATGCCATATGCCTTCCTGACTACCTTATCCACCTGCGTTGCCACTTTCAGTGACCTGTGGACCTGTACACCCAGATCCCTCTGCCCATCGATGCACTTAAGGATTCTGCCATTTGCTGTATAATTCCTGCCTGTATTAGACCTTCCAAAATGCATTACCTCGCATTTGTCCAGATTAAACTCCACCTGCCATTTCTCCGCCCAAGTCTCCAACTGATCTATATCCCATTGTATCCTTTGATAATCCTCTTCACTATCTGCAACTCCTCCAACCTTAGTGTCATCTGCAAACTTACTAATTAGCCAGTTACATTTTCCTCCAAATCATTTATGTATACTACAAACAGCAAAGGTCCCAGCACTGATCCCTGTGGAACACCACTAGTCACAGCTCTCCATTCAGAAAGCACCCTTCCACTGCTACCCTCTGTCTTCTATGACCCAACCATCATTGTGTGAAAAAGTTTTTTCTCACATCACACTTGCTTCTTTTGCAATTCACTTTAAATCTGTGCCCTCTCGTTCTTGATCCTTTTACGAGTGGGAATAGCTTCTCCGTATCTACACTGTCCAGCCCCCTCATGATTTTGAATATCTCTATCAATCTCCTCTCAGCCTTCTTGTTGGCTCCTCAACATATTGCTCTCAAATGCAAGCTCATCAACTTGTCTTCCAGATCACATATGCCAATTTGATTTACCCAATCTAAATATAGATTAAAGTCTGTCAGAATTATTGCAGTAGCCTTGTTGCATGCTTCTCCTGATTTATACCCTGCCCAACACTATAACCATTGTTGAGGGGGGGGGCTTATAAATTACTCCTACCAATGTTTTCTATCTTCTGTTATTTCCTAGCTCCATCCATACTTATTCTACTTAATAACTTCCTGGGCTAAGATCCTTTCTCATCTTTATCTTATACTTCATTATCAGATGCATTTTGTGCATATTTTATAAAATTAAAGTACCCTTCATTTCCTAACCTTGGTCACTCTGCAATCACATCTCAGTAATGACTACCAGATCAAACCCATTTGCCAAATGTCACATGTCTATTTGTATCATTAATTTGTCACACGATTGTCGCCCCTTTCAACATGAAGCTGGCTACACTGCTGTTTTATGGCCCTTGCCACCTCTTTAATGCCAGGTGGAGACGGTGAAAATCAACCCCATTTAGTGAAGAGATAGACGGAAGACAAGGAGATTCCCAATACTTGAAGAGCAACAGACAAGAAAGATCTTGAAGGAGAAATGAGAGAGAAGTTTTGCCGAGCGAGGTTCTCTAAGGAGGAGAAGTTGACCATCGAATAAGGGGGCAGGTCAAAATGGGACTCGTGTCACCACTACCATAGTTATGGTAAGTGATATGGTAAAATTAATAATCAAATAGGGTGGCATAGAGAAGAGGGAGAGTCATCATCTGTCAGTCAAGATTTGGTAAGATCCAAAATATCAACTGACTCATTAACATGGATCATAAGAGTCTTACTTACAAAGCAATGGGTATTTTGAAGAAAAATGCATAGTGGATCAATACTAGGAGCCCATGGACTGATTGATAAACAGGTTCCAAGAAAATAGGTGATTGGAGAAAAAAAGAGAGAGTGACAGGCAGTAGGTGAGGCAGATGATAAGAAGATGAGGGGAAACTTTGTTCTGGAGCAGCAGCCAAAATGCACATAAGTGGACACAGAAAAATGGTTTTATTTACATATAAAATGACCATTGCGCCCAGTTCGCCCCAACTCTACATGTGTTCCCTGTGTCATATCCTAAATTCCAAGAGTGCTGTGATGCTGTTTCTCTGACTTGAACTAGAAACGTATTTTCATTTTTGCATCTAGCCATGTTCTATTTTCTTACTCTTGGCTGTGTGTCAGCCATGGCTCAGTTGGTAGCCCTCTCACCTCTGAGGCAAAAAGTTGTGTGTTGAAATCACACTCTAGGGCTTGAACACAATAATCAAGCTCTGAAGAAGAATCGTACGGACTTGAAACGTTAACTCTGTTTCTCTCTCCGCAGATGCTGTCAGACCTGCTAAGTTTTTCCAGCATTTTCTGTTTTTATTTAATCAAGGCTACACCCCAATGTAGTACTGAGGAAGGTGCTGTCTTTCAGATGAGATATTAAACCAAGGCCCCACCTGCTCTCTCTTAAAGATCCCATGGCACTATTTTGAAGAAGAACTGGAGAGTTATATCCAATGACCTGGCCAATGTTTGTTCCTCAATCAATACCACAAAAATGGATTGTCTGGTCATTTTCACATTGCTGTTTGTGGGAGTTTCTGTGCTCAAATTGGCTATCACATTTCCTACATTACAACAGTGGCTACACTTCAAAAATACTTCATTGGATGTAAACCCTTTTGGAACTTCATGTAAGGTGCTACAGAAATGCAGGTCCTTCTTGTTCAATCACCTATTTCCTTGGCCCCTGTTTCCAACCAGCCCCTCGATCTACTCACCATGCATTGGTGCTTTAGGAGTGAGGGTAAACACCTGCTGTCATTCAGGTAATGTATAAAAAGACATCTTTATCTAGATAGGATACATTGGTAGGTAACATTGTCTCCCCTTCCTGTATAGACTTTGGAATTTTGGTTCATCTCACACAAGTGAGACATTAATGATTATGACTTGTCACCAAGTTACCCTTTGGAAATCAGACAGGACAACTTTTGAAGTTGTGGTAGGTGCTGATCAAAGGGCTTTTGGGGCAGAAAAAATTCATCATGGGTCAATTAGCTGTGGCTCTCTTAATTCAACTGAATTTGAAAAGACAAAAAAGTGGCCCCGGTACAGTTCTAAATGCATGGCAATGAGGTTAAAGCACTGATTAATGCAAGAGAATACACTTCTAGAATTGGTGAAACACAGGTAGGATCCTTACTTCTTAATTCAGAAGCAGAATATTGAAATCCCAATCAGATAAGGTTCAAAAGCAATCATATTATGTTACCCAGCTGTGGCCTGATGTTGCTAAAACAGGCAGTTGGTGGACGAATTTGAAAATGTTTCCATTGCATTCTCATTGCACTGTATTTAGTCCACGGCTGAACTATTAATTTCATTGGACTATCAGTTGGACAGGCTGAATATCTCCAATGGCTCCAGCATTAGCTAAACAAGACCACTAAAAAATCTTTATAACCAAAATACTTGAAAAGATTGGGTCAAAACCCTAAGCAATAAAGATCATTTTTGTACAGGATTTTTAATATAAATGTAAATGTTGCTGGAGGCACAGGAAGGAGGCATGCAGAGGAGTCTAGAATCAGGGGATGAAAGATTGTGGGTCAGGATGTAACAGTGGAAGATGCTGCAGAAATAGGGTGAAGGACCATGAAAGGTCGATGATTTTGAATTCAATGTGCTGGGGGTAAAGAGAGCCACTAGAGATCAGTAAGGATAGGCTGATGAATGAGAGGCTGTAGAATGGGACAAGACGAGGGCAGCAGAGTTTTGGATAAGTTGAAGTTTATGAACAGTGGAGCTCAGAGGTTGGGGAGGGGTGGGGAAGGATGTGCATTAAATGGTGCAGAAGACACAGGATGTTCTGTCAGTTAATTTGACTGCATTGAAAATGTGGGATGGTGGACCACAATTATCCGACTAATACTCTCTGTGAGTGCCAATCGTTGCAGGCAGTGCCACATGAAGAAATTAGCTCCTTCAAGTCAAACAAGAAGGGACAAAATCATTGATACTGGTCATTTCAGAGTTACAAAACTAATCAGCCTCACAAGTGAAACAAATTCACATCAATTATTTCACTGTAATTTAGCACTCTATGGTCTGTTTGATATTATTTTTGCATAGGTTTTTTGCAATTCATATTATGGCGAAGTAGTGAGCAATTTCCAACAAGGACAAGTTGCCTGGTGATGTTTCTTTCAGTGTTCCTGCAAATGGCAATCTATAAATTAATAGATTTTATCACAATCCAGGACAAAGCAACCCGCTAGACTGTCACTCCATCCACCACCTTAAAACATTCACTCCCTCCACCACTGACACACAGTGGCATCAGTGTGTACCAAATTCAAGTTGCCCTGCAGCAACTCACCAAGGCTCCTCCAACAGCACTTTCCAAACCTACGATCCACCATCTAGAAGGACAAGGGCAACAGAACACCGACACCTGGAAGTTACCCTCCAAGCCACTCACCATCCTGACTTGGAAATATATTGCCGTTCCTTCACTGGCGCTGGGTCAAGATCCTGGAACTCTCTCCATAACAGCACTGTGGGTGTACCTATACCACATGGACTGCAGAGATTCAAGAAGGCAGCTCACCACCACCTTCTCAAGGGCAATTAGGGATGAGCAATAAATGTTGGTCTGGTCAGCAATGCCAATATTCCATGAAAGAATAAAAAAAAATCTGTATGTGAGAGTAAAAAATTATCAAATTAAATTTTCTTCATATCCCTTTATGTTCTTTAATTCGTAACTAACTCTCACAGTTAATTAATTCTGATTATAAGATTTTGTTAATAATGGTTTATGGTTCTGACACTGTACTGGTATTTCTTTTATTGGCCAGAGTTCTGTTGGGAGATCTTATGTTATGTGCAAACTTACTCCAACCAGCATAAAGCTGATTCGTTCACTATGATTCTTGATGTACTTCAACTGAAATGTGAAACCTGATTGTGCAACAACTATTGGCCTGGATCTTGCGTGAAGTGACAATCATTGTGGGATTGCTGCTCTGCTCAAAATTTTCCCTGCTCTGATGCTGCTCCACATTTCTTGCCGGATCTTCCAAGCCCAGCTTTTCCAGAGATGTGGAGTGCAGCAAGCCTTGGAGAGCTCCATCACAGCGCTGTTGCATCGGGGGGAAGAGAGGGCACATCCGCTTATTACGGCACTAGCTGCCGTAACGTAAGTTTAAAGGTCCAGTGTGAATGTTAGATTAAGTGAATGGATGAATGGGTCTATGAGCGAATGAATGAGTGAATGAGTAATGTGTTAGGGTGGGTGAGGTAAGCGGGTAGGGTGGCAGGTGAATAGAGTGGTAGATAGGTGGGAAGGGTGGCAGGTGAGTGAGGTAGTAAGTGGGTAGGGTGGTAGGTGGGTAGGGTGGTAGAGGAATAGAGTGGCATGTGGATGAGATGGTAGGTGGGCAGGTAGGTAGGCCGGCTGGTGGGTAGGGTGGCAGATGGTAGGTGGGAGGGTGGCAGGTGGGTGGATAGACTGGCAGATGGATGGGTGATAGGTGGATAGGGTGGTCGCTGGGTAGGGTGGCAGATGGTAGGATGAAGGTCGGTGAGGAGGCAGGCGGATAGGGTGGCAGGTAGGTGAGGTGGCAGGTGGGTGAAGTGGCAGGGGTAGGGTGGCGGATGGTTGAGGTGGCAGGTGGATAGGGTGGCAGGTGGGTAAGGAGGTAGATGGGTAGGGTAGAAGATAGGTGAGTAGGGTGGCAGGTGGGTGAGGTGGTAGGTGTGTAAAGTGGCAGTTGGGTAGATTGGCAGCTGGGTAGGGTGGCAAGTGAGTAGGGTGGCAGGTGGGTGAGGTGGTTGGTTGGTGAGTGGGTCAGGTGGTAGTTGGGGTGGGGGTTGGTCAGTATGAGTGATTGAGGTCTCTGTTCTGTAGTCAGTCATCCAGGATTTAGACTAAGATTTTTCTGTCTAACATTTCCTGGATAACTATTCAGGTAAGTACTGTAGAACTGTTCAATCTCTCAGACTCTAACTTGGAGACTAACTTGGAGTTGGAGACTTTTGTGGAGCGTGTCAGGGAACAGGGGAATTGCGCATCAGAAGTTCAAACTTCCCTGGCAATTCCCACAGATGTCAGTGCATTGGGTCTTCCATGGGGTCCCAAAGTGCATCTTGGGTCATACATTTAGGGCAGAATCATCTCAGGTTTGCACCAAGTGTGGTAACAGGCAGATAAAACTTCATTTTACCTGCAGCCACAACGGTGGCTTCCCGCACCATATCATCCCAAACCCGCTGCATTAATTATGCATTCCCGGGAAACGCACCGTTCTCATGGCGGACAGGGTCTCATGCACCTACCACACTATCACCTCGCTGTTTCATCAGGCCAGGCGCCACATTTAAAGTGCAGTCATGCACATCTCTCAGTGCTTCCAGCCCAAGACTGCCGCACGGAAGACAGGATGGCCTTGAAAGGCAAAAAGTCTGCAGGCCCCCGCTTTGGTGACGCATCCCTCAAGTGCCTTTTGGATACAGTGGAGGCCCGCCATGATGTCCTCTATTCCAACTCCAGCTGTAGGATGGGCAGCAGCATCACAAATCTAACATGGGAGGCAGTGGCAGTGGTGGCCAGTATCATGCCCTGCAAAAGAGGACAGCCACCCAGTGCCACAACACGATTAATGGTCTCATCCGTTCCACCAAGGTAACTCACTCTCAACTCACGCACTCACGAATCCATCCCACATCCACAGGGATCTCACACCTCAAGAGACAACACCACTGATTACCACTGACTCCCACACACACCCTCACATCTCCATCAGGCTCATATCCTCTCGAGCTCGCGTCCTCATCCTGTCCATGGCCATGGCTCCGCTCACCGCAAAAACATTCCATGCTGTGCCATGTGTCCTGCTCACACTCTCTCCATCTGTTTTCCTGCAGGAGAAGCTGGCTCACAACAGCAGGGAGAGGTCCCAGACCGTGGGTGGAGTGGCCCACATTAGGCCTCTCTCTCACTTTGAGGAGCGTGCCATCGTGCTGACAAGTGAGACCATGGACTATGCCTGTGATAGTGAGGTCAACGGCGGACACCCTCGTGAGGATCCTACACCACATCATACCTCTCTCAACATAACCGTGAGTGCTCTCTCTCCTGCTTTTGACTGTGCTGTCATTCACTATTATCACTATCTTGGTTCACAGGGAGCTCTGCCAAACAACGGACGCCCTCAGCCAGCCAATCTCTCAACTCCATCCATGTCCTCAACTCCAGCCAAGGGGACACCTCCTCTATCCAAGAGCTGGAAATAAGCAGCCTGGAAGACCCATCACAGCGCTTAGCCACACCCTCCACCAACTCAGAGACATACACCTTGATGGGACCTAGATCTAGAGCAGGCTTGGGTTCACAATCTGATGGTCACAGCATGGACATGTGCCTGCAGAATGAGGAGGCTGGTTCAGCCGAGCTCTCCAGCACTCAGTGGACTGCTGAGGAAGAGGCATCTGTGAGGTCCGAGTCAGATGACAAGACTCTGGGTTTGGCCTTCCAACTCATCCTGGAGTGTCAGCAGAAAGGGTGGGAACATCACGCAGAGCTGCTGGAAGCCCGCAAAAGAGTGGCATACGTATCAAGGGAATGTGTCCGCATGTTCCCTGATGAAGTGGTGCCCACATGTGCGCATATGGAAGTCTCCATGGGGAGGATGGTGGACGCCATGGAGATCCTTGCCCAGCAGAATGCGGAGATGTATGCAGACTTGTACTCCGTCATGGGACCCATGGGTTAGTTCCTGCAGTGGCAACGTGAGAGGGAAGTGGGGCACCTCGATGTCCCTCCAGGTGCTCTTTCCCCTCAAGGGGTCAGGCCGGAGCACCCGGGCACTCGAAGGGAGGAGAAGCAGCAGCTGGACACCCCTGAGTCATCCACTCAGGAATCTCAGAGTCTGTCCTCTCCCTCCGAGTCCCCTTTGCCTGTAAGCCTCTCAACCTCATCCTCTGTCACCACAGAGGGAGCAGCTGGTCCACGACTGATTCTAGAGGGGAAGTGTATGTGCGGCAGGGCCTTTCGAGGCCTTGTGCAAGCACTCTCCCACACACACGGATCCGTCACGCCTCATACTTACCACAATGTCCTGAGCATTTTCAATGCTGCCCGTTGGGATTCGCTTTCAATTATCCATCTGAGCTGACCTGCATCTCTGCCCACCCACCGACTACATTCCCATACAGCACCTGATCTCACCCACAACGACTGTTGTTTCATTTTTGATTTGGACAGCACGGTCTTGATTCAGTTTGTCATGTGCTCCCCCATCCTTCCCCCTCTCCCAGTCACCCAATTCCTTTCCCCCATCACTGCTGACTCCCCAGGCATCTCCTCCCACCTTTCCTGCATGACCTACCCAGCCACAACCCTTTTCATTCGAGGACGTCCAAGGCAATATGTAAGTTCCCTTCTTTCCCAAAAATCCCACCCCCATCCACTTTCACCACCACAACCTCCTCCTTCCCACCCCGAGGGTCTGTGTCCGCCTCCGATACCCCACCAACCACCCTCACCATCCCTTCTACCACTACCAGTGAACCCTTACCCTCCCACTCTACTTCTTCTCTGCCCTCGGTCATTCTCACCATTTCCTTGTTCCACGCCCAACCTCAGTTTGTTCCCCAGGAAGCAGTCATGGACTCATCAGAGCCCTCCCTTACACGTCACCTCGACATCCCCCCTTCTGGGCCCCTTCCCCCCTTGGAACTCCTTCCACCCCCTCCCCCCTCCGACTCTTTCCTCTAGCCTTACTTCTTCCTCCAGCATTACTCCTTCCCCCTCCCTGACTCCTTCGGAAACACTTACTTCTTCCTTTAACCTTATTCTCTCCCCTCCTCGCACTCCCCCCTCCAACCCCTCTCCACACTGCTTCCCCCCTCCAAACTCTTTCCCTTACACCTTCCACTCCCCTTACACCTACTTCCCCATGCTGTTGTCTACTCCCCTGTTACTCCCTCCTCCCCGCCGTAATCCCTCCCCACTCCCAACCTTCTCCTCCCCTGATACCTTCATTCTGCCCCTCCCAACCACAACCCATCCTGGCACCTTCATTCCCCCCTCCCAACCTCAACCCATTCTCCCAGTTGATCCTAGACCTTCCTCTCCCAACAACCCCCCCCCCCCCCCCCCCCACCACCGCTGCTACCCCAAACCCCCGGTACATCTTCCTCTCCCAAACACAGCTGGATCTTCCTCTCCACCCACTCAGCCATCATCCATCGTGAGCAGACCCTCAATGGTGACTTTCCACCCTCTGGGAGCTGCTTCGCAGCACAGCCATGTCCATGAGAATCCACTCAGCATGCCATGGACTTTTGTCCAGTGCCGTTGCTGTCCTGCTCCTCGGATGTCTGTGATGTGAGCAAGGCCCTGGCAGTAAGTCCTGACTTCTGTATGTCACACTTGTCAAGACGTGTTCTGCACCAGTGTGCAATCATGCCAACATGGGCAGATGATCCAGCAGAGGGGGATGATTATGGCGGGCTGGCCTGATAATGATGTGCAGATATATTACAATAAGGTTCCCGACGTCCGATGGTGGGGAATGAGGCCCGTCATTGACAGGCTGAATGGATGATCGCAAACTAGTTTCACGACTTCGTGAAACGAATTTCTGGCCTTCTCCCATATTGTACACTCATGCCACCAAACACGCAGGCACAGAAAATTCCACCCCTAGCCTCTGACAACCCAGAGACTGGAAGACCTGGTATGTGGGAGAATATAGTTTTCTGTATTATTGCTTGACTGATGTCAGATGGTGACAGCCTTTGATGAGTGCCAGAGCAGGAAGCAGAACAAAGATATTGCTAGCCATGATTTATTGAAATGAATTGGAAGAGATTTCCATTTTTAAAATAGGGCTAATTTTTAAAAGATAATTAAATGTATTTCACAGGTAAAATAGACCTTCAGCACTATTATTGTTTATATAAAGTTGTACAATTTCAATAACTGACCTACATCCCTTTTGTTCCCAGTTTCTCCTCTCCTACCTTGATGTTTTTGATTAACATTGATGTACAGTACAACAGGCACTGTCAACTCTCCATCACTTTGTTCATACATGATGAAAAGCCACTTGGGTAAAGACATTATGGGTGGAACTTTCAGCTTCAGTGGTGTATAAGACAGGTTATAATGGATTGGCCACATGTTATACACGCTCCCTGACTGTCCATTTTGACTGCAATGGGTGTGGAAATCAGACAGGGTGTATTATGAACAACCACTTCGCTACTGCCCATTTTATGCCCTCTCTGACATTGAAAGTTTCAACTTAATTAAGTGTTGGCATGTTATTTGACTGAATGATCTCATAGGCAAGTCCAATCCAGTCCCCAGCAGGCAGCCACATACTCACATTGTTACCACAAGGTCACTAAATTACAAACAAGAGAGGAAATGTGGTTGATTTTTCCTGTCCTTGGCATGTTTCAACTCCTTTACTGCTAACAAACTCATAGGAAACCAACGAATGAACCTGGAAACTTCCTGGTCTGCATGTCTCATGCTATCTTACGATTGAACTTTCAGGACACTCATTTGCACTGTACTTAAGTAAGGGTGTTGTTTTGTGACATGGAAGGTGTGACAGCACAGCACCACCTACAGGCAAAGGTAACTATGAAAAGTATGGACTTTTCCACAACAGTTGGTTCCAAATGATTGCCTGTCCCTTGTACCAAATTTATCATAAATATGTGTACAGTTGTTGCTAGATGGGACTGCTGAATTATGCTATTAACCATGATCATTACCTTTTCACTTCTGAAGATTCAAATTGAGTTCAAATCTGTGGAAGACTTTCCACAAATGACAGCTTGCCAAATTTCTGATGAAGGGTTCAGATGAAGAATTGAATTCCATATTCCTCACCAATTCACTAGCCATAGCTCTCAGAGTCCAGACTTGAGGAAAGAAATCCCACCATGATGCGACAGAGTGCACTGTTGAGATAGTTTTTAGAGCAGTAAAACAGGACTCTGGCATTCAGGATGCATATCATAGTTGACCTGGAGGTTCTTTTCAGTGTAATGAAATGAGAATTTGGAAAACTTTGCATTCTTTAACATTGACATCCCATGTCTTATTGAGCAAAAATGTGTTTAACATATTTGCACCGGAAAACATTAAAGCAAAAACAAAGTTCATTTTATGACAAATTGTCAAAATGTGAAAGAAAACCCTGTAAAATGTGACATTACAAAAGGTCATTTTACCCATCAGAAATGCAGATCAGCAGCTTCTGAGTTATAACGGTACTTGTACCTTGACAATTATGTTTTCGGAAAAGAATAAACAAGACCACGTTTTGAAAACACCAGGGACTACAATTTAAATTAAAGCTCAGAACTTTTAAAGGCCTATTGTCTCAATTATCCCATACCTACAAATAAATAAAACCCTATGAAACCACCCTTGCTATTTATAGAACAGGTGGTGAAGGATTTGCAATGATGCTGATATGCTGCTTGAATGTGTTATTATGATTTCGTAGTAAACATTATTGTGAACAGGTATAATAGGATAAGTTTGAAATAGCTGCCTTAATAGTCCTTTTGTGTAAAGTGCAATAGTGAATGTAAACCCGGTAAGTTTACCAGAGTTTAGCATTCTGAATATATTATAGAACATAACCATCTATAGCATTCTCATTGTGACCATGGGTAAGTGTAGAATACAAGGATAATCCTGAAAAGTTATCTGTGTTACGGGTATGGAAAGCCTTAACCACACAAGTGTACACTTCAAACTGTTCGAACATTGTTCTGAGTGCTCATTTTCTTACATCAGGACTTGGGGCAAAAAGAAATGTCAGTAGGGCCATGGTTAGAGACGAATAGATTCCTTTGACTAACAAGAAAGCAGCAATCTGATTGAGGAATTCAGATAACATCAGAAATCATGAAACTAAAGCCTAAGTGGTTTAAGACTGCCACATAAGTCCCAGAAGAATTATTATAACTTTGAAACATTTCCAAGGTAGCTATTATTTTTTATATTGCACTTTGTAACTTAATTTTGCTCTGTAAGAAATGCCATTTCCATGAAATGATTATGATTGTGATATTTATGGAGCAGCTGATTATCAGAAGACCATAAACTAACCTACATGGATTAACCTGCCTCTGGATGCTTGGCAATTGAGGGTCAGCCTTGGTTCCTGGGTCAGATCTGAAAATGGGCCATGACCAATTTTTATTCCTATGTAATTTACTTCATTGACTGTTATTTTAATTTAAAATAAAACACACCAGCTGAATTTTGAAGATGACTAATCATGTCCTTGTGTTTGGTTGACAAAAATGGTCAATACTAATTATATATACCTGTGAGGAAAAGAGTCCCATTTCCTGTGCCTGTCAGATAGAGGGAGGCATAAGTGACTGGGGGAAAGAATGGGAAGGAAGCTGTTAAGGGTCACATTTCCCCCCAAATGCAGCCTACAGTTATTGATGACTTCTTTCCCTATCACATCATGCCAAATCAAACCACCAGGCACCTGAAAAGAAAGAAGCAGAAGATGACAGGGAAGGAGAGTAAAGGAGCAGAGGGGGTACAAAGAGAAAGACACCAGTAGATGAGGCGAGACAGAAAGAAACCACAACAGGAAGACATCAGAGAAAGGTAACCATTTTCTCCAATTTTCTGCGTGTAATGTCATGGGTCCATATATTAAAAGTTTTGAGTACAGTGTGAACTTCCCATATATGTCACAATTACATCCTCTTGTTTTACCCATCACACCTTATAAAACTGCATTTCCTGACTCATGCAGAGCAACCACACTGGAGATTTGCTGGTATATGTAAATTATAGTGCACTTATGGAAGTAATCTAACCAAGGAATGCAGAAAATGTCACAAACATAAATAGAGTGTAAACATAAACATCCACACCTTAAATGTTTTCATTGTCCCATCTTAACAGAGTTGAGCACCTTTTTTTAAAATGCCATGGAATAATTTCATTCCTCTGACAATTGCAGGGCCCAGAAATTCCAGGACGGGTATCCTGGAGCTGGATTTTCGGCAGAACACCTCACGTAAGTGTTTCTGATCCTATTCCATGTTCTGAGGCCTGGAGCATTTACGTATTGCTGGTAGACACTCACAGTTTCTATTTTATTCAATGCACAGTGAATAGTGAATGTTCTATTTGGAGTACATTCATAAACCAGCATGCTGGCTAGTGCTGAGTATTTCTTTACTTCAAAAGCTTTTAATTTATTTAATAGTACTGAACTCACTTACTTCTATTCCTCATCATTCTGTTTCTTGGCCAAATTCTGAAAGCCACATGATGTCCAGCAAATAGGACCTAGCTAGCTGCAGGTAGTTGGGAAAGTACAGCGATTGTCCTTGCAGTCAGTCAACATTAAAAATGATGGTCTCAGTGGGTTATTAGGAACACTTAATTCTATGCCTGTGGTAATAATGATTACCTCAATACCACCCCACCCTCACCCAACGCCACCAGCAACCATAATACTAGGCAATTTTTATCATGGCTGCAAAAAAAACTTGCATACTTCCCTTTTCCCTTCCTTATTTTCCCATTCCTTAAATCATTCTGGGGTTATTTTAACTTTCTTTGTAGAGTGATAGTGAACTGACAGCCATTTTACAATATTTCAACTTCAACTGCAATGGAAAAGAAAATCAGGCAAGCTGTAAAATGGGTGCTGACTTACCATCAACCATTTTTGCCGACCAATTTAAAAGTTAAAATTTAGAATTTTGCCCCCTCTGTGTTGTCAGATTGCCTGACTGACAATAAAGCTGTGGATTTCCTCCAACTAAACACTGGCAAGAGCAAAGCCATTGTTTTTGCCTGAACCATAAACTCCACTCTCCTGTCACTGATTACATCCTTCACCCCTCACTCAGACCCAGTGAAATCTTGGGTTTCATTTATCCCAGGATTGGATTACAAGACCCGAATTCTAACCATCACTAAAACTGTTTACTTCTATCTCTGCAGCATTTTTAACCTTTTCTCTACCTCACTTCGATTACTATTGAAACATTTGCTTTCATCAATCATTCACATTGGGGATGTGGGCGTCACTGGCTAGGCCAACATTCATTGTCCATCCCTAAATTGCCCTTAAGAAGGTGGTGGTGAGCTACCTTCTTGAACCACTGCAGGCCATGTGGTGTGGGTACGTAACAATCATTGAAGTAGCTAAAAATGGTTGGGCTGAGGACATTCCCCCGAGGAACTCCTGCAGCTCGAACTGTTATTGAGTTGATTGTCCTCTAACAACCACAACCTTTGTGCTGGGTATGAGTTCAACCAGTGGAGTGTATTATCCCTGATTCCCATTGACTTCAGTCTTGCTACAGTTTCTTGATGCACATTTGGCCAGATGCTGCACTGATATCAAAGGCATTCACTCTCACTTCACCACTGGAATTTAGCTCTTTTGCCCATGTTTGGACCAGGCTATAATGAGGTCAGGCGTTAAATGTCCCTGGCAGAACCCAAACTGAGCATTGGTGAGCAGCTTATTGCTGAATAAGTGCCACTTGGTAGCACTATCGATGATATTTTCCATCACTTTACTGATGATTGAGAGTGCACTGATAGGCAGTAATTGGCTGGATTGGATTTGTTTTGCTTTTTGTGGACAGGACATTCCTGGCCAATTTTTCACATTGTCAGGAAGATGCTACTGTTGTGGCTGTACTGCAACAGCTTGGCCAGGGATGCAGCTTGTTCTGGAGTACAAATCTTCAGTACTACTGCTGGGATGTTGTCAGGGCTCATAGCCTTAGTTATATCCAATGCCTTCAGCTGTTTCTTGATATCTGGTGGAATCGTCCCAGATTTGCACTAAGTACGTTAAGATACAGCTTTTCATGCCGTATCGTCCCAAACCCGCCACATTAATTATGCATTTCAGGGAAACACGCCATTTCCATGATGGGCGGGCTGTCATTAGCTCGCCACACCATCGCCCCGTCGCTTCTTCACGCGGGCGCCATATTTAAAGTGCAGCTGTGGCACACCTCGCAGTGCTTCCAGCCCACAACTACTGCACGGAAGACATGGCCCTGAAGGGCAAGAAGACTGCAGCCCCCAGAGGTAGTGGTGGTCAGTGCCAATGGCCTACAAAAGAAGACAGCCATCCTACGCCGATAAAGAATGAATGATCTCCTCTTTTCCGCCAGGGTGAGTCACTATTCTCATCACTCTCAACTCACACACTCACAAGCTCATCACGCATCCACTGGGCTCTCACTCACTGCCAGTGCAAAGGACATCACCATTCATTCTCTCACACACACCTTCATGGTCCTCACCTGTCCATGGGACCACTCACCACCCACCCATGCCAGGCACACTTATCATTTGGCCTGGCAGGCGTCCTACTTATACTCTCTCCATCTTTTTTCATGCAGGACAAGCTAGCACACAACAGGAGGGAGAGGTCACAGACCGGTGTAGACCGGAGAAATCAAGGTCCTCAAAGACATTGAAAACAGAGCCATGCAGTTGGCCAGGGTGCATCTGGACTGTTTCTGTGCTGACAGTGAGGTTGGCGCTGCTCTACCAAGTGAGGATCCAGCGGTGTAACATCCATCAGACAACCATGCTGTGAGTGATGTGTCCTGTTTCACAGGTCACTGCCGTACACTAATTATCTCCCCTTGCTTTCGCAGGCACATCTGGGAAACAGCCGAGAGAGTCCACGACCCAGGGTCTCCAATCAAGACCCGAGGGAAGCTCAGAAGAGGAATCAGCTGAAACCCTCCCTGAAGCCCCATCACAGCCTCACCCACACCCTCCACCAGCGCAGAGACATATATCCCACCGGGACCTAGCTTTAGAGTTGCCTCAGGATCACAAGCTGGTGAGCATATCGCCCTTTCTGATCCACAGCAGGCAATGACAGGCACTTCCCAGGTGTCCGGCACTCAAAGGGCTGCTGGAGGCCAGACATTTGCTGAGTCTGAGTCAGATGATAAGCCTTTGGACTCAGTCATGTCAGGGTTACTGGAGCTGCAAAGGCAAGCACGGGAACATGAGGAAGGGATGTCTGCTGCACTCCTCAGATTGCAAGGCATGATGGAGGAGTCCATCCGTCTTCAGGCTGAGGTGATAGCGCCGGAATGCCAATGCACTGAGGTCAACACCGGTAGTATGGCGGCTGCCATGGAGATCTTGGCCCAGAACATTGTTCCTGAACTGCTGTGTGGACTGAACTCCATTGCCAGCGCCTTAGTTGGCATCCACCAGTGTGTATGCGAGAGGGGTGCAAAGCAGCTCGATCGCACTCCAGCTACCCCTTCTCCTCAAGTAGTCAGCCAAGGGGCCTTAGGCACCCATAGGGAGGAGGATCAGAAAGTGTCCCAACCCAAGGGCCATCCATCCAGGTGACTGCGGGAGTGTCCAGCCCATCCGAATCCCCTCTTCCTGTGACCTCAGCAGCTCTACAGGCTGAGGAGGGTGTCATTGCTACACAGCAGGACCCCAAATGTAGGCCGGTGCCCTCTGGGTCTCGGTCCTCCAGAGGATACCTGTCAAGGCCATCACAGACAGGGTGCAGCAGTCAGAAGGCTGCCTCCACCTCTGCTGTGGATGTCTGGGGAGCAGCAGGGTTAGGAAGGTTATGAAGATGTAACTCTTTTGAGCTGATGACAGCCATGCTGGTAACGAAGGTGGCTGGGCCACGAATGGTGCCGGTGTGCACTGAGGCCGACGCTAAGAAGATGTAACTCTTTTCGAGTCAAAACAATTAACTAAATTAACAATAACAAGGGAGAAATTAAGCACAGCCCCTAAGTCAGGTCAGCTGTAAAATCAAGGACAAAGTTTAAAGGAAACTTACAAACATTAAACCAAAATGTGATCCTAAGAAGATGTAGTTGCGCAGCCTGGGCACAAGTGTTGATCACTTGTACATAATATTCACTATTGTAAATAAACTCCCAACAATGCCTCCCTGTCTATGGTTCCTTTTTCTGATGAGCAGTGTTCTTGTCACTCAGATGTGAAACGTTTCTGCATAAGGTAAAGGCAGGTGGTCTCAGTCCAGGGCCTCTTCCCTGTGCTCTGTGCAGCCTTCAGACCAAAGTGATGGTCCAGCCTCACACTCCCTGGACCCATTAGTGATGGCTGCACCTTGACAGTTCTTGTCATTGATGCCAGAGCATCGTGGGCAGGTGCCACAGAGTTCCGTCATTCTCTCTGTGTGCTCTCAGCACCTTCTAAGGTGGGTCTAGCCCTCATCACACCAGCATCTGTGACCAGTGACGCTGTGCTCCTGAAGGGCTCAGGTGCTGAAGGCGGAATGGATCAGATGCATTTAAAGTTTCATGGCTGCATCTCTATGATATGACCCTGATCACAGAGCACAAGTGAGCTGCCCTCAACCAGACAGGAGTCAAACATTCTCAGAGGCTATGCAAAGGAGTGTCCTCACTGCATGTCGTCATCATCCTCCTGCAATCGTGCGACAATTAGGGCCTCCATTGCATCTCCATGACAAGAACATTATCACAGAGGGTATGTGCGCTGCCATAACCAGACTGGAGTCAAACATTCATAGGTGCAATGTGAGGATCTTATGGTGTCTCCTCACTGTATGTTGTCATCATCCTCCATAAATCTAGCAGCTATGAGGGCCTCCCAAGCGCACCTGCCTCATCTGGCCAGTGCGAGAGCTTTAACGCCATCATCGTTGCCTTCGAGGACCTCCTCACCCTCATCACCATCGACGTCCTCCTTATCAGGAGGAGACCTCCAGCTCCTACATCTCCTCCTCAGCCAGCTCCTCTCCCCGTTGCAGGGCCAGGTTGTAAAGGGCGCAGCAGGCAACAACGATGCATGACACCTTCTGTGGACTATATTGCAGGGTTCCACCAGACTGGTGCAGGCACTGAAACCTCATTTTCAGCATCCAGATGGTTTGCTCCACCAAGTTGTGAGTTGCAGCATGAGCCACGTTTTACCTTCACTCTGCTGCAGCCTGAGGCCGCCGCACATGTGTCATCAGCCACGGCCTCTGCCCCTAGGAGCCATCCCTGCAGCCTCTGTGGACCCTGGAATACATCAGTGATCTGTGACCAACTGAGAATGTAGGAGCCATGGACAAACCTGAAAACTGTGCGCAGACCTGCAGGATGCGTTTATGGTGGTCACACACCAGCTGCACTTCAGAGAATGGAAGCCCTTGCGGTTGACATAGTTGACTCCTTGTTGCGACAGAGATCTGAGCACCACGTGGGTGCAGTCGATCGCACCCTGCACCAATGGGAAGCCCGAGACCTGGGCAAATCCAATCGCTCTTGCATCCTGGCTCTCTTGGTCTTGGGTGAGATGCATAATGCTGTGTGCCCTCATGAAGATGGCATCCAATACCTCATGGATGCACTTGTGGGTGGAGGCTTGTGATATCCCACAGAGGCCACCTGTGGAGTCCTGAAAGGAGCCACTGATGTAGAAATTGGGCGCCGTGGTCACTTTCACAGCCACTGGCAGTGGATGCCCTCCATGTCCCCGTGGCGCCAAATCCTGCAGTAGCTGGCAGATGTGACCAACCAGTTCCCTAGACATGCGCAGTCTTTGGCGAAACTGGTTCCCACTGATCTGCAGGAATGAAAGGCGGCATCTAGAGATCCTGGGTCTACTTAAGCGCAGACCAGCGATGGCTTTCTGTGGCTCTTCAGTGGTTTGCGTGGGAGGTGCAGCTGCCTTTCTTCTTGAGGGTGCTGCGGCTCCCTCTGCACACCTAGGCGCTTCCGTCACTCTCTTCTCCATCATCTCTACTCTCTGCACGTCATGTGGCATACAGCTAGTTCACCAGTTTCCATAATCCTGATGTACTCCTCCTGCAGGATGAAAGAGAGAGACACGTGAGTTAGTTTGGGTATACTAAGAACCTCTCTTAGTTAAGTCTGAAGGCCCCTTCATGCATCCCAGAGAATGCTGGCCACCACTTGGATTTCCAGAGTTTAGTGCGCTGCAGGGCTGCCCGAGACCTTACCCACCTCCGCCTCACCCCACCTGACCGATTGGCAGCAGCCTTGCCCATTGGACTGCATGCTGTGCTCTCAGCTCAGGTGCAGGCATTCTCCTAACCCGCACTGCAAGGCTGCACTGTTAGTTTGAACCATGGAGGAAGCTGGTGTAAACCGGGATGATGACATTTCAAGGGGCTGTGAACGTCTCCAACTGTGACTGCTCCATGGCCAGCTTTAGCAAGGAGATTGTACAATGTGCCCAGTCATCCAACTGTTCTGCAGTCCACTAAAATGCTGATTCGTTGGCAGTCTGTGCCCAATGGGCGAAAAACTCTGGTGCTCTTGCTGGCACTTGCATCCCTCTGCATTGCTTGATTGGGCAGATAAGCTTGAGACCCAACTCCACACGTGCCAATGTGGTTGTGTCCGAATTGTTTCACCTGCAGAGGAATGGTCACTTTATACAAGGTTTCCCTAATGCGTGGCTACTTCTGTCCCCCTCCACCCTGCACGTGTTTGTGCGCTACCTTCAACCACAGGGCAGCCCTTGCCCCAACCACAAGTCGCCTCAACCGCAGGGCAGCCCTTGCCCTCCATGCCTCTAACGCACCTCAACCTTGAAGTCCAACAGGTGACCCCGGGCGAGTGCTGCGCAGCATTACGGTGTTCTCACCTCTGAGTTACCCTCAAAGTGCAGCCTGCCAAGTTCACGCCTTACATATGCTGTTGTGAAACACGTCAACGTGATGGGCGGATTATTCTGGTGGGCTGGGCTTATAATGATATGCAGACAATGAGGTTCTCGGTGTCTGATGGTGGGAAACATGGCCTGCCATTGCCGGGCTGAGCAGACGATTGCAAACTGGTTTCATGACGTTGTGAAACCGATTTCTTGCTTTCTCGCCCTATTGTCCACTCGCACGGCCGACACCAGCAGGTACAGACGATTCCGCCCATCATATGGAGTGAATGAATGGACTGAGGATTGGCATCTTTAATGCTAGGGACCATAAGATGAGGCTGGGTTGGATCATCCACTCAACGTTTCTGGCTGAAGATGATTGCAATTGCTTCAGCCTTGTCTTTTATGCTGAAATGCTGGACTCTCCTATCAATGAGGATGGGGATACTTGTGGAGTCTCCTCCTCTGGTTAGTTGTTTAATTGTCCACCAGCATTCATGACTGGGTGAGGTAGGACTGCAGAGCTTTGATCTGATCCGTTGGTTGCGGTATTGCCCAGTGCTTTCTATTATTGCAACCTCTTTCATCCTTATAATCCCTTTCTGCAAATTCAGACTATAGTCTCAATTCTTCTGTGCAGTGTTTCTCTCATCACTTCACCCTTGGTGGCAGAGTCCTCTGCTGCCTCAGGTTTACTACAACCCATTTTCTCATCATTTTAACTCACCACCATGATTTAATGACTTTTTATCCCCCCCACAATTATGAGGTCATAAACTTTTTAGTTAAATGTGCCCATTGGTAGTTTGACAGTCTCCTGGGAACTCCTTTTGCCTTCAGGAGAAGAGGAAGAAAATAATATGCATCTGTCCCAGTCTGGACCAACAACCATTACTCTGCCACAGCCAGTTGAGCATGAGTGAGGAGAATTGCTTCCAAGACCTATCTCTCGATTGGGTGGTGAATTGCTTTTATGTCTTGAGTCTATGAGTTCACTAGTCAAGTAAACTTTAATTGCACACCTCCATGTACACTTGTTAGTTGATGCTTGATATCAATAATGGAGAGAGACCGAATAAGGACAAATTGTGATTGTTTATTGCAACAGAGGGCAGAGCACTAAATCCTTGTGCGCTCCCACAACCACCTCCAGCTCTAGACTTACAGTTAAGCAGTAGCCCGCACTGTACATGGATTAGTCAGTACTGTCACATGGTTAGTCCACTTGCATTCTTTTAAGGGTGCATGATACTCCACTTTACCACATCCCTCCTCCTTTACTTAAAAAATACAGTTGACAAACTTAATAACATGTGAACTATTTACAGTAATAACTATTTACAAATCAAGTCTCTCAGGAGGCTTTCTTAGACGTGTTGAGCGCCGCAGTTCAACAACCTCAGCTGGTTTTTCCGAGACCTCCTTTTCAGGGGGCAGTTGTCCACTAGATTCCTCAGTGGAAATTGGCAGGTTTGTCTCCCCAACCCCCTCGGGTCCCACAGGCCCCATCTGTACTTCCAAATCGTGTGACCTGTCCTCTGCATGCGCAACAGACTCAAGCGTAGATGAAGGCTGCATTTCTTCTTCTGGGGCTGGCGTTCTTTTGCGGAGATGATCCGTGTGTCATCTAATTATTCGGCAGGTTACCGATACATTATAGGAAATGGGTCTAGTTACTGCACTCACCTCACCCAACAGCCAGTTGGGCCCATCTCCAAAGTTCTTCACGAGGACCACATCTCCCACTGTGAAAGTTCTTTCGTGACCATGACCATCGTGCCTGGTCTTCTGCACCTCTTGTCTTTTCTCCATCCTCCCTTCTAAATTCATCCGGATAAGGGTCAGGCGGGTGCGGAGACATCTCCTCATTAGTAATTCCACAGGGGCAATGCCGATATTTGTATGTGGTGTGGTCTGGAATGTGAACAAGAACCAGGGCAACCTTATGCTGATGGAATCCCCTTCCATTTTTTTCATCCCGGATTTAAAAGGTATGGACTGCCTGCTCAGCTGAGTGGTAGGGTGAGGTTTTGATATGGGTAATGTCATTAAGGGTCGTGAACCTGTGGAACGCCCCACTGGTGAAAGCGGTCCCGTTGTCGAAATGAGGCAACCCATGTGGATCAGCCCATATGTTTTGCTCCCGCATGTGGACAAAAGAATCGCCCTCTTCTCCTCCCCCGCAATGTTGTTAGCAGTAAAAAGGAACGCTAGGTGTTTGACATACTGAGACCAGTCTTTTGAAATGGAGTCGCATGGATCAACACCCCCAAACTGCGGCATCATGAATGACTGCAAGCGGGCTGCGCTTCCGATGGGCTTCCCAGTTAATGACGAATTCAGGTGTTTGGCTTACCGTGGCTTTCTTGACTGCCATCGATCAAGCTGTGTTTTGCCTTCCGCAGGATTGCCCTCTCTCTGAGGTCTCTTATAATTTTCTGTCCATAGTCAATTTTCTTGTATGTACCCCTTTAAATGCATTGCCGCTTTAAGAGCAGTCACTGTTTTTTAGCTCCGCCATTGCAGCTGTCGGCTTTTCTGTGCTGCGTTTCGTGCTCTTTTCGAGTTTTAGCAGAATCCCCATGATCGCAATTCTGCAGGTTTTTTTCTTTTCTCGTTTTTTTTAAAATTTAAAGCTGTAGCACTGCTTTTTGCTTTGATTGCCACCTATTTCACAACATAAGTGCAGGTTCTCTTTCTAAACTTTTGCTCACCCATCTTGTGGATTCTCATTTAGGCGTCTTACAATTTTGCAATTTCCCTCATCACCAGTTTTATATCTTGAGTCTATGAGTTTACTAGTCAAGTGAACTCGAAGTGCACGCCTCCATGTACACTTGTTAGTTGACGCTTGCTATCAATAATGGAGAGAGACCGACATAAGAACAAACTGTAATTGTTTATTGCAACAGAGGGCAGAGCACTAAATGCTTGTGCGCTCCCACAACTACATGCAGCTCTAGACTTACAGTTAGCCAGTAGCCCGCACTGTATATTGTTTGGTCAGCACTGTCACATGGTTAGTCCACTTGCATTCTCTTAAAGGTGCATGGTACTCCACTTTACCACAATTCCCCTGAGGCTTCTCCCACTTGCCTGTCATTGCTTCAGTGGAAGATCCCCAGAAACCCCGTATAAACTCTGTTTATGCCATTTTTCCATGGTTTCTGCAGCTCTTCTATTGAAATTATGATGGGTAAGTGGGAAATCTCCCAAGGAAAGCACTTCCCTAGCATCAGTCTCAGGGCTTTGTTTAATCCTGCAGTCTCATCTGCAAAACTTGCTTGGGCAAGGAAAGCTGTTCCTACTGCCACAAAAGTCACCACCACTTTGAACTTTGATGCAACTGAGTCCAATCATGCAGCCTCAGGGAATGTTTCCCAGATCAGCCAATCTTCAATCACTGCTGCATGCATCAGGTTAGCTGAATGCCGATCATTTTTTGATCTGAAAGGATCCAGCAGCAGGAAAGGGCTGTTGACCTTTTCTGGGGTGGCTTGATTCCCAAAAGCACAAGCCTCATTGATGATTCCCATGTAGCCATATGAGCTTCATTCGCCAATGCAATAACATGTACATACGTTTTGTGAAAGGGAAGGATTCCAATCAATAAACTTACTGGTTATATGTGACCATCTGTGCCACATCATTTAAGTAGTTTCAATATGCACCAGAAATTGCCAAGATGCATGCATCCTACAGCATTCACAATGCTACCATTATTTTGTGGAGCACTTGGAATGATGAAACTTAGGTGACCAAGTAAAGTCACTTGAGCCATGGTTCATGATCCACTCTGAAATCCATGAGCAATAGCTGAAAGAAAATATGAGGCACATACCACCAGAAGGATACAGTGGAGGATATGACAGGCATACTGAAGTAAATCTGCTTCTTCCACAATATCTTATTGTACAGCTTTGCAAATTCATTCGTAAGAAAACTCACTATGCAGCAGGTGGAAGGAGGGGTACAGGTAGGCTCTGAAGAGAATAGTGACTGAGTGCTTAAGCTTCTCTATAATAAATGTATGCACAGAAAAAAGGGGGGAAGGTTGTTTGACCTACATTCCAATTTTCCCCCACTGCAAAGTTTCAAAATAACTGGTATCACATTGCAAATACTCTGAGATTGTGAGGTCAGTTCCTTTACACATAATTAATAATTGCAGCTGGCGCTGGGAGTGAAAATAAAACTTTTGCTCCCTAGTGCAAACATAGCTTTGGTATTGTTTGCATTGGAAATAGCATTCATGCTATTGCAAGAGAATTTTTTTCCTACAACTATGCTAAAATTATTGTAATCCTTGAACACAATATGAACTTAGTGATTATTGTTTGCCATCTAATTAGTTACCTCATATTCCTTAAATAACTTGGTATAATCCCAAAATTCTGCTAATCCTTTATATTGTACCTGCAAAATAATATCTGTGGAAAATTAGATGTTACTTAAAAAGACTTCATTACATGTGTTGTAGTTACATAGTTGAGTTATGACTTTAGATGGAAGGATTGCATAGGCATGCCATACAACATGACCATTCTATGCCTTCTAATAGGTAAAGGAAAAAAATAGTTTTCCAGTTGGACTGGGATCTGTGACATCATTTCACTTAGTGACAATACTTACAATAGTACAGTGAAATAGTGCTTTTGATCACCATTTGAATTCCATGGATGGCATATATATGAGCAGCCGAAGATGTTGTTTCTTTTAATCTTTGGCAAGGCAAAAAGTGACACATAGGGTTATTTATTGTTTTGCAAACGCACTTCCATCTCCACAAAAGGGTAAAGGAACATTTGTCTGGCAATGAAGCAAATCTTCTCTATATCTAACACTTCGACTGGAATCGTCCACGGGCATCACAGCTGGTGGGGGACAATTCAGCGGGGGAGGGCAAAAATCAGTTTCATGCGAGTGTGAAATCACAGCGGAATCATCCGATGGTGTCCACCATGGCGGATTGTGAATCCTGCTGGCGGGATGCAAAGTAAGGCCCAACTGGAATCGACCCCCCCCCATGCCCAATTTACCATTACACTGGCAGGAAAACACGCCAGCCCAGAACATGGCTGGACAAGCACGACGTGCCGAACTCGGGGCTTCCCTTTAGGGCCTTGCTCAGGTCATGGACATCCGAGGAGATGATGATGCTGGAGGCTTACAGCTACTGGACCCTTCAGGAACATGTGCATCGCGTGCTGGGTGGATCGTCATGCAATATGGGTCCGCCGCAAAGCAGCTCTCAGAAGGTGGGAGGTTTCCACACAGCAACATTGCCTTCACTGAGGCTTTGGAGCTTCACGGACTTCGCCATGGGGCCACACCATCTTCCATGGTCTCTGCTGACGCTTCGGACCTGCTTCAGAAATTCACCGACTTCGTCTTAGGCTGGTACAGATGATTGGCGAAGTGGGGGTGGGGGAGGAAGGTCTAATTGTGAGTGGGAGAGGAAGATGTACTGGGGGGGTGGTTGAGGTTGGGGCGGGGACGGGGGCGGGAGAAGGTTTTAGAAAAGGCGGGGTGTGGTTGGGAGTGGGGGGGTTGAAGGTGTCAGTGGGGGGTGAGGTTGGGAGGGGAGGTTGGGAGAGGGAAGGAGAGTAGATGGTGGAGGAAGAAATACGGGGGAGGGGGGGAGGAAGGACTATGGGGAGGAGGGTATAATGGAGGAGAATGGTGCAAGTGGGGAAGTGGGTGTAGAGGGCAGCAAGGTGTAAGGGGGGAGTTCGGAGGGGGGAATGTGCCCAAGGGGGGAAGGGAATTCAGAGGTTGGGGAAGAGATGGCGTCCAGGGAACAAGGAGGTTCAGAGTAAGAAAGGTGTCCTGGGGGGAGGAGGAAGCTTAGAGTGGGGAAGGGTCCGGCAGGAGGAGGGAATTTGGAGTGGGGGGGGAGGGTGAAGGTGTCCTGGGGAGGAGGGAGTAAGGGTGGAGGAAGGTGTTGGGGGGGTGTGAAATGTCCAGGTGAATGTGCACAGGAGGATTCTGTGGAGTCAATGACTGCCTCCTGGGGAGCAAACTCAGGTTGGGCATGGTAAGATGGAATGGTGAGTGTGAGGGGGGCAGAGGGAGTGGTAGGGTGGGAGGGTGAGGATGCGCTGGTACCGGTAGAAGGAGCAGCGAGGGTGGCTGGTAGGGACACAGAGGAAAACATAAACTCTTGGTTGGGAAAGAGGAGGTTGGGGAGGTCAATGTGGATGGAGGTGGGATTTTCAGGAAGGTAGGGACATGCATGTTCACCTGGACATTTGTGAAGGAGAAGGATTCAGGCTATAACGTAACGGTGGGGATGTTGAAGGTGATGCCAGGGGTTGGACTGTGAAAAAGGAAAGGATGTGGGTGATGGGGGGAGGGGAAAGGATGGGGGTGCTAATCAAAAACTTAATGACTACCATGGCTGTTGAAATCAAAAGTGATCGTAGCCTTGTGTTGGACAGTCATAGGTGCTGCATGGGAGTATTTAACCAACTTATTGGAGATAACGTGTGCTGTGGATAAAGGGGAACTGGTAGATGTTCAGTGCTTAGATTTCCAGAAAGCATTTGATAAAGTGCCACATCAAAGGTTATTGTGGAAAATAAAAGCTTATGGTGAAGTGGGTATTGCATTGGATAGAAGATTGGCTGGCTAACAGGAAGCAGAGAGTCGGCATAAATGGGTCTTTCTCAGGTTGACAAGATGTAATGAGTGGTGTGCCACAGGGATCAGTGCTGGGACCTCAACTGTTTACAATTTATATAAATGACTTGGATGAAGGGATTGAAGGGATGATTTCCAAATTTGCTGATGACACAAAGATAAGTAAGAAAGTAAGTCGTGAAGAGGACATAAGGAGCTACGAGCTGATATCGATAGGTTAAGCGAGTGGGCAAGGATCTGGCAGATAGAGTTTAATGTGCGAAAATGTGAAATTGTCCATTTTGGCAGGAAGAATAAAAGAGAAGCATATTGTCTAAATGGTGAGAGATTGCAGAGCTCTGAGGTGCAGAGGGATCTGGGTGTCCTAGTGCATGAATCACAAAAGGCTAGAATGCAGGTACAGCAAGTAATTAGGAAAGCTAATAGAGTGTTATCATTTATATCAAGGGGAATTAAATACAAAAGTAGGGAGGTGATGCTTCAGCTATACAGAGCACTAGTGAGAGCACATCTGCAGTACTGTGTACAGTATTGGTCACCTTATTTAAGGAAGGATATAAATGCATTGGAAGCAGCTTCTCCTGCATGAAAACAGATGGAGAGAGTGTGCAGGACCCATGCCACAGCAGATGCTAAGGATGTGTGGAATGTTTGTGTGGTGAGCGGAACCATGGGTGAGTTGAGGACACGAGCTCCAGAGGATATGAGCCTGATGGAGATGTGAGGGTGTGTGTGAGAGTTAGTGGTGTTGTCCCTTGAGGTGTAATATCCCTGTGGATGTGTGATGGGTTTGGGAGTGTGTGTTGAGAGTGATGAGGTGATTGACTTAATTTGGCGGAACGGATGAGACCATTCATCCTCTTCCTGCACTGGATGGCTGACCTTCTTTGTGTTCTCTTGGTGTTGACCACCGCTACCATCACCTCCCAGGTTGGATTGGTGACTCTGGTGGACCTCCTGTGACCAGAGTGGGGATAGAGCTGCTCCTGGCATCCTTCCACTACACCCAACAGGTGCCCCAGAGAGGCATCACTAAATTTGAGGGCTGGCTTCACCTTTGCTTTCAGGGCCATCTGTCACCTGGAGTATTCCTGGTCTGAAGATATGAAGTAGGCCATGCTCTGGTGCACTCTAAATATGGCGCCAGTAGCAAGGAAGTGCTGAGGTCATTGTGTGGCAAGGAAATCCAAGCCCGCCCGCCAGCGACCTGGCGTGCTTCCCGTGAATGCATTATTAATGAGGCGGGACTCAACGGAAGGCGGCCAATACGGTGCAAAGATCCGCTATTTCAGCTGATGGGTAAAATGTTGTTTTTCACGCCCACTACCATACTTAGTGCAATACTGGGATGATTCATGTTTATGTACATCATTGGTTATTTCGCAAATAGTGTCAATTCTTATGGTATGGAAAGTTTTGTGCATTTATACATAAGAAAAAGATTTCCTAAAAACACAGGACAGTTTGTTTTCTTTGCTTCAAGGACTTGTAGATTTCTTGGCAGCCCTAAAGGTGCTTGTTATATTCACATGCAGACTAGCTAACATGGTGCAGAAACATCTGAAAGTTTATAAGTTACGCGTCTCTGTGCTTTTGCATGCTACTTGTTAAATAATGCTGAAAGAAACTAATTGTGCAGCATAGCAGTAGATATCGTTAATGATGAAATAACTATCACCATGATTTTATGGCATTGAACTCTTAGAGGCAGGGTGAGAGAGAACTGCTTGAATGTCTATGCCTTCCCCAATGGTCCGTAATCAGTAAGTTTTTGAGAGGAAAGTGTGTATTTGTGTGTGTTTTAACCCCTGAGTGTGTGAAATATTTGAATAACCAGCAGTAAGTTTTTCATGGGTTTAAATAAAGAAAGTTGATTGTTTATCAGCACTCACTCCAAAATCTAACACTACTGCACTCACTCACACAGTCACACAGACACAAACACACTCAAGGAAAGTGCCTTTGAAGAGAATAATACATTTTACAATTTATAAACAAAAGGAACAGTTCATAATTCATGTGATTGTCCCGTTCTGGAAAATATGCATTGTGGGCCTGATAAAAAAAACTTCACTCCTTAAGGATAATTTACATGAATTCAACAGCCAAAGTTATTTCAGCATTCTCTCAAAGGGACAGACTTTTAGCAGGTTACAAAGTTAGTTTCTTGTAGTCTCGTTACCAGGAGGTCAACTTGCTGTATTCGTGGACCTGAAAAGGAACAAGCTTGGCGATTTTACATTGTTACAGCTTCCGGTTCCTAAGGCATAGCAGTCCTTTCTGCTGCTGCTATGTCTTACTTTTTGCAGTCAGTGTTTAAAGATTACAAACGGACACATATGGCTGCTTTGACATGTGACTGTCTAGAAGCAATTCATGTCCAAATGCACGAAGACCCAGACAATATCAAGGCTTGGGCTGATAAATGGCAAGAAACATTTGTGCCACACAGGTGCCAGGCAATGACTATCTCCAACAACAGAGAATCTAACCATTGTCCCTTGACATTCAGTGGCATTATCATTGCTGAATCCCCCATTATCAACATCCTGTGGGTTACCTTTAACCAGAAACTGAACTGGACTAGCCATATAAGTACTGTGGCTACAAGAGCAGGTCAGAGGTTGGGAATCCTGCGGTTAGTAACTCACCTCCTGAGTCCCCAAAGCCTGTCCACCATTTACAAAGCACAAGTCAGGAGTGTGATGGGATACTCTCCATTTGCCTGGATGAGTGCAGGATAAAGCAGATAACTTGATTGGCACCCCATTCACAAACATTCATTCCCTCCACCACTGATGCATCGTAGCAGCATTGTGTACCATCTACAAGATACACTGCAGGAATTCACCAAGCCTCCTTAGACAGCACCTTCCAAACCCACGACTGCTACCATCTAGGAGGACAAGGGCAGCAGATACATGGGGACACCACCACCTGGAAGTTCCCTTCTAAGCCACTCACCATCCTGACTTGGAAATATATCGCCGTTCCTTCACTGTCGCTGGGTCAAAATCCTGGAACTCCCTCCCTAACAGCACTGTGGATGTACCTACACCACAGGGACTGCAGTGGTTCAAAAGGCAACTCACCACAACCTTCTCAAGGGCAATTAAGGATAGGCAATAAATGCTGGCTTAGCCAGCAAAGCCCACATCCCACGAATGAATGAAAAAAAATTGCAGTTCTTTTTTCAATTATGGTAGTGGTTTTGGGTTGATTAGCCACATCCTGTTGCTGAATTTTGTTTTATTCTTTCATGGGATGTGGACATCGCTGGCAAGGCCAGCATTTGTTGCCCATCCCTAATCACCATTAGCTGAATGGCTTGCTAGGCCATTTCTGAAATCATTTAAGAGTCAACCACAATGCTGTGGGTCTGGGGCCACAGACTGGGTGAGGAGGGCAGATTTCCTTCCCTAAAGGGAATTAAATTGAATATGGGAGATTAGTGAACCAGAGGGGTTTGTACAACAATTGATGAGAGCTTCCTGGTCATCATTACTGAGACTAGCTTTCAATTCCATATTGATTAATTGAATTTAAATTCCACCAGCTGCCATTTGAACCCATGTCCCCAGAGCATTAGCCTTGGCCTCTGGATTAACTAGCCCAGTGTCATTACCACTATGCCACCTCACCCCCTTTGAAGAGATTCAACCTGAGGGGGTTAAGATAATCATCTTCTTTGTTTCAAAAAATACCCATTAGATTTAGCAATGTCTTTTGATGGTCTCAGGATATGTGTGGGCAACATCTTTTCATCTGGAATATATCCTTTCCCAGAAGGAAAAACAGTTCAGACTAGTACTCTTATATCCCAGTTTTACTGTTGTTCCATTCTAAGGTATGCAAGACCAGTTTGGACCAGTATTCTTATTTCCTAGTTTTACTGTTTTTTCCTTCTGGGTTTGTCTCTGTTAGACAGTGAATCAGTCTCTGAATACACAAGCCAGGTCAGTTGACCTTTGGTGGCCATCTTGACGGCAGTACATTGTTCATTTAAAAAAAAAAGGTTCATTTCAGAATCCACATTGAATAAAGTTCGTATCTTAAAAGTTAGGAATATAACATGCCATTACTGGGCATGACAGTACGTTAAAAAATTCTATATGAACCTCTTTCCTAGTAGTGTGTTGGTGCCGGATGCTCGAACTGCCTGGATGTAACAGTTCCTCCATGCTCTCAACTTCAGCTGCACTGCTGTGGGAAATCGCTAAGCAGAAATCATGCCTCTGAGGCAAGAGAAAAACTCAAAGGAAGTGTCATCTTTGAATTACAGGAAACCATGTTATATAAGTAAATAATATTAATGTTATATTTCCTCTTCATCAGAATAAATATTTTATGAAAATTCAAAGAAAGAAAGCGTTACCATTTTCAGATACCCTAATCATGTAATCTTCAAAGTAATGAATGAGCGTGTTGTAGTACCCATGGACCTTGTTTTGATATAACTGTTATGCCGCAGTAAGGAAGATATAATAATGTTATTGAAATTTATTGTAAAATAGTGGTACCTGTGTCTATATGTGTGTGTGTGAGAGAGAGAGAGAGAGAAAGAGAGAGAGAGAGACTTAATTGGATTAAAGGCAGCTGGTCTGAAGGCTTTGATGTATTAGAAGATAAGCTAGGTTTGAAATGTTAAGTAGGTAAACAGGGGGAAGTTTAGAATGTAAGGTGTAATAAGGTGTAAGAGAACATTTGCATTTTTAAATAAACCAGGTTAGATTGTTTTCAAAGGAGGGGTGAAAGGTAAAGTTCAGAAATAGTGTGTTTATTTTCCCCAAAGATTACTGGTGAAATTGGTACTATGATATATTTTTATGATCAGGGAGATAAAGTCCAAAGACATAGTGAAGCAATGGGAGTTTGCATTCAAAGGGGAAAATATGTATAAAAGGAGAGGAGGTTGTGTGTAAAGGCAGGCATTTTAAGATCTAACAAATGTGAAAATCTATGCCACAAGCTGCTGCCAACAAAGAGCTGAAGTTAAGGAAACTCACTTTGAATTGCATTGTTCAGGGTATCGTGTTTCTTTGCCTGAGTCTTTTAAAATCTGCGTGTCTTACTGTTGCCTTAATGGAGGTGTAACTGGGAGTCAAATTAATTAGGGGATTTAGAAGTTATTATAGTAGTAATTTGTAGACATATGTATGTGCTTAAAATCATTTCTCTTATTAATAAAAATTTAATCTAGTTTTATAAAACTCTATAAGACTCACTGGTCTTATTACTACTGAATTCAAAGCCCGCATCTTAAAACATACAAATTGCAAAAATAGTTGTGGCAGTTGTCTCAAGTTTCCCTCTGTAGTTCGAACAACTCAGCATTTACCATTGGCTATGCTATAACAGATGCAGCAGGTGATAGGAGGCAGGTGGACCCAACTCCACAAGGGAAACTTGGTTCTATAGTCACAACTGTTTTGCCCTTTTATCTGTTACAAGAAGACTGAGTACTGAAATGAGTTGTAATGAGTCTAACAAGACCTTTAGAATTTTAAAGTTTTAAAATAAAATATTTATTGACAAAAGAAAACATGTCAAACACATACATAAGATTTAAGTTACTTAATACTATAGTAAATACTAAAATTCGTGCCTAACCTGACTCCCAAATACACCCCCTTGTAAGGCAACAGTCCAAAATAGATTTTAAAGTTAGAAAATCAGGCCAGCACAGTTATCGCCTTTAAGGGCTGGATGCAGCAGACTCATGCAGACATGGCTGGAGGCATTTCTGAGGCTATTTCACCAGCTTCTGCGAGATGGCACAGAGCCTCTCCCAACATAGCCGCTCATTCTCCCTTATCTACATTTCTTTCTTTTTAATCGGTAAATTCAATTGTCCCATATGTCTTTGAAAATGTACTTTCCCATAATATAAAACTTTTCATGATGCTAATATTGTCAGTAACCTTTGGGAAAAATAAACACACTACTTGGCCTAGCTTGGGCAGCTAGGTGTAAACATCTTACGATCTCTTTGAAATTCAAACTGCCCCAATTTATCTAAAAATGCAAACTCTCCTCACATCTTACACTCTAAGACTTCAGCTATGTTTATATATTTAGCATTTCAAGCCTCTCTCTACCTAACTTCTTTTGATACTCCCAAACCTCCAGACCAGTAGTCTCGAATTCAATTAAACCATCCCTCCAACCCCCACACACATGGAAACTATCCAAACCTCACTATTAACCTACTTTTACAATAAATCACAATAATGTTATGAAAATTATTATACTTTCATAACACCCCCTTCCTACAGAAAAATAAACCGTCATAATTTTAAAAGATGGCTTCATTTTCTCAACCAATCTTACACTAGTTACTATACATATCTATTTACTCAAACCATTACATTACCAAGTGCATGCATTAACATAACTATATATACAAATCATCTATATCATCAGAAGCCATTTCAGTCCAATGTCCAGGTTCTAAATGTCCAGTTTTCCTTTGAGCTTTAAACTCTCGCCAATACATCTGCAATTAGATTTTCTCATCCAGCCACATGTATAATCTGTAGATTAAATGGTTGCAGTAATAAACTCCATCTGAAAAACTTAGCACTTCGATCTCAAAATCCATCCAGAAATTTTAAAGGATTATGGTTTGTACAAACAATTGTTTCTAGTGAATTGTTCGCAACATAAGCCTCGAAATTCTGCAACGCTAACATTTCAATCATTGAATGTTTTCTCTGTTGTACATTCAACTTCCCTATCGGTTTCTCAATTCCAGTTTCATCCTCTTGCAACAGTACAGCCCCAATGCCTACATCACTTGCATCAATGGCCAACTTAAATGGGCACTGCCAAAACTGGTGTAGTTAATACAGTCTTTAAACTGTCAAATGACTTCTGACACTCCTGTGTCCATTGAAACTTCTTGTTCTTTTTTAATAGTTTAGTCAATAGAGCAACCACACCATTAAAATTTGGTACAAATTTCTGGTAAAATCCACTCATGCCCAGATATCTCAAAACTTCTCATTTTGTTCTGGCACAAGGAAACCCACGATAGCTTTGCCTTTCACATCTCTCGGAGCCACCTTACCATGTCCAATGGTATGGCCTAGATATGTAACTTGCGCTTTTGCAGATTCACTTATAGCCAAGTTCATCACCAAATTAGCTTCTTGTAGTTAATCAAATAATTCTTCCAGATGTTGTAAATGCTCCTCCCACATTTGACTGAAAATTCTCAAATCGTCAATATAAACAGCAAAATTGCTGAGTCCTGCAATTACTTTGTTTGTCAGTCTTTGAAATGTTGCTGGTGCATTTTTTCAAACCAAATGGCATAACTTTAAACTGATATAGTCCATCTGGTGTCACAAAAGCCGATATCTCCTTTCCTCTCTCAAATAACGGTACTTGCCAAAACCTTGTCAGCAAGTCAATCTTTGTGATAAACTTTGATTGTCCCACTTTCTCAATGTAATCTTCCAACCATGGTATATGATATGAATCCACTTCTGTCATTGCATTCACCTTTCAATAGTCCACACACAGTCTTTGTTTTCCATCCGGTTTCAGTACCATCAAAATAGGCAAACTCCAATTACTGCAACTAGACTCAATTATGTCATTTTGAAGCATAAATTCAATTTGTTTCTGTACTTGTGCTAACTTTGCTGGATTTAATCTATAAGGATGTTGCCTTATTGAAGATGAATCTTCTACACTCTCATCATGTGTAGCTAAATTTGTCCTCCCCAGTTTATTCCCACAAATAGCTTTTTGTGTGACTGCAATAACTTCTCCAAATTCACTTTAAATAATTTACTTCATTCAGTTTCTTTTCAATCCTGTAAGGCCCACTAAACATTGCCATTAATGAGTCACCCAGTACTGGTAACAAACCTAACAGTTTTCCCCCAGTAACAAAACTACAAGCTGTGGCTCTCCTATCTGCCTTCGCTTTCATCACTTGCTGTGATATCCTTAAATGTTACTCCAGCTAACTCACATGCTCTGTTCAATCTTTCTCTGGTGTTTGATACATAATCCAGGAGAGTAATTTCTGAATTTTGACCTGCCAATTTCTCATGAATTAACTTTAATGGTCCCCTTGCCTCATGACCATAGACTAATTCAAAAGGACTAAATCCAGTCGATGCATCAGGATCATCCCTAATAGCAAGTAACAAGAATGGAATTCCCCATCCCAATCCTGTGGATAGTACTGACTATACACCCTTATCATGTTTTTTAAAGTTTGATGCCATCTTTTCAAACCCCTTGTGATTCAGGGTGGTAAGCTGTTGACTTAAACTGCTTTATCCCCATATTGTTCATTACTTCCTTAAAAAGCTGTGACATGAAATTCGAACCCTGATCTGACTGTATTTCTTCTGGTAAAATTTAGTTAACTCTTCTACAATTCTCTTTGCTGTAATATTTCTCAAATATATTACTTCAGGAAACCTGGTAGATACATCCATTATTGTCAGCAAGAGCTGATTTCCACATTTAGTCTGAGGAATGAGCCCTATACAATCAATCATGACTCTAGTAAAAGGTTCGTCAGATGCTTAAATTGTAATTAAATGTGCCGCCTTAATCACTGCTTGTGGTTTCCCTATCACCTCACATGTGTGACATGTTCTACAAAGTTTGACTACATCTCAATGCAATCCAGACCAATAAAAATGTTTTTGTATTTTTGTCTGTGTCTTTCTAATTCTTAAATGTCCCCCTATTGGAATTTCATGAGCCATTTTCAGTATCTCATTTCTATATCCAGATGGTATAACAGTCTGATGCACTTCCTTCCATTTTTCAGCTGCTGAAACCTGATATGGTCACTACTTTCTCATTAAAACATTACCCTTAAGGTAATAACATTTTGGAATACACTCTGCCTCTGGGTAAGCTGTCTGATTTAACTGTTTTATTTGTGGATCTTTTTGCTGTACCTCTACCAGGCCCCTTGAGCTAAACACTTCAGCTGCATTCTCTTTCATTCTTTCTTCCTTAACAATCTTATCAAAGACAGTCTCATCTAATTGAACTTCAACAACTTTTCCCTGCCTTTTACCTTCCTCGTCTTCCTGCTTAAACCTATGAGCCTGTGATCTTGTTACTACACAACCCGGAGACATTCCAGGATGTTCTTTCTGCAACACTTATGTTGAAAGCATCTCTACAGGCTGCTCAGCTACCATAGACATCACCCACATTTGTGACCTAGTTATATCATTACCTAAAATAAACTGAACCCATGCAATGGGCAATTTTTCCACTATTCCAACAATCACCTCATCTGTTTTTCACATAGTCTTTAAATTTAGCTTCCACATTGGAAAAGGTTTAGCATCTCTATGAACCCCACTTATTATCACCTGTTCCTGCAATACCTCCTCTGAACAACTAATATCACTGTCCCATAACATTAAGGATTGACTAGCCCCTATGTCTCTTAAAATTTTTATGTCTTTACCAGCTTCACCCTGTATACATGGAAAGACTTCCCCTCCACAAACAAAATATTTAAACATTTCTGCAGCCTGCTCCTCAGAACTCCCTTGGGTAAATTGTGAACATATTCCCACTTCTTTACCTATCACTGATTCTTCCTGTTTTACCTGTACACAAACCACTGGTTTTTCCACAATACTTTACAGTACCCACAGTACTTTTACTTCCAAAACTTTTCTGCATTCCATAATTGTAACAGATTTTCCCTTCATTTCCAGCACATTAACTTTGTGTGCCCAATTTTCTTACAAAAGAAAACGCCTCAATTTTTGAGCATCACTTCTACCCTCAGCACCTTTCTTTTCAGTCTGAGAAAACACTTCCTAGGAATTTCCACCTACTCCTTCACTTCCCTAACTACCTACCTTCCTTTCAGCTTCCCAACTTCTAACCATCTCTGATTGAAAAGGGTGACAAAAAAAAGGTTTAGATCTACGAAGTAAGTTATAATCATCAGCTATCTCTGCTACTTGTCTTACTGTTTTAACCCTCTGTTCCTCCACATGAGTTCTCCCTAATGAATGAATTGAATCTTTAAATTCTTCCAAAAGAATTATTTCTCTAAGAGGTGCATTTGTTGTCGCTACCTGTAATGCCCATATCCATTGGTCAAAATTACGTTGTTTTACTCTCTCAAACTCAATATAAGTTTGATCAGGCTGTTTCCTTCTATTCCTAAATTTCTGCCTGTACTCCTCAGTAACCAACTCATATGCACTTAAAATAGCTTTTTTCCTGCATCATATTCCACCGGCACTTCCTTTGACAGTGAGGCATAAGCTTCTTGAGCTCTGCCCACTAACCTAGACTGTAAAAGAAATGTCCAGTTTTCTTGTGGCCATTTCATCTGTTTAGCTATCTTCTCAAATGGAATGAAGAACACCCCAACACCCCTTTCTTCAAACTTTGGAAGAGCTTGCGCAAATTTAAACATCTCCCCACTGGGTTTTAGATTGAAGGTTTTTTCATCATCAGAACCTTTCTCAGCATCTGAGGTGTCTTTTTTAAAGTCCAGCCTTTTAAGTTGGTACTCTCTTTCTCTTTCCTTCACCCTCTCCTTATTTGCTAACTTCTCACTCTGGAGGTCAAATTTTCTCATTTCTATTTTCTCTTCGAAATACTCTCTCTTTTTCCATTTCTTTCTCTGTTGCCTCTAGTTCAAGACTTCCATTTCCATTCCTTGTTTAAATTCAAGCGTCTTCATTTGTAACTGAAGTTCTACGTCCTCCAGCTGTGACTAACTAGTGTCAGGTGTCACTTCCAACTTCAAATGCTATGTTATGTCTGCTTCCTTTGCCGCTGCGGGTAGCCTCAACTGCAACTTATCTGCCAACTCTGTTAACTTGCCCTTAGACACTTGTTATAACCCAATCAGAGTTATATCTTCTACTTCCAAAAAAAGTTTTAGCAATGGATAATCCATATTTCCAGTCTCACCACTTTTAAAATTCCTCACACCACACCTGAATTCAAAGCGCTTCTTGTACTTGGGCGGAATATTACGCTCAACGTGCGGGCGCATGCCTGAGCGTAAAATTACGCACGATGATGTTGAGTGTGCATGCCGACATCATCGCGCACTCGCGCGATATTTCGTTCGGCGGGCATGCGCCAGAGTCGGCTGCACACCCGCCAATAACTAAAAGGCCTATTAAGGCCATTAACAATCTAATTAAATTCAAATCTATGCTGCCCATCCAACCTTACGGTTGGCGGGCGGGCGAAAAGGCCAAGCGGCCTTTACACGTTTTAGGAAACCTCAACCATGAGCGGGATGAGATTTCCTAAAACAAATAAACATTAAATAAAAACTTTATTTTAGAATTAAAATCTTTGTCCCATCTCATGGTGACACGTTTTATTAAATTTTTACTGCCTTCATTAATTTTTTTAAACAGCACTTCAATCTCCCTGAGGCAGCTCCATGCCTCAGGGAGATTGAAGTGCTCTTTCTTGTACATGCGTGAACTGTGCGAGAGGCCCGCTCGTCCTCCTCCCCCCTGCCTGCACCAGCAGTGGTCAGCGCTGCCACTCATGATCCAGGCAGGGTGGGCCTTAATTAGCTCGCCTGCGTGATATCACGGTGCGGAGCCGATCGCGGGTGACGGTCAGCTTCCCGACTGCCCCCATCCGGCCCCCACTCAGCATCCCCACCAAGGGCAAAATCCTGCCCCTTATGATTCAAATATTCTGCAAAGAGCCCCCAGTTTGTTCTGACACGGCAGGTGATGTGTGCCAGGCAGACCCAAATACACGAGGGAAATTTGGTTCCATGGACACAACTATTTTGCAATTTGTGCTTATTACAAGAAGAATGAGCACTGAATTAGAAGTAATGGGTCCACTAAGACCTTTAGAGCTTTAAAGTTTTAAAATAAAATATTTATTAACAAAAAAAATGTCAAACATGTACACAAGATTCCAGTTACTTAATACTATAGTAAATATTCAAATTTGTGCCTAACCTGACTCCCAAATACACCCCCTTGTAAGAAACATTCCAAAATAGATTTTAAAATTAGAAAGACAGGCCAGCACAGTTATCACCTTTTAGGGCGGGTTGCTGCAGACTCGTGCAGACATGGCTGGAGGCGTTTCCGAGGCTGTTTCACCAGCTTCTGCGAGATGTCACAGAGCCTCTCCCAACATAGCTGCTCATTCTCCCTTATATAATGTTTTCCCTCATTTCACTCTGTAAATTCAATTGTCCCATAGGTCTTTGAAAATGTACTTTCCCATAATATAAAACTTTTCATGGTGCTAATATTGTCAGTAACCTTTGGGAAAAATAAACACACTACTTGGCCTAGCTTATTGACTAGATGTAAACATCCGACTATCTCTTTGAAATTCAAACGGCCCCAATTTATCTAAAAATGCAAATTCTCCTCACACCTTACATCCTAAGACCTCAGCCGTGTTTAATTATTTAGCATTTCAAACCGATCTGTACCTAACTTCTTTTGATATTTCCAAATCTCCAGATCAGATGTCTTCAATTCAATTAAATCACACAACACACACACACACACAAACATTTGAATTTTCCCCTCATGGCGGGGGGGGGAAGTTGATGGGTGTGGCGCCATTTTATGTGGGCAGGCCAATTAAGACCTACGCGCTCCCTGTGCGGGTGGGGATTCCTAAAATCGAGAGTGCACTCTTTCGCGCATGCACACGAAGGAGTGCACTCATCTCCCTGAGGCTAAGTGCAGCCTCAGGGAGATCTGCTCTAAATGTGAAGAAGTTCAAAATAGAAAAATAACATTTCCCTTACAATGTCACATGAGTTGGGACATGATCATAGAATTTTAATAAAGTTTTTTTGGAAATTAAAAACCCTACATGAAACCTCCTCCTGCCCGTAGATGAGGTTTCATGTTTTTTCTAATTCCCGCCGGGGCTCTTGGCCTGCCCGCCAACCAAAAGGTTGGACGGGCAGGTCCATTAATTACTTTAATTGCTCTGTCAATGGCCTCAACTGGCCATTGACAGGTCGGCGGGTGCACAGCTGATTTTGCTGCACCCCTGCCTTCCTGAAAATTTAAGTGGGGCACGGTGATGTCGGGAGTTCCGCCCGACGTCACTGCACGTCATTTTACATGTCGGCGAGCGGGCCCCGCCCCCGCTCACCGATGGTAAAATCCGGCCCATAGAAACTATCCAAACCACAGTATTAACCTACTTTTACAATAAATCACAATAATATTATGAAAATGAATATACTGTTGTAACAGTACTGTAAAGAAATGCATTCAAAAGTCCGTTTATATATTGCATAATTTTGTATTTATTAAAAGAGGTATACACTGAAAAATGAAAATACCCATGGTTTTTGCTCTTGTTGGAATGAAACACTCTAAGCTGCTATAACATTAACTTATGCAAGCTAGAACTTTTATGAACACTGTCTCTAGCAATCTGTCCTAATTCTAACATCAGAAGAGCACTTCTGCCACATTAACAACAAAAACAAAAATACCTGGAAAAACTCAGCAGGTCTGACAGCATCTGCGGAGAGGAATACAGTTAATGTTTCGTGTCTGTATGTCTCTTCAACAGAACTAAGGAAAAATAGAAAAGAGGTGAAATATAAGCTGGTTTAAGGTGGGGGGGAGGTGGGGGTAGGGGGGTTGGGACAAGTAGAGCTGGATAGAGGGCTAGTGATAGGTGGAGATAACCAAAAGATTTCATAGACAAAATAACAAAGAAGTGTTGATGGTGGTGGCATTAGCTAAGAAATGTGCTAATGGGGACATTAAGGGTAGAAAACAGGACGAGCAAAAGGACAGATAGCCCTAGTGGGGATGGGGTGGGGAGGATCGAAATAGGCTAAAAAGGTAGAGATAAAACAATGGATGGAAATACATTTAAAAATAATGGAAATAGGTGGGAAAAGAAAAATCTATATAAATTATTGGAAAAGGGGGTATCGAAAAGGGGGTGGGGATGGAGGAGAGAGTTCATGATCCAAAGTTGTTGAACTCAATGTTCAGTCCGGAAGGCTGTAAAGTGCCTAGTCGGAAGATGAGGTGCCGTTCCTCCAGTTTGCGTTGAGCTTCACTGGAACATTGCAGCAGGCCAAGGACTGACATGTGGGCATGAGAGCAGGGTGGTGTGTTGAAATGACAAGCGACAGGGAGAACTGGGTCATGCTTGCGGACAGACCGAAGGTGTTCTGCAAAGCGGTCACCCAGTCTGCGTTTGGTCTCTTCATTGTACAGGAAACCACAAATGCAGGAGACTAAATTGAGGGAAGTGCAAGTGAAATGCTGCTTCACTTGAAAGGCTTGTTTGGGCCCTTGGGCTGTGAGGAGGGGGGGAAGTAAAGGGGCAGGTGTTGCACCTTCTGCGGTTGCATGGGAAGATGCCGTGGGAGGGGGTTGAGGTGTAGGGGGTAATGGAGGAGTGGACCAGGGTGTCCCAGAGGGAATGATCCCTGCGAAATGCCACCAGGGGGGGTGAAGGGAAGATATGTTTGGTGGTGGCACCATGCTGGAGTTGGCGGAAATGGCGGAGGATGATCCTTTGAATGCGGAGGCTGGTGGGGTGATAAGTGAGGACAAGGGGGACCCTGTCATGGTTCTGGGAGGGAGAGGAAGCTGCGAGGGCAGATGCGCGGGAGATGGGCCGGACACGGTTGAGGGCCCTGTCAACCACCGTGGGTGGAAAACCTCGGTTAAGGAAGAAGGAAAACAGGTCAGAGGAACTGTTTTTGAAAGTGGCATCCTCAGAATGGATGCAACGAAGGCGAAGGAACTGAGAGAATGGGATGGAGTCCTTACAGGAAGCGGGGTGTGAGGAGCTGTAGTCGAGGTAGCTGTGGGAGTCGGTAGGCTTGTAATGAATATTGGCAGACAGTCTATCACCAGAAATTGAGACTGAGAGGTCAAGGAAGGGAAGGGAAGTGTCAGTGATGGACCACGTGAAAATGATGGAGGGGTGGAAATGGGAAGCAAAATTAATAAATTTTTCCAGATTCAGACGAGGGCATGAAGCAGCACCGAAGCAATCATCGATGTACCAGAGAAACAGTTATGGGAGGGGGCCTGAGTAGGACTGGAACAAGGAATGTTCCACATACCCCATAAAGAGACAGGCATAACTGGGGCCTATGCGAGTACCCATATCCACACCTTTTATTTGGAGGAAGTGAGATGAGTTAAAGGAGAAATTGTTCAGTGTGAGAACAAGTTCAGCCAGACAGAGTAGAGTAGTGGTGGATGGGGATAGTTCGGGCCTCTGTTCGAGGACCATCCTGGTAGGGGATGGAGGCGTAGAGGCATTGGATGTCCATGGCTGACCTCATCTCCTCTGGAGATCTTCCCTCCACAGCTTCCAACCTCAGAGTCTCCCAACCTCGGATGGCCCACTTCTACCTCCTACCCAAAATCCACAAACAGGACTGTCCCGGCAGACCGATCATGTCAGCCTGTTCCTGCCCCACGGAACTCGTTTCTTGCTCTCTTGACTCCATTCTCTCTCCCCTTGTCAGTCTCTTCCCACCTACATCCGCGATTCCTCTCACACCCTACATCATATCAACAATTTTCAGTTCCCTGGCCCCAACCGACTCCACTTCACCATGGACGTCCAATCCCTCTACACCACCATCCCCCACCAAGATGGTCTGAAGGCTCTCTGCTTCTTCCTCGAACAGAGGCCCGAACAATCCCCATCCACCACTACTCTCCTCCGTCTGGCTGAACTTGTTCTCTCACTGAACAATATCTCCTTAAACTCGTCTCACTTCCTCCAAATAAAAGGTGTAGCTATGGGTACCTGCATGGGCCCCAGTTATGCCTGTCTCTTTATGGGGTATGTGGAACATTCCTTGTTCCAGTCCTACTCCGGCCCCCTCCCACAACTCTTTCTCTGGTACATCGATGATTGCTTCGGTGCAGCTTCATGTTCTCGTCTGAATCTGGAAAAATTTATTAATTTTGCTTTCCATTTCCACCCCTCCATCATTTTCACGTGGTCCATCACTGACACTTCCCTTCCCTTCCTTGACCTCTCAGTCTGAATTTCTGGTGATAGACTGTCCACCAATATCCATTACAAGCCTACCGACTCCCACAGCTACCTTGACTACAGCTCCTCAAACCCCGCTTCCTGTAAAGACTCCCATTCTCCCAGTTCCTTCGCCTCCATTGCATCTGTTCTGATGATGCCACTTTCAAAAACAGTTCTTCTGACCTGTCTTCCTTCTTCCTTAAACGAGG